>NC_133938.1:9453700-10084301 GCF_031877795.1 Strix aluco
AACAGCACAGCCTTGTTTTTGACTGGACAAAGAAAAGAAGAGAGAAGAAACAGGCCTGGGAAAAGCCCAGGTATGCCAAATGCCTGCAATTACCTGCCTCTGCCCTTCCTTTCGCCATCTGTGAACAAGTAGTGACGAGTGACTGCAATGTCTACAGCTCCAGTGAATTAATTCCATTTTAGCTGGAAAAAATGTTCCCAAAACATCCAGGGCTAGGCCAGCAAAATTAAGCAAAAGCAGGCAAAGAGGGAAGTGGGGAAAACAGCTATTGCTCAAAAAATCCTCGTATCTTCTTCATTCTTACTCTTACACTTCCACAGAACAATGTCGGTCCCAGCCCTATTTTGCAACCAGAACAAGTGTCTGGATGATGTGACAAGGCAGCCAGCAGGTCAGAAGCAGTGAAGCAGATGTGTTTCTGTGCAGATTATCTCCTGTGTAATATTTGAGATTTGCTCCTGTAGATGGGTTGTAAAACACATTGCCAATCACATAACAGGTAAAATGAAAGAGCAGCCTTCCTTTCTACAGGAGATGGTTTATAGGACTGCCCTTTGTGAGCACTGTGATATGCTTAGTTTTACCATGCCAGAAAATAGGTGCACAGAGTGCATCTGTGCATGGTATGACAACCACAGTTCACGTTGCCTTTCCACTGGTGAAGAAAAATAAGTCTGAAACCAAAGGTGAATCCTTGCTCAGGTGTTGTTCATAGCTCAGATGGAAAAACAATCAGACAAAATCGTTCAAGACATCTCTCTGGGAAACAGGAAGGTTTCTAGAGGCAATAACAGCTGTCTGCCTCCTAAGGAAGCCACAGCCATTCGTGAAAGCATAAAGCCCATCTTCCCTGCATATCCTTCCCTCCTGCCCCCCCCCAGCTTCATGGCAGCTCTGCCAAATCTCTGCTATCTACAGGGCTGACATGGCCAGACCCAAGGCGCTCTGCACGCAGCTCACTGACAGAGATAAGCCCGGTGGTGTTAGAGCAGATGTCTTCTGTCTCTCTGGCTCCTTTCCTTGTTTGTTTGTTGCTGTGACCCGTAAGCTGTTTCCACTCCACTAAGTGACTGGGTGAGTCACGGCAGTTGGGAAGATAAAGGCAGTATCCGGAGCACTGTGTGATCAAATGCACCCAGACACCTGATAAAATCCTCCCTCCCTCTCTCCTCCTCAGGGAGAGCCTGTAGGCAGTCCCTCCTGCAGGCATCTGCTTACGCAGCCATGTTTGAAACCCTCTTCTGTGACACCTATGCAGAGACTGGCTGGCTTGGTCTAAGTCCTCCACAATAATTCTCTGGTCCTCCCCCTCTTCTGCTTTGAATGGTGAAGATGGGGTCAGTGACTTGTGAAAATAAGCTAAACCAGATCAGGTGATCATGTAGGATTAGGTGCAGTTCCCCACTGGGTGTCAAATCCCAGCACACCTACTGCTAGCCCATTATATTTTAATGGAAGGAGGATGGTAAGTCAACACTTCAAAGAGAGAAAGAAGGCTGTGGAGAGCTTCCTGGATTCCTCTCTAAGGAGAAGAAACAATCAGCCTTAATTGAAGTCAATTCTTATCTGTTTCCATCATTTTTGTTTCATGAAAGTGGGAGGTTAAAATGGACAAGAAGAATAGCACAGGAAGAGTCTGAAAGAGAAAACAGTTTTGCCCTGTTGCTGCATGTCCCCTTTGTGATGTTATTCCCTCGCCCTGCATGGATAAAATGACACAAACCTGCCAAAACCTGCACAGAGCCAGATTCTTATCTCCACCCTCCATTACCAGAGCTTTGTCCTTTGCAGTTTGCCAGAGCCCACACTCTTGACTTTCACCCCTTTGTTACTGTACCTGAGTTAAGAGAGTTGACCTGTTCTGGATCTGCTGCCACCTAGACAGATGTAATTTGGCATTTATGGCATTGTGCTGGAAAACAGTCACTCTTTTCAACTCTTATGTTGCATCTCAAGAAATTTTGTGAGGCCCTCAGCTGAGAAGGAAAAGCATTGGCTTTACCCATAGGAAAAGCAATAGCAAAGGGCAGAATTGCAAGGATTTATGTTACACAAGTGTTTTCTCAAAGCCATGGAGGCTTTTTTTCACTGAGGGAAGAGGCATATGTCTTTTTGAGTTTGCCAGTATGGGAACTAAAATGACAAAGCCGGTGAAGATGGAGCGGCAGTCATAAAAGTATGTGGTGAGAGGTAAACGTTGGCTTCTCCCCATAACATTTATTGTGGCCTGCTCACACTTGTTCACACAACAAACTTGTCTCCACGAGGTTTTCACCTCAGGCCAGGTGCCTCATGACAGTGAACCCCAAAGAAGAACACGCTGTTTTCTTCCAGTGAAGGCACAGCCTGAACCTCTATGTTCCCTTCCTGACCTATTACTGGATGCAACAGCATGGGCAAGAAGAACAGGAGCAAAAAGCAAAGCAGACAAAACCCTAAGGTCACTGCCTTCTAGCTTCAAGCTCATCATTTACTGTGCCAGGAAAACATGGTTTGTTTCTCTTTTCTTCATTTTTTTTTTTCTAAGAAAAACTCCCATTTCCTGTCCCTCCAGGGGAAATTTCTCCAAAGACCATTGTTGAAGAAACCATCGCAAGAGGAACTACTTGGCATTGAAGCTGACCCTGATTTAACATCCGGAGCCAGATTCATGAACAACTATTATACCCTAAAGGTAACTGTTGCTGTCCTGTCATAGACACAGATGGTGAGATCATGCTGCTGTTTCTGCTGCACTATGTTTGGCAGAGGCATGGATTAAAAATATTTTAAACGATATTTTTATATCTCTAGTATCTTTTGCATCTCCCTCCATCATACACAGAAACTGTGTATCTTCTGCTACTTGGAAGAAATGTAAAAGTTAGGACCTGTAACCCCTGGGGGAAATGGGAATGAGAGCAACATTCTGGTGTGAAGGAGGGAAGCGGCAGGACAAAAGGGTCTGGGTGAGGTGGGTCAAGTGTACAGTCAACATACAGCTCTCACAGAACTAAGAGATCACCTTGGTGAAAACTGAGGTCAGGAAACAAGAAGGCATCACTGACCACACTTCCAAACTAACATGGAATAACTGAATAACCACCTTCAGAAGGGGAGCTGGGTAAAGGAAAACCCAACAATAATGTCAGAAGGATTTACTTTTAGATTGGCTTTGCAAGGAAATGAAACTTGTGAGCCTGTCTTGTTTGTGTCTCTGTACATGACATGACATACATGATAGTATTTCTCAATAATTTTTAAGACTGTCCACTTCTTTCAGCCAAATTTAGCACAGATGTGGAAGAATAAAAAAATATGTTCTTGTGAATTTCTTGAACAGAGGTCACTGGGCAGAGGCAAATCACTCGTAGAAGGACTGCATGGATATTTCCACCTTAACCATTGGAAAATCCACATTAGTGTGCCACACTTGAAGCACTGATTCATAGGATGTCATTGGAAGTGATGCTCATGGCACAAACTGTTTTAAACTAACACAGATTTAGACTGTGAAAAAGTTCTCCATACTGTCAGGGTTTTGCCCTTAGTGAAGATACCAAAAGGTCAGACTAGCCAAAGCCAGTTCTGGATAAATGTAAATGGAAAACATGATGAGTGAAAGCAACACAGAGTCCTCAAGATCACGGAAGATAAGCATACAAATCCCCTGAACTGAGTAAAACATGCACAGTGGGAAAATATCCATCATTTTATTCCTACATACTTCAGTTATAAAATTGCACAGGGTTTTGTAATATAAGAAGCCATATAGGACTGGATTGCTTCATTCACACAGCCAGGTTACAGGTATGCTACACACTGGTTAAAAACTCCACATGTCTTACACTCTTCCACTTCTAGAAATGAACTGGTAAGAATGAAGCCACTCGTTACTAGGACAGACTGGACATCCTACACATCTCCAAATCCAAGCTGTTGGTTTGTTCAAATACCTCTCATAGAGCAGCTTGACTGGAAATGGATATGTGAGCAGTTCCTTATAGCTGAGGAGACCCGACACTACTTTTCCAGTAACTCATTGGACTGAAATGGCGATTTGTGTGAAATCTAGGTGTTAGACTGGGAAAAAAAGGTATACAACTGTAAAATTATGCCTCCCTTTCCCTAATAGGCATGTGCTGCTCAGTGTATCGTAGGTGTTGGGTGGGCAGGATTCATAGTGGCATGGAAGGAACAAAGGAAAATGAAAATGAAAATGAAAGGGGCAGAGTGTTCAGATATTAAATGATTCCATTTTACGCTGCTGATGCAATCTGAGCAAACCAGCAATTTCCTTTCGGCCTCTGTTTTATGAGGGATCCTATTCAAGCTTTGATAATAAAAGGAACACAGGTGGGTAATTAAGGAGGTGTGAAACACGAACGAATAGCCAGCTTTCTGCTAGTGCTTTTCGCAATGTGTTCTGGAAGGCTATCTGCATCGAAGTGCTGAGTGATTGAGTGACCTCACAGACTGACCTGGGGACTAATTTTCTTCCAAAACAGAACAAAACTCAAAAGGTTTCTGTAAAAATTTTGCTCTAAAAATTGCTGACAGGCTTGCCATTCCAAGAACTGTTTAGTAACAACACTACCTCACTTGTAATCATGCTTTTCATAGATCGCAGCAGAACACAGAGACAACCATACTGGGTCAAACCAAAGGTCCATCTAGCACAAGATGCATCTGGCAGTAGTCAGCAGTGGATGTTTAGCAAAGAGTGTAATAGGGCAAGTGTAGCGTAATCCTTCCCCTCGTCTTGCCTCTCAGTTCTTGGTTTACAGACTTACTGGAGAGGTTGAATTTTAACCAGCAAGTTTAATGGCCTTCTATGGAGCTATCCTCTACAACTTCATGGGAATATACCATCTACACACCAACTTCAGTGCCACCCCTCTGAAAACTCGCAGAGGTAACTTCCATCTCCTTTGGTTATTTTTTTCTGTTTTGGTCTCCTGGGAGAAGCTTGCCTTTTGAGTGAGGTTCTGAAAGACCTGAAAGAGGTATCTTGATTTGGCTATAAGATTATATTCCAGCAATGGTGATTTTAATTTTTCAGCAATTCCACATTTGTGCAAACTTCAGAGTCACCAATCAGGATAAAACTCAGAAATCCTCACTCCAAAAATGCAGATCACTCATCAGAAGTATAATAACACCTACAGTGTATAACCAGAAAAAGCCATGCAGTTACACGCACTTGCACAGTCTGAAGTTCTATCTAGTTTGAGGGCACTGTACACAGGACTAAACTATGCAGTTAACATTTTGAGTTACCTAACCACATAAATACATACATTTTTAACATGTGTAACATGTTTTAATGTGTATTAACAGATAAACTTCTATGAATATGTTTAATGGTATTAAGTATACTATCTAAACGTTACATATGCACATAGGAGAGGAGTGATAACTGCTTTATTAATTTTGTTGAGAAGGCTCACAATGAGCAATGTATTCAACCCCTCTCAGACATCAATTTTCTTCCATACTAATTTTTCTAATATTCAACTCAGACAAATTTAATTTGAAAGTATTCAGAGTCAACCACAGAAAAGTTTCACTTAGAAAACATTACAATGAAATGAATTGAGATTTTTTTTCTTCTTCTTGATGTGAATGCCTTATTAAACAAGCAGCAACATACCCATATATGCCCTCTTCTGCAAAAGATCAACCTCCTATGTCTGCCAGAAAAATCTTATGAAGGCCAGATACAGAGGACACAAGCAGCTATACTGAGTCACCAAAAGAGGTCTTTTGGTCCAGTACACTGCCTTTTATAGCAGCCAGTAGCCAGTGTGCAAAGAAGCAGAAGAACGCAACTTACTGTAAAGTTTCCCCTCTACCCTTCAAGCTCTCAGTAAGCATCAGTTCATGGTCTTCTTAAGCAAAAAGTTGCCTCCGGATAAATCATGTTTTACAATCTGTGCTGAACTTCTCTGCTAATGTGCCCAAACACTTTTAAAGAAGTTTATCCTTGAGAATGTGTGTACAGCCAGGTGAATGATATGGGGCAGAAGCATTCTGATAGATCACCCTCCACTTTTGGTTCCTGTGCTTTTTTTCTCATTCAGTTAAACTCCCAGACAGTTCGGTTGTATGATGCCCATAGACACAGCCAACAAAACATGGAGAGCTGCAGTTAAACATCAAGGAGGAGCCTCCCTACTTCTGGAAAGGGCAAGTTTGTTTAGTTCTCTTCCTTGGTCTATTTTGGTCCATGTGAAAGCAAATCTAAGATCACTGGTGCTGCGGCTTATGGCCTCCCTAACCATTTCTCACATTCATGGACATCATGAGACCCAAGAAAAGAAAAACGAAAGGAAGCCTGAGCATTTAGAGAGCTAGAGCCTTAAAATTACCCCATATGTACTTTCCATCTGATCTGTGGGGCTAAAAGGGTTTGTCTCCTGTCAACTTCTGCTGTATAACTGAACTTCCATGTTGTTTGCATGTTTTACTGGAAACCATGATCCAAACTCTGGTTTGATTTTTCCACTGTTATTTCAGGTTTGTATTTTGTTTTTCTGGGGTTTTTTGTTTGTTTGTTTTCCTAAAGACTACTTCAGGATACAGCAAAGCTTCTAAACCACAGAAATAAAGCTAGATTGCAAAGCTGATGCTAGATGTTCCTTCTGGGTGCAGTCTAAATTGCTGTCATCCTTTCCCAGAGATAAATTTTGAGGCTAGCTGATCACAGTCAGCTAAAAAATTGCTATCTGTTCTAGGCCTTCTGTCCATGGCTTAGCAGTGATGGCTTTAAATGAGGAAGTCACAGTCTTAATTAATCTAACGAGATCACAGTGATATACACAAGAAAGACAACTTCAGAGTGCATATATCCTGTTCCCAGGGGTAATTATCAGGACTTCTAAAAATGCATGGATGTGTGTGTTTTGGTCTTTCTTCCTCATCCCAGTACTTGCAAACTGGCACCTCCTCCATTTCTGGAAAGGTCCCTTCTATAATGAAATGAGTACAAGAATGCTGTTCCCATGCATGTCCTTCTCATCACCTAAAGTGTGGAAAGCTGTGTAATTACAAAGTGACCCAAATGGCTCCATAGAGAACTATAATCTTGAGATTAAGTCCATTTAAGAAGCCTGATACCAAATATCCAACTGCAGCACAGTAAAAACAAAATTCCCTACCGACTATCTCTGCTCATAAAAGTGATTTAGATTGGTTCTCCCCATGCATGAGTTCTCTGCTGGCCATCTGAATCAATTAACAAAACAAATAATAGATTGCAATGTTTTTCTTTCCAGCCAGGTTTGAGCTTTATATGAGTGAGCAGTTAAAACATACATCTTAAAATGTAAAATCTTGGAACCTCAGAGGTCCCTTAGCTGCCGAGTGAAAAGGAACCATCAAAGCTCATTTGCAGGGAGCAGCAACAAAAGTCTTGTCATTCCTGCTTGAGATGCTCATTTCAGGATAGGACTGCAAACTGAACTCCTCAGATCCTCAGCTCCTGTGTGACCATCCCAACACTGACCTTATTAATTCAATGACTTTAATTTTTCAAGGGAAAATAATGGAAAAGGACAGCGCCTTTATCCAGATCCAGTTTTATGCCTTCTCTGTGCCCCTAGCTTGATTTTCATGCCATAAAATGGAAGCAATTTACCAAATTCTGCTTAGCTGCAGGCTGATGCCAGGCTGTACACATGACCTTGCTACCTGGAGAGATCTGGGCACTATTTATTACTGACCTCTAAGTCACCCTTTTCTCTCACAGCTCTTCTGGGATGCAATGCCATTTTCCAGCTTCTATTATCAGCTCTAGCTTTCTGCACTGGCCTTCCCAATAATTATCAGTATGCATTGCTTAGCACTGCACTCCCAAGGACTCCAGTAGGCTGTCGGGATCTCAGCTTTCTCTTAATACCAAAACTGTCCAGGGTAGACCCGATTTCCCCACATAGAAATATTAAAACTTTTTCACACCCTGCATGTGACACACACTGTGCATCCAGAATCTGAAAACGCAGGCCCAAACCAGTTCTCACCAACCGTGAGCTCAGGATGCAGCCTGAGCTGCAGAGCTCTCCAGAAAAGACCTGAACACCCTTAGCACCTGAGAGCAGGCTCAAAGGAGACAGCCCAGACCCAGCAGCTTTCATGCAGCTGCGGCTGCTTTGAGACCATGCTGCAGCCAGACCAGCAGTCAGCAGTGCAACAGAGAGCACACACATCACAGCTGGGTATGTTTATGACCCCTCTTGAGCTCTCTGTCAGCCTTGCAGGGCAAACACAGACAATCTACTTTCCTCATGTTTCAGCCTGTCATGTAGTAAATCCTACTAAGGACACAGGGTCTCTGAGTTCCCTACAGATGTGGAATATCACCCAGATCCAGAGCAAATGCAGATTTCCCGTGTGCTTGTTCATGGCTTCTACAGATATTTAGCAGCCAAATTCATGCTAGGCTGAACTCCTAAAAACTAATACATTGGCTGATACATCTGTTAAATCCCAAAGGCAAAACAGCAGAGGCTGTTCTCCCCTCCAGCAACTGTTGCAAGAAGCAGCACAGCACCATGTCCTTGGGGACACAAAGATCTCCCATCTGGCATATAGGTTTGCTGCAAGAAGGAGGCAATCCTGAAGTGCCTTACTGGTGCTGGGAAGAGCACAGGAGGTGGATGGAGGACTCTCAGCTTCAGCGAAGCCCCAAGTGCACCAATGTGACCGTACAGACACACAAGCCAGGTCTGGCACAGACACAGGCAGCCAGCTGAGGCTATTTACACTTTGTGTTGTTGATGTTTTACTGTTCAAAGTAGCTGCAAAGAACATTGTTGTCCAGGCAAGAGCAGGACGGATTTACATCCTTCTGGTATAACACGGGCAGCACACACTGCCAAGTGATGTGACTTAACAAACAACCCCAGAAAATCCCCAGAGCTTGTGCAGATAAAGGGGAAAGCATCAGGAGCTCTGGAAAGCTGGCAAGATAAATTGCAAGATGACTGAGTAAAGAGTAGTGCAAAGACATAGACATAGTTGTACTCTATTTACTTTCATTCTCTTTGAAAACTCAGAGGTTTCCTTTGCCTAGGGAAAGATGTGGAAAAAAGTGGGCACACACCTAATTATCACACAAAGTCTCTACCACCATGAAATCTCCAGAGTCTTTATTCTTTGACAAAGGCACTGGTAAACATGTTTTATCAATTGGTCACTGTAAACAAAGCTGAGTCTTGCTTTGGAGCAAGATAAATATGAAATTCAAGTTAGGTAGATGCCTGCTAGCCAAACCTGATTCCTGGGAGAGATGGGGGAAATGCAGAAAGGAAGATCCTTGTCAGAACAAAGATGAATAATATCTTGTACGTGAACATGTCAGGTCCTTGAGAATCCAACCTAGGAACTATCAAGTTTCCAGTCACATCATCAGTGTTTACTCTGGAGTAAAAATTAGTGACTTTTTCCATTAAATTCTATTGATCTATTTCTCCACCAAGAAGCTTATTCATCTAAATCACCAGTTTATTGTGCCTCTGATTGTTTAAGAGGATGTCATGGGAGCCATTGAAGAGTCACTTAAAATGCTATTCATCCTACCACACATAGGCAAGCTATGTTTCCATTCAAAGACTTGCTGCACGAATGAAATCTTTCAACATAAAGTGGCCTTTGTTTGCAAAATTAAAATAATATGTATATGTATTTTACATGTTCACAGACTTTTGCAGAAGAATGGCTAAATCACTCTGCTGTTCAGCTGTTTAGGCCTGAAATGCAAAGGGAATATTAACTGATGAAATCCATGTACACTGGTTACAGCTTTCTAAATGAGATACAGGTACATGATGCTTTTGCATCAGCAGGTGTAAACAGGATTTGGCAGTTTATATGCATACTTACAGATAGCTCACTCAGGGCCTAAAATAGAACACACTTTGTATTCCTGACTCCTTACCTAAGGATAACAATCTAGCACTTTTGTCAGCTCAAGTAGCAGAGATTTTTGCTTTGACCTGGGAGGTCCTGATATATTCTCTGACAGCCAGTGATGCCCACAGTGTATTATGAATGTGAAAAATAAATGAGCAGCCAGTCCTGGCAGCAGGCAGAAGTCCACTGTTTGTGCACTGTATAGTCGGAGGATATGTGAGGTACTTCACTGTTTGGAAGTGTGTCTCCTTCCAGAAGATGCCCCAGAGCATTTGGGATGAGAAAACAGTTCAAATGAAATACAGTCTGAGAGACAGTCCTCCAAAAAAGGGGGCACAGCTCCCTTATACTGGCAGCATTACCGCAAAGCTTTGGAAAATAACAATTTTATGGTTATCTTCAGCATAACAAGCAACAGAACATAGACCTCTTACCTATTTGTGTGTATTTTATGTTTTGGGAGAGACACTGGTATCACAACCTTGGAAAATTGACATTACATAAAATAGAAATAATCCACTGCACTTTAAACCTTATATCCCAAGATCTCTGAACTGCATTATATTATCATACTGTCAAAAAATGTTTGAAAGTGTTTCAGGCATTCTACTGAGCAAATAGAAATAGACATTGCTTTCCCAAATCATCTATGTCCCAAATACAGAATAACAAGCAATAGAGAAAACTGGTGGAAAAAATAAGGAAAATAAGGAAAATAAGGAAAAATTGTCCTACATTTTTCTGGCACTTTATTCTGGAGAGATATGTTCAGAAGCCTTCAAATTTGAGAAAGGAACATTTCACATCTTCCTTTCAAAGTACCATGTTGTTCTGACATTTTTAAAATCTTGCATCCCACAAGGTTTTAAGAGTCAGCACTGAAATCAGACATGCTGATTTCCTCAGAATGGAATACTTCCATTTGTCCCTAAAAAACTTACTCCACAAATTCTTTCACAAAGAATTTTCTATTTTAAATCAGAATTAACAAATCTCTGAAATTTTTTCTTCTCAGCCTGATTTTACAATGTAAAATCTGGTCTCTTGAAAGCAGATGAGGAGAACATTCCTCTGAGGGGAACTGCAGTTCTTCAACACCTAAGAATCAGTCCCACCAAGTGTACCAGAGCCCAAACACAGAAAGAGGGAGAATATTCAAATGCCTCACTTTTTCCACTGTTCAGCTTTTCTTGGATTGTTATGTGGATATTCATCAGGCTCCCAAGTTTGGAGAACTTTTATTATTGTTATAAACTCTACTCATGAAGTGGATTTTCTAACCCTTTCATGCCAGACATTTGGCTAAGTTCAAGCATAGCATCAGTTTAATATCTGACACACGTCTCGTGGGAACCATATCCTGCCACTGACACAGGAATAGATGTTGTCATCAGATAGATCCATTCCTCCTCTGCTCTTCTAGCACAGCTACCTGTTTTTATTAATGGTGATATTTGAGGAAAACATCTCTGTTACCTCACCATGTGACTAGAGTTCAAGAGAATGAGCCACACACTGCAAACATTTCTTGGAATTGTGAACTACTGTTCTATTCAGCATCCAGCTGGAGGTCGATATTCCCAAATACTCATGAATGTAGATCAGCAAATGCCTGTCTTTCATCTAAAAACTCTGATTCCTGTGTCAACAAGGCCAGGCAGGATTCATGACCATCTCTCTGCCATCTGCGGTTTTAGACTTCAGATGGCTATGAGACAGCTCCAACTGAATGAGGGGGCTAATTCATAAATGACAAGTAGAGAACCATCATTGAAGTCTAAATGAGTCAAATACAGAAGTTATTAATTACTCTGGGTTTAGTCTATTTAGTAATATTCTGAGCAAGTTGTGTAATGAATCTGCTGTGTAACTGGGGACACAAAGGGGTGTCAGCTCATCCTGACATTAACCAAGGCTTAATACTCCGAGAACTGACCATCTGCAGAACAATGACAAGATTATTCAACTCTAATTTAATGGAAAGCAACAGCAATCATCACCATTCTGGGAGAATCCAGAACTGCACAGGACAGAACCATACGGCAGCTTTCAAATCTCTACTATGACTGCTATTGAAATGCAGAAATGTTCCATTTCCTAAATTATGACTCAGGGATGATGCTTTAGCATCTGTCCTATTTCTGAGCGTCTCCTGGCACTGGCTAGACATACACTCAGGCAGCATCTCCATGGAGTTTGTTTTCCTTTCAGTCATGTGCAAAGGAACAAAAGGAACTTGGGAGACAATTATTATTATTTTTGCATTCTTTTGCAACTGGATCTACTTCCTATCTCCAAAGCTCTTTGTAAAACAATGGATTTTCCAGTACATTAGGACTTGCCACTAGCCCAAGGATTTTCACTACTCCTGGCAGCCCACTGCATTGGCAGAGTTCCCTCTGCATCCTCGACCTGCTGCTGATTGATCCCCGTAATCCAATCCATTTTCAACAAGCCACTTCAGCTCCAATAAAAACAAGAGGCTTTGCTGATTGCTGGTTTCAGCTGCAGCTGTTGGAGCCACAAATCTAAAGAGAAATATTTTAAGTCTATTTGTAAAAAATCTACTGGTAAAAATAAAATTATTCACTGCTTTTATTCAGTTAAACTCAAAGAGAAATTAACTACAGCTTCATTTTATGCATTGTACCTTCTTTGTTATTTTATTCCTCTCTACCTTTCTTGGTGTGATCATGGTGTTTCTCAAAGTAAATAGGTAAGGAAATGTTAGGACTGAATTTCCCCAGGGCTTTCGTATATGTAAGCATGAAATAGCTTGCATAACATGGGTGCTGCAAACATTTCATAGACTTTAAATCTTTAATTTAGAAGAGACTGTTGTAATCTGCACCTTCTACAAAGCACCAGCCAAATAAAAATTGCACGCCACAAGAATTCTTGCACTACAATTACAATTTCTATCTGAGCTGGAAAAAAAATTGCAAGATACAAATCCTGACATCCAGACAGAAAACTAGAGACAATTCCCAATGATTTCAGGTGCATTATTCCAGTTCTGCAGTTACCTGCAAAACTAAAGTTCTGCATTTTATTTTTAGACTGAATTTGACAAGCTGCATCTTCTACTCGTGGGATCTAGCAAGGGGGTTTGTTGGTGGTGTTGTAGAATAAAGCAGTTATTCCATGTAGTTAATCAAAAAGAAAGTTTAGATAGCTTATAGATCAAGTCATTTATTTTCAGAAAAGATTTCAGAGAAGACCCAACCCTTTCTCTCCCCTTTCTAAAGAATGTTCTCTAGATCAGACCAACATTGCTCTTTCTTATATCTTTTCCAGCCTTCTATCACTGTATTTCTGCCATTAATATTTGCGCCTCCATTGTTTTGATTAAGATTGCTGACAAAAATGGGGACTGTGATGGGATCTCCCAAAGTAGTAGCCATATTGTGAAGGCAGCATATTTCACCTCCCCTTCTAGCACTAAAAGTCACAAATGGAAAACTAGTATCAACTGATATATCTTAAAAATGTAGTACAGAGAACTCTACAACAGATAGCTGACAATTATGGTAAAATCTGTTTGAGCTATAAATTTTTCAGAGTTATTTGTGAATTATTTTGATTCACTGCAGTAGTTAGTGGCCTTTGTTTAATAGTTTAGCTGTCCTTTTGTTTATGGCTGTTGTCTGCAATAGCTAATTTTACTATGAAGGGCAGGGGGGCAGTAGAAATAGAAAGTATGGGCCAGAGAATTGTACTGGGAAAATTATGAGAGCCAGCGAAATTTTTTTCATTAAGCCTTATATGCTACATTTGGCACAGCAGGGGTTTAATGAAATTTTATTGATTCCAAGGCAAGCTTCCAATGGAAATCTGCCCAGATTCCTGGGGGTCTCTGCTGAGGCTGGAGACCTTAGATGTGCTGATCCTTGGCTGTAGCCCTTCTGTTAATGGGTCTGCCCTTCAGACAGCGGACCAGCAAAGCCCCAAAGAAGCTGCTCTGTAAAATGATACTCCTCTCAGCACTGCTGCTGCCATTTGCTCAGAAACTAAAAAGATGATAATTTCCCAGAGCACTTTTAGGATCTGAGGAACTTCTGGTATATTAAGAATTAAAAGGAGAATAGTTTCTAGTCCAATTTAGCTAAATATTTGGGGGAGAAGGAGAAAAAAATGGAAATCCTTACAAGCTGAAAAGCCCTGTCTCTCAGTATCAGTGTGGAGCAGAGAAACAGTAACTCAGAGTTTAAGTACTAAAAAATACTTGTTTAGTAAAATGGAGAAGGATGGAGAGATGATCACCCAAAGACACAAAAAGGAGCATCTCAGATAGTTTCCTTGCAAAGGATAGAGCTGTCACTACCAGATAAACTAGAGCAGCAGAAAAGGATATAATATTGCCTGCTCAAGTCCACAGCCAAGAAAGTCTTTTAAACAACTGCTAAGCTTTGAAAAGGACACCTGTATCAGTAAAATAGCTTACAGTCTTGAAATACACTCAGTAGATGCCAGCTGTATCTGTCCATGAACAGAAATTAAGTAGTAGATATCTCGGGTTGTCCAGAGAAATCCATCACAAACAGATATGCTCTCTCACAGCCTGCAACTGGGAAACGAATTCTTCTATTTTTAAACCACAAAAGACTCTGAAGGGTCCAGCCTCAGGAGCTGGGGGGTTGTTTGCCATTTGCATGTTTGGGATCCACCTAAGATTTAGTTCCCTTTGACCATAAGAAGCATGTTTATTGCATGGAGGAAGGAACTCTTCAGGTCACCCTGCCCTCAACTACAGCACAAGATTTCCTCTCTTACAGTATATCAAGAATTAATTTCTCTAACCCCCTTCTGAAGCAAGAGTAATGAAATCAGAATGGGAAGAGTAATGTATAACTGGAATAACGGCAGCAATCTTCATTTAATTTAATATCTCTCCTTTTAAAGAGTCCTAGGATAGGGGTCAATCCTTTGAACAGACATGGCAGCATTGTAGTCTATCTCTATGCAACGTAGTTTTATTGTGGCACTCCTACTAATTTTAATTTTTCTAATGAGATCTTCTCCATGTTGGGCTCAGGGTGACTTCTTTCTGCAGATTTCATGAAGCTTCAAAGAAAATATGAGTTCAATTTCTTGGAGAATCGTGGTTCTCCTAAATTAATTTTTTCTCCTTGTGAAGAGTTTAATCCAATGGGTAGTTAGGGGAGAATTTACTACTGTGAAGAAAGTCACCGCAGCAACTAGTTATCACTTAACATGTAATTCTTAGTTCAGATGAATTTCATCATTAACCGAGACACAAAGTAAGACTTACCCTTGCCCCCCCCCACCCCCCCACCCCCCCCGCCCCTTTGTGTAAACAGAAATGTTTTAATGGAATTTTCACCCAAGCAGATCAGGTTTTCCTGCTAAGGGGTATTTAAATACTCTTTGCTCTGTTTCCAAGCCTTACAAGAAAAAAACAAACACAACACATAACCAAACACAACCATTGCCACACTGTACAGATCCAGTTCGAAGCAAAAAAAATGCCTATTACAGTAAACAGCCACAAAGAAGCAGGCTCACAAAGATTTTGCTTCCCACATTTACTAGAGCTCATAGGAGCCCTCTATCAGAAAACAGGGAACCTAGGGGTTGAGTAACATGCAGTAAAAAAATCTGTACATCTTCATAGCACTGGCACCCAAGAGCTGGGAAGTGAAATCAGCTGCAACGACGTGCTCTTGGGCAGCCTCATGTCAGACAGTTCAGAGGGCAGGGTCACTGCTCCAGAGCACAGACCGCTTATATTCTGTGCTCACATTTCCTTCATTCTCAGATGGGGTCAATTCCCCTCACCTCTGTGACCTCATAATCTTGTTTCTACTTTGTCTGTGTTTCTTTAAATTCACAATTTAAAAAGCTCTTTAAACAGCTGGCTGTTCAGCAGCAGAAGGAGGGAAGGTAAGCAAAGCTGAGGCTGGAACAGCAAAATGGGCATATGAGCCCCCATATGAGCCACCTCATTCTGCCAGATTTTAAGAGGCAGCACTGGCTCGCAGAGCTTGAGAGAAGGGGCAGCTTTCACACAGCCAGTTCAGCAGCGCTGCAGGTTGGGTGGGACAGCAATCAGGAAGAGAGAAATTTCAGATTAAATGTTGGATGCCAGGCTCCTCTGTGCCTGTGCGCTGGATTCTGCCTAGCTTTGTGGCAGAGACTGATCCACTGATCCGGAGAAAAAAATAGATCTGAAGAACCCCAATTCACTTCAGATCAGCTAGGAAAATAGATTTCTATTAAACAATTCTTTTATATACCATCTCTGTGGCACAGCCAGCTCCCAACTGATGTGGATTCAGAGAAAGCCAACTTGGAATGAAACCGCTTGAAAGTCTCTAAATGTTTCAGACCATTGCCTCATGCAAACTGCAGGCAATAGTGAAGCTTGGCTTAAAGTGCGGTTTATGCAGAGGTGGAGAAATGGATGAAATTAACTTGGGAGAGTTCCACTGCTTGGGTTGGAGATTCCCATTAATCATATCAGTCTGTACCCAACACAAGAAGTTTGCCTGTAGAGACTATCCTAATAGATGTGATAGATGATAATAATTAATAAAGGCAGGTGGTTTAGGCATAGACTCAAGGCCCCAACTGTTAGAGCACCACTGACTTCAAGGGAATGGCTTTAACTCTTGAGATAGAGAAAGATGGTTTCTATTTACTTTTCAATGAAAATTACTTTAGAAAGCAATTCCATCATTGTTGTCCTGTTATAATAAATGAAAGTTTGTGCTCAATATTTGGGCAAGATGTGCTATAGGAAGAGCTCACAAACACCAGTGTATAAGTTGTATAAAGCCACCAAAATAGCTACAATTCTGGGCCCCTACAGTAATACTGGCAAAGAGGGAACTGACAGTACAGTGTGGCCCATCAGCACCACTGGTTTAATGGCAGAAAGACCAATAGACACCCCTGTTCAAGGTTCAATGAAGCCTAGGATTTCCATGTCCTCTGTACTCTTCCAGTCCCTCTCCTTTTCCTCCTAAAAACTCACATCCTCACCTCTACAGTTATTTCTTTTAATTTTTTGTTCTTCCAGACTCATTTTCCCCTTATCCTTCTGCATCGGTTACTGTAGGTAAAGCAATGCACCGTCCTCAAAACCAGATTTCACTGTGATGCAAAGTCAACATCATGCTTAGCTTCTAGAGGGATTAATTAGTCTGATCCAGTTAGACTGCTCATTAGGCCAGTGCCATCCTGAGTACATCTATACAGTGTTGCTTTGTATGGTGTGGATATATGTGGGGATTCTAAAGGATTTCCTGCGAGGAAATCGGCATGTGAACAATCCTGCATATGAGCAAGACTGGCAAAGCCTCAGCTTCTATGAGGATGTGACGAGGAGACAACCCTGAAAGAATGAGGAAGAACCCAGGAAGATAAACAATTCAGGGTGTGGGTCTGGGCGCAGAAAGAAGTTTGTACAATGTCGATGTGGCAGTTCTCATCCAATCAGAAGAGAGCTTAAGGAGCATGTGCAAAGCTAACTGTCCAATCAGAAAGAATTATACCATGTGATTGTATCATGTGATTTTCACCTGCATTATAAAAGGCTTGCTCCAGCATAATAAAATGGGCATTGCATAATTACAGTGTGATCGTCTGCATGTCCGTTTCTCCTGCAGATATACTCTGAGGCCAAAGCATTTGGCCTCCTAAATCTGGGGTGGGGGCGGGGGTGGATTTCGTTCATCTGCCTCAGATAAGTTAATATTTCACAGCCTCAAATTTCAGTTGAAAAGCGAGAAGGAAAGCTGCTTAGGAGAAATTGCTAGAAAAGCAGCAATCAGGCAGAAGGGATGGTGCACAAGAGAAGAGAACAGGGTTACAGGATGGAGTAGGTTTAGGTATTACTGCACATGTTGAATCTGACAACATAATGCATGTCACGTAATTCAGAAATGGTGCCATTTCCTTGAAAATCAGAAGCTAATATATGCAGCCCTACACTGTGCAAAAATCAATCTTTCACCTTGCCTTGGAAAAAAAAACATGCGCTATGATTTATGGCAGAGGAAAAGAAGCTTAGATTTTCTTTGACTTCATGCAGTACTCCTTCCACATGTCTAATGTACTGCCTGCAGCTATGTTTCTTGTGGACGGTGAGCATGTGTGTCAGCACTGCCCCTAACAGACTTACAGAGACTGATGAGTTTTTCTTACGTTCTCTGCTTTTTCTTTTCTTAATTTCTATTTCTTGCTTTTCTCTTTTAATCCATTTATTGCATTTGCTCTACCGATCTGTGTGCAGTTTTATTTGCACTGATTTAAGATTCTTGGACACGTCTTCATGATAAACATCTCTAGTGAAATACCCATGAAGAATGACTTAGCTTTGTGGTGGGAGCTGTTATTGTTCGGAGTTTGACCCCAGAGGCCACATCTAGAGGTAAGAGAATAAAGTCCTTAATTGCGGTCAATTGCATCTTTGATCTTTCTACTGTGCTGGTCCACAAAAGGGCAAATGATGACAACTCTGATGTCATCATTTGATGATTTTTGTACTGTAAATAAGCCCATATTTCTGGACATTTATAAAGTATTCATTCCCATGTTGTCTAGGAAGAGTGCCATCGATCAGCAGGTTTTGCAATATAGGTGTATGAACGGCCTTCCAGTAGCACTAATAAAAGCAACACTTTGCAAATCCTCTCTGTGAGTCCAAAAGCAGACTTGTAATAACTGCTGGTCACTCCTGATCTGGAATGGGTTTGACCTGCTGACCTCAGGGTGAAAGGCTCTGTACTGCATTACCACTCCCAAGAGCTCTCTGACTCTCTCTGAGGTTGGGTTTTTTATTATTTTGTAGTTAACCTCAAGACAGAATCATTTACAATGGATAACATCTGCAGAACACTATCTAGGCATCTGAAGATATTTTTACTTTACAACTAATCATTGGCACTCAATGAATCTGAAGGCTAAAAAGAAATTGCATGGCCAAATAATCACTGCAGAAACAGTGAAATTGGAATGTGGGGGGAAAAAACCCTTAATAGATCCTTCCTGCCACTGGTATATTTTTTCACTTATCACAGGGTCCTGACATTTCTTTTTGAGTAATGGAATATGTAATGATTTGGGGTGAAATCATTGAAATTTATTCCCTTTTTCAAGAGAGAACCAATCAACCAACTGCCCTCAAAACATACCCAACAAACTATTCTAGATGAACGTCAAGAAAGCTTTCATTTGTGTGATGCCTATACTTCTGGGTTCTGTCTTTTACCACTCATTCAGCTATTCAGACATTTCACTCATTCATTCTGTCATCCCCTGTAGAAGATGCACACAAACAAGCCTTCCAGTGAGATAGGCACCATGCAAATACATGCTAAAAACACTCTTCCAAGTTAGAAGCAGTCTGAACTTGGCAATTTATTGGTCCTAAAATGTCCACTCCTACAATTCAGAGTAGGTTTTCCCAAAACCCAATGTAGAATATAGTGTTCACCATGGCAGAAGTCCTAACCACACAAAAAAATGCAAAATGCAATAAAACTATCCTCTCTGTCACTGGCAAAAACTATCTAAATGCCCACCTGGCATTCTGCAAGGATCATGTTAGTGACCTCACAGTGGAGCTAGCCACAGCAGGAATGAAAGAAGGCCCACTTTCAGTGACATTAGGAGGACAGTATAGCTCTTATATCAATCTCCACCCACAGTAGATCTGATCACTGGAAGCCATGTTTTCCCCAATTAACAATGAGTCTTTATTAATTCTGATTATTTGGGAAGCTCTGATTATGTACCTTTGTATACGAATGACAAATCATCACTTAATGAGCATGAACTGATTTCACATTGAACTGTCCATCTCATAAGCATCAAGATGTCCAAGAAAGGAAACTCGTTTGTTTATTCGCAGCAGTGCTTTGGGATACAGCCTGCAAAAGCAGTGGGAATTAGACATGAGGAAGCAGCAAGATATTTTCCCCATTACATATTCACCCATCAATCATAGTTCTCTTTGAAACCTGGCTACCGGCCACTGGTCCCTGCTGGGAAAATGCTAGAAGTGCAAGAAAAAGGGACATTTTTCCTCTTTGTGCCAACTTTCAGTGTAGAGTTAACTTGAAGCTGCAAGTAGTACAGCCCAGCTCCTCTCTGGCAGATCTCTGAGAGGAGATCCATTGTGGAATTTCACAGCTGGATCTCGGCATCTCATTCTGCTCCATGGTTTGACATTTTGGACACATTTCACCATTGTTTCCCAAAATTTTCATCTGCAACTTTATTAAAAGAATAAATTAAAAAGAAATTCAGTCCATCAGAGAGAATGTTTTGTTAAATTTCTTTTTCCCAGTATAACAGGAGGCCAATGAATAGAGAACAGAGGGCAGACACATTACTGTAGATATGGTATAAAAGAACAAATCAGATTTAGAGAAAAACCCAGCTGGTTGAGCCAGATGGCATTTTCTGGCCCAGATTTCTAGGACTTCATAAAGCAGTCTGGTTGGTTTGGAGAAGAAGCTGACTCTGGGGTGGTCATTTTTTGTGGCAGGAAAGGCAAAAGCAAATATCACTACCTCCTGGATGAATGAAAGAGCTCCAAGGGACACAAAGCCAACAGTACTGTGGGGAGATGCAGTGTATGCCCAAGCTTCTGATCTCCATTTTGACACTGAGGAACTAGGAGGAGACCAGGCCACAAGTCATTGGGAAAATATGACCCCAGGAAGTGGTAAAACCAAAATAGTCAAGGCAGAAAAATGTTCCTGGGGAAAATAGGAATACACAATGTGAGGATGACAACTTCTAAAATGGCCCCAAACCAACATTTTAGAGCAGCCAGATGTCAAGTCTGTAAGCAGAGAATCTCTCTAGGATAAGTCTAGCTCATAGGCAAATAATCTTTCCTCTAAACTTCTTGCTTTGGTTTTCCACTTTGGAGGTTTATTCCATCTGACAACCTTTCTGCACTTACGTGGCACCTAGACACAGTGACTTTGGAACAGGTGAATTTCCACATTCCATATTTATCATTGAGACATCCAGGTGGTGTCGGGCTCAGTGGTGAATCTGGCAAGGGCAAGCATTTTGAAGGGAGATTGAAAACCAGCCTTGGAAAAACCTCTTACAAGACAGCTATTGATCATTCGTGATGCAAATAATTTTACACTATTGGCAAAAACAAGGGGTCCTCTGTATTCCTTCCCTTATCATCACTACTTAGACATAAGGAACTCTCCAAATCAATTCCTAAGCTTTCTGGAAAAAAAGAGAAAAAAAAAAAAGAGAAATAAAGAAGTTGGCATTCAAGTTGACTGTGCTCTCTTCAAAGTCCTGGACCAGCTCTGACCATCTTCTGGATCTGCATTCTCTCAGTGGAATGGAATTTCCCAATATACCATGGTCATTCTGGCACCTGTTTCTCTGCAGCAGCTATAAATCTCCTGGAGGTCACAGGACTCTGTAAAAGGAAAAAAAGTACCCAAGTGTTCTTGGCCTGGGCCTGGAGATCAGGAGAGGGACAGAAATGCATGCCTCATCCAAAGAAAACTCTGCCTGGCTTTACACTGCTAATAGCTCAGTGGGAAAGTCTGTTTAACTGTGCACATCCTGCAGAGGTTTCTGGGATATAACCTGCTAGACCCTCACCTAGAACACATTTCTTCAGCTTTTGAAGGCTTGCTTGTCTGCAAGGGTGTCTGCCAAGCAAAAGAAATGAAGATTAGGGAGCAAAGAAACCCAGTGGCAGCTGTGCATCAGGTCCCAATTAAGACATCAAACTAAACCCTTCAGCCCTAGTTCTCAAACATCCTTGTATATAATATTTCCCATGAGGCCGGAATTCTTCTGCAAGGTTTATGCTGGCTTTAATGTATAGCATCAGGGTTCAGTAAGTTTTCATGGCATTCATATTGCTGTTTGAGACAGCAGGATATATTTTTTCACCCCCACCCCTCCAAATAAAAGAGAAGGGCATGCCCTATGTTATGACATGACTTGACTTGGACTGAGGGAGATGGTCTGAACTGTTTGGCATGAAGCTGCATTTGAATCTGCCTCTGAGTCATGCGGGTTCTGAGCATTCTCATGTCCTAAATCCTAAATCTAGCCCTAACTTTATAATAGACATTTGGTCCACTACACATTTGATCAAAAGGGAATTCAACTGCTAGGATCAACCTCACCTAAGACAGGGCAGAGAAGGCAGGTCCTTGTATGACAGGTTGAGTCTGTGTGGTAGAAGTCCACTTACTGTGGCTTTGAATGACAACCATCTGATTGTATTTAAGACACTCCCTGTATAATTCCTTTGTGAACCACTTTGGACCAAATAACCATTTCAGGTCAAGGCTGAAGTTTAGAGGCAATTGATCAAGACATCTCCATCATGCCATCTGATTTGGGTATAGGTCTCAAGGAGTATTTCACCCTGATCTCACTAAAATCTGTACATTCCTTGCATTATTGCAGGAAATCTTGTATTTCCCACCATTTTCTGCTGTCTCTTGCAAAATAGTGATCATATCACTGCAGACTCACCATGAGGACAGTGCAAAGTGCCTGGCTTACTAGCACAGTGAAACCATACATTGCTTCCTGGTGATAGGACCTAAGTCACCCAGCTGTCCTCAATAACAATTAACTGAATAATCCTGCAAGAGATCACTTAAAACTTCCCTCACTGCACTTATGAGACAGCCCTGCTGTGAACAGGAGCAGCATGCCCAGAGTCAACTCCCACTGCTTCACAACAAAGAACAGATTTGGTTTGAAAATAACAGCAGTAAGAACATCTACATTGCCAAATAGCTGAGCTCCCTGGTTTAAGATCAGATCCTGATTCTTCAGTTCTCTATGGTGCTTTCCCTTGGGATCCCTTTGGGAGTGGACAAGATAATTCATTCAGAGGAATCTCTGTGCATCTCTAGAAGCAGCTTGTTTCACCAACCCCTGCCATTAAGAAGGTACGATCATGCTGTCCAGCTCCCTGAAGACTATCACAGTAAAACACATCGCTTGTTTCAAGCCCCATGATGTGAAACATAACCTTAATGCAAAAACATGGCTACTGTTACAGGCTATGACACAGTCTGCAGCTTTTTCCATACAAAACTACCTGAAATAATCATACGAATAAACTTTTCTTGCATCTCAAAGCCCTAGAGATGTTACATGTGGCTCGGAAGGGACCAAGAGAAGTACTGTGAATCACTGGGCAAGGCCCACTTACTTTGGAAAGGAGTAGCTTTGAACTTTATGGATGCAAACCGCTTTTCTCTGTGTAGAGCCAGGAGTCACTCCTTGGAGTGGAGGACTTCAGAAGCAGAGATGTAGCTGACAAAAAGCCTAGTAGGACCATGATTCCACCAATCTTGGTGCCCACTACTAGATTTTCCAGAAACAACACTTCTGATGAAGAACAGATACAAATTCACTGTTACATGGGCACACAATATGATGTTTAACCTGGCAGTACACCCGCTGCAAGAAGACAGACAAAGTCTGAATCAGAATAATGTTAGATAGAGTCTAACATGATTTGTCTACTCCATTTCGTCATAGCATCTGCCTGGACAAAATCTCTTCTCTGAATTTCTTTGAATTAACAGAGAGAACCTGAATCATTTCAGTGCTCTACATGACAGGAAAAGCCCAGGATGTTTCTGATCTTGAACTAAGCATTCAGAAGCCACCTTCAGTGTCTTTCTGAGACATGGTAGAAGGAACTTCCTTTTAAAACTTGGAATTCAGCTCAAGTACTTGAGCAGCATAAGTCTAAGTTTCTGCAGCTTTTCTAGGACAAATAAACCAAATAGCCAAATACAATGTGCATAATTCCTCTGCTCTTGTTGAGAAGGCATTGAAAACCTTTCCTGGGGAAAGTTAGTTATCCAAAGCAGGAGATGACAAGGCAAAATGTGTTGTGAATGACAAAAGCTGTATGAAAACCTGCATAGTGTTGTAGCCAAAAATGAAGAAGAAACACCCACCAGGAATTTGGGTAGATTGCTGTTGAGAGGAGGTCTTAGCACTCCTGGTCTCTGGGTGCAGATTGAAGCATCAACAGTTTGAGTTAACTTTTAAACACATGCATGTATCAAAATGTGATCTCTGCACATAATTGTTCTTCAGAATCAAAGAAATAAACATGTTTTTCTAGGAGTAGCAGAACTAGCAAAGCTTGGTTTCCTACAAATGAGTGTCTAAGGCTAAATTTCTTTGCTGTCTAACAAGAGTAAGCTTGTGCTGTATATTGTTTCATGTTACCCAGGCTCTGATTTCCATGACATTTCTAACAGCTTGATATTTTTGGAAATTGCGCTCCTCTGTTATACTTGTGGTTAAAATAAATCAGCAGATTTTAACACTGTTGGGGCAGGCGGGGAGGGCAGGAGGGGATGACAGAGAGAAACAGACATATGGAGCATGTAATGGCATGTTTCTCACTTCCTTAGGAAACCAATCTTAAAAGAGAAAGATGGCAGAGCCCTACCACATTCTGCTGGAGTGGAGTTTTAATTGGTGAGCTGAATGTCAAGAAAATCCCCTTACTAAAGAAAAGTAAGAAAAACAGCTTATTGCTCTTTTATGAGTCATCTCTATCCAGCCCCTTAAACTACACAACAACTAACACCTTTGTTGGAGGTAGAATAAGAAAAAGATGAATTACTTCTTAAAATGCAAGTCAGATGATGAGAATAAAGTTTTAGAGTGGATAATTCCCCTTTTCAACACCGGATTCAGGCAAAATTAGTGGTTCTGAGTATGATCTAAGGTTTACCCATCAAGTTACTTCCTGGGGTTAAACATATTAGAGAATTGGAACAGTTAAGGAAAGGGCCCTGCATATACTTTTGTAATCTGATTTATGTTCTCTTTTATCTCAGACTCCACCTCTTCAAGTCATCTTTTGACTAACCTATTGAAAATACAGAAAAGGAAGACAAGAGTTGGATCATTCCTGAAACTGTCACCGCAAGACACACATCAGTAATTTACCTGGCAACACTTTCCTAGGGAGCACTTTGGTTTTAAGAGAGAAAACCAAAGCCAAAACCACACATACCCTCAAACAGTAAGTTTTTTATCAATAAATTAAGAGTAAGCTATATATCAAAGGTTTGTAAACTAGCTCAGTGAAATTAGGATGTGACTTACAGAGCAGACTGAATCTGCATATATTTTCCAAGGATTAAATTTCCCCAAGTAAAGCAAAACAAGACATCAGGAGCAACAAATGATTCCTAACACTGCAAAACACTTCCAAGTTTGATGCAAGCTGTGGATTGCTAAATATTAATTGGTCAAGCACAACGAGTCCATAATTGTCTTGATAGTATTTATTTCTTTGTTTTAACATTTCATGGTATCTGCCTGTGAATGCTGGACATTCACATGACATTTAGGAGACCTTGCTGTAGGGTTCTGTCTGATTTGTAAGTCTCTTTTCTTTTAAGACTCTAGTCTGAGTGAGCCATTGAATCTCAGGGCCTCTTCTGAGTACTCAGGATGCAGATGTGGTTGCCTAGCTCTACCTCCTCATGGTTCAACTTCTTATCCCCAAGGTCAGTCCTGACCCTGAAACGTCTTAAGCTTTCTCCTTCTCCTTCTTGAAAGAGGAAACTTGGCACTGAAAAGAGTAAACTGACATAGAAAGACTTCACATGGACTTTCTACATACTAGCACTTTAACCTCAAAACAGAAATAAGATTACATATTACTAGAAAGGCAAATCACCACACTGTTGCATCCTTTCCTTGGAAGTCCTTGGAAGAGTTAACCAGTGTGCAAGAGGACAGGGCTGGTAGCAAGACAGATGTGATCCTGCCTTTTATTATTTATCAGCCAAATGATGCTTTGATCAGTCACTGCAGGAATCACAAACTCCTGCCAGGAGATTTTATTTTCATGGAAACCATCTTCTCCGATTCCCATGTCAGCCAGCTCTCCTTGGCAGTGCCTGCCTCACCTCTGTGGTATCCTCCCACTATTTGGTGTCAGTAGTGGATCACTTATGCCAATGGCATCTTGGTGCCAGCTCTGTGCCAGCACCTGCAGGGTCTATACATCAGGAGGAGTAGAAGGAGAGCAAAGAACAGTATTAAAGTCAACAGCCAACATGTGGACCATATTTAGAGGCTGTGTGTTGCACACTGTTTCCAGTCTAACAACATTACTCCTGAGCAGTACCTCCAATCCACTCCCAAATCATTAGAGAACAATTCAGACATAAATGGGCAGAGCCCTATTTTTGCAGGTGGGAGAGGAAAAGGGACAACCAACAGGAAAACCAGAAGGGGAAAATGAGGCCATGGGAAACTTCTGAAAATTTGTTGGTCAAGTCAGTGATTTTCAATCTGTCTGTGATTGTTGTACCTCCCAGTCTAATAGTGCTAAATGCCCTTTCAGCTGTCATCTGAACTGGTCTGGGTCCAGACTCAGAGCCAATTCACTCTCTAACAGAAAGAAAAAGCAAAAACAGCCACAGGGAGATGGAAGAGGAAATAGGAGCCAGAGTAAGGTACTGACTGATAAGAAAAGACATTCGCTCTCTCTAACCTGGCCACGGCTCAGAGGTAGGTGGGAGTCTTCCAGGGAAATTCCTGGGAGCTGCCCAGCTCATTTCTTAGACCAAAGAGGTCCAATTTGGAATCAGCTTTTTTTAAGCCAAATGTGCTTGGTGAAAGGACTGTCTTTTCCCTCTCTCAGAGCATCGTGCCCCTGGCTTCATGCCACTGCCGCACTTCAAATACAATTGAACACATTCTCAAACATTTTCCTGACTCCTCTCCTCTTGGGAGAAGTTCCCAATTGTTCAGCTTGACCCTGCTGTTTTCCTATTCCCCTGGAAAGAGCTTGGGAAAGCAGATACAACGCACAGCCTTCTGATGAGGTGAGATAACTTTGGTTCCAGGGAGATTTCAACAAAATGCCACAGCTGTGTTTGACACTGGTAAAGGCCGGACAGAAAGCATTTTACATTGAATCCTAGCACTCATTTTGGCTGAGCTGGGCCTTATCCTAAAGCAGCTGTCCGTGTTTTTGACTATGCTGTGAGGCACAATCCTTCAGTTGCCTAAATGCATATTTACACCATGTTCACAAATCTGTTATTCTGAAAAAGATCTATCCTTTAATTATCCAACACAGTCAACCACCTTCATTGGGATCCTGCCCAAGTTTATTTAAGAGGAGGGAAAAGTTATTATGAAAATTACCACAGCATTTTTTTCTTTTTGAAATGAAACATTTTTGTATCAATGCATAAACCACAAGAATGATCATCAGTTTAATAGTTTCCTGCGGGTGAACTCTTTCAAGTTGAGCTGTCAGTCAGGAGCATGGGTGGGGAGCCCATTTGGAGGAAAAGCGAGAATAATTCCCTTTCACAACATCCCCTTAAGGCAGCCAAAGATCAGAATTACTCTGGGACAACTTGCTTCGCTCTCCACATGTTGTGGGCAGGTCTCAGCATTCACCATTCAGTGGCGTCAGCATGTGCTGAGGAAAAGCCATTCTTTAGCAGGTTGATACCTCTGAAACTAAGTACATAATGTTCTCTGATCTGCAGGTGAACAGAAAACATTACACCACTGGATTTGTGCTGCTGCCCTGAGTGCTGAATCATTTGCATGACTCACAAAAGGTGGTGTTCTGTGGGCAATGAAGATACAGGAGAGGATTGTAAAACAATTGTTTTCTACATATGTTACTGTTTGGGATTTTTTAATATAGGTTACATGCGTAGCCCAAAATGTGAAGCCCTTCTAAAAAAACAGATTTTTTTTTTCAGAAAAGCTACTTTTGTTCAATTAGATGCACATATAATCACTTTCTGCATTGAAAATGTGAATGGCAGTCATGTAATTAGTGAAACAATAAATTCTTGGGAGGAGGGAGGAAATGAGCTAGTGCAATAGGATATTCACCTTTCATCTTCCAATGTGACAAATGACTCTCTTCTGATGAAGGCACTGTATGTTTGAGAGCTTGGGTAGCCAAAATCTCTTCCAGCAGTGGCCACATGATCTTCTGTTGATCTTCCAAAGGCTCTCAGCCCCCAGCTATCAGAAATGGCTTCTAATTCTGTGTGTCTAGAACTTGCTGTCATTTTTTATTACAAAACCATGGTTTTTCTTTAAATACTTGCAAAAAAAAAAAATTTAGTAAGTGTTTTTATTGAAAACCAGTGGCTCTGTGATTTTTTTAAAACTTCAAACATACATTTCAGCTTTGAAGATGTTTCAGCGCTGGCACTGCTTCTTTTACCTCAGATTTTTACAGGGGATCTGGACAGAAATGAACATTTTCTCATGCTTTCTCATAAAAAGTATATGCCAAGTAAATTTCCAAGCCACTAGAAGCTGAGGTGCCTGATTTCCAGGTTTCCCTGTTTCAGAGACATCAGTGGGGCTGATGTTAATGATCTGAAATGATCTAAAAGCCCACCTTTTTAGACGTCCACCTGAACCTGCCCATTATTTATAGTACCACTGTGACAATACTGTTTCCCCATTGTAACTCATATTATCATTGCACAAATATGCTTGATTGTGTTTGGACAAGAGATAGAAGAGAAGAAAAAAGTTCATTAAAAATCAAAACCAAATAATGATATATAAGCTCAGACAAATCAGAATGCATGATACAAGGACTGAACACATGGGAGGAAACAACACAATTGCCATGATTCAGTTTTCTCAGTTTTTGTGTTGGATCAGGAATTTGTTCTGTGTTGCCTGGGGTCCCATGATGCTGGGAACCTTTCTTGTGTTGAAGTTCACAGATGTCTTCTCCTACGTGCGTTACCGTGGTAGCCTAATTCTTCTCCAAAGCACACAGCATGTACAGAATAATCTGCCTATCCCTGCTCCTGACACACAGAATAACCTTGAGTGAAAAGTCACCCACTGCCTGCACCTTAGCTTCTCAAGGGCTTAATAAGGCCTACAGCAAAGGTAAGTTGTGGGGTTGTTGCCAGCAGTTTTTAAAAGTTCTGAGATCCTTTGATGGAGGGATGATAACTGAACCTGCATTTGAAATAAATTTTCAAATGTCTTTTTGCTAACCCTTCTTTCTACTTCTCTGTTCTCTAAGCTATAAACAGGGATTTCCTTTTCCTCTGTGTAATAAAAAGAAAGAATAAAAGGCCCTTTGGTAAAATGTCTCATTGGTACCATAGCGTCTTACTTTAATTAGCAATGCAGATTTAAAATAATCACATGTTTTTACCTGTTATTGAGACTAAAGCATTACCATGATCAAATGCAATTTAAATTATTATTGCTGTAGAAAAAGTTCTGTTCTGGCTTGGTAGGAACAGAGTCAGAGATATGAATTGTTTCCATTATATTAGACTAGAAGCTTTCAAGCTTTTTCTGTTTGAGTAGCCCAAAAAATTTCCCAGTAAGGATGAAGAATGTTTACAAAATTCATGTGGGATCCTGTATCACACAGTACAGCTTGATTTTGCCTCATTTCTAGAAGCCTGTTTCACAGGCTGAAAATTACTGACCTACATGGTCTTCCCCCACATCTCTTCATGCACAAGCCCCCAGAGTTCAAGCCTGCACCATGCTATGGAGCATGATGCCAAGAAATCAATTTCTATTGCTGGAAGTGGACTGAGCTTCACTTTGATGGGTGAAAACTATGCCAGAGAGTACTTTAGACCTTCAGAGCAGCCCAATACCTGGAAGCTGCAAAGACAATTCAATCTTTATCAGTGGGTATTGCTGTATTGCTTCTGTATGGGTGGGTTGTGAGCTGCAGCTTTCAGAAAAGAGCACCATAGGGAAGGTAGCTGTCTGTAGCTGAAGTTACTGGGTTTTTCCATATTTGTTTTTCTCCTTTCAGGTCAGCAAATCTGAGTTCTTTCTGGGAAATCCTGTCATCTGCAGACAGTAAAACAAAACTAGCTCTCCCTTTCTCATTCATCAGGGAAGCACGACAACCATGGTCCAATGCTCTGGCATTGGAGCAGATACTGAATTAATTAACAACATGATTGGGATTTGGCAGAAAAATCAGCTCTAAAAACTGTCAACACAAATTTGCAAAGGAGCAATGCTGATTATGATTGCAAATACAATTGAGTGGGGCTAAAAAACCCTGTTACCTATGTAATCTGAGCACAGCTGTTAACATTACACACTTGCTGTGGTCTCAGTAAACAACGTGGGGTCCTGTTATACTAGGTATTTCCAAAGAGATGATGCTTATGGTTCCTGCTCTAAAGAGATGGGGTCTATTTCCAGTTTACACTAAAGTGTCCCCCTCTTCTTAAAGAGATCATCTTCCTGTGCTTGAACAAGCAAACACACCCTCCTTTGCTAGGTAATCTAACCCTGAGAAGGTTTACATGACAAGTAGCTTATGATGTATAGGAATAGCAAGATCACACTGGAGAACTATGGCACATGAGTCTGGCATGTTTAAGAGAGAGGTTGAAGTTTGTAATAGGGAATGGAAAGCCCCATCATATAGGAGTTCACATTCAGGGAACACTCAACACACCGGGTGTATGCACTGCACCAAATTTTCTGCTGTATTGGATGAATTTCCCACTGTTCCACTCATAAACACATCTGTGGAGCCCAGTACAACATACTTTAGGGAGAAAGAGATCAAAATGCAGGGTGAACTCCAGTTATCATTAAATTCTGATTTCTCCATCATCCAGTGTATTGGGGTGTAAGGGGGAAGAAGGGTATTTAAAGAGGAAAATACCATTTCTTCTTGGGCAAAAACAGTCCAGGCACCAAAGAACAAGAACTTCCAGGCTCCTGTAAGTTGCACCTCTCTACACATGGTGGGGGGGAGGCAGACAAGAGCTGCAGCTTTAGGGGTGTTGGTCTGTTAGATATTTTGCTTCAAAGCCACAGGGACTTTGGTGGAGCTCTGAAGGCCTGGAGCCTTTGTGTGTTCATCCAGTTCCTTGGCTGACTCCCATTATAATATCCCTGGTGAATCATTTGATGAAAATGGACTACAATCATCTCCTATGTGCCATGAGGTGGGCAATGGGATTTCATGATGTTTCAGTCAGTGAGACATAAAGAAGATGTACTCTAAATCTCCATAAAATTTGTTCTTGGTGATAGAGAGAGAGAGATCTGGCTGGACAAAAGTTCCTTGACCCCAGAGAAAGAAATGTACCCAGGCTCTCTGTGCTCAGTGCCTCTGGCTACAGAGGCACACAGGATGCTCAGAGACATGGCTGTTTTGTTAGTGGGTTTGGCTTCCTGAATTTCTCTGCCTAGTATGAAGTAAGAGTGGGAAATTATGGCCAAATTCCCTTCTTCCTTGCTCCTTGTGCTGGCAATCTGAGCCTGCGCAAGCCTGCATAAACAGTTCCTTACTGCAGGGAGCCCCCATTAGTAACAGTGTCTTGAAGGCATTCCAGTGGCTTTTTAGCCTGAGTCTGAGGTTGACCTCATATCTGACTTTGATCTGGAGGGAATTACTTCAGTCCTGGCCAAAAGCCCATGCAGGGCAGAAAAAGACAGTGTCCACTTAATCTGAAGTTGCCTTCTGTCCCTGTTACACTAACTTCTGCAAAGGATTCAAGGTATGTAGGTGGAAAATGGAGAGAGATTGTTCTTGCTCTTTCTTAGGCCTAAAAGATCCTGCTACAGGTGGTATTTTCCTAGATTTCCTATTTTTCCACCCTCTTGGCAGAGATGCAGCACTCTGTATTTCTTCTTCCTTTCCATATTCTGCCTCCTTTTCCCCCCAAGCTGTGCTTTCTTCCTTTATTCCCACTTCCCCTTGTTTTGATGTCAATTGTGAAAGAGCGAGGACAGCTTGAGCACCCCAGTGTGTAAGGCAGGTTGAGGGCTTGAACATATATCCTTACTAAAGAGGATTAATTCAATAGAGGATTTTATTCCTCTGAAAGTGTAGCCTGTCCCTTTTTACTACCTGGCTGTGCCTGCGGAAGGTTGCACTAAATTAAAGCAGCGGTCAAAGTTTAGAAATGACCATTTCTTGTTTGTCTTTGTTTGGAGACATATCTTCAACAGGAACAATCTTTGGGTATATTTCTTCCCACATCATTTTGTCTTGTTGATTGCCTAAATTGCCTAAGCATCCTGACATTTAAAATTTCTAAGGTTGTAGGCCACTAAGCAGTTGAAGGGAAGCTGTCTCTAGATGAATTAAGATGCTGAGAGTTACAGGCTTCTGTTTTAAGAACACCTTTCTGGGTAGGGGAATTCAGATTTTATGTACAGTTGCAGACACATTTATTCGTGCTTCTGTCTCTCAGTAGTCCTTCACAGTAAGCCCCCAACACATCTCAGACCTAACGTGCATCCTCCAGAGGAGATGCTTGGCTGCCCCCAGCAATACCACAATTCCCTTTCCTCCCTCATATTTCTGTTGCTCTTCAAGAAAACCTGGGTCAGGACTTGGAAGAACACAAGTGCTTCACTGTCAACCACAGTCCAGAAACTCACATGTTAAGATTACGAGCCTGCACTGTTCCACAGAGCTGCCTAACTCTGCTGGCGTGAAGTCAGTGATAAAACTATCATTGGCTACCACAGACACTAAGTCAGGCCAAAGCAGGGAGCAAGGCACACATGAAAATTTCACCTGCAAGGTCTTCTGGCCATGAACAGTATATGGCAGCACTTCATCCCTGTCTGGTTGCCGTGTGTGAGCTTGGGATTGGAACTGGTTTTACTCTGGCTCACTTTTTCCATATAGCTTCCCTTAAAACAGAGTGCTATTGCAGAATTAACAAAAGTTTTGTAGATTTAAAAAAAAAATCAACAAACAAACCCATGATGAGAAACAAAATATTGCACGGATGAATCATGATGAGGTTGAAACAACAGAAACTTCCATATCAGCCTAAATAATGGGAAACATTCAGTTTAATTGAGGTCTCTTCTTTTAGATACTGAAGGAAAACAAAGGTATCTGGTTATTGTTAGTGATGAGAGGAGGGTGCGGAGGGGCTGGGAGTCTCAAAGCAGCTCCACAAAGCATCTAGGAGACAGGATCTCTCCAGCAGCCAGTTGCTCAGTGCGTGCTCTGCGAGCTGGACAGCACAGTATGCAGACAGCTTTCTCTGGCTTGGGTTCCTTCCAAGATCAAAAATTGAATCCACCTGAGGTAAACGGACTCACAAATCACCTTATCTCACCTGACATGATGGACAGATGTTTTCCTGTTGCACTGAACTGCACAAATGGGACATGTTTTCCTTGGGTCAGGTTCCCAGGTTAATGGTTGGCACATGGAGCTGGCTTCTTGCCTTTCTTGGAGGGGAGGCCAAAGGTAAAGACCATTTGGGCCACCATGGGCTTGCCAACAAGTCAAGGGTTGCAGAAACCAACCAGAAGGTCCAAAAGGTGCTAAGAGCATCAAGCCACCCCTGAAAATACTCCTTGTGTTGTCTCATTTGCACTATAACACATAGAAGCAGAGTCATGTCTGTTGCTAGATGTTCGTACAGCAAGGACTTCAGTACAAAAATCAAAATCATCCTGCTTTGTGACTATACGTGAACTACGCAAATACAATATCCACTCCTTTCCCATTTCCTAGGATCTGAATTGTCAATGTAAAAGAAGAGGACTTCTGAGGCCAGGTGAGCACAGCACAGCACAGCAACAGGAGTTGAGAAAGTCTACACTGAGACATAATGATGCTTGTAGTTGCTACTGTGCCTACCTATTGACTGCTACCCAGAGACTGCTCCCCCGCCTGTGAAGCACTGAGTGAGTATTGCATCAGGATATTCTGCTGCAAGGACACGTCAGACCAGGTTCCTATGGCATGGCAGTATCTATCTGGCATCTATTCTCCACCCCCCCAATTAGCAAATCGTCTTCTATAAGCTCAAAAATACACCTGCTACAGTAAAGTAGAAAGGCTTACATTAGTAATTTGGGGGAGCCTTTTTAACTGCAGGTGATATTCCCATCAGCCAAAGGTAACCCCTAGTGTAATAGCTCTGGTAAGCAATGTTAAATATTTAAATTATTATTCTCTTTAACTCCTCTCTCTTCAGTGACTAAAGACAGCACCTATGTACACAAGCTCCCTAAATGTGGTGATGTGTTTGAGTCATGTGAATTGTCCCTCCTTCCTTACATTTCATCCCCCAACAAAATGCAGTGGGACACTAGGAGCTTCCTCACACACAGAACTCAAGGCGAAACCTTAGTGATGGTCATGATTTGAGGGTATTGAGCTTCTTCCAGAGCAGGGGCTTTCATTTTGCTTTCTCTATAGATTTATGGTCAGGACTATAAACTGGCAGTTCAGTGTTACGAATTTTCTGATGATGAACTAGGGGACTGAACATGCTTCTAACACCTTTATCAGAACTTTGAACCAGCATTTTATGTTGATCAGCTTCATGGACTCAGCCTAAGCTGTTTTGTTGGACAAGCAGAATTGCATGAAATACTGCTCAGTGCAGTACAACAGCTGGCACCAGACCAACTGAAACAAGGATTTGAAGAGACAGTTTGATACTCCTTTACCTATTTTCACATGTAGAAATCCTTGCGTTTCTGCACACATGGGATTTGCATATGCAGATGCCAGTGCCCATCAACTGTTGGTTTCAAAGAAGGATCCCTGAACATTGTGGTATATAGACTTCACAGAGAAAAGATGTTTCTAAAATCTCAAGAACTAAGGCAGCCTAAACCAAGATAGATGAAGAATTTGGAGAATTTATCCTCCCTGTTGGTGTGATCATAAAACTGTTGGTACAAATGTCTCCCACCAATACAGAGCATGGCATTTGAGCAATCCAGTCTCTACTGATTGTCTGGCTTTCTTCAGCAAGGGTACCACTCAGATCCTTCTGTGTGTGGATCTGGGTGCGAGCTAATGTGTATGCAGTGTGACTGTCTGGGCAAGGAAGACCCTGAACCAGAACAAGGAGCAAAACAGCTTGCCAGCTGAGAGAGACAACTGAGAAAGCTGACCTTTATGGAGAGCTTTGTAGAACATCAGGCTGGTGTTACTAGCTTGAACCCGACCTTCACCACCCAAAAGAATGGTAAACTTAATGAAACTGTCTCATCTTTATCCACAGAGGAACTCCACAAATAAAAGATTTTAAAATAACCCACCGTATAAAACCATTAATGTTTAAAATTTAGACACATTGAAAACATTTTTTAGGATTTTTTTCTCTTTAAGCATATTTTTCAGGAAAAAGAGAAGGTAAAGATTTTTTTTTAACTGTCTGATGGATCTTCTGCCTCATATGTTGAGAAGATCCACCTCAGTTCTGAATTTTATATTGGAATTCAACTATGCTTTATGGATTTATGCAATTGCTGTATTTTATATTTGTTCAATATTTTATATTTATATTGCTACAGAGGTTTTGCTAATGGTATGTGGAGACTGAATCAGCAAATACCTCTAGCCTCTACCCTGCACATAGGAAGCTCTTGGATTAACTAAAAGGAAGACATAGTTTGCATGGCTAATTTATAAATTCCCAACAAAATGCAGGTTTTGGTTAGGTATTGCTGAATGTTCTGGAGATGCTCAGAAGAGAACCCATATTAGTAGTACTCTATTCTAGCTGTTTCATATTGCAGTACCCAGCTAAGTTTAAAATCTTACCATGACAATCACTCATTTCTGGTACCATAAAGTAAATTAGTTTGCCAGAGAGGGAGAGAAACAGAATTTTGAAAATTATGAGATTCATTAAAATTCAAACTGAAATGTCATTTCCAAAATATCAAAAAAGGTAAAACATGCCATTTGAAAAATTGCCCAGGTTGAGTACATTTCCTCCTTCCTGAGGAGAATTTTTTTTTAAAAAAAATGATATAAACCAGTTTATATTAACCCCAAATATTAATACTGTTTTGTGAAACAACCATTTTCCTTGTGGATCAAGGGCAATGATTTTAGAGCAATTATTTGATTTCTTGAGTGTCTGAAACAAAGTAATTATTTTCCTGATTCTCATTTATGATAGTAAGCATTCAAGTAGATAGTGAATGTTTTCAAGGTCAGAATCAGAAGTTGTACTAGCACATTCCTGCTTTCAAGTTAAGCACATGCTTAAGTGCTTTGCTAGACTGAGACCTGACACCTGTTTAAATCAAAACATAACTCCATTGAACTCAGTGGTGTTGCATCTGTAAGTAAGAAGTATATGTGAAAAGAAAATGAAACCCATATGGTTCTGAAAAAATCACAGCAAAATGTTGGACTAGAGTTGTGGATTAAAAGGAGGACTAAAACTCATGGAACTATTGTTATTTTAGTTGACAGTGCTGTATTTATCTGGTATATCCTGGCTGTCTATTATATATTTAAGATAACATAGCCTCATCAATTTATACCAGCTAAGACTTTGACCCTAGAAGTGAATTTTAAATGTATTATGCACTCCAGAAATCAGATCTTGAGAATTACAGTCCTTTAATCAGGGAAGATAAGTGACATCATATGCTTATCACAGCACAGCTCAAATTTCAAATATTGCACTGCTAGGAGCAATCCAGCTGAGTGAACAAATAAAATCTCCAGGACTGAAGATGACATTTGAGCAAACCATGAGGATACTGCCTATGAAGCAGATCATGGCATTCATTAAATGAACTATTTCTTTCTAGAAGAATTATGAAGAGACATGGCACACACACAGAGTACAGCTACACTGTGATCGTGAAAGTCGATAAGATAGTTAATGTACCTTGGACTGAGCTGCATAGTCTGCAACTAGATTATCAGTAGACATGTTTAGCTAGACTAGAACAAGCTGTGTTTCCATGACCCCCATACAGACATATCTTCATTGTCATTTGATAGAATTTGGAGATAAATGTCAGTCCTCCTACTGCTTCTATTGCTTGGGTTGTACTGTACTTTGAACTATTTGTGAAGGCTCACTGAATGGACCAATACAAGAACTCTATAGACTATGAAACAAAAGTTCATGTTTTCTTCTTGAAAAAGGTCTGTTTCTAGATTGACCTATTCAAGGACATAAGTAAGCAATACCTAAAGGTAGAAAGAGTTGGCCTAGATTCCCAGCTGATAAAGCTTGGCAGTGATTCACCGGCATGCACATAGCTAAGGTAAGGATCTGGTACTCTCTGGTTTCTTTAAAGATAAGTCAGGAAACATTCAGCAAACTGCTACTAAAAATTTTCTTATGAAAACAGCATAGTCCTAACTCCCATCTCTTGCCATGAATGCTTCAACCAAGGAAATATTTAACACAATATGCACAATTGCCATTCATTTGCCCTTGTTTATTTGAAAGAGAATTACAAAGTGTTCTCAAGATTACACAAAAAAAAAAAAAAAAAAAAAAAAAAAGAGACAATGCCCTGTGCAGTTGTCTTCCTGGTGTTTCGCCACAACCCTGAGGAACACTTCAGATTTATTCCCTTGCAGAATGATGGCATGCACACTGCAGGGAGAATCAGCCAAGAAGGCAATGTGAGAACCTGAGGAATATCTCAGACTTGAGAATTAGATGCCTTCTACCTTATGACTGTGGTCACTAGAACAGTGCTACACAAGTTTCTTGAAGAACTATTATAGCTGGCAAATCTCAATTAGCAAATATGAAGTCAGTAATCTTTTCTACTAAGTGGGTGAGCTCGGAAGTAAGCACTGATACCCTAGAGTAGATTTCTGCAGGTACAGGTCATCGATGTGTCAGTCTGACTTGCTTCCCAGTGGAGTACAACACTACAAACACTAAAGGACAGTAAATGTCATTATTAAGAGCAAAGAAAAATTACAAAAATGGTGTCTCTGCATACACCAGAAAGATGAGCTGCTAAAGCCCAGGCTACAAGGCATTGTGGACACTAGGAATTTACACAGGCTCAAGGAGAGAGTGAACAAGTTTGTGGAAGGGAAGTCCACTGAGGTTGCCACCAGCCTGTGCCTACCTTAGCAGTTCAAAAAGATAATGGTTAGAGGTCAGAAATGCATCAGAGAGAGCTAGAGTATGCACTTATCATTTTCTTATACCCTTTGCTAATTCCCTACTCTCAGCCACAACTGAAAATAGGATCCTGAGTTTGATGGAACTGTGGTCTGGTCCATTACGGCCATTCTCACAGGGCTCTCCGTGGCAAAAAATCACAGAGCTGCTGGCGTGCAATCTGTCATTTTCTAACAATCATTTGTTGGTTGTACACTCACTCAGAAATATTCTGGTCATTACTAGTTGCTTAGGTAGGCCAAATGCCAACATTAGGAAAAAAAATGCCTTGGTGGCAAGCATATAAAGGCAGTTGACAATGCAGTACTGACATCGGTAAAGAAACTCTGCTCCCCTGGCAATGTGCTGTGTTGGAAAGGCATGACTGCCGAGCACAAGCCAGGGTAGCCCTGGGGAGATTAATATAGTGTGTCTGGAATGAAGGCGACATCCGACTTCACACAAAAGCAAATGTCTACAACACGGTTGTCATTACTCTTTTGTATGCCTGAAAAGACGGGACAATTTATAGCTGTCATGGCAAGCGGTCTAGTCAATTCACGCAATGCCTCCGAGTCTTGGCTGGTACAGAAGGGCATGATGAGATCTCCACAACTGAGATCTCGGAGTATTGCCAAATCCTCTTCTGCTCTTCAGAAAATCTGGGCACGAGTCAGTTAACAGCAAGTTCAAAGCCATCTCCGATGGCCCACTCTGACAGGGTAGAGAGTTGAAAGACTCTGAAGAAACACTATCAACCTCTGCTTAAGGCAGACCATTAGCCCTGGGGCACAATGCTGACAACCTTGGCTAGGACAGAAGACATCCCAAATTGTCCCAGGCCAAGAAGACTAACGATACACTGCAATATGAACAGTGACACAGGAAAGCAGGTGTAAGACAGTCAGAAATCTGCAGCATTTGCTGTCTTGGGAGATTATAAAACAGTCTTGTTTCTCACCTATAAGGCCACTCAACACTTACTCTCAAGCCCTTGCACACCAGTCAGTAAGTACAAACCGCCATCCTCTTTAGGGACCTGCAGATTGAGTGGTGCCAAGGCATGGCTTACAGAAGCAGATGGGACAGATCCACTAACCTATCCTGGTAACTCAGGATCCTTATCATGCAATTTTATGATGGCCTTTACTCCTTCCACCCTTTTTTCCAAAAATAGCCATCCCCTGAATACATCCTGCTATCAGGAACCTTTCCTATGGAATAGCCTTTGTAGCCCATCTTTCTGTAATGCTGTGACATGTTCTCAAGCACACTGTGCTCCTGTGGGAGCTACTGTCCTTTCACACTTCAAGTACCATTTTGCTCCTCAAATGGGTTATTTCACTGCCATGACTCACGTAGTAAGAGTTGTACAGAGATTACTTCTTCAGTAGTTGACAGCTAGTGTTGCTGCTGGTAATTTAATGTCCTAATTGTGCTGCCTGCTTGGCAATCGGGAATTGTATCCTACTATTTCTAGTAAGTCCCAAAATTTGCGTGCAATTGATCTGCTCCTACTAGAGCAGGTCCAATGTGGGAGTGTGATGACAGGGTCAAAGCAACTATATGTGCTCCTTTGCAAGTTGATTTAGCATTCAGTGATGACTTTCCCCTGTCCTCCAGCTGCTGGGGATACGCTCTTATCTGTGGATGCGGAGTGTCTACTTTCCCAGGGTAGCTGGTTTTGTGGAGGTTTCTATAGCACTGCTGACAAAGGGAAATGGCCTGGATTTTCACTGACTGAAACACTGGCCCAGGACAGATAGGAACAGCCAAATGGGCCTACAAATGTCTTCTGTGCATGGAACTAAAGAACACTCATGCAGAGAGGAGAGCCCCAGACTCTGGTCTCATTCACTCTGATGTGAACGCACAGTAACTCCACTGGACTCAGCACAGGCTATTCGTCATGTAAAACAACAACGTTAGCTCCTTTAATCTTTATTTTTTCTTGCTCTTCTCTGAACTGTCTCCAATTTGTCAATATTAGGAATTCAGTGTTTGGCCCCACAGGCCAGGTACAGCCACAACAGAGGAGCTATTACTTCCTTGCTCTTTAAGATGATGCCTTTTACATATGCAGCCTCAAAACTTTATTTGTGGGGTTTTTTTGCATTCCATTGAATCATTTTATGTGCTAGAATGATCTCAGAAATACCCCTATGTCTCCCCAGTCTTGCCGCTGCATAAGCTTCCTTTTCCTAGGAAACAGATTAGTTTCAGATTTATTTTCTCCACAATCTTCTTGCTTGCTTGCTTCTCTCCCTCTTGCATTATCTTTCTTTTTAGTAACCCATCTCTGTCTTTATCAGCCATCTCCCAGTTAAAGACTGTAGCAGATTTCATGACCAAGAACATGTAATGCTCTTGAAATTTGTTTTGTTTCATTTAAAATCAGCTCTGCAAGCCAAGAACCTAGATCTATACGGATCTTTTCAGTGACCCACCAAAAAAGAAAACCTCCCTGCATCTTAAAGCTGTCTGTTTTCATTACTGTATTAGAGAATGTTTTCAGCCCTGCAACACTACCTCTCTCCAAGACAACTTTGCATTGATGACCTAAGTGGGTTTCATTGCAAGACACTGTGATTATATATTTCCCTAAAGTCCAAGTAACCTGTTAAAAAAACATACAGGTTTGCTGGGCAAGATTGCCTTTTTATAAACCTATACTGCTGATGTTCATGATTAAAATAAAAGTAAAAAACCAATCTGACAAGAAGATCCACTTCAGCTATGGCAGCCCCAGAACAGATCACTGGAAAAGCAATTGCAACATTTACAAATTTTTTTCTGAACTTGAAGATGGACTGTGCTGCTTTCCTCTGCTCCTTCACTACCTCCCATCAAAGGCGTAAGTTTATTAAGCTATTCCCTCAACATCCTAGGATGCATAATAACTTCTTATCTCTGTATGTTCACATGTTCCCCTAACACAGTTACTGAGGCTGGGTCTTTCTGACCTGATTTTGCATATTTTTCTTGGAACAGGTTTTATTTTTAAAGGGGATCACCATTTCAGCCAACTTTTGCATCATTAACCATCTCCTCCTCTTTATTTATTTATATTTTAATAAGCCACTAATTTCCCAATCAAGGAACAAGACAGCTTTGGCTAAAAGCCAAGCTCCGACACAAGGCAACAGTAATAGAAAAAGCTATATGAAACCATTTTTAAAAAGAAGGAATAGATAGCATTAAATATCAGTTAGAAGCTATGAACTGCAGGTAACTGATAAATGAGGCAAAAGATATCAAGAAAACTACTGCTGGCAGAGTGAAAGCCAAAGACAAGTGCTTAAGCAAGAATGTAATAACACAAATTCTAACAACTACAGTTGTCTTCTACCTAACTGGATAGTGTAAAATTGCTGATAAGAGACAACTGAGAAAAGAAAAAATATTCAGCAAGTGGTTTCGCTCTGGATTTGGAATACTTACAAAGGAGGATAGCAACATGGAGAAGGATGTTTCACCTTAGACAGTCTGGTGTATGTGCATGTGCAACTCCCAAAGACTTAGCCCAATGTCAGCAGATGATTAGCGTGTCCTAAAAAGCTGAGAAATTCAAGAGGACTGGCACATGGTAAATACAGGGTGAGTTTAAGAAAGAAAAAGCATTTTTTACCCTGCTGATTTTAATCCAGGGAGCCTGAAACCAGCACAGGCAAAAAAAAAATGGAAAAGCTGATAGATGATTCAACTGAAAGGCAAAGAAAGAATGGAAGGCTGAAAATAAAACGAATGCCACTCAAGGAAGTTTTATGGAAAATTGAGTTTGATATGCAAACCTGATATAAATTGGATAGATGGTTGGTAAATGTAGTGTGTGAAATCTGGGTATGTATCTCACTGTGCAAAATACAACATTCTGCATACAAACTGACATTATAACAAATCAATAAAGGCATGTTTTAGGCAAAGTTTAGTTATCTGAGATCTGCAGAAGACTCTAGAGAGGACAAACTGACAAACGGGAAAGGAACTAAGTATATGACTTTTGCTCGACTAGATCAATGGAGGAACAGACAGCCGTGTAGGCAGGTGGTGCTCTCTGTGTAGTCTTGGTACAATACCAAGACCAGCTCTTGTGTGAATAATTAAAATACATACTAAAGTTTGGAGGAGTTTTGGGGGGGGAAAAAAACACAATACCAGAAGTAAAGGGATAGAGAAAACACTTCTTAACAATTAATTTAGAGCTTTATTGGTTATCAAAATTAGAAGAAATTATCAGAATTAGAAGAAATAAAAATATTTTCACCCAGTGAAAACACCACAGGTGAATGGACTCTTTCAGCCAGCAAAGAAAGGCATAGTTACAGTCTGTGCCTGAAAGGCAGAGCCAGAAACTGAGAAATAAAAGACACATTTTGAACGGAGAGGATGATTAATTTTAGGACAAACTACCAGGGGAAGTGGTGAATTCCCATATGATTCAGGTCAGCGCAAGGTGGGATCCATCAGTCAGTGACACACAAGGGATCTGATCAAATCAGTTGCAAACCATTTCTGGCATTAAGGTCTCTGCATTGCTGAAGAAACCTAGCAATAAGCCACACCATCTGACCCAGTAACCTGCGGCAGGAAAATGTCTCTGGTCAGCTGCACATTGCAGCCTCACTCTTCCTTGCTCCCACTCGCAGAATGGATTGCTCCCTCATAAAGCGCCCATCCTGGCAACACAGGAGCTTAAGAGATGAACAGAGCTTGCTTTGAATTGGAGGGAAACTCATATACATACATACCTTACCAGCAGGGAAACACATACTTTACAAGGTAAACCGCACCTAAGACTTTTTTTTCCTTCCCTCTCTTTTCAAATCAATCAGGCCCTGTAAGTTTGACTCTATATGCGCCTCTCTTGCATTCTGTCAAAGAAAAAAATTCAATTCTACGTGAATATACAATCTCTTCCATTCAGGACTGGTGCTGGCAAGGCACAGGATGATGGGAGGGTGCTGCTGGCAATATGGAGATGGGCTGTGGCCACAGAAATTCAACGGGATTGCCATGTGCTGGCAGAGCTTAGATGCCATCAAGAGTTTGGGGATTTGGGTCACTCTACTCTGAGAGGCAGGGTGCAGCAGTCGGGTTTGCTACAACTCACTCAGGAAGCAGCAGCCACCGCAGGAACCATCTGTCTGCCCGGGACACTGGTCCCACCACCAGTGCTGTCTTGTCTTTTCTCCTGCTGGAGCTCAGGTCCACCCTCAGCCCTTGGCATCCTGTTCATTATCTTGTCACAACCCACATTTTGGAAGAGCCTGGTTACCCCACACACCCTGAAGAGGCAGGGTACCAGCGAGATGCATAGGCCTTAGATCACCTTTGAAAGAGTTCTGTGAGCACAACTGAAAAGCTGAAGAGAGATTTTAGACTTGCTTGTAATTTGGGCTTTGCCAGGTCTGAGCATAGAGACCTTCAGTTTTCAAGTCTGTCAATCCAGTTTCCCATGCCAGCTTCATACTCACTGGAGGAAACAAATGAGAAAGAAGGAGTGGGAGAGATGAACTTTGCAACAAGCCACATCAGTGTAGGGAAGCAGGGAAAGGTAAGTAGAGTTTATTTTATCAGCACTGCACAGGAAGTCTCAGTACCAAAAATTGCTCTCATCCCAGCCAGCGCTCCATGTTATTTCTGGCACCTTTGTAAATTGGTTTGCAAAAAACCCCTAGGAGTCCCTCAGCAGAGCGTACCTCTCAGCTCCCTCCAGCTTGAGCAGTCTACTGAAAATGAGGGCTGTTTCTGCACTGTCAGGTTGAAGCATCTCTTGGGGTCTGGTGGTACTGCAGCCAGCTTATTGACTCCAGTTGCTAAATAAGAAAGGCTGCCCCTGAGCAGAGGCTGTTCAAAAGGTCAGCTTTGTCACTAGTACTACCACAGCTGAGTAAATTAAGCCGGTTTAGGTACGCAGACATAGAGACTTTGCACCCTCACCTGCAGTACAGGTCTAGTTTAAGGGAAACGTCCTGCGCCAGACACTGCTGCCTTCTATCCCTGGGAGTGACCTGTCACATTTCTTTCATGCCACATTAGACCTGATTAAGAGCCAAGAATTATTTTTTTTTAAAATTTCAGTTCTTGTCTTCCAAAAAAATCATGCTCCTGCTTTCTGGGACAAAAGACACATTTTTAAAGCTCCATTTCAAATTTTCTTCCAAAACGAACTTGCAAGCTATTCATCGATGTTGTCTTGGTCTGGGGGCTAATCTGTTCATTTCACAATCTCCTAAATCTGGTTTTCAGGCTGAAATACGTGGGTCAGACTCAGGCCCACCGTTTTGTATGGACCATAGAGGGCACCAGACACTCATTTTTCAGTGCACTGGCCAGGTGCTTATTTTGTCCTCCCCAGTAACTGTGCAGAGGGCTGGCGACTCCTGGGATGAGGAGTGGGAGCTCCATGGACATATAAAATTTGAATTCAAAATCCGAACTGCTGGAATGATGGGTATTTCAATTTTCTGCCACTTCCAAATTAAATATTAAAACAAAATGTTGGCTTGATCTGAAATTTCTTTCTTAAGTATCTGATGAAATGGGGAAAAATGAGCTAAAATATTCTTTTCCATTTCAAGAATTCAAACAATAAACAAAAAATAACCTGTGGCATGAAAAGTCTCTTCACATCGGAAAATTCAAGCATTTAATCTGGAAACCATCAAAAAGAACTGTTCTGACTTAATTTTTTTCCCCTTCTACAACAGAAAATGAAATTAATTTACAATTTGGTGTCACTGAATCTGCATTTTTCACCAAAAAAGTTCAAACGGGACATTTCCTCCCCCTGTAGTCCCAATTGTCTCAAATCATCACTCTCCAGAGGAAGCATTTCAGTGGCCTTTGTAAAGATCACAGTCTGAGAAACCCATTTCACTATTTACCCACCACCAGAGATAAATGAGAGGTAAATGAACAGGAAGAAAACAAACCCACTGTGTGACTCACTCTCATGTGAAAAGTGTGCTGTCTGCCATAACCACAAGTCCTGGTATATTATCACAATGGTTTATTTAATCTGTGAGTGAACTCTAGATATCATCTAACACATCTGCTCCCATCTTGCAGCCCATGGATCTCTGTCCTACAGGCAGAGCCTTTTTGGAGCTCATTTCCACATCTGACAGAGTAAACAGGAGCTCAGGCAGTCCCACATCAGCAACAGCCTGACGCACCCTATGATACAGGGCATCTGAAGTACCTACCAAGACTGAGATATTAGACAGAGCTGCATAAGGACTTACCATTGCACAAACATGGATGTAGCTATTTAAACAGATAGGATCTAGGAAGTAGCTCCCAGTAAACCTAAATAAATTTGGGAAAGGGAGGGCAGGAACACCAGACTCGGAAGCAAGATTATGATCAAAATATTGTGGCAGTTCCTCTCTCTTGGTAACTGTCCAAACTAGTATCCTCAATTCCAGACCCTCCATGTCTCCCCAGGTTTGAAAACTGCTTGCTTCTGTGAATTTCTCAGTTCAGGCTTCTCTCTTATTTTCAGCAAGCTTTACTCCCCCTTGTCTGCCATCTTTCAAATGTCTCTTCACTTCTTGCAGCATGGAAGATGGAACCTTCACAAGGTTTTCATCAATTTTAGTGCAGTTGGATTAAGCCCCAGATTCCTGCAGCAACTGGAATTTTGGTGTCTTTCTAGGTCCAAATATTTCTTACTGCCTGGGACAGACTTTGCTCTGTACTCCTCCCCCATTTCTCTTCCTTAAGTAAGAGATTAGATTATCCTTAAATAATATGTTTCCCAACTGTTTTGTGTGGCAAACCCTCTCTGCTTCCTGCTTTATACATGGTTTGCATCCTGTGCACATGGCCTAAGAGATCAGTTGTTCAGCCTCAGGGGGCAATTAATCCCCAGCACTGTAATCTGCACAGAGGCATTTAATCTTTCAGGAAAGATGCACCTGAAAGGAACTTTCTGAGAAGCACGTGGTTGATAGAAACCACTGAGTAAAGCCAACAGCTTAGCCAGAGGCTGGGAATCTCCTTTCTGCTCTGATCAAGTTTCCCCAGCAATTAAATGCAGAGCCTTCCAACAGAAGTATTTTTTCTAAGGCTGATGAGCAAAAGTCCCTGGGATTCAATTTCAAGATCTTCTCAGAGGTCCCTGTTGCATAACCTAGCTTCTCCCAGGAGACTGTTTGATTCTGCTCCCGCTGGTGGAGTCTTTCCTGGCATTGGGCTGATCTTTCCTCAGCCCTCATATAAATGTTCAGTCTCCAGATAGTGGATCTACAGGGCAGAGACTCTCCCTGTTGCACAAACTCCAAATATACAGAGGTCTTAATACCTCCTTTGGTCTGGAAGTGCAACTAAGGCCACAGTCATTTGAAAGCACTTTAATGAGGTAATCACAGTCCTGCATCCTTCATTTTGCTACCTTGTTCTGCACTAAGATATTCTGGATGACTTTTTCAGACTGTTCAACTTCAGGATGTTCAGACCTTTCAAATAGAGCCAATACCAAACCTTCTGCCAGGGATTTCTCTGGAACTTGGCTGAATTTCCGAAGCGCTCTATTTCTCATTTGGCTTCCTCTACTTCTTTTCCATTTAGGCTGTCCCTACCTGTCCCCTCCAATAGCTCAACCTTTTTTTGCTTAGAGGGTTGGCTGAGGACAATGGGAAACAGCACAGGAATTCTACTTTTAAAGCAGTAGTGAACTTGTACTATATCTTCTTCTTATGACCTATGCTTAGGTGATCAGATAGGAAGTGAGTACTAGGGTGTGGGCACCACCCCCTCCTGCAGCATGCTCTCTGCATACCCAGGGACACTTTACAGTCATTCAAAACTTATATGTCTTGGAGCACTTGTTCCAACTTAACTCGCTTCATGGACTCCACATTGGGAACCACTGCACTATGACATCCCTCAAAAGAGACTGACTCATCCTTCTTCCACCACCTTCCCCTATTTCAAGTCTTTCTGTTTTGGCTTCAGTTAGGAGTGTTCACCTTTTTGCTCAGCTGCAGACCTTTAAGCATGTGTGGAAAGGGAAAGCAGGTAGGCTTGCTTTGCTGATTTACCCATCCTCAGCATACCCTTTTCTTCCCACCCAGTCCACCAGAACCACAGCCACTGCCTTCAAAGCAGTGCCACTGAGCTGCATTCCCCAGTGCTCTCACACACATACCTCTTCTCCATCAGTTGGCTCAACTGGGTGCAAGAAACAACACTATGTCCTTCTCCCATCTTTGCAGTAGAGCTGCAGGTCTCTTCAGCCAAGTCATCTCCCTACTACTGCAAAGCTACAACACTGAACCAGTGCCTGGATGAAACAGCTGCATTTGCAAGGTCTAGTGCTTTCCCTTTGACTTGCCTCACCTATTGAACAAGTCTGCCAGGCGTGCAGGTGCAGACACCCCTTCATTTGCAAGAGGTGAGGCTCACAGGTCACCAGCACACATCAAAAGGACCACATAAAGACCTACATTCAGGGCTATGTTTTCAAACGCAGGAGACAGACGTTAAGCAGATAATAAGTTTTAGGCAAACATCTCTTGTGAAAATGGCTCCCTGGAAGCCTATAGGCTTTTCCTGCCATTAATGAAGTTCCTGCTCTAGGCTAAGAGATGTCTGTAGTGCATATCACATGTGAATGTGTTCAGGATAATGGGGCCTTAAATCAGCAAGTACTGCTGGACAAACATGGGATGAGGTCAGTCTTAACAAAACTAAAATTAAATTACATTGGAACTGGTGTCAGATGAAAAGATGTTTTCCACAAAGCTGGTCTTCTAGGAAAAGCAGAAGGGAAAAAAAAAACAAACCAAACCAAAACAAAAAAACAACCTATGAGTCACAGGTTGAAATAAGTTATTCAATCACAATGTCCTCCAGCCACATTTCCCCTCCAGTAAAATGAGTTTGAAGTTTGGAGTCTCATGAAATATTCAGGAAGATGAGCTCAGCTGGATGGACATGAGAAGATCTGCCTTGTCAGACCAGTGTTTTCTGCCAAGTCCCACCCATCTCCAGCCCTAGATTGCCGCTGTGGCTCCTTGGACAACTTCAGGGAGTGGCTGGTGCTTCGTAAGGAGTGTCCCCTTCAGTGTCCCTCTGTGCATCCCTGTTCTTAGCTTTTTTTAAAGAAATAATATTTTGCCCCATTCTTTAATTTATTATCTCTAAAATTGTTTGGTTTCTCCTCAGTTCCTTCTTTAAACCCCCTTTGTAAAGTATTGCTCTTAGTTTTTTTTAGGGCTGGGCTGGTTGGTGACATTTCTAAGCAGAAGGCAAATGGGAACAATGGATGTCTTAGAAAAAGAATAAGAATAGAGAAAATATACAGCAACACTTCTGAAACCCCCCAGCCTCCAAGGGCTTCCTGAGCCTAGTCTTTAATAGATTTTTTCCCCATAGACCTGTCCACTCATCCTTTGAACCCTTGTAGGTGTTTAGCAAGCATAACTTCTCCCAGCCAGGTGATCCAGATCTTCACTATAAACTGGCTACTGTCAAAATTATCATCTAATGCCATATTACACTTTTTAAATGTTTAGCATCATTATAGTAGCTGAATTTCTGGTAGACTTCCTGATAGATCTAACATGTACGCTGTCAGCAGATACCTGTAACCTGAACTCTGGCTGCAAGATTTTTCAGGTGAAAGATGACCTAAATGTAGTTACTGAAATTAGTATGATTATTTTTTTAAAAGCATCTGAAGGGAAATTAACTGTATTTGTAATAAGAAATATAACTGAATATCCACTAAGAACTGGTGAATGTTTAAAAGTCTGTAGGGTTGAGTATACATCAACAGCTATACATGTATTAGCTGCTCTGAGAAAACTTTAGAGGTCCACTCTGAGAAAAAAGACAAGAAATCCAGTTCCAGACAGCTCCTGTCCCAAGTTAGGAAAAAAGGAAAGCAAAAAGAAAATAAAAGCGAATAGAAAGGGCTCAAGTGTATATTTAACTGACCGACCCCTGTCTCCTTATTCCCCCAGCATCCTGAACAACAAGAAACCAAAAGGAAATGTTTAATCAACTCCAAAACAAAGCGGGGGGGGGGGGGGGGGCGGGGAGGGATGCAAACTTGAATTTTGAGTTTTAGGCAGAAGCTTCCATGGCTCTTTTATTTAAGTTGCTTTACTCACTAGTAAAAGATACAAAGATACCTTCAGGACCTCCTCCCCAAAACACTATCCTTAGGGATCCCAGGGAAGAACAATGCAGTGATTTTATCAGCCCTCCCTCGGCGGCATTGCAACTGTTGTGAAGGATAGGTTTTCCTGGCAAACAACGGGGAGTGTCCTGCACCTCAGCCCTGAATCCAGCCACTGAGTGAGTCAATGCAAAGGGAGACTGTAAATAACTGCAGCCTGTGTTGCACAACTGGCTGGTGGGGAGGGAAGAATACAGCCCCCGGGGAAAAGGAGTAGCCAAACAGACTGAAAAGTAAAAGTCACCTGCAGGGACTACAATCCAGAAACCTTAAACTGAACTCCACGAGATTTTCATCAGCATTTCCAAAGGAGAGGTTAGCAAACTGTGGATTGAAATGTGAAATCATTGGGCAAACAGACTGAACCACAAAATGAGTAACTTCCTCCGTGAGCTCCCCCGGAGGGACTGGTATTGCTTTAAGGTGCACGGCCTCTGTTATGTAAATTGTCTTGAACCCTAAAAGGTTTTGCAGATTTACAGGATAAGTAATTGTTTTCTCCCCCAGCTATTAAGCACCGTGTGGGGGAGAGATGTCTGATTGAGAAGGAAAGCAGAAAGCTGGAAGGAGGCTGTAGGGAAGAAGGTTCTTGTAATGGACTGGTAAAGAAGACTGAAAGTCAGTGGGGTAAAGAGAGCGCGAGGTGGATTTGGGCAGGGTTGTGCAAAGGAAACTCCAGGTTGATATAATAACATGTGGGACCAGTCAGGCCTAGCGCCAATCTACTAGCATCTGCTTTCTCCCAGGGTACCCAGGTGCAGAGAGCTACAAGGTAGTGTAGGACCAAAGCAAACATTTCTCCAAATTTCAGAAATCATAAATTCAGGCAATTGATCAGCCAGTGATAGTGTCTTTGGATTTAAAAGGACTTGATAAGATTTTTCTTCCATGAATTTGCCTAAGTTTTTGACTCCCATATAAACTTTTTGCTTCTATGGCTTCACAGGGCAAGGAGTACCATTATTTAACTAAACATGTACCATGTCACCCATTCAGAGAGGTATTGCTTCTCCCAGGAATGGTGCTTGATCAGACCCTGTAATGCAGGAAGAATTGTGGGGGTTGTCTGAGAGTACCGATCATGCAATGATCCTTTGAGTCTGGATAACAAATAAAAAAGGGTGACAGAGACTTCACATATTGGAAAGCTCAGGGAAGAAGAACAGAAGTTCTTCGTGGTGATAGGAACAAGAGCAGTCTAAGGAGCAGAGTATATAAGCAATGCTTTAGGAGTTGAAGGCCATTTCCAGGCACATCTTATATAGAAGGAAACAGATGAATTGGCTTGAGACCACATCTCTAAATGCAGCAGTGATATGAGCTGAGACTGGAGAAGAATCTGTGCCTGAGGCTCTCCTCCCATGGAGGAGCAACAAGTCAAGCTTGGAGCATGGAGTGGCTGAGAGGCTATGATGAAGACGAGAGATAAATGGATGTGGGGAACTAATACCATTCAATGAGGAGAACAGGAGCGCAAGGCTGACATGGAAGCAATTTCTCTGTGTCTAAAGGAGATTTTCAGTTCTTTCAGGGAACACTTTTCATCTCCCATTCCTCCAGGTCTTGTCACAAGAGAAAGCTTCATTCTCTTCATGTTCTCAGTGTGCAACGCCCTTCACATCAGCAAACTTACATTAATGGAAGAGAGCAGAATGAATCCCAGTACTGGAAGAACAAAACTCCTTCATCACGAGTCCCCTGGTACAGCATGTGAGAAGGCTCTTTCCTTTTAGCCTTGGAGATGATATCGAGCTGAAAAATCTTTTTGTGGGGAATGATATTATCCCTCTAAAGCCTTATCTTAAGGAAAACATATGTGATCTTGCAGGGAAGCCTCTCTCAGTTGCATTTTAACTTAACAGGAGGTTCCTTTCCTGACATATCTGTTAGCACAGGAATATATGCATACACACATACCCACACCACTTTAGCAACCAAAGAATGTGGAACCCTCCTTGGATGGGCTGGAGGAGGGAGGCAGCTGGGGGAAGAAGGCTTCTCATACCATTCTGGCTCAGAGATATCCCTGGAACGAAAGGGTAATTACACAAAAGCCAACGATGTTGGTTCTGAACGGCTGCCAGCCGGCGGCCTCTATGTCAGCAGGGCCCAGCCTCACCATCCTCCAGCTGCCACCTGGACTCTCCTGCTGCCCAATGCTGTCAAAGGGATGAGACATCTCCCAGCCTGTGCCGAGAATCCTAAACCTCGCTCTGAAAAAGCACTTACTGGGGTTGTTACAGCGCACACTGACCGTAGTGCTGTGGGTCATGGCCATGTGAACAGGAGAGAGAAAAGTAGCTCATATGCTGCTGACACTGCCAGAGAGGGAATGAGTGAATTCGGTGGTCTGAGATAGGGCAGAAGAGGTTCAAATTACTGACAGATTTTGGAAAGCTTTTTAAGTGGTATCTTCAAAGGGTATGTTACTTCTCCTAACTCTGATGGTGTCAAAGAATGTTTCAAAGGGGGCATTGTTTGAGCACTTTCAGATGTCTCACCTTTAATGTATCTGAGCTTCTGCTCCTCCTGTATAAATGTAATTGCCTACCTTGTCTGTGATGTACTCTATAGGGAAAACTTTTACCCTCTGGAAGGCTCCCATAGTCCCCAGGATTGTAAGGAGCGGGATGAATAATCACACCAAGAGTCTCTCTTGCTGTCTAAATGTTGTGATTGTTAGAAACTGAATTCTTACATTGTTAGCACAGTTCTATAATAAACTACTGAATTAATTTATGCCAATATTCTCTCCTTACCTTGCAACTGTTAAGATTTTCCTTTCCTCTTTTAAATCATATTTTCCTTTAAAAGTGTTAGCTGTTTTTACCCATTACTATCTTATTTCATTCTAATGAAAACTAAGATTTAAGTAGAAACATGACCGTGGCTGGCAGGAAAATCTCTGAAGTCAAAATACAATGAACTAATAAAAAGATAAGTGTTGCTATCATTTTTCCAGCTCATTTGAGCACAGTTATCTCTTCTTGGGATGGGTTTATACAGCACCTTGCACAGTACTAGAGCTTGTCTAAGGTTTGTGGGCTTCACGTGTAAAGAAACAGCCATAGTAATACAAAATCCAGCAGCACGAGTTCAGCCCTGCTGCCAAGGAAAAAGCTTCATAGGACCAGCTACTCCTCATCCCTTCCAAACCCTGAGGAAATCCATCGATTACACACCATATCTTGCAGGTCAGCAGTTTTGGGTTGTTTTGAACTGGGGGCCTCTTCTAAAACAAACTTAGATCAGCACATATATATACACCCTCCCACACACACAAACCACATACATCATTTGTATGATAAAATCCTATCAAAACAAGCAGTTCACTGCTTTTAGATAATTTACCCCCATAACATGATGAAGAGAACAAACAGTGTCATGGACACAAGTCACCTCTACTACCAGAAGTCTAAAATTTTGTGGTGATAAGGGTGGCATGAAACATGGCTGTAAAGGAACAAGAAGCATTTGGAAGCATGGGTGTTTTCATGGGGATTGTGGCTATGGAGTGAACAGGCAATGTTACATGGCAACAGAGGAAAAAACATAAGGAAAAATTTGGCTTTTAGAGGATCTGGAAGAGACTGTAGCATCTCAAGACAAACGCTTCTGTCTTCCCTGCCTCCTCTCTGAATACCCTGCTGGAAAACAGGAGGTGGGGTTTCAGGCAGAAGGGAATGTGTCATTTACTGGCACTGCTTAAATCTCCCTTCCCCCGGCACTCCTGCAATTGCTGTGGTTTTGCTCACAGGCCCACTGCAGGTAGGAGGAATCCTGTACCCAGTCTGGAAACACCAATAATGAATGAAGCAAACCCCAAAGAAACCCTGCCCGTGAACTCAGCCAGTGTGCTAGGACTGAAAACAGAGCAGCTATGGCCACTGCACTAAAGCACATACCATTTTTGTTTCTGCCCAGCAGCATCTTACCTCGTTCATCAGCCCAGGCTACTTCCCTTGCTTTGACTGCAACATGAATGGAAACTTCCAGCCAGAGTATTTTTACTTTGGGGGTCAGGTTTCTTTTTGAGGTAGCTGGCTGTTACCTCAAAAGAGAAAAAAAAATTTTTTTAAAAAAAGAAAGAAAGAAGAAAGAAAATAAAAAAGACATTTGTTGCATTTTACATCCCATAGTGGCCTGAATCAGAACAGCATCCTCGAGCATCCCAGCCCTTCTCTCAGTGCCATTACTGTGGCACTGGTCCTTTTCTTAGAGTTATTAGGACAAGACAGCAGTTTGTGACCTGCTCTTCTGTCCTGACAGATTAGAATGATCTTATTTTTTTTTGCATTGTGACAGAACATTTTGCCTTGGGCTTTCCAGATCTTTGGTGCAATCTTAAGGCTAAGCACTACTTTAAAAATAAAAAATGTATGTTTCTGGCATTCATTTCTAGAAGAACTGAGAAGACCCCAATTTAACATGCAAGACTTCAAGAGGTCAAGTAAAATCTATTCCTTGTATACAATCTAATGCTCTTGCTGTAAATTCAGATTTGTTCATGACCACAACAAAGCCCTTCCATAGTTGAGGAAGATCATTACAGGATTTTCCTTGTTATTACAGCCCAGCAGAGAAAGCAGTTTCTGCACAGCTGACAGAAGTTTCCATCTAGCAAACTCTGCAGATGGGCCACAGGCTTCCAAAAACTGTATCAGTCAGAGATGAATTGGATTAAAGATAATCTGCAATGTGAAATCCTGTTAGAAAAGCCTATGGTCTCCACTGCTTCCAGAGCCGAAACTCTCCTGGATTGAAAAAAGGCAGCTGATGTTTGTTTTGACAGCTGCATAGAGTGAGAGGTGTGTGTGTGCGTGCTGGGGAACAACACATATGGTGACCATGTGACACGACCCACAACCAGATGAAAGAAAATTGTCTAATATCTCCAGCAGCGTGGTTCAAATTCCACTTCAACCAAATTGGCGGGCGTGACAAATGCCAGCTAGTCCCTCTTCCCTATGCTGATTTAGGAGGCAAAGTACTCCATTTGATCACCTGCATGCTGTGGTTTTCATCTATTCCTACAATTTTGGGACACCAAATAGGAAAAAGCTGCTGGTTGTTGCTCCTTCAGTTCTTACTCTTCCTCGTCCCTTTTTAAAAATGTGTTTTTCCTTGGAGGCTAATGCTACTGTGGCAGCTCCGGGAAATGAAACTTTGTGTCCCTGCAGAAGAGCGGAGTGATGCAGCATCAGAATATTCATCATCAGGGGACAGGACAGAAGCCCAGACTGGAGCAGAAGGGATCTGACCTGAACACAGACAGGTTCAGGAAATGACTGGACAAATTCATGGAAGAGGAATCCATCTGCAGCTATTAACCAAAAAGTGACCTCTGCTCTCAGACCTCTGCTGAAAGGGTCTGCAAGGGACAGAATTGCTCAGCCCATGCTAACGGTTAGCTGTCTGCATTGCCATTAATTCTGAGTGATAGAGAGATGAACAGGCTTAGGGCTCTTCCCCCTTCACCATTGCCATTGGAGATGGGGCTTCATTAGCATCTGCTACAGAACATACTTCTTGAGCCCATACAAATAATACCTATTATGGTCTTCTTTTACTTTTGACAATAGCACTGATGACTGCTTCATGCCCATACAGGAGTCCCAAATATTACTGTGTCCAAAGGAAAAAAGGTTCCTCCTGCCAACCAATCCATGGATGACACCAGTGCTGAAACATATCAATATAAATAATGCACACCCTTTTAACATATTTTTATCCTAGGTCAATCCTTAGTGTGTTTATTCCTTATCCCTGTCTGCCTGCAATAGGTCACAAAAGGTGTATACTATTTCATGCTGGCTGGGAATGAGGGGCTCAACCCTAGGGACTATGTCACTGAGGTGGGAATTTGGTGACTTAACGGTTCTAACCTTACTTCTGTAACTGGCCTCCTCTGTGGCTTTGGATAGATCTTGTGTCTGTCGGGTTTACTCAGGCATGTTCCCCATTATCAAGATACTTGAAAAGAAGTGGCTGAGCAGGGTCTGTGTTCAGTGGCTGTACATAATGCATAGTACAATAAAGACTTGCTGCTGGACAGTCCTCCTGGTCCTGCAGTAACAGAGTTGATTATCAGTGGCTATTATTCACCCCACTAAGTTATAAACCTGGTAAGATTCAACCTGTAGCTTCACCTGCATTTCCAAAACTCAGCTAGGAAACTCCTTCAAGTACACTATCTTCCCATAAAGTTCCAGATGGACTTCCAGTGGCACCAGGGAAGGTGTGATGACTGTTTTGTTTCCCAGTCTATTAATGTAAAATATTGAAATACAACTATGTCAGCAAGGGAAGGATCCAGCTTCTCCAAAGATGCTCGCTAAAGAACACGTGCTATAGTCCAAGCTGAAGAGAGACCACCTCTCAGTTTCACTATCAAACCTTTCCATGGACAAACAATCCAGGAAAAATCCTGACTGAGAAGCTGTGGAGCAGCTTGCTGAGTTACTGGAGAGTGACTTTCCCAGGAGCTGCTCTGGTTGCATGTGGCCCAAAACATTCTGGGCAGAAATCGTAACAGAAGGGGCAGTGTATTTAAATGAGACAAATATTTTACACTGATGATGCTAGAAAGTGTCTTGCCTTTTTCAAACCTCTTCTTCATGGGGACATGAAAAGCAAAGCAGTTTTGTGGATTATCTAGCAGCTAATACTCCCTCCCTGACTTGAATGGAACCTGTCCACAGAGAAATCACTTGAGTTTCATTTGAGTTCTTAAGCGTTTCATTTGAGTTCTTAAGGTGACTTACTAAATTAGCAGAAAACCACATACAATGAGTATTTAGTTAAATTAAAAATTACTTTTGTTGATCTTAAATCTTTTCCTAACTATTTTAAATTGGTATTACCAGAAATTGATTTATGTAAGTCTGTCCACACAAGCTTTACATTAAATCCATTAGGAGAATAATCATACCTTTAATTCAATCAGCTCAGTGTTGATTGCAGACCAACGACCATTAAGTGGCTGCAAATAGCCTATAGTTTTGTCAAAAATATCTTGTCCAGTTCTGTAGTGAGCTTTGCTAGAAAACAAGAGTAGCTTGGAAGCTTGATCAATGGTAACCCAGGGAAAGATGCCACAATGGTCCCTGCTTTTTTGGTCAAACTAAAAGTCCCTTCTGCAACTGGTTGCTGAACATCACATTAACAGGATATGCTTAAGAAATAAAGACTGTTCCTGACAGTAAGGGGGGGGGGGGGGGGGGGGGGGGGGGAGAATTACACATGACTCAACTATTTCCTTGCTACAATTTATTAGATTTTAAATATGTTCATGTTGTACCCATCAGCCTCTCTGCTGCTATGGAGTCTGTGCCAGAATTATGACAAATGAGATTTTTCTCCTCACTACAAGTTTTATCTGAATTATCTACCATGTTAGAGGTCATGGGTATAACACTTCATTTTTCTCTGTACCATAGATACACTGAAAGTGGATGCCAGATCATGAACTATTTCACAGGCCTGCTGTCATGAACTCATGTGAAAAAAACCCGTAATGCACAATTAGCCTTATCTTCAAGAGTTCCCAAGGATGAAGTCCAGTCTACACTGATTTATCTGATCTTTCTTGTAAACTAGAATGAGGATAGTGTGGGGGCACGGTATTCACTCTGCGTGATTGTGGCAGAATGAAAACAGGACGACAGGAACAGTGAACGGTACCTGCAGAGCTCTTACATGTTTTAAATGAACTGGCCTTTGAAACAAATTGTCGTCTTCTAAACAATGACAGTAAATACAAACCACACGCTGAGAGAGCCAGGGGACCCTCACAGCAGAGGAATCTCTGCTACCCATGTAGAGAGAGAGCTCTGGGGAGAGATTTCTTTCTTCAGCTGCTCTTGACCCTTAGATAGTGCTGGAATGACCAAGCTGGGATAATGCCCAGTTAATGTCTTCCTCCCAAAGACGGTGATGGTGCAACTTTGTCAAAGTTTGGGGTTACAAAGAACTCCAAAACACTGAGAAAACAAAGCAAGAACATGTGAAATGTGGGATTATGCCAGATGGTGCACTTTAACTTCAGTTGGCAAAACCATGACCCAAGTCACCTAGTAAGATGGATTGCAGTGCAACTGGATGTATATTATCCATATTATTGGCCTAATATTTCAAGCTGATCTTCTGCTTACAGTTCACGTCAGCACATAGACTGGCTTATTCAACCTCTTGAAAACATCTTGCAGAGATAAAACACATGTGTATATGTTATAATCCTTGGTAAATCAGCGTCTTCTTTTGTGAAACAGTGATGTTTCGAGGGGGGACACTGATCATTTTAAATGGTTTGTTTAATTCAACTAAGCAGTTAGACAGATACTAACAACACAAGAGCAGTCCTAAATGTTTTAGTCAGAATCTCTTCATCACCCTGGACCAATCACTAATCCGCAGTCTGGTGAACTACATTTACACTTTGAGTTCCCTCATCATAAATTGGAACTTGGATGTGCCACCAGTTTTAAAACCTTCTGCAACGCTGTCCCTTTGAGAAGCTCATGGGACTTGTGATTAAGTGGGACACCACTTCTTTAAGCTAAGCCTTATTCTTCCCCACACACGCTTTTTTTTTAACAGATGGGAACCTGAAGTAGAGACAGGGGCAATGGAAGATGCAAAGCTGAGCAATGAATTAGAGCAGAAAGAAACACTGGAGACAGTCATTTGAACATACACTGGTTACATGCATAGCCTGGCAAATAAAAGCTTCCAGCCCACTGTAATACAACACCTGAAAAACCACTTGATATCCCAGAAGCTGGCCCCACTATGTAACAGGAGATTGCTTGTAAATTTAGAAAAGAAATAGCCAAGCTACTGAACTACCGTGGGAAACCTGCCAGGGTATCACCTTAAGAAAGGCAGCCTTGGCTACTGGGACTGTGGTTGCCTCTCATTAAATGCACGAACAGCTTCTGGAATAAGACATTTCTCTGTAGTATTACTCTGGCAGACTGGAATTAAGGAGTCAGAGAGGACAAACCCTGCTCTCAGCTCGCAGGAACCTGACAGCCATTTTCTGGCCCTGCTTTCCCAGCTGCTATTTGGAAAGTATCACCCATGCTTTCCCTTACGGGGCATGACTTAAAAAAGCAGGTCTTTTGTCCATAGCTCTTCCTTGTGCAGTTTAGGCATGACTGCAAATCAACCACAAAGAATACATTAGTAGATATAAGAGAAAGTAAGAGAATATTTTGCTTATCGACCGTTTGGGTAAGAACGCTAGCTGGTTTAAATGGCATGGGTGTGTTGATTTCAAAAGGCTGTTACACGTGAGAAAGCTCAGGTGACACCCAGACACCTCAGTTCTGTTGATGACCATTTGGACTTCCACAGGGAATAGAAGAACAAGGACTGAAGGCTTGCACTGCTGCAGAAACCACCGAGATCAACCACTCTTCCCAGTTGCCCCTAATTACAGTGGAGCAATCTCTGATTTCAAGGCCAGGAAGCTACATCTACTGCAGAATCAGGATGTGGCTGGCTGAGATTAGGGTGTGCAAATCTCTACATATAAACTTTGTTTCTTTGTGATGAATGCCATTTGATGAATGTCTTTTTTTTTTTTTAAGACTGAAACAAAGATTGTGTTTGCTCAGCAGTCAGGTTGTCAAAACATCCCTTTTGCTCTTTACCTAAAAAGTTGAATCAGACTTGTAGTGGCATTTAAATGCTTAATGATGATGAAGAACATCAAGAGTCAGATCTGCCTCTGCCAGCTGCAGAGAGCTACAGAATGAAATACCAAAAATGAAAGATACTTAACTGCACTTTTTCCACAAGGTGAAATGAACACTTATAGCTGTGACTTCCCTGAGCTATTCTGGATGTCTTTCTAAGGATGGGATAAATTGCGTTCTGAAAAGGCCCATTTCTTTCTCAGTTTAGTGATGTTTTTCAGAAGTACTGAGATATTTATCTGCTATTGAAGTTGAATTCTTAAACCATATGAGGATTGCCATTGTGTCATGCTTTATCTTTGCTCTTCACATGAGGACAAATTTTTCCTCTCAGGGAAGAACTGTTTCTTTATGGTGTTTCAAAGCTTGGTTAATATTTGATACAGATCAGTGTGCTCAAGTTTGGAAGGATCTATAACGCAGATTCCTTGGAAGTCCTGACTATTCTCAAGAAGCACACATGAATTTTTATGCCTTATGACCTTTACAGATACTGATGGAAATAATACAATTTCTTCTGTTAGCTGTCAATGACTTAGCTTAGCTTCCTCCTCATAATCTGAAACTGTGCAGGAATAGTAAAAAAAGAGAAAGAATTAATTGAACATACTTAATTGTAAAGACAAAGTGAGACAAAGAGCTGGAAATTTGACAACTGGATGGAAGAGGCAGTTCCCAACAGCTTTCCAACACTTTCATCCTTCTTCCTATGGTTACTTCTTCTTATACAACTTTTTTTTCCTGTACAACCTTTGATCTAAAGCCCTGTGCAGAGTTACAGAAGAAGAAAGGATATTTGCTGACTGTCCTGCTGTCCCCTTGTAGAGAGAAGACAGTCTCCCTGAAAAGCTGCAATTACTCCGACAGAGTCAGAAGTGCACTGTGCTCATTCTTCAAGTCTAGACACCGCTCTTGACTATCTGGAGAGACATTCATCAGCGCGGTGGAAAACATTTGCATCTACATCGTACAGCAGAGCCTGAATTTTATCAGACATTACAGGATGGCTAGTTAGGCTTATATAAGTGTGGGATGGAAAGATATTTTCATTAATTAAAACATTTTATATAGAAGAGGCAAATGCGGCAGAGCAGCTAACAGTTTTGAGGCTTATGCAAAATGCAGGGAGAGGCTTTCAAGACCATCTGCTCCAGAAGGTTTTTTGCATCTCCAGCAGATGTGTTTGTGACATACTAGCCATTTTCTTTGTCTCTTGCTCTCTTCTTTATCATACTGCTGCTCTGGGAAAGATAAACAACAAAAAAATTAAACCCAAAAAACCCCAACCAAAGCCCAACAGGCTATCGTACAACTGGAAGTCTCTTTGCCAAGAGTGATAAAATGTTGCTTTTCCCTTTATTTCAGGATTTCTTTCTCAGAGGTTCTTTCCAATCTTGGGTGAGCCTGAAAATGTTATGACGTGTTCATAGTTTTTCCCATTTATTTTGAGACCCAGAAAGGGATCTGGAGGCAGATTGCCATGGCAACCTGCATAAAGTTTTACTAAATGGAATACGGGTTGTGGATGTTGGGGGGAAGACACTTGGGTGAAGAGTGCAACTTTATATGTATAGTTTTGTGGTACAAAAAGACAGAAGGAAAAATATGGCTTGAAACTGAACCTCCAAACTTGTCCTAGAGTAAAAGAGAACTACCAGCCTTATGGGTAGCAGTCTCACAGACTGCTTAACCATTTTCTTAGCACATACTTTTTAAACATGCAGCCCTTCTCTCTGTGTTCCTTTAATGCCTTCCTTTGTCTTGCTACTTTAAACATAGCTTTCTGATTTTTAACATCCCATCTGCACTCTTCTCCATAGTCCGTGTCACAGGTCTTTGCCTTTATAACCTATGAAATATGGTTTTTGTCTTTTCAGTGTGTTGCGATCATGCTAGGGAGGGCATTCCCAGGAAGCCATAGAGGCAACTTGTTGCTTTCCTTCAAAGCTGCAATGCATGTAAAAGCTTTGATAACAGACTGACAGACTGAGGCTGGTGGCTCTTATGATGAGGAAACAACTAAAGATTATTTCATCAGCTGTATCTGCTGTTGTGTCTCATCTCACTCTTGAGCAGGGATTGCCTTTATGCACAGTACCTTCATCACATAGCACCAGCAAAGTTAGCTTTTCTCTGGGGCAAGGACTTCTGAGAGCTCTAGTAATGCTAACAAAAGTTACATGTGACCTCTCGCTCCCAGCACCTCTGGCTTCTGCACTACATTCTGCACCCACCATCAGACGCAAGCCCTTAGAAGTCCTGAAAGCAGACAAAATGGTATGAGCTATGTGGTAGCACCAGTGCTTCAATGGCAGGCAAAGTCACAGCTTTCATCTCTGTTATTCACTTCGCCTACCCTGGAAAACATTTTTGATGTAGTCACAAGTATTACCATGATGGCAAACCATCTTCTGCATCAGCATCAGCATGCCATATAACTTCTGCACTAAATACTCCCAGCCCAAAACAGGTAAAAGCTTTCTGCTAGTGCTGTCTCAGGACAAGGATGGTATCCTGTGACTCAAGATGCTTCTAGGGTGTAAGCAGTCCAAGTGCGGCTTTCCATGTGAGAGCTGCTGGGTAATCCAAATTCCTAGCTGTGGCAGGAAATGAGCCAGCAGGGACAGCTGAGTCTGAAAAAGATGGGTTACTTCAAGACACTTCCCAGTGGGACTCTGAAGGGAGCCACTGTCTCTTGCTGAGAAGCAATCCTGTTTTCTGAGAGATCTACTTTGAGTCTTGCGGCTCTTGGCTACATGAAGATTTTGCTGTGAGGCAGAGAGGGTTGGGAAAGTAGGCCACTCCCTCAGAGAAGTCTTTTGCTAGAAGTATCATTAAAAGTGAAATCACATTCTTAACTTATGCTGGCAAGTGATTAGGGTAGACCCAGCATGAGGCTGCCAATAGCAATATGTCACAGTAAGTATGAATAACTTGGGTAGGTTTCATTTCTTTAACAACGCACTGCAACCCATGGGTCATGTGTCTGCCAGACTCCAGCATTTGAATCTGCATCACTGACATCTGAGCAGCCACTGGCTGACATTTGATACTGCTCCACCAAGCTTACTAACTCTCTCTGCTTGTCCTGCTGAACTTTTTGTGGCCACTCCATCCATTACAGCTACCCAAAGGGACGGGAAATCAATGCTGGTATCAAGTAAATGCAAATTCTGAGTCAGCCACATGGAGCAAAGGAATCACAGCTTCCAAATATGGCATCAGACACAACGTGGAAGCGGAGAATTGTGGTTAACACAGCTCTGAATGTTTCTGGGCATTTTACCCAACACAGCAGGAGCGTCTTCAGATGAATGAACTGGGCTCCTGACACTGTGTGTATAAATTTTCAAGTGGGTTTTACTGTCTCCTTTCTCCAGAGGAAACAAGGGCCACGATAGACACACACACACATATACACACACACAAAAAAATCAGTAACAGAAACACACAGAGACAGAAGTCCCCAAGATCAGCTTGTTGATATAAACCATAATAGAAAACACACTTTGGTTTGTGGAAGATTCTCTGGAGACTTGCAAGAAAAAAGAAGGGGGGAAAAAAAAAAAGCATGCACACTTTCTCTCTACTATTTTTAAGCCTCAGTTTCAAATGGATACTCAAGGTCACCTAAACTGAGCTTTGACAGATGCAATGTTTAACTGATTCTGAAGAAAATGGCAGGGCGGGATGTGGCAGCAATAAAATAGCAGCATTCCATTGTCATGCCTTCTGAATTGCTCAGCGTCTGTGGTGGGACATTGCGCTTTGTGGACCAGCCATCTGGTGGGAGAGTCCTTAGATTCGGGAGGATCTGTCAGATTTCTGGTTTCTCCATGTGTCCTCCTGGGATGAGGAAAGAAGATGTTAATGACCCATAGATGCTTTGTGCAAAAACGTAGCATTCCATTGGTAATGTGCATGGAAAAGTCTAGCTGCGGAGGGCAGAGATAAGATTTGAAAATGATACTTAGCAGCTCTGTTATACTGCCAGCCCCTTCCCCTTCTCCCTCGGGGTCCATATTTTCTTATTGTTGGGATTACCAACAAAGGGTTATTGTCAAGATAAAAGACATGACAGTCCCCGTAATTACCAATATAGGTATTCCAGGCTGCCCACCTTTCTTGTCTGGTTCAAAACAAATCTAAAAGGTTGAAAACATGTTCTTGGAGTTATAAAATCCTAATTTTGGGGACAGCACTAGCAAATTTATTTTTAGACTATTTTGTTAGTCAACTGGATAATCTCTACCATTCTGCACCTTTAGTTCAAATGCCTGTGGAAAATTTGGGAGAAAAAGATATTTCTGCTAAAAGTGTCACTGCTCTCATAAAATGCTTACAGGCACCACAAGGGAAAAATCAATGGTGAACTATGGATTCAAAACCAAATCTTCCAAACTCCAGGCTAGCATACTATCATGAAGAATCCCTCCTCATGACCAATCTGATATTCTTAACAACAATCATACAGGTTAAAAAAAAAAAAAAAAAAAAGGCAGGAGAATTCCAACATTCTTTAATACTACAAAAGGCAAATTTTTTGGTTTTCAGACCTAAATCACAAAGATTGCTCTGTGATTTAAACATACTGCATTTTTTCAGCCAGCAGTGAAAGCATCAAGATGAGAATATTTCTGTCCTGAATGTCTGTGAATTTACCATCTGCAGAGAGGGAAAGGCTTGGTTGCCTTGCACAGTTCACATACCAATGGCCTGGTTCTGCCTTGAGCTAAATTCCATTGGATTTCCACTGCTGTCCAGTGAGGTCAATACTGTTCCCTAAATATCTATCCAACATGGAGAAAAGTGAGTCAAAAATGTACTCAGTACAATGTTGGACATTTAACTATTGCCATGTATTGAAGACTTGCTAAATCCAGAAACTGTGGCCTGTGTATACTTTCCCTTCACTATAAGAAGTTATCTTTTTCCCCCTTCAAGCTTCATAACATATGTAGAAGACCATCAGTCTGTAATCTGAAAATCATAATCATTAACATTTTTAATCTTCTTCCAGCAGGTGGAGGTAGATGTGTGCTAGATTTCCTTTGGGAAAAGAAGCAAGATCTATAGCTCAGAAAGCAATTCTACATGCATCTAAACAACTATTTGCAATATTTGCTATATGATCTGCTGATTCCCTTTACTTATGACTCACTTTTGTTTCCATCTTAACACAGTTGAGGGAATTAAGAGGAAAAAGATTTCTGCATTTGGAATGAGAAAATACCTTGTTTCCCTTGAATCCTTGGGAAATCCTGTGGGGATACAATTAAAGACTCATCACAAAGTTGAAGAAGTTCCTCTTACTCTTTATTTGTTGTCTCTAATTTTCAGCTTTTTCTAGAGTCTCAGTTTGGAGATGGAAACTCAGCACTGTGCTGGAAAATGCTTTTTTCCAGAAGTCTTCTGTCTTACAAACAAGGGCCAAATGTTTGAGGTAATGGGACTTTGATCACATCTGGAAAGCCCATGTGAAGCTTTCTTTACAGGCTTCTTCCCTTCGCCTCACCCTTTGCTTTAAACACTCATGAGAAGGAAGAGTTTCAGGAGATATTCTCGATGTGGGTTCCCTCAGACAGCCCTTTCTCAAGCCATCTCCATGAAATTACTGGTGTCCAGGCACATATAAGAGAGGGGTCACAAACCTTGTGGGAAGCTCTCAAGGGGAGTTTTCTCTGAACAGACTTCACTGGGTATGGAAGGGCCTCTCCACTAATGACTCAGACGCTCAACTCCAAACATTCCTATCCAACATTGATCAGATAATGATCTTTAAAAAATTATAACTGCCATCGCAATGGAGAGCAGAGGAAACTGAAGACTCAAATTCCTGGAGGATTTGTGTTCCAACCTGAAGGAATCCCTGGCTTGTCAAAGGGATTAGGGTGAGCCTAACAAGGCTCATCCGCATCTTCTCATGGAAGTTATTGAGTACATTTGGGGCAATGAGGATTTTTCTCACTGGGTTTCATTTGCAGCCCCCTTTTGATAAGGCCTTTTCCTGGAAAGACTCAGTTGTCAGGGTTAATGGCTTAAGCAGTGTTGATAGATTCTGTTTATGTTGGGTGAGGGGGTTCAGGTGGCCCAGTTTAATGTAAGCTTTCTGTCAACTGTAAACACCAGCTTTTTATGTCAAAGCTGTGTTTCTGCCTTTTGACAAAGCATAACAGATCTATGAAAGGAAGAACGCAGGGTGACGACAGTGAGAAGAGCAAAGAGGTTTAATAGGTCATTTCCACCACAAATTCGGATAATTTGACAAAGTAGCATGTCTCTTCTGCCAAGGCCATGGAGAGAGTTCACATCCACCATATTCTGGCTTCTGTTCTCAGCTCTGCTCCAAGAGCTGTAGGGAAATTTGTGGCAGTGTCTCTGCCAGCTGGGAATGAAAGTCTTTCTGCTGTCTCTGCCTAGACCTCCCCAATCTTATGGTGAGCTAGGGGAGGTTCTCCTTTGACTACAGCCTTTTCCTGAGGTGCTTGTTTAAAAACAGCTTGGCTGAAATGGGTCCTGCCTGGGAGAATATTTCCCACATGGGTTCAGGGGAAGCTTCCCATGTGTTGCCTGTAAGCAGAGTTATTCCTAGTCTGACAGCTCTGTGATGACAATCAGACTAGATTAAGCCTTACTCTATGCCTGTGGTCTGGCATTAGGGCATGACACCTTGGCTGGTATCTTCAATATCTGGTCCCACCCAGAAATGAGACAGATCCAAGACTCTTTGGCTTACAAGATCAGCCAGTTATAAGAAGGATTGGCCACTGGCCCAACATAAGAGCAGAGTGAATGTGGAGCTGTATATGGTGTGATGCAGGAACATCATCCTTCCTCTCATATTCCCAACCCCAGTGACTGGATATGCAGAAAGGGAGAATGCTACAAGGCACATCTTTGCTCCAGGACCGAGATGGGACCATGGGCCAAAATGTTGACTTATGCATAAGGATGAACATTCAGTCAGGAAGGGCAGTGTGAGCCTAGGAGTCCTCCTAGGAATAGAAAAGAAAGGCCAATGTGGGAGGTGAAATTAATTTTATCCAGAACAAATTAGAGGGGGTAGGAGGAGGAGGGGGTTCTGTGGGAATTGTATGGTTAACTTACTGAAAATTGTGTCTCAAAAAGAGACCATCCATACAGCAAAAAACTTGTGATGAAAAGCCAGGTTGTCAAGCAACACTATTTACCTTTTTACCTCAGCCACCAGTAAAGGTAAGCACAGTCCTGTTTTAGAGGGGAACTGTGTGATGATGCCTGCGTAGTCCAAGGATCCCACTACCTTTTAGTCTGGGAGCAGCTCAGAAAACTTTAACACGCAGGGGCCCCACTCAAAGGGCGAAGATCTTAAAATCCTGTGTAAATGTGATGGTATGTAAATAACTTTGTTCAGGTTTTGCCAAAGCCATGTTTACCAAGGGCACTTGTACATGGCAAAGTGAAAAAGCTGCTTGAGTCTGCTCCAGATCCCCCTTTCTGCTGCAGCAAAGACTTCAGAAGGAAAGTGGGGAGCTGTGCAGTGTGTGAGAGTCTTCTTTTACTGGATACAGGTACCAGCATTAGAGAAAAATCAGAGATGCAGGGATTTTACTAAGATCAGACATTACAGCCTCACTTACTGCTTCTGACTCTGTGGAGCATACTGTTTCCCAGCAAGGTCTTGCCTACTTTTGCCCTACCAAAAAAGCCCCAAGCCAAGACCACCTCTTGCATCTCTTTTTTTTTGCAGTGATCTTTTCCATCACCTGCAGGCCTTCAGGATAAGATGGAACTTATCTTTATAACCATTTATTAATGTCGTCGACTGATGAACTGGCAGGAGAACAATCTGGCGGAGCAGTGAGTCTGCTGAGAAACAACCAGGGGGAGGGCTGGGTGAGACAGCAACGGACTGTAATCAGGCTTGCACCATCTGATTTTGCTTCTCTTACGCTGACAGATTCTTGGCTCAGACCCAGTAACTTGTAGAGGATGGCAGCTAATATTTTGGCATGCGAATTAGCAGAGCTATCCCGAGATGGCATTGCAGGATGTCAGAGAACCATCAGCTCAGAGGGATACAAGGTGGTAAAAATGTAGCTTACAGGGTTAAGCCATGTTCGAATGAACTTGCCCCACCAGTCCAAAACAGCTGAAAAGTTGGTTATCTCCATTTATGAGTTTAATCCTTTAATCCACCTTGCTGTCCAATTAGATTAATGAAACTAGAATCCTATTTCCAGCTTGACCTGTGTTATCGCACTTATAAAATTGGAATAAAGGTATTTATGTGTCTGAAAGGGGCATGGAGGCTCCTGGGTGAGGACTGCCGCACAGTTTATTTACTGAGGGCTGAATAGCTCATTAGTGACCTGAAGAGCACAGGAGGGCTTGGGGGACTAATCCACTGTCGGAAGACAAGGTGATGTTCGCACTATGATGTTGCCTAACAAAAATGTTAATGGTTCAAAGGAGAATTTATTGCTTTGCTCAAGTGCTCCTGAACTCACAGATTTTTATTTTTTTAAATACATAATGGTTGTGGCTAAACTGCTTTATATATTAAGAAATGAATCTGCTTGCAAGTAGGATCTGTGATAACTATTTAATGGAAACTAGTGAAATGTTTTGCTGGCATGTCTGCAGAACTTTCCTTAAATTGCTAGAGGTGTTCAGATGAGTTTCCCTGACAAGCGCTGACACTCTTTTTCTCTTTTCTTGGGCCAGATTCTGATCCTGTGACTTACTCTCCAGAGCATTTTAACTACAATAGTCCTCCTGACCGATGAGACTGCTTATGGAGAAAGGCCAGTGCTGAGCCATCCTTGACACCAGAGCTTGTTGGAAGTCAATGGGATTGAAAGAGTAACTAGTCACCAGAGAATGACTTTTCTGAAAGGACTCCCATGCTCCACTTTACACAGTGCCTGAGGTGCATATGTCTATCTCAGCATCAAATTAAAATTTGCTCTGTGTGCTGAAGCGTGCAAGGTAGGGAGGCAAAAGTGGTTAAGGCACTCATCAGGATTTGGGAGACCTTTGTTTAATTCTCTGCTCTAAGACTGGTTCCCTGCATGACCCTGAGGCAGTCTCTCAACCCTGCAGTGTTTCATTTGTAAAATGGGCAGGGTTTCACAGTGTTCCTACACAGGAATGCAGCAAGGAGAAAGTGTTAGAGACTAGGTTGTCTTTAATGTCCTGGTAAAGATAAGATACCATGGAAGTCATAAGAGCTTATAATCAATTGAAACAAAGCTCTGGGAATTCTCTGTGTTTCTTTATTTCTCTCTGAGCATTATCTGCATTAATAGGTGAGGGCACATGAAAGATGTACTACTTTTAACAGTCTCTCAGCAACTGCCACTTGTTCTTTGCCCCCTAAGTCTTACTGCTACATCTGAGATACTACGTGGTAAATCTATTCTGAACCTCATTTTTTTAGTCACTCTGTACCCTGTGATCTCTGAACTAACATCTGTCAAGAGACTGCTGCTTCAGTCAAAGCCACAAGAACATGAGGTAACACACAGCTTTCTCATTCTGAAAACCTGGTGTGGGAATGACATGAGCTCACCCACCACTTTTGCACTGGGTAAACAGCCTGCAAATGGAATTTAAAAAAAAAAAAGAAAAAAAAAAAAAGAAAAAAAAAAAAAAAAAAGGTGCTTATGATTGCAAAGGATCCTGGGAAAAACTTTTTAAAAAGTCATAGTGGTAAACTGTTTCTAGCCAAGTTTCTGGCAATCACAAAGATAAACCTTGCCCCTGCAGATTTTAGTATTCCCAAATAAGTATTTTCTGGCACAGGACCTTTCTCACAGAGTCTGATTTGATGACCCATAGCCTGTAAAATCGTAGAATAATTTAGACTGGACGGCACCTTTGGAGGTCTCTGGTCCAACTCATGCCACAAGACTTCTATGGGTTCCACCAGGATCTGTCTAGAGGAAAAGGAAAGATAATGCAATGGAGATAGTTTTGGGAACTGTAACAGCAACATCTTTGATGATTAGGACGGTTTTATTGCTTTTCCTGTTAGGGAAATTAATAAAGGTGTCTTCATAAGGCAGCAACATCCAGTGGAACAAGGAATTAACAGCCTTGGCTCCGTTTTGAATATACATTCTCTTGCTGTACAACACTGAATAGAACAATTGATCTTTTTGAATTGCCTAATGAAAATGCTATCATCATCTTCAGCAGCAGTAAGAGAGATCTGTGTTTAGTGGATAAAACACTTCCCAGGAGTCAGGAATCCTGATTCCAGCTCTGACACTGGTTTGCTCTGTCACCTCAGACAATTCACTTTAGATCTGTGTCCTCTTTTTCCCCTCATCTGAAAATGTCCTTTGAGATGTACTGATGAAAATCTCTATGAGTGATCTTTGAAAATACAACCTATTGTATTAATTGGGAGTATATTTAGTCCTGCTTGAAGGACTGAATGCTTGACATAAAATACCTGGAAAACATAACTTTTTCTTGAAACAAAGTCAGGTAAAAGCTGCCAGAGAAGCAGCATTTTTTAGCTTTCAGTAGGTATTTACCTGAATCCTACTTGACATGAAAAGTTCTAGGTTTAATGAAGCCCAAGCTCAGGGCTTGGTCAAGTGAGCAAGTTGTCCCTGCTATTTGCAAAACAGAGATACTTCTTGAAAGCTGGACTATAGCAAGAATGGTCAGTGCCAAACACAGGGCTCTGAGCACAGCCTGACTGCACTCTGTCTGCTGGCCTCACACTGATATTAGGGACAAGCAGCATGTGACAGCCCAGAAGGAGTTACGAGTGGAGAAACCGGGTGATAAGTTTTCATTTTTATTAAACATTCAGTTTGGCTCAACAAGTAAATGTCACTGGGGAAAGCTCTCAGATCCTACATCTTCAAATATACTGAGGTTAGGGTCTGCTCTTTGGAGGAATCTGGACACAATATCAACTGGCTTAAGTTCTGTTTTGAAGCTGATTCTACACGTGGAAGGAGCACAATCTGTCATTATGCCTACATGGGCACAGAAATCCTGGGCAAAGAAATGGGAGAGCCCCTCTGTCCCATGTAAATGAAACCTTAGCTGTCTCTCAGTCTACACACAGGACATTGCTGCAGAGCGACTGCACAACCAGGTCTAGAACATGACCCTTTTCTAGAACATAAAACAGCCATTTCCAGATGGTGGAAGAACAAAAGAGAAAGATCATAATTGGATCTCACTGTTTGTGGTTTTATTTTCTCCCCTCCCTTGGCTCTCTAATGAGAGTCAGCAATTTGAAGGGTTTGTGGACATAGTGTTCACTGGAGGAGCTTTCATTTCATGGTTCCCCATTTGTGCTCATTGCCAACTTTACAGCTAATTGAAACAAAACTGAGCTTGTAGATTAAATGGCAACCCCTGGGATTTGTTTCTGCAATTACCAGCACTCCTCCTAGACAGATTCTAATTCCGTAGCAAGTTCCTGGACCCACATGCAGAAAACACTGGGAAAAATCTTGATGTCTGGATGACATCAGAGTTAACTCTGTCCAGTCCATTACAGCCCCTGCAGTCCTTAACAACTGTAGGTGAAACCCTGGCCTGTTGAAATCTGGGAAATTTGCCACCAGCTTCATATAGTTAGGCAAAGGCTAGGATTTCACCTTGGAAGACCAAAGGAACTGTCTTTTCTTGACAGCACAATGTTTCCAGCTTCGCAGCTTGCCTTGTAATGGTTTAAGTTTTACAGAGTGCATTTTCCCTCAGTGTGGTCAAAGCTATTCATGCATTTCATAAAAACACATGCTCAGCTTTGGAGCATAACCTTTTTCAAGCCCATAGCAGATACCCTTGTGCCCAGATTGAATTCCCTGGGCAGGAAGAAAGGGGGCTACAAAATGCAGCATCTGCAAAAAGCTTTTTGAAAGCAGTTTCCAGGGTTAAAAAGAAACCAGTCACCTCAGAACTATTTTCACCAACAGATATTCAATTTGAAAAGTATTCACAGATCAGGGAATGAATATGTGGTTAAGCAGATTCATAATGCAATACTAGGCAAGAACAAAGTTGGCTTTTGCTGTATCTTCTCACTGTCAAATAGAGCTAGAGAGAATGTGTGCTGACTGGCAAGGATTTCTACTACCATATCCGTTTCCATGGTATAAAGCAAAATTCATCTGCCAACTCCCTGACAAACTTTCTCCACTTCTAATTCAATTGAACCTGCTCTCATTCCTGACAGTGCAGCTGGAGAGTTAACCTGATAGAACAGAGTAGGAACCAGCCATATCTGGTTCTGGATCACCTTTTCTTGCCCTCTTTGAGCTCACCAGTAGAAATTTAAGCATGAAACAAACCCTAAATTGCTCTAAGTGATGTTACAAGCCAAACAATCCTTGGCTCAGTCCTGGGAAATAGGCAGTTTTCATCCAGCTTTTTTCACTAAACATCAAAGGATATAGTAAAACTGGTATAGGTATGGGAGAGAATGGCTGGAGAACTTCTGTGTGAGAACAGGCTAAGATCCTTGGAGGTGGAAAAAAAGACAGATATGCTCAAGGTCTATAAAACTACAGGGGAAACACTGAGTGAGTGATGAGGGATGAACAGTACCCTGCAAGTTCCGAGAGCTGCAGGATCCTCATCACCTGGAATCAGCTGGAGGTGTGTACAGAACAGAAGAGGGGAGATAGGTCTTTACACAGTTGCACAGGCAGTCAAACTAGGAAGCTCTCTGCCACATGTCAGCCATTTACACAGGCTCAAAAGTTAGTTAGACAAAAGCATGAAAGAAAAATCAAGTGCAGAGGTATTAAAACACAACAGATACGACTTCTGGCTCAAAGTCTCTGAACCACAATTTTCCAGAAGCTGAGAGAGAACACCTTGGGGAAGTATTGATAGTATCTGTCTTGTCTTTACACTTTTCCCTGGACATCTGCTCTAAACTACCAGTGTAGACAGAATCCTTAAGAAACTGGGTATAAGAACATTTGGTCAGGCCAAAGATCCACCTGTGCCAGAACCAGATGCTTGTTCATGCTAAAAGAGGGAGCATAAGAAAAAACTACAGCCCTGTTTCTCTCAGCAACGCCCCCTGCCACTCAGGTTCTTACAATCTGCAGCGTAAGGACACTCTGAGCCAAAGATGGATGTTTATTTACCTTGGTGGATTTAAAAAGTGACTGAACAACTCTAATGGGAGGGAAAACCACTTATGATTTGAGTCTTTACATGGGTTCAGCTGCCTGAGCATCTCTGCCTTCCAGTCTATCTCCTTTCTGAAGCATTGTCTGATTCAATGAAGCACAACAGAGATGTAAAGCTACATTTCTCCACATCTTGTGAAAATAGGCAGGTAGAGAGGAATGAAATCTTATTAGCTCTCCCAGGGAGAGAAAGCGTGCTCAGTCTAAGCCATATTAGACATCAGAGAACTCACACAGGGTGGTGTGTATTGGGAAGGTGGCAGTATGTGTTCTGCCTTCACAGCGTAATTGGTTTTGTTGTCAAGTTGGCTGCTGAGACCTGGTCCATTTGCCCAATTCAGCCCACACTGGGCTTTCCACATCTTTGCTCCAAAGCCCTGTTTATGAAGACAAAAAACAGGGACTTGGCAGCTGCCATGCAAATGTCACATTTTATGAGCAAGACAATTGTTGTAAGAAGGGCTTTTTTCTTCTTTTTTTTTTGGCAGGCTTTCAATCCATGGCCTGGGTCTCCATGCCCCCCGGCTGCCCCACCACACAGTACAGAAATGGACACTGCAAATTTCTGTCTGAGGCCAGCCTTGGTAACAGAGCCAACAAGAAGAGAAACAGCCTGTGCTCTAATAAGTAAAATATTTATGTCTTGCTTTGGCTAACATACCCTCTCTCAATAAAATATTTTTCCCAGGAGGCAATCTATGAAAAGGAGGGGGTTCCTTTATTATGTCCCCAAATCATTCTTTTCCATACCTCTTCAAAAGCCTCAAAATCAAAGGACACTGTACTCTGAAGCTTTTTGTTGCCATTCTTGACTTTGTTATCATTAGTTATTACAATCATTATATTGATTACCATTACAAGTTCTCAAGAGGCCCTGGCTAATCAGCACCCCATTCCAGGAAACGCTCTGACAAATCTCTCACAGCATATACATACACAAAGCACGTAGTCTAAAAAAGACCAGCTAAACAGACCGTTAACCCGTTCCCATGCCAGGGAACTGCAGCGCAGAAAACTCAAGCGGTTTAGTGACAGCCACTGCAGGAGCCCGGATCAGAGCAGGAACAAAGCTCTTAACTGATGCTAAAGAAAGCAGCCTGGTCATTTCTCACGGGGATTCAGGTGACCATTCTGACACATGAAGAGATCCCTGAGAGACTCTTCACCCACGGAAGAGTCATCCATCAATGGTGTTCTGCACTTCAGCTCATTGTTAACCTCACACCCAAGCAGTGCTCCAGCCTTACAGCTCCAATAACCATCCGTGTGATTTAGGGCAGGCCCCAGTTCAGGTGGAGGGTTACTGGCCTGACATGTACAGGGCAGATTTACCCTGCTGGGAGCTGACACTCCTGGGCATCAGGACAGACGGCACATGCGGCCTTTCAACAGAAGACTACACTGCCGCTCCCAAGTCACTAACAAAATGTTAACCTCTTTCTGGGTACATCATCTCAACCACTCTGCAGTGCAGAGGACAAGATCACTCATGGCAACTGCTCTCTCTTGCTAGTGCTATATTACAGATGCTTTTGGTCTATCCCAGACAGTGACTTGTATCACCCTCCTTATTTAAGGGAGGAGACAGAACTTGCATACCCACCCAAGCGAAGAGGAATAGTCCAAGCTTTGATGGAGCAAGATTTCACCTCAGAAAGCTACAGGCATGCAGTCAAATTTTGATTCTTACAAAGATGTGCCCATCTATTTAGAAACAAAGCTGTGTTGTCACTAACCACGAGACACACCCTTGACAATCTGAAGTTCCTGCCCCCACCCCTGGTTTTGCTGTGACTAACTGGCAGGGGATTAACATGAAGGGAGGTAGCAACACCTCTGTTGTAGAGGTACCTCTCCCTCAGAATGCTTTTTGCTTATTGCTTACCTGGATTTCAGATCAATCTCACATGGACTTACAGATCATTCTTTGCCATCTATCTCTGGGTCCCCATTTCGATACAATCACAGAGCTTTGTTTATATGTTTACAATATCTATGTGTGAATGTGGGAAGCTGTGCTCTTGAGGTAAAACAGATGAAACATTTTCTTTACTTGTCTCAGACCTTCTCTGTAAAGCTTTTGCACCTTGGCCTTGAGTTTCCAACAGGCAGCTGTGGGACAATCCAGAGGCACAGCTGAGATTTGAGTGCTCCCTTATTAGATCCCCAGAGTATGTATGTGACAGAGATACTAGGAATGTCTCAATCCTGAAAAATGTTTCAGTGGTGACTCACCTTATTATATCCCAGAGAATCCAACTCAGTCATAAATCCCTAGTAACCTGCCTGCATTATGTTTTTGTGATGGAAATCCAGCTACCAGCTCTCAGATCGGAAAACCCTGCAAATATCACTTACTTCAGCTCTGTTTGAACTAATGACCTCAAAGCAAAGGGCTCCACGTTCACTTACTACTCCGCAGACTCACCCAGCCTCTCCTTCTCAGTTACCTGCCTCCCAGAAACGGTGGTATGGTGGGGAGGAGGAGAGAAGGAGAACAACAAACAACAACACCCTCAAACTCTGTTACCTCTAAAGGAACCACAAGAGGAAAAGTCCCATGGATACCAATGGCAAAAACACACACAAACTGGAAGGAAAAGAGAAAAGAAAACCCTATCTGGGATTTTAAAAGAAGAGTTGAGCATGCACATACAATACCCTTTGGCAAAGGAGCCCAGGCCGGAAAGTGTTGCAACTCCAACATGCTGTGCTCAGAGAAGGTGTTAATGGTCCAGCCATCCTGTATTATTACACACAAACAGGAGAGGCCCTGCAGAACTGTAGGGGTCTTTTAAGAGCCCCACCCAGATGGAAAGCGAAGAGAGAGTTATGTAGTATTAACACAAGGGGAGAGGAAGAAAAGGGGTGAAGGAAAGGTAATGTCCCAAGCACTAGAGCTCTGAGCTAACAAGGCAGGTCTGTTGTGTCTCACACATTGAAATGGGGATGCTCTGGCTGCCACCCCGCTCCACCTCAGCCTCTGCTTCACTCACGGCAGGACGCCAGCGCTCCCCTCCCCTATGGGACTCTTTGGGCCAGACCTGTGATTTATTGACCAGCTACATTTAGGGTCACCAGTCCCAAACTCCTTTAAATTCCCAGTAGGAGTCAGAGGTTTCAGGCACTTTGTCTGCTTGGAAGGAACCACCCAAGACGTGTTTGCAGCTGATGTCTGTAGCTATGGTCTCTTCCTAACATGATCAGAGATACTGGCTCTTATGCTTGCGGAAAGAAATACTGGAAAGGTCGTGACACTGGCCTATGTGTGTTTGCTTAATGAGAGCTCGTGAAATCTTCACCCAAGTGTCAACCTTCCTGGCCCTACAACCACAGACCAAAATCTTCACATGGCTATAAGCTCCCAGGCACAAAGCTCTGGGTGAAAGCCAGGAGTGCGTGTGCTTGTGGTCTGGGAGTTTACATGCAACATGGAATGGGTGGTATCTTCCCCAAAGCCTGCCACCACAAACACAATGGGATACCCAAGAGCTGCTTCGCTTGGCCAGTGATGCCATAACAAAATCTCATGTCCAGAAAAAAGAATTCGTCATATCCAAGTACAGGCTAAAGCTTTGCAAGTATTAATACTGAAGGGATAGATATTATTAGACTGCACAAGAGCACAGGGTGTAGCTGATTCTTCATTGTGCAGAGGTTTTAATAAATACTGAAATTTTCTAAATCGCCGTAAATTAAACGGGCTTAGGTGAAGGCGACACTCGATGAAGTTCTGCTAGCTAACCTCTCGAAGAGCACCATTTGTGATAGTATTGAACAGTTATGAATCTCTACTGCAACACATAAAGTTTGTGCATAACCTGCATAACCAGCTGCTATGAGAGGTTATTCATGTCCAGAGTGAAATACTGCTGAAAATTCAAATGATAAGCTGAATTTCTGGAGAGGCCAGTACTGGCTTTCACATTTGCAGACATGATTCACCAGCATCATCTCTTTAAGAATTTTTCTTCAAAATGTTTGGAGACCATTTTTAACGGGTCTGTGAAGGGGCAATTCCAGAGTTGTAATCAACTGCACACTACTAGACAAAGTGCTGGACTGTTGTACTCATGTACAATTTTCCTGTGGATTAGATCAAATTCCTGATGTAGGAAAAACTATTAGGGCCTCCATTCTGTTTTCACTTCTGAGAGCTTAACACACATGTTACTGACTTCAACCAAATGATTTCCAACATATACCTGTGAGAGTGCAGGATCAAACCACAATGTGTTATGTTTCAAAATATTTTTTCACAATAAGTTGGTTTAGTGAACTCGCTTTTCACCCCTAGAGAGGTGACTGTAATGAGATCACACAGAGAAAGGATATGGAGTTTCACCCTAATCTCCAAGAGACAACAGGCCATATCCAAAAATCCTCTCTCAAATCAGTAGTACTTTCAGTTGCGGTGCAGTACCATCTGTGGAGATAATTCGAAGGAAGCAGCGAGGTCAAATTTTCATCTGTCACATGAAGATTTGGAGTGTATGTATCAGGGATGCTGTAAGGATCTGTTTGCTCCCAGTTTAGGAAATCCTTCAGTCTATGCTTTTCCTGAAGCCTCACCACCTGGAGTCTCGTCAATATCTGAGATGTTTTTTCTATTGTTCTTTTTTTTCCTCTACTTTCATTTAGAAAATAAAAAGTTCTTCAGAATCATATTTTCTAATAGGAACAACTTCAAAATGCGTCACGAAGGTGGGACCACCTTTAATATCTTACTGTGGATAAATCTGCTCTGACTTTAGCAACAGAAAGCAGCATGACAGGTTGATTTCAGGCACTAGCTAGATCAGATCTGAACTGTATTGCTACAAGGAAATGAGAATCATAAAAGCAACTCTCATAAAATCCTGCAGCAAATTAGGGTGATCAGATTGCACTAATCCTAGTCCAACACTCCAGCTAACAAATCTGTGAGGGGGAATGTTTGTCCCTGCCCTCTCTGCCTCACTCCAAGATTTAACTGGTGTATTTAATCCTTCATTTTCAACAGTAACATTTTACATTCAAGAAAAAAAAAAAAAGTGCTGTTCGTCAGTTCTAATTAAATTATATGCTTTATTTTTTTAATTAAATAGACTAAAAGGAAATAAACTGGAAGAAATATTCTAACAAATGATTTAGAAGTATTTCATATGTATCTAAGAAGGGAGCCAAATATAAATTGACAGCTTAGTGCAAGAGAACTTCAATCTGGGTTTTATTGCAATAACAAAAGTGCGTATTTAAAAGCCTTCACACAGAGCATCTATTCAGAAACAAGCCTGAAGACAGTCAGGGAATTAAAAAGAGGATAGTGTTTTGAATTAATCTAGAACATTTTTGCGGATTAGTTTACAAGCACAGAATGCCTCAGGGGGCTAGGGAGAGCACAGAGCACTGAAGTCAGAGGGATCTGTCTTTTTCCTGTTGCTGGTGATTAGTTCATATCTCTTTGACACCATGTTTACAAGCCCCTAATTGCCTCATTAATACCTCATTATTACTTAGAAAGTGAAGAAGCTTTTAGCTTTGAAGCTGCTTTGCTGCACTTGAAGGCAAATATAGGGTGAATTTTGAATGTGTTGGTACTAATTAAAGTTGAAGTCTGTTTCCTGTTGCTTGTGGGTGGGTGTTAATAGCTTCAAAGAAAAAATTAGGCTTCAATTTATATTACACGCCTCCTAACTTACACACACAGGAATAAGTGCAAGTAAGAAGCCCATTCCTGTAAACTGGATTTACAAAGGGCCATGGATCCACACGTCTATTTTCTTTCATGCTTTTTCGTTGTGGACCAGACTCTATGAAGGCTCGTTCACTCTCTATTAGAATGCCTGGAACAGATTGAAACTGGCCAGTTCAGTCCACGAATATACAGCATGTACATTCCCCTGCTGTCATGCATCCACAGGGCACCATGTTCTCTTTTGGCACCAGAACCAGAAAGAGAAACTGATTAACCACTGTGTAAAACTGACCTGGGTCTATTTGCCTCCTGCTCTGGATGGATGTTGTTTCCAGGTCACCCTGGAAGAGCTTGTTTCAAAACAAAACTAAAATCAGGCACAGAAAGCTTATCTCATGACTTCTCCCTTCCAACCATGTGTACATATTTTTTATATATATATCTGTATGTATATTTGTATAAAAAATAAGTATGCATGTATACATAAAAACACACAGCATCCGGTAAGCACATTCTTCCTGAAACATGTCTGAAGCTGAGAGATCTTTGAAAAGGGATCCAGTTTTCAAACGACTGTGCATAATTATTTCAGTATACAAATTGCAAATAAGCCAGTGACCACAATTATGGTTACTGGATTATTGTATAAATGAATAAATGAGATGTTTAGAACCTCACTTGGGCTGTAGAGATGCACTGGCTGATAATGTTTTCGAGGAATTTTCTTCTAGCCCCAGACAGAAGAGAGACAAAGCAGACATTAACCACAACAAAATAATTTCCATGGGAAATTTTTAAAATAAATGTGCTTTCTTTCAATTAGCTTGTTTTCAGGGGTCTGGGGGATGTTGCGACTGGAGAAGGGGGTGAAGGGGAAGGAAAAGATACCCATTTTTGGTAAAAGCATTCAGTTTCTTAATAAGAATTTTGGATGAGGAAAAATAGTGAAAAATAGTCTTTGATGAAAGCAAATGGAAAACCCTACACAGACTGGAAGATTTGGAAACAAAAATAAAATGTTTTCCGTACAAATTAAATTTCCAAAGAGGCATTTTTCACCAGCATTGTTTTTCAGTGGTGGGGGCTGAGGGTGGGTGCAGTCTAGAAGGTTGAACATTCCCCAGTGAAGTAGTCAGGATCTGGCTAACAGTCCCCAAGACTCGGGGCTTAGCTCAGACTGCTCAGAGTCGCCGCTGATTAACGGGCCTTCTTGTCACGGACCCAGGACAGCGGGGTCTTGGCTTACCATTAGCACTCTTAAGGCAGAGCTCAGAACAACTCAGCCTTTCACGTTCCTCTCATACCTTGCATCTCCTCTAAGAGGAGGTAAGTTGATAAAATTCTGACTTCATGTTATTTCTGCATTAAAAACAATTTAAAATGTTGATGACATTAAATTACGTACGTAATGTGACAGCATCCCTTTACATACGTGACTGTAAAGAATACAAATATGAAACAGAAAATTTACCTAAAATTATTGGTCAGAAACCCAGCCTACAAAATGGGTAAGGAAGGAACCCCCTCCGCCTGAGTTGTATGTACAGTATCTTTGATTTATAGCAAACATTAAAAAAAGTATTAAAACAAAAATAATTAAGGCAAGCCAAATCCTTTTCTTGCCAGCACACAAAGCTTGTCCGACTGGACATATTGAGGCTATCAATTGGTGGTGTGTATTTATAACCTAGTGCTCAGACAACTTGGAACGACAAATGCAAACAGCCACAAAGAAGTCACTTTGTTCGCTTGGCACAAACAAATCCCTGAGATGAAAAGCAGCCTGGCGTTTATTTTGGGCCAAGCTTCCTCATCTGACGATCTACGACGTGGCACGGAAAGGGCAGTGTTACCAAAGGACACGAAGCACATGGAGATGCATCATTAGAGCAAACACAGACCAGGGTGCCAGGTTTTGTTGTTCTTGCTTCTTCCTTCCCATAATGGATGTCACTTTCCCTCCCTTCTTCTCCCCAAAGCACATTGGTTTGGAGCTTGGTTGGTTTTTTTTAAGGACCAGGCTTGTCAGCACAGCCTGAAAAGCTCTTAGAGCTATAATTTAAAACTGAATCGTGTTGATTGAAAACACGACTAGCATCCGACTGCAGACATGTCTGAAGACTTCCACATGCATAGCCAAATGAGGACTGGTGAGGACGTGGTGAGATTTGCCAGAAATATTAAAGCAAGCTCTGCGGGAGACATGATCCACAACTGTGCACTAGTAGTAGGCAGCCTGGGAAATGCCCATCTAGAGATATGGTAGATTGCCTTAACCATGGAGACCTGAGCTGTCTGAGCAAACAAGACACTGTGGTAGTCATTCTCAAGAGGTTTCTCAGAACAGAAAGTTCAAATCCCAGATTGGAGGAGGAAATCTCAGTGGGCTCCAGGTTGGTTTGATATTGATATCTCATTTATCCTCCTACAAACATGGCCAAAGCACGAGAGAAGCAACCGAGGAGGATGGGAGGAGTAAAAGAAATCCAGCAGAGTGGTTAGCCAGTGAACATGGAGCTTACACGTTGCCTTTTGGGGGGGTTAGCTAAGAGAAGGGCAGCAAGCTGACAACTATCAAAAGATAATGAACAGAGGTTGCAGGAGACCAGATGCAGTTTGATTTCAGGAACACTGGTATATGTTGCTTCAGTTCAAAGGGAGTATCTTACCATCTCCCATGGCTCCTTCAGGGCAGGATCTGGTAAGGCTTCTAGTCCTTAGCTCAGTGGGCAGACACTGACCCTGAGCCTCGAGTCACATTGTCCCATGCATGGATAATGGGAAGCTTGGCTGTTTGATGGTATGATGCCTTCATTCTTCTCATACCTTCATCCCCTTAGCTATGTCAGGGAGCTAAATGCATGAGAAAGTCTTAATAAAGTTTTAACCTTCTGATGACACTCAGGCTTTAAAAGGAGGGTCATAGGTGATTTGAGATACTTTTCTCTCATTTCACTTAAAAAAAATGGATTTCCCACAGCTCCTTAAACACCGGAATAGATATGCGTGTATTTTTCAGGGTATGGATTCAAATCCTTGGTTTCTTTGGCAAAAGGCCATATAAATTCTCATGGATTTGTTATTGCCTGCTATAAATTTACTACTCAGAAAGAATAATATTTCATTTGCTATATCGTCGGTGCCTCTAAAGAGGGTGAAAATGGATTTAAGTGTTTCATTGGGCATCTTGATGAGGACAGAGAAGGCATATAAAAAGAAGCCAAAAAGGACACACAGAGAATTGCTATAAGGCTCCATCATCTATAATTCAGTTGATAAACTTAGGTCTCCTTTGCTATGAATTACAATGCCAAGAGATTTGTTCTGTAAATTCTGTCCAGAACTTGGCAACACCATTTCTAAGAAAGCAAGCAAACTCCTAGGTTTAGTTCATGTAACCCTGGGGACTTACGCAATACTTTCCATCTGAATAAGCAGAGGGTTTGATCTTACTCATGTTGGCTCTTACACTCTTCCTGTTTTACACAGAGGAGTAGGGACAGTAGAGACAGTTCACCAGCACAGGTAGGAACAGGGCCTCAAACTTCTGTTCAGTTTACATATTCATGGGTACATACACAGCTTCATGGAATTAAATCCATCAAGCTAAAGCCATTCCCTGGGCAGCTCCACTTATTCCACGATCCTTTTCTGTCTCCACAGTGACCTCACATAGAAAGGACACTGCAGGGATCTTATCTCCCTGTAGCAGCCCTGAAATGAGACAGGCTTGGGCCGAAGAGACCAGGACCTGGACTTCAGCAGGGGGAGAGATCCAAGCGTGCAGAAAAGTGTGCTTGGTTTTGTGTGACGGTATAGAGTGAAATCAAGGATTCATGCTGTTTGTGCTCTGGAGCTTCTCCAAAACTTATGTTCAGACCCAGACTTACCTCCATCTATCAAGCTTATTTAGCTTGAAGAGTCTGACCATGTGGCTGCCACCATATTAGTATCTGAGATATATTACGTTTATACTACTGAACAAATTTATGACTTGAAAGTCTGATCCTTGTCATTGGGGATCCAAGATGTGGACAGATGAAGCAATTTGCCCAAAGTCAGGAAAAGGGTGGGTTACTAAACTGAGGATTAAAGCACAACCCCCAAGTCCCATGTGGCTGGCCAGCTCCCAGGGTGATCCCTTCTCCAGTGATTGAAAGATCAGTGAATTGCTCTCTAAATGTTTCCAACATGAACTCTCCAAAACACAGCAAATGGGTTTTTTCACACTTTGACTAATGAAAGCTTGGCACATGGCATGAAAAATAAAATCCTCACTGCCAGCAGTACATATATATATAAAATAATGTTTATTTATACAGGGCTTGTGAATAAGCAAGACATTTTTCATCCATGAAAGGCAGTTTCTGTGTGCATGTGTAAGTTAGCAACAACAACAACAAAAAGAATGACTGATGATCCCAATGAACATCATCCCAGTGAGATTCAAATAATTGTAACTTTTTGCTTCCGAAAAGAAAGTCTCCTTTTTACTTTGCCCTGCAAACTTCTCGGTTTATTGTGGCTATATTTCTCCGCTCTTGACAAAAATACATACATAATCCGTCCTTTTGTTTCATGTTTATAGAACAGCTATCATCACAGGGCTAGGCATTTATAGACAGAGATGCAGCAAAAGGATGTGCTCAGAAAGCACTGCTCACATGTTACATTGCCTTCAAGATTTACTTCCATATGAAAGCAAAGCTAGTTTCTGAAAAAGTGTGGAGAGCTCATTCTTCTTGCCAAATTATGGCATTTTTCTTATTCTGTTCTTTTTTCCCTGCTTTCTTGGTGCTTTTCACATGGCCAATGCTAACAACAGGAGAGACTCGCCTAACTCCTCATACAGGCAGACTAGAAGAGAGTAGATAGAAATTGGGACCAACGGTACACGAGAAACACGCTTTCAAAACAGACTGTATTTTCTCTTTGTCTGCTGAAAATGTTTTGAAAGGAGCACACTCTAAAAACCCCTCAAAATAGTAGCTTCTGTGATAAACTGACATTGCAATCCTACCACATAGATAAACGATGACCCAGCCACAGTCTTCCAGTTCACAGCTAACATCTGATGCCCAGAAGGACATTGCTCAGCAGAGGAGCCCTTGGAGGCATTTTAGGGACTTGCAATAGTGTGAAAGGTTTACTTTTTCTCAAGTGCAAAAGGATTACTGGGGCTATTGTAAATTTGCTTCAAAGAAACAAGAGAAGAGCTTTACAGTTCTGCAATAATCAGAAGATATGTAAGAAGAGATAGGTAAGTTGTGATGTGCTTTAGCATAGCATAGCATCAGGTTTTATTTGATTAATTCTTCCCTACAGCTTGTAATGGATATACACAGTGTGATTTCAGGGCAGGAGTAGCTTCAAAGTACAATCTGAGTAGCACAGATCCAAGCATGCACAGCTGGATCTCAAATATATAAGCCACTTTGAGTTACACAGGAGGGAGGAAAGGGGAAGATTACTATGATCTGAAATGCTAAAGCTTCTTTCCCATGATTAAGTACATTTACCTGTTTTACTCAAACCAGCAGAAGCTGTTTCCAGGGAACAGAAAGAAACAAGTAGGACTCCACACTATTTCTGGGGGTGTACAATGTACACTCACCTGAGGCTTCCTAAAAATAGGGCAAAATAATGTTTGGTGATTTGGACAGAGAACTGGCAGTGTTACATGAAAATTACAGGTATTGAAAAAGCTCCCTGTTATTTACCTCCTGTGGGAGAGGACAAGGGACACAGCATGAAGAGGTGTAGGATCCCCTTCTGATAACTACCACCAGGTTTCCTCATAAAGGGAGGCAGTCAAATTTCTCCTGCAGCAGGTGCCCTAGAAGACTCTGTACAGAGAGGGTAGCAGATACCCACTGCAGCGGTCCCAGTAGCCCATTTATCAGGAAACATTGCCATGGGCTGTGTTGGCATGGAGAGAGAATACCATCCCCGTGATCACCCTGCAAAAGCATCGCTGCAGTGCTGGCATAAACTTCCAGCCTGAGGGTCTCTCAGCAGCACTAGTAGTTCTGCCTAAAGCAGCGTCTTCCTCCTTAGTCTGGTGATCTCCTCTCTAATTTTGTAATTTCTTAGGCAAATCTGTTATTCAGCCTTTTTAATGGGTTTAGGATGACTTGGAAGGTCTCATCAAGTATTTGCACACAGGTCCAGAGGAGCAAGAGTATGCTTTGTTCTGGACCACTATTAAAAAACAGTGTGCAGATGACCAGAACCAAAAAGGCATCTGGTGGCCACGCAAAAGGTAGCCAGGCAATATCACTCCTTTCTGTACTAACTGGTAAACTCGTGCAGTCTTGACCATAGTCTCACTCGGGAAGGATCTTGGACTTGAATATACTCTTGGAAGTGTTGCCTGTGCTTGATCTGAAACAGTAGGGAGCCTGAATGACCCTTCTCTGAAGACATAAAAGCTTCTCGGTGAAACTTGGCAGCTGAAGAGTCTAATTACCTTCATGGCGAGATCACCTAGACCATCTCTGACAAACTCCATAGCTCAGAAAGGTAAAATGGCTACTGTTGGAAGAACTTTCCTAGAATCCACCTGTAGGCCCAATCTTCTGCTCAGGAAAATAGGGACAGGACATGAAAGAACCAACTGAGTTGTACTTGCTGATGCATTAAATATCCACCAAGGGAAATTTTAAAAAACAGACTGGATTGGCAGGGAAATAAATAGGTGACTTTCAGAGGAGGTCTTTCCAAGCACAGGTGGTAGATGAGACATCTCACACCATAGCACTATCCAGGAATAATATGGGAAAGAATAATTTGGGCACAGGATGGATGAAATGAGGTCAGTGGCTATTACTGAGCACTAGCCTCAGCCCCCACTCCTAAGTGAGATGATAGTGGAGGTCCATCTGACCCAACTCTGGCCAGGCTAGATGAGATCCCTTCTAAACCTACTTGCCTAAGATTCATGAAACCCAACATACAGACCCATATGGAACTTTGAGATTAGGGAAGATCAGATCCTGGCCAATTTCTATTGTTAAGCTCGCAAAACACTAAGATAAATAATGGAAAATGCTTCAGCTGCTATTTATTTAGGGCACTTTTGCCATGTGACATCAGAAAATACTTCATGGTGGAATTTATTAACATAAAAATGGACTTGGTGAGACTTTGTGATCTATTAAACTTCCAACTAACTAGACTTTTGTTTATCCAATCGACAGATGGTGTTTTTCTGAACTGGTTATGTTGATTCACAGCACTGAAGTGGTTACTGGAAAAAAAGGACCATGAGTTTAATAAGGAGCAGGCCCACACACATGCAACAAATGGGAGCCATATTCTACCACCTCCAAAAAAAAAAAAAAAAAAGCAGCAGTTTTTAAACCAAATTACCAAAATACTGGCACATTTTGCATGTCCATTATGTGTGTTCAAAGTCCCTGGAATAGGAATGTTGTTGGTAGATCAACTACTTCAGACATATGCACCAAGTTACTGCATTTGCTTGGAATATTCTGCTCCAGGTTGGGAGAAAGACAGTCATGCATAGACTCTTCTTTCAAAAGAGGTGTTTTGGAGGGCTGGTTTAGCTGTTTTATAATAAAGACTGATCCCACTTACAAAACCCTCTCAGGATTTTCATTAATAAATGCCAATGAACATGATGATTCTTATTAATAAATGTCAATGAACCAAGGTTGTAGAAATCAATGGCAATCTAGAAATCAGGAAAAGAAAACATAGTGAATGACAATAAAGAGTGGAACATTTAGAGGACTCCTGAGCAGCTGAACTCTCAATCATTCTCCAGACATGAAAGAGGTTTGAACTGTTTATGAAATTAAGTGGAGCTTCTGGAACTGCACACTGAACTATGCTGAGCAGGAAGAAATCTTTTTGCTTATTAGGCCTCAAGGAAATAATCTATTGTGCTAAAGAAACAGCTCCAGCCTTTGCTATGCAGCAGGGAGATTACTCCTGTTCAGGTGGATGAGCTGCTTTCAGACCTTTTTTTCACCATCTCTCTGATCTCATATGTTTTAGGAATGGAACAGTAATGTTCTGCTTAAGTTGCAGACAGAAGATCTCGAAAAGGCAGGATCTACCATACTTGTAGAAAGACAGCAGAGGAGGACAGGCTTCTGCCTCCATGGGCTCCAATCCAGAATATCTTTGAGAGGATGGGAAAAAGAACTGAAAAGCCTATAATGGAGCGTTAATAGCACTCACCTATCCCATCATTTTGTGTGTGTGTGTATGAATATGTGTATATATATGCATATGTATATATAAACCCACTAATATATATAAACACACACACACATAGATACATACACCTTCCTAGGCGTGTGCGTATGTAATATTATATACATACACAAGCGCAGACTAAACTTTATACAGAGGGAGAATGCATACCAGAGTCTGACACTGGGAAAGGTTTTCTTCAGCGTATTTACACGCCTAGTCTCAGGCAGGATGTGGTCTGTCATTGCAGAGGCCACAGCACAAGGTGAGACTTTGCAAAATGTAATACAAGCTTTTAATGCTGGTTGGTCTGCAAAATTCATACCTAGTCCTTAGAAGGGAGGATGTTAGGATTGAGAGGGGATTTTCTTCAAGAACTAGATTGGTTGTTTCTGGAACGCTGAGACAAAAGACACTGAATTGGACGCAGGAGGACAAGCAGGCAAGGAAATACAAGACTGACTGCTGTGACTACATTGTATTGGTTGCAACACACAGGGAAAAAAAAAAGATGTGAAATGTTAAAACAGTTGTGATAATTCAGCAGCTTCAGTGTGACAGCCTTACGTAGTAGAGGCTTGTTCCTCTGACAACTGCATGTTTCAAATCACAAATTGCACGACTGAACAATGATGTTATATGTGAATACAACTGCTAACATCAAAATCAGCCTTCTGCAGGAAAATCTGTATTTGCTAGACACATCACAGCACAGGTGTCATGGCAAATAGCAAGTTGTGGCATGACAGCTAGCAGTGCAACTGCTTCAGGCTTATTAATTTTCAGTCCAGGACAGCTACATATAATGTCACCTGTGCACAAGAGAGCACAGAAATCTAATTAAGAATCCGTAACTGGACCTGAGCAACCTCATCTAACATTGAAGTTAACCCTGCTCAGAGTGAGGGCACTTGGACCCGAGACCTCATGAAGTCCCTTCCAACCTAAATTATTATATGATCTGTAGCATACAGAAGGATTGAGTCTCATTTGCCATCTCTGGCAGGTGCAGAAAACACCTTCAGCTTCATTCATAGAAAAAGGAAAAGCTGGGTTTTACTCTTCCAGTTTTGACATAGGACAGCTTTTGGGAGAGTCAGTGGGTCAGCCAGAGTTCCTTGTTACAGGAAAGGCATAAGAAATACAGAGACTAAAATCCACTGGGTGCTTTGAAATTCTTCAAAGAAAGTACAGCATGGCAGAGACAGGGAAATACTGATACAGTGCAGGCCAACAATACTGTATTTTTTCCTGTGAGGAAGGTGAGAGGAGAGGAAGAGGCAAAAGGGTAGTTAGCCCTGTAAGGAGCACGTTCTGATAAAAAAGTGTTACGCTTCCCTGCGTGCAAATACTGATCCCTCACAAGCTGTTTTCTCTCAGATCTAATAATCTTCTTTACCTGTTGGAAACACACTGTAATTACAAGTTCCAATGCCAGCTTCTCGTTAACAAAGAAATCTGCCCTCTATTCCATGGGGTTTTGTTTTGCCTGATTAAAGATATTGTTAAAGTCTCCACAAATATTTTTTCTACCCACACGGACTCCTTATTGAATCTGGCTGTCTTCACTTCCTGTCTTAGTACAACTTACTTGTTAAGTTGTTGCCTCACCGCACCCCTGAAGTGGTTGCCTTTAAGTGGTTGGTGAAATGATTAATATTTATTTAGTAAAGCTCTTTGAAGATGATACATGACATAAATATCAGCTAACACTATTATGCTTCCAAAAAACAATACAGCTTTTGTAAGATTAAAAGCCTATTTCCCCATTAGATTTCTTGAAATTTGTTAAAACAAAATAACGTAACCTTCCCTTTGCAGTTTATCCTTCTTATCTCCTCACAGTTTTTAATAGTCAGTCTTTCCCATCTGATTACTGCTAATCGCATTGTTATACTACTTTTACAGCCCTGGGGTTTATTACAAAGCTTCTCTATTACTCCAGATAGGCACAAAACAGTAGCAGGTAGGGAGCAATATACATTTTCCAAAGATCAGAACCATTATTTAATGTTTTTGTAAATATTTACTTTAGAAGCAGGCTAAATGTTACTTAAGATTCGTTCTAAACTGCTGTGTTTAAAGGAAAAAAAATCACCAGGACATATGGAACTCATCTGAAGGAGAAAAAAATGTTACAATTACACAAAAGAATTAATTTCCCTTGCTGTTACCAAAGAGTTGTCTTCATAAAAGCTTGTGGCATGCTTTTGTATCTTAGGTGGAACATCGTGATAAATATCATGTGGTATGTGGTCTCCTCTTCCTACCGCCTGAAGCTCTGGCTGCAGTTTCCCCAACCTGACTGTCCCACCAAATCGGTACACACCCGCATTGCGCTCCCACTGGGATTTCTGTTCCTGTTCTGCTCTTTTTTTTTCCCCTTCTTCTTCTTAGTCATCTTACCCACAAGCGGCATAAATCAAGGCGAGGCTGTGTTTTCACAGCTAGGCAGTTCTTGCAACATCAGGGCTGAGTTCAGGGAAACGGCTGGAAAACTTGCTATACCCACACACACACACACCTGCCTTTTGGCTAATGGCAGATGAGCACAGTGCCAAAGATGTTTGTTTATTCTTGCCCTGGGTGCTTTGATATGTATGCCATCGATGAGGGTAATCATCCTACCTCACAACACGGCACCCATGACTGAATAGGGCCTCACATCTCCTTATAGACCTCCCAGGCGTCTTCTCCAGCGCATGAGATGTTGGGTCACGTCACTGGAGATGTCCCTACCAGCCTTCTGACAAGGGCCCTCTGTTCTTTCACTACTTTGGAAAGGAGCTAGAAGAAGGGTGGACCAAGTCAAAGCCACTAAGCCAGGCAAGCGCAACCATGTCACTTTGGAAGTGGCATTTGCTGAACACAAGGACGCAGTCTGGCCCAGCTGCGAACAAAGGCAGCGCACCTCCATGCTACAGTGTCACGACAGCATCAAGCCTGTAGCTTTTCAACAGTTTGTGGCAGCTTAGGGAAAAACAACAGGATACTGTGCTGTGACTGGAACTAGCCCTTGTGGTATCACATCTGGGACACAGACTGCACAATGCTTCCTGCTCTGGACTTCATTTCAGGTGGGGGCACAGGCACCTGCGGTGACCATCCAGCACCCCACACGCTTGCGGGTGTGCTGGGAGAGAGTGCTGAGGCACATATGGGAGAAAGGTGGGGCTGCTCCAGAGAGAGGTGGCGTGGGCACGTGGAGCCAGGCCCTGCCCTCCCTGTCCTTGCGGGCTTGTGTCATCACACTGGCAGTGCCAGTGTCGTGTCCCCCAAGGGCAGATGGGCCCAGGAGAGCTCAAAGCAGCGCACACCCACCTGCTGCCACCCCATGTCCCAACAGCATGGGGCCACGGGTGACACCAGGCCACGAGCACCCAGTGCAGCCATGACTTGGTTGTCTCACCGGACCATCCTGTGCCGCAGTGATTGGACACCTTGTGGGTAAAAAACCTTCTGCCTCTTTCTGTCCCTCTGTGTCTTTCCCTTATCTGAACCTTGTCCCTCAGGGTTGAACCAGAAAATTAAGTATTTCTTTGCAAGAACTAGAAACATCATGAGGAAAAACAATCCCCTGCTCCTCTGCATGATTTTTACCTGTCTGGAAAATCTGGGAGGAGAGAGAAGAGGATGAGAGTCCTCACTTAGGAGCTGCTGGTCCCAACGCCATGGTTAGTGGAGTGCTCTCCTGCCTCTGGAGGCCAGGAGCAGAGTCCACAGGATGCACACGGCGGTTAGAAAATCCCTTCAGTAGCCTGTGTAGCTGAGTTTATTTGTCAGTAACCACAGCCAGTCATGTCCCTCAGTCTCCACACGGCTGTCAGGAAGCCACGTTTACAGCCAGCTAGGCCTGAGTCTGCCACTGTCCTTAGCAAAAGCCCTGCTGGCTCCACTCTGAGTTTTGTCAGAGCAAGGACCCCGTCTCATTAATAATGACTGTGTTTCATCAAGTAAACTTTGGTAGTTTTGATTCTTCTCATTACAGTGAGGAACTTCCCAATTTTGGAAAGGGTTCGCAGTCGTGGAGGTGGTGGGAAAGTCAGGATCCAGATCTGCTCCGCTGAGCGCACTGCATACAGCAGGACCGGGTGGCAGTGACACCCGGGGCCACCAACATAGCGGGGCAGGGAGGTGTCCTGCAGGGAGAAGGGGCTCTGCCCGGCACCCTGAGCCCCGTCCCTGCCTGAATGGATCCAGAGGCAGGAGTTCCTGAAACTGGCAGTGACAGGCATTGTCAGCATGTCCTCTGTTCTGAAACCCCGCAGCTTTAACAGAGATGGACACTCGGGAGGAGGCTTGAGTTACAGCTGTTGGAGTCCAGCACCTGCTGCAACAACCTCCACAGAAAGCTCCGGCCCCTCAGGATCCTGGATGTGCTCCTGTCAGCAACGACCAGCTCAGCTCTTGTTAGAGGAAGATGCTTCCTCCTGAGGCTTTTCGGTCTGAGTGGAAACTGGATATCTAACGGCACGGGCAGGACAGATGCACACTGTGAAAACACCGCCAGGTTTCCTTCCACCCTCCTGTGAGGCTGAGGCGGGGGACCCGCCTGCGGCCGCCATCCCGGCAAGGGTAGCTGAGGCGAGGGGCACGGTTCCGCCCGCGCCACGCAGGGCCCACGTCCTTGACCTGCCCTCCACCCCGGCGCTCAGCCAGGCCTCGCTGCCCCTGGCTTCGGAGGGACCGGGGGAAGGCGGCGCCTGGGCGGACACGTCGCCTCACGCCCGGGAGTCGAGCGGGGTCAGAGCAGCCGGCGGCGGGCTGAGGGGGGGGCGCCTCAGGGCATCCCCTCAGGAGCCGGCCGCTCGCAGTTCCCTCCCGAGACGAGCCCCGTCCGTGTGATTTTTTTTCACATTGTTTGCGTGCGGAAATGTCGAAACTTCCCCGCTTTCTGCTGTTGGTCTTTACACTGAAGGAAGGGCCACGCAGGTGCCGCTGCCGTTGCGGGGCGGCGGGCGAGGCGGGAACGCCGCCGCCCCTCAGCCGCCGCGCGCGGCTGCGCTGGGCCGCGATCGCCCCCTGGCGGCGGCCCCCGGGGCGGCGGGAGGCGCGGGCGGGCCGGGGCGGCTGCGCGAAACTTTCCGCCGCAGCGCGAGTTTGGCCTCCGCCGGGCGGTGTGTGCGCCGCCGCCCGCGCAGCCCGCCCGTCCCGGGGCGCCGCGGGAGCCCCTCTTGGCCGCCGAATTTGAAAAAAAAAAAAATTTCTTTTTTACTTTTTTATTTTTCTGGCGATTCTCTCTTCCCCCCCCCCCCCGCCCCCGCCCGCCCCAACCTCCTCCCGAACCGGCGGGGCGGGAAGGGAGCTTCTCCGGTCTGCAAAATCAAAGCATGGCGGAGGCTGGCGATGAGAACCGTCCTCCCCAAAGCATCCAGCGCCTCTGACAAGCCCGGAGCCAGAGGGGGTGGGGGTGGGAAAGGGCGGGAGGGGGGAGAGCATGGGAGGGAGGGGGCGGCCAGTCCTTCCCCCTGCACTTGTCAGATGCAGATGGGACTGGCAAAGTTTGTTTGAATAAAAAAAAAAAAAAAAGCCAAAAAAAAAAAAAAGGGGAAGAGCAGGAGGAGGGGGAGGGAAAAAAAAAAAAAGATCCTAGAAATCCAAAAAGGCTCATCTGGGAAGGAGAGAGAGGAGAGCGAGAGGAAGCGGGATGCAACTCAACCTGACGCTGATCTGCTTCGTCTTCGGGGGGTTCCTGCCCGACGCCGCGGCCCGGCGGGAGCAGATGGACACGGGGCAGTGCGACCTGCCCCGCTCGGTGAGCCGGGCCGGGCCGAGCCGGGCCGGGGGGCGCGGCCGCTCGGGGATGCGCGGCTGGCCGCGGGGCTCCGCGGGAGCCGCCGGGGCGCGGACGTGGGAGGGGGGTGGCGGGGGGGGGTGGTGGGGGGGAGGGACCCCACTCTCCGCGCGGACACGCGTGTCCCCGCAGGTGTGGCGCTGCCCCGCGCGTCCCCCGCGAGGGGTGCGGTGTGCCGGCGCGGCGGGGCCCCCTCCGCAGGGATGCGGCGGCCGGGCCGGCGCCCGTGGGGGGGAGCGGGGGTCACGGCGGGGCTCTGCCCCGCGCGGGCCTCTTCATGCCCGTGGAGGGGGCTTGTGCAGGGAGGTGGGGGAGAGGGACCCCCGCGCCTCCTTCCTCCTTGCAGCCCCCAGGGCGGCATTACCACCGTGGGCTGCCTCCTGCCCCTCTGCCCCTCCGCCACTGACCAGCCCCCCGCTGTCCTCCCCGCAGCAAGGAGAGCTCAACTCCTTCCTCTGGACCATCCGCCGCGACCCCCCCGCCTATCTCTTCGGCACCATCCACGTGCCCTACACGCGAGTGTGGGACTTCATCCCCGACAACTCCAAGGCCGCCTTCCACGCCAGCTCCAGCGTCTACTTCGAGCTGGACCTCACCGACCCCTACACCATCTCGGGGCTGGCCAGCTGCCAGATGCTGCCCCACGGGGAGAACCTGCAGGACGTGCTGCCCCGGGAGCTGTACCGCCGCCTCAAACGCCACCTGGACTACATCAAGCTGATGCTGCCCCACTGGATGACCCCGGACCAGCGGGGCAAAGGGCTCTACGCTGACTACCTCTTCAATGCCATCGCCGGCAACTGGGAGCGCAAGAGGCCTGTCTGGGTGATGCTCATGGTGAACTCCTTGACGGAGACGGACATCCGCTCCAGAGGGGTGCCGGTGCTCGATCTCTACCTCGCCCAGGAGGCCGAGAGGATGAAGAAGACGACGGGTGCGGTGGAGAGGGTGGAGGAGCAGTGTCACCCGCTGAACGGGCTCAACTTCTCCCAGGTAAGGAGCCTCCCAGGCCTCATGGCTTATCCCAGGAGGTGGGGGCCGTTCTCCTTGCGTTTCAGTTGGTTTGTGGGGGCGAACCCCAGGCCTGTTGCAACGGGGTGGGTCACTCATGGGCCTCAGCAGCCTTTGCGTCGGGCTGCCCATTCTCCATCACGCCGATCTGTGCTGCCTGCGAAAAACCTGCGATGTGCGCAGCGAGTGCTGCGCGTTTATCGTGTGTATTATTTATTTGAGAGGCAAATGTCCAGGGTGTGAATGTGTGTGTCCACTGGTTTGCCACTTGTGAGGGAAACTTTCATGCCCCCCGTCCTGTCCCGGAGCTGGGTAAAAAGTGCTTTTTAAAAAGTGTTTGTTTGTTTTTAAGTCAAGCAGCTCTGTGGTACTTGTCAGGAAGAGGATGAAGCATGAACAATGAAAAAAAGAATTTCGACATTGTTCAAATAGATTTAAGTACGTGCAAACTGTCGGTCGTCTTTTTAGTAGTCACTGCAGGGCAAAACAAACTGTGCTCAAGTTGCCCTCATACTGGGGGAAATTAAGTGTGCAATCTGCATGGATTTTTTTCATTTTAGAACAGGTAAAGTTCAGCAAAAAGAAAAGGACATAGATTAAGAAACTAAAGTTATTGGTGTAACTGGACTCCAGAATTCTTTCAGTGGATTTAGCTTTAAACAACCAAATACTAAGCCATGCGATCTATTTCATTTCAGTGGATTAATCAGGAACACAGTCACAGCTATTGACTTTGCTTTGTGAAACTGTTTATATGAAATCAGATTTACTAGAAATTCAGGAAATGAATGTGTGTGGAAGAAAACAAATAATCCAGGGGAAATTTAAGATGGTGTCAGTTACTGCTATGATATTTCGTTTTTAACCTGCTTTTCCTCATTAGTTTCGGATCAGCCTATTTCCAGCTTTATCTTACTGTCCTAGTTTGAGCAAAAAAATTCTTGGTGATGTGGGAATAAGGATTAAAGACTGATCTTTAGTGTGATTAAAATGTCCTTAGAGTGCCTTCACCCCCCTCTCCCCCGAAGTCTAGTGGGAACTGTTTTAAGGGGGAAAAGTCTGGCTTTCACTAACATTTGGTTCATCTGATATTTCAACTAGAAGTCTAATTCTGCATACAGCCTTCAGAGGAGAAGATTGGTTGCATACACTTTTGGAGGGAGTTTCTTGTTTATCAACAAAAATAATTAGAAGAAAGCCCCTCAGGACCTTTGCATTAATTAACACACATGCAAAACAAGGAATTCGTTTTACCCTGTTCTGTTTGAAAGGTTTAAGTGCCTATCCTCTCTATTGAACGCCTTCTTTAAGGTGAGGTAAAAATAATTAACCATTCCAGACATCCAATAGAATTTGGTTGTATTAGGTCAAAAATGGCAGTTAGAATCAAGCACATGAAAGCACTTGGTTAAAAATGTACCACTTGGAAGCCTTTTAAATGTGAATCATATTACATTTTCTTCTTTTTCGAGAGAGAGAGCAAGCGAGCGACAGAGAAAGGAAAAGGGACAAAGTACAAAACTCACTGCTGCTCTTACCATAATTCTGTTTTCTCTCTAAATTTTAAATAGCAACAAAAATTTCCCCTTCTTTTTGCTACAATACTAATCTAGTCTAAAAAAATCAGCAAAGGTATTACTGCTATTGGCAAGTAAAGGACAATCATTTATGCAAAGTGTTTGTGCTGATTAAAAAAATACATTACATTTTAATTATTACAGAGAATTGATATTGCTTCTAAAATAGATCAATGTTCAGGAGGATTTTTCCTCGGTTGAAGCTTTTTCTGGGAACAAGGCCACCAGAACAACATGAGACAAAATTAAAACAAACCAGATATTTATTTTCTTGCTTCCTCTAGATTTCATGCATCCTGACACCTGGCTAGTTGTTTAACAATAGTAATTTGTAATGTTATCACACCGTCTGGCAGTCCTACTGCTTGGTGTATTACTGTGCTAATTTAGTGGAGTGGATTACTATTGGTAGGTTTCACCTCCCAATTTCAGGTCTTGGAGCCTTCCTTAAGCAACACGTAATTAAAACACACTAAAATGGAAATCAGAAATTGAGCAGCTTTTGTCTTGTAGGGTGTTTGCACAGTTTGATGAGAACATCTGTGATAAATTACATTTCCAAATCTGCTAAGGGCATCAGCAGTTTTTACCTGTTTTCAGCATTACTGTTACGGGAATTCTGCACGTAATTTCTGCATTCAGAATTCAGGTTTTAAAACTGTGTCTTGCTGAATCATGTCAATGCTTTTGTTTCCCCCATCTCCAAAGTCCAGTATTTTTGCACTAAGCAAATTAAAAAAGAGAAAAAAAGCTGCTTTTTTTTTTTTTTTTTTAATTTCTTCCCCTCAAAGGCAGCTTTGTGCTACTACAAATATTTAATCTGACTACATGTACCAAATCTGTTAATCTGATACTGTGAGGAGGAGGAAATCTAGGAGTGGTCCCGGTGTGGTACTTGGTTTTGATCTGCTCTGAAAGAAAGCGGATACACTTGCATTTTTGACCAGGAACGATCTTTGAAACGTTCTGTGCGTGGCTTTGAAATGTTGATTGTTTTAGCCGGATGAAAAGATTAAGGTGGCTCATATAATTAGCTGCTTCCTGGAGAGCCAGCTCTTGCAGGTAGAGCAGGGCACATTGTTTTCTATTGTAAACCCAGAAATGTTGTAGCTTGATGCTGCACTCTCCCTGAAATCTCTGCTCAGTTATTTATGCCGCTCTCCCAAGTGGGCACTGCTCCGATCCCCTTGCTTTCCTGCTGACTGGCTGCTTTCATGGCTCCCGGAGGGAGCATCCTCACTCCCCATGGGACTCTGGCAGCTGCTGGTCACACAGTCTGTGCCCCAGGTATTGTATAGGTGGTGGCAAGGTGTCTGAATCACAGCAAAAGCCTGTGTTGGGAGCCTGGCAACAGGGGAATTCAGATCAGGTTTGGGTCAGGTTGAAATTTCACTGTTCCTTGCTTGGTATACAAAGTTTCAGGGTGGAACAGAGAGAGCTAAGAAGCAGGCAAAGAAAAGGAAGCAGACAACTTTTCTGTCTGACAGTGTAGATGTTTATTTACAGAGTGGCCAGAAAAGTGCAAAATCAAGTGGGCCAGGACTGAGAAGAGCTGGTGAGGGGCGGATGGCATTCAGGGCCTTCAGAGGCACTGCAGCCAGCGCCATGATCTGCAGCTGGTGCCATGACAGGCCGTGAGGAATTGCCCGTGTGTCCTCCGAGGGCTAACCTGGGAGAGGGTTAAGCTTTTCCTCCTCCTTGGGACCCTCATGTGGGTCTGTGGTGAAAAGCTCTCCCCAGGCTGACATACGCTGTTGTTGGAGTAAGGAGGGCGGTGATGGTGGCTCCTGCAGCTGCTCAGGTCTGTCTGTGTCCACCCTGATCGCCCAGGGCTGTGGTGGAACCACAGCTCGGCCCCAGGGGTGAGCACCCTCAGGCAGCATCGTGTCCCCACTAAAAGACTGTACGGTCAGCAAGGGGAAGGTCTTACTCCTCCACCCAAGCCGCTCTGCCCTAGAGACGTGGATTGTAGGTCTCACTTGTGTTTTATCTGGTTTCTCAGCAAGATGCCCGGACCGAGACAGCATTGATATCCCTTCCTCCAAGTTAGAAATAAAATCCCTCTACCATCTCATCCAGAGCTTGCTTTCTTCAGGGAGAATCTACATTCAGCTTGCATCAGATGCCCTGAATCCCAAGGTTCGTGAGGGGAATTCTGTGTCAGGGCCTGACTTCACCCTGCCTTGTCTGTGGGGGAAGCCGTCAGGCCGGAGGGGAACTGCCGGCACCCCCTTTTCTCTTCCTCCACTGGTTGGGGCTTGTGAAGCCCTGACTGTGGTCTTCTCCGGCCGGTATCATTTCCAACTGCAGGGGGAGATGTTAAATGTCAAACCAGTGTTGATTGGATCAGAGACGGCCTCAAAGAAAGAAACCTTAGACCGTGCAAGATTAAACTTCACACTTCACCATTCTTCCCCTTTCATTTATTTGCCGCCTCATTCTCTGCACAAATAAACCTCGTCTCCCTGCTTTCTACCAATGAGACAGCATTCAAGGGGCAGGAATGACTTTGTTAACAAAATCAGTCTTCATTTCCCAGGTCCTGCTGTTCCATCAAACCCTAGGACATGGCAGCTTTGATTACTCTAGTGATAGGATTAGAGGGGGAACAAGTCCTGTTTAATAAAAGGCCGATGGGTGGTCCATCATGTTTGGTCACTGACAGATCTGCAGTCTTGGAGCTGGACCTTCAGTGGCAAAACAGCAGGAGACAGTAGTACATAGACAGGGCCATGGCCTGGATTTGCTATTCCATCTTCCCTGTCCCCTTCAGAACTTATACATTTCTGTGATCACAAAGCTGGGACTCTTAGAGCTGACAGGGACTGGTATAGCTGACTTCAAGGGAAATTTACCTGTTTATACTAATGAAAGATCCAGGCTCAAAGTTTTCCAAACTGGATTAAAGGGCTCAGTTTCAGAGCTAGTTGACTTTTGACAGTCTGTGTAGTTTATTTGAGGGACTATTACTGATTTTTTTTTAAATTTTATTTTATTTTTTGTAGGAAAAGTGGTTTTTGCCTAACAGAAGTTGTGCCTTTTTGCTTTTAAAAAAATTCAGGCTTCGTGAAAAGGGCAAGAATCATCAAAAATAACTTAGTATCATCTGTTTTGATTGCTGAATATTGTTGAAAGAAGTGTTGTTACAAAGTTTGTTTATACATAGCTATACATAACGCACATAGTTTTCAGCTTGCTGTCTTTAATTAAACTATCACCCCCTTCTCCTCCCCGCACCCCAGGATAAAAAAATTTCCCCTGGTAAAATTAACCTTGGTGTAGAAATTCATACATAGAAATCCTTCCGTTTAACTAAATCCTTCCAAATTCAACTAATGAATACGAGTGGAGCTGCTTTACGTCTTTACCCGGGGAACTGTTGAGGGTGAAACTATGCAGGTATTAAAACTACTGTAGTCACAGTAACACCTGAAAGGATCAGCAGCTGACGTTTTATAGCTGTAACTAACTGTACGTGTTGCTCTTTACAGCCAGTTACTCTGTGCTTCTTCACCACAGCCCCCTTGAAAGGCCCACCCTGGCATTTGATGCTTATTAAGAAAAAAGCCACTCAGTTAATGATGGCTCGAGGGGCAGTTGGCAATTCATCTATTGTATTTATTGTGTATATAACTGCAAGAAGTGTTTGTAGAACAGGTTAGATATAAGTCCTTCCTTTCCCTCTGATCCTTCACACCTCCCTTGGTAAGATCCAAGCCCAGGACAGGTGTACCTGCCTCCCATGACAGATCTGAAGAGGACTCTGCTGCTTCATTTGTTTGCAAAATTATGGGTGCTGCTTATGATGGTTTTTAGGCAGGAACTGCATCTTTGTAAGGTGGGCTTTAACAGGAACAAACCCCCAGAAAACAGCAGCAAACAAGCCTGACACTCAGGGGAGTCCCCGCTGTATTTGAGGTGGCTGAACATTACCAATGTATAGAAGTCAAGTTGCAGAGTTGTGCTATTTTTTCCTGTGTGTGTGGCGCGAGGTGAGGTGAGGTCAGAGCGTGGCCTCTTTGGCTCTGGCAATGCCTGGCCTCGGCAGCAGCAGCCCTGGTACTGCTGCAGCGTGAGAGAGCACCCAGGCATGTGCTTTGCTCCTGGGAGGAGATTCACTCCCCAAGCTCTGCTTCAGGGAAGGGGATCAGAAGAGGGACAGATAACCCCAAATCCATCCCCGTACTTAGGCACTGACGCTGCTTTCAAATTCCTGTTGGATCTCCCCTGCAGCAGTTTGCCACCTCTGAGCTGCTCAACCAATAAGTGCAAAATACCCTCCTCTTCAATAAATGGTATTTCCACAGTAATAATTTTCTCTGTTTGTTGTCTGCTGTCAGTTTCTGATACTGTTGCAACAGCAGTCAGGATCCTGCACTGGGCCCAGAGTGCTTTGCTTATAAACAGAACGAACCATTGACCTTAAAAACCTCAACTTCAAGTATAGTGCAACCTACAGTCCTCAGAAAGTCTTTAACAGCCTCCCCTCAGCTCCCTAGTGAGTAGCAATCCATGTTATAAAGCCAGCCCACATCATTCAGGCTAGTCAGAGGTTCCTGTATTGAAAAGGCCAGAAATGATCTTAAGCAAGGGCACTCATTCACCTTGCACTCCTGCGGAGACGGAGATCGGTGGCAGGGTTCCTGGCAAAGCATATTTGGGAACTTCAGAGGAGCGTACTGTAAAATAACAGGTTTCCTCTGTGCTAGGCTTTACACTGCAAACCCTTATTAATCTCTTCACTGTCATTAGGAGTTGATGAGACAGGTAAAAGGCAGAAGAAATCACAGAGGTACTGCTTGAGCCACATGAAATTGGTGTGATTTCTTTCATCTTTTGGCCCTGTTAGAGGGGTTCCCTGCATGCTTGGATGAGGGACTGTAAAATTACTTCCTCAGCGCACAGTGTTTAGGATAGCACAAAAATGGAGATTTTCAGCAATGACCAGTGTTTTGCTAACTTCATTTTTTTAACTTTCAAGAGTCAGTGTTAGAAGAGCCCTATTTTGCAGGAAAATATATCTGCCTTGTGGCCAAACACTTTCCTAAATCCCTCTTTCAAGCTGACAAGCAATTCAGATCCTAGATGCTACCAGATTTAAAATCTGCAGAAAGCACTATGGGTTGATCACAACACTTCAGTATCTTTCTAAACCTCTCAAATTATTTATAGGTTGCAGTCACTAAGACATTTTTCTGAACATTGCAACAATTTTTGAACCCAATACTCTTTCTGTAACCCATAAAGCATTATGGCTTCCAGCTCACTTGAGACACCAGAAATTAAACTGGTGCCTGCAGAGCAGGCAGATAAACTGCAGATACCAGTGTTTGAACTTAATATCTCGGTTCTTGGACTGGAATTGGAACAAGGCTATACTCACTGGAGAGTGGGAGCAGACATGCAACTAAAATGTGTGGCTGGTTGTATTCATCACAACAGCTAGTATTATGGTGTCTCATTCATCTCCATGGATTGGCTTTTTCTGGTGTTCAAGAGAACAATATAGCTGCCTTGTGTTATCGTTATTGTTTATTGGATCTAGTTGTCATTTAAATGCACAGAGAATTAGAAGTGACACAGTTAATACCTGTGTCAGGAGCTCAAGCAGGAATTAGCACAGATGACTGCTGATGTTATCACTAGTTATTCCAACAGCAGTCCTTACTATTTGGGTTTCCAATTTTTAGAGCTTCTGCTGCAAGTCATTTCAGGACTTCTAGCACAATATAAATGAAACTTGCTAAAAACTGTAAATTAAAACCATGTGTTCAGCATTCTGGGATGGATGTTGTATGACTTGAGGAGGCTCATTAGCAAAAGTATTTTTAGTTTGAATGAGATCAAAGACCCTAGGTTTTCCACTCAGTGTCATTTAACGTAGGCCTAGACACCCTATTTCTCATCATACGTAGATTTCCATAGGCCAGTTATGTCTGAAGAAATCATCATCCCTGAAATATTGTAATTAGATTTATTATCAGTGGACCACTGCTGATCACCTCTGTCCAGGCACTGCAACAACACAGGGTTGAAGAGTCATGCAGATGGCAAAAGGGAGTTTTATTACTGACTTCTTCAAAATCAGGATTGCAACCCATGCCAGTGGGTAGCAGTGTTAGATGCGAAAGGCCGTTAGTATGAATGAAATCCTATATGTTGTACTTATTCCAGAGTGTCCCTTGAAGCCAGGGATAACGCTGAACTATTCCCAGGAACTTCTATTGGCAAATAGAGAAAGGACTGTAAAAAAAGAAAAAGAAAGTGTTCTGATTTCTTCTTTTCCTAGGCTCAGTTAACATGAAGGTTATGAAACCTTTCAAATGAATTCCGGTTCAGAGGTTCTTCATGCTTGGGTATCGCTGCAAAATGACAGAGTTCATTGAGATGGGCATGGAGAAAAGCTAGCAATTCAGTCGCAGCCAACACGTTAGCTGTAACAGCACAATTAAGGGAATAACAGTAAATGCTTTACGTTTTCCCCAGATTGCTTCAAACTTGCTTCTTCTACCCTAACTCTTGTATTGGGGCACCCGTTGGGAGACACAGATATTCCCAATACATAGAACAGAGAAGAAGCTGCCTCATAGAGCAAAGCGATATTCATCAGGCTCCCTTTGTGAGCCAAGGAATGAGAAAAAGGAAACAGAAATCTTCAAGTTACTGTCAAACCTCTCTCTATTTTAATAAAAGTCAACTTACGAGGAACACAGGGAAAATATTTCTTTAAAGTAGGAGATGCTATGTCTTGAAAGTATCCCCTCAATATTTTAAAGACTGTATTAAATCCAAGGTCTCCATTAGGCTCCCTCACTTGTTAACAATCACAATGAAGACTGATTATTCTCTGTACGCTTTCTGCCACCGCACAAATTTTGCTTTCCTTTGATTCCTTGCAGGCTTTTCCTATTACAGGTGACAGCATAATAGTGATGGGGAATATTTATTTAAATGTGAGACAAAATGCTCACAGTATAGGAGGTTGCAGAGTCAGCAGAGGGGGAGAGGGCAAAAGGGTGATTTGAGAAACATGCCCAACTTTTTGAAGGTCTTTGTATTTTTGGCATGTGATTGATTTACAATTTGATTGATTTACAATTTTATAAATTATCACTGAAATGAATGTTATTCCAGCAGTCAAATGTGATGGGAGACATCCCAATGTGTCCCATTGGTTCTAAAGCACTGGTAAAATCATCATAGCACTATTAATTGCAGGAGAGCTAAGCCTTACACTGTGTGAAGGGCTGGTCCTGACATACTGGGAGCCAACAGGGATGCTAACTTGTAGTTTGCTTTCAAGCTAACATAATTCTTTGGTTTTGGGATATCTCAGGGGCAAGAGAGGTGCAAGTATGCTAAAGGGTCTCAAATTGGTTGTTTTTCTAAGAGTTAAGTATACAGAAAGCCCTTCTTTTTCATAATGACTTTCTTTCCTGATTAGAAAGAACATTCTCAAAAAAGCTCATTATTTGCTTGCTGGAGAACATAACTCGCTAAGACATAGAATCAAGTAAAGTCAAATTTCTATTGCCAAGTTATGGCCAAAACAATTCTAATATGGTCTGGCCTTCAAACAGCTGGGATGCTCAGTTCCTTCATCATTTCTCCTTTCCATTCTGCAGAATACCAGGGAGATATTTTCTCCCTGGTGTGAGCATCAGGCCATAAAACCAGATTATACCATCCTGAAATAATCCAGGTCTTTTGGTGGCAAGATGAAGTTCAGAGGGTCAAGGCAGCAGGCCTTCACAGGCATGAAACACTATTCAACTTTATGGACTGGCTTGTCGCTGTATGCAGACTTGCACTGACTAGCTTTTTACCCAGATAATTGTGTGAGGCCAGGGAGGATTTTCTTTATTAACTCAAGTGGCTTGGCTGTGAAATGAGACCTACTGTACAGTATATAATTCAAGCTCACTTTCAAAGGCATTTTTGTTGAAGCTGGGTATCCAGAGAGACCTGAGCCTTTAACATGTATGCATCTGAAACACACTCCAGAAACTTAATAATTTAAGGTCAGCATTTATACTGGTTCATGTTCCGGTAATGGAATAGTTCTTGCTTTAAAAAAATACTCTATTTATATCTTAATATATAAAGGTGTGTTTTTTCTGAGAAAGAAACTGACTGCATTGAACACTTGCTGTGTGTTAAATATGACTGGATAAGCCTGTGAGGGACGTACCGTGTAGAGACTTCAGCAAATTATGGCTCTGAAGTTGAAAGCAAGCATAGCTGGGTGCGCTTGGTGTACGTTCTCAAACCTGAAAGTATTAATTGTTTAGAATCACTTGTAGTAGTACCCTTTTGTGTCTTGGGAAGTACAAAGAGCTGTAATCTCCCAAAAGGTGTCGTATTCTGGATGGATTTTGTCATTACTGACAAAGAGATCCCAGTGGAAGATATCCCTAGGAATGCAAAACACAATCACCAAAACCCACACGAGATCCCTTATCATGCTCTCTCTAAAGCTGTTGCAGATTCATTTGAATTACACTGGAAAGATTTATCTCTAATTAATGGAGCACTCTTCATTTTTTAAAATTGAGTTGTTGTGCAACACATCAAGTAACAATGTCATAACACATCATAAATCAGTTTGTTCACTGAAGGATTCTAGATGAGTTAATCTAACACCCTGGACACAGTTCATGAGCAGTTAATTTTAGCAGTTCTCTTTGATTTATATCAGTTAAGGCAAAGCAACTCCAGCCATTATGGAGTAGAGTCAAAACTGGTTAACGGCAAAGCAAGTACAGACAAAGATTGTTCAGAGATAAAGCCTTTGGCAGATCATTCACAGGATCTTTGCTTTATATAGAACAATTGTAGCTCTAATACCAGCAGTGCAGACACTCTGGGACAAAGAGAAAACACACACACACACCAAACCACAGAAGAAAACCACACACACCACTTCGTACTTGCATCTAACAAGAAAGTCAAACTAAAGTTCACCAACCCTGATGTAGTTACCAAAGAACTCCATGGCAGGCAATGAGATGGGAAGAAATACCCCCAAAAAGACATTCAGGAATTATTCCCATTGTTACTGGGAGAAACTGAGAACGTTTGATTTGAAACACAAAGTCATTCGGCAGCCTGCCAAATGCCATTTATCTCAAGGTCATGCAGCATAAATAACCCCAAGAGTTAGCTTTAAAGCGGAGGAGCAGGAGGGAGCTAAACAAAAATAAGGGGAGGGATTCTCTCTCTTCCCTGTGGACATTCAGCATGCTGCTGACAAGGTTTCAAGGCCTGGCACTCCTAACGAGTCTGGTATATTAAAGGTAGTAAAACACATGAAGAGCAGGGAGTACAGCTGAATGTTGCAGCCTGGAAGGGACCATGGTTTGAGACCAAGCCACTAAGCTGTCATGCATTTTCTGCAAGAATTAGTCAGAGAGACTAATTAAAAAGGAATTCATCCAGAGAAAATTTTCCTCTTGGAAGTTTAAGTCTGAAAAGATTGATCCCTGTTATACAGTAGGGACAACCAACATTTATTTACTGTTTGACTGGGTGGTCACATGCATTTTCCTGTTCTTCCAACACACCAAAGCATCAGAGCCTCCTTATATTTTTAAAAGTAAAACAAGCTTAGCAACTGTCATGTCTAGTAATCCATCATCCCTATGAGTCAGGGAAGGAAGGGGTGTGTTTTGCTGAGATCGCTTAGACCTGACAGTATAGCTTTGAAGATACCAATGGGAGAATCCCAAAAGACTTGGCACCCGTTCTTCCTTTCTCTGGGGTAAAGTTCAGTGTAGTTCCCCTTAAAACAAATTAAACAAATACACAGTCCTTGAATCTGGACCCCTAAACTGTATCTCTGTGGTCCCTGAAACTGGGCAACATGTCTCTCTCATTGGTTTATATAGAAAGGAGTTTTGTGTAGCCAAATAATTCATTAAGAGAATTTGGAAGAAAAAAAAAGTCAATATTCTAATTTATTTGTGATTTAGATAGGCTTAAAAAGCAGACTGAGTGGAGTTGCTTGTGATTTCATGTTGAATCCTTGGTGCCATGAAAAAAGTGAACTAAGCTCACCAAGTCAGAAGGAGTTTCAAACTGAAAGTGTTTTGATTGAGCTTTCCCTTTCATAGTTCAGCCAGCACTGCTAGAGATCACTATACAGAGTCCTCTACATCTGTAGTGTCTGAGCACCATTGCTCCCGAACAGAAAGGAAGCAAGTTGGGTGTCTGAATAAGGAACCCTGATCGTTAATGTATACATAGAGGGCACTTTTATATCTGTAGGCCTTGCATAACATGTTGGAAACTGAAGCATGATTTCAGAAGCTGAAATATCCCAAATATGTTATTACATCTGGGGCTAAGACTGTGATTTATCCATCTATAAATTTCTCTTATCCCTTTCAACTTCTTTAATTCTCTTACAAAAAGAAGTATTTGTATGTGAGGGGACTAGAGTCAATGAGATGGTGATGTGAAGGGGACATCTACAGAATTCTAGGCTGATTGCAGACTCCAGAACCTGCAGTTCTTCAGGTGATGTATTATGGGACACATCTCCATCCCTTGGTAACTAGAGCAGCTCGACCCATCAGTGCACCCTATTTTAGTCCCTAATGAAACTGAGTGTCTCAAACCCAAATGATCTTTAAAAATGGCAGAGAGCATAGAATTGCATCATTAGCAATGAGCCAAAGGCTTTTGTGTTGCAACAACTTTTGTTGAGGGATTATTGTGTTGAAAATCCACTGATTTTGGCATGGGCTAGAGAACTCAGCAGTTCCACTTTGCATGTCCTGCCATCATTCAGCAGGCAGACCCTGTTGCTAGACATCGCAGTAGGGCAGCCAGTTGGCTTCTCCCAACCTCCTTAGGTTTCCAGATGTCATAACAAAATGAGAGAGAGAGACTTAGCCATCTTCCATTTGTTTACGCTGAAGCTGCTAGGCAGAGACCAAGCCACAACACTGCACAGCTTTTCAAAAAGGACTTAATAGGCCTCTCTGTAAACAGATCTAAATATTTGCTCCAGTGACATTTATCGCATCACACGTCTGGCGCGAGTGTTTTGTCCTTGGTTTGCTTGCGTGTTTGGATTCTCTTATAAACATTAATGAAGTGCTTGAATACAAATGAATAATCCTCCCCCCTTCTTCCCACCCTGGAGGGGAGGGGAATGGGAGGGCATGAAGTAATAATAGTTCAACCTTCAACCCATAATTGCTCAGTACATTTTGATGACAGCTTTCGTTCTCACATGTTTTAAAAGACTTTATTCGGTGTGTACATCCATGCAGAAGGCACTGCACCTTTCTTCAAAGGCAGCTACAGCTGGGGTTGGGGTAGGGGGTAGTTAGCACACAGCAATGTGTCATTTGATGTTTCATTAGTCGTAGCAAGTTGACCTGCTGCTGGGTTCCCAACAGGACAGCAGAATTGTGTCCCATCTACAAGTCTTTTAATAGGGGATATATTCAATATATTCTTCCATAGGCATCTGCTTTTGGCTATTGGCTGGACAGAATAATGGGCCTGAAACACCTCTGATCTAATTCCATATGGCTGTTCATCTGCCTCTTGCTGAAGAACTGAGGTCATTTAATAGGTATTTTTCAATTACCTAAAGCTTGAATATGACTGGAGACAATGTGCTTCCGTATAGCCCCTTCTGTTCTCTCAGTGCCTTTATGGAGGACGTAGGTCCTAGAAAGTGGGCTTTTGATTTCCTCGCTGAAGGAGAGAGGAGGGTATTGGTAAGGAAAGACTGACCAAATCTTGTTTCCATAGGTGGTTATCGTGGGGGCAACCTTTAGAGTATTTTTTTATTTTCTAGGATATGAGGCCATAAAACAATTATGTTGGATGCCTGTTTCCTGATCATAAGAGGGGTGAAGTTGTTAAGCATATCAAGGCTTAATTTCTTAACCTGCTACAGACTGAGAAAACATTCTCTCATTCATGTGTGGGAACAGTTACAGTACTACTCCTTTCTCCCCATCCAGTTCAAAATGTCACAATATCTTCCATGCACAATGAATTGCCATCATCTTCTGTCAGGTGGAACAATGCTTTGCTCAAGACCTTACTAAGCATCTTCAGTTTCTGCAGCTGGGCTTGTAGGAGCAGTGGTTTGGCTTGCTTGGAAACCAATAATAAAAAAAATTCCATATTAGCCAAGAGGGTCTTGTCAGAAATTCCCCAAACTCGTGCAGCTAAGCTCTCAGTTCTTTGTTAAGAGCAAAAGTGCTGCATTTAAGCTGTGGGACATAAAAGAAGTAATCAATGCCTAGAAAGTAATCAAAAGTTCATTCTTCAGATGGTCTTTAAGAAAAAAATCATCCTGTATAAGACATCTGTGGGTTTGTTGTCTGCAATAGTAGTAAGTGCAAAGGATCTATTTCCCAATAATCAGGCTTTGGAGGGTCAAGATTAATACCCAAGAGGAAAAAAATGCATGTATTTCCTTCATCCGAGTGATTAGGTATAAAATGGGTTAAAACATAGTACTGTCTTTGCTTCAGCAAGTATATGAAACCATTCAGTCTGCACATACTTGTTTACTATTAGAAAGTGCCTGTCAACTCCATTAATTATCAGATTGCTTATTCAGTCTATACATTCCTTGCATAAATCTGTATCAGCTTTTCCTCTTGTAACAGTATTTGTTTATATGAGCCGGAACTCTCAATCCTGAGCAGTCTAAAACGCCTCTCGAAAGAATTTCTTCGTCTGTGCCTACAGGGACCCAGACTAATTGCTATTGAGAGGATGCTCTGCGGGGTGCTTTTTTTGGTGGGGAGTTGGAAGTAACAAAAGTGTCTAGAAAGGTGTTCTGTTGTCACCTCTGTCCATGTTGATAGATATAATAGAGGAGACTAAAATTGTTACAGTTCTCAGCAGCTGTGCAGTGCACACTGGAAACAGAAAAAGCTGGGAGAAAGGGACAGAAAAAATAATTTGCTGATATTTTTGTCATCCTCTGCCTGATGTGCCAACACTAATGGAGCCTTTTTTTTTTGTTGTTTGCTAATTTATAGTCCAGTGCATTCCAGGGTCCCCGTCACTCAAGCATTCTGCCTTTTGCTCATTTGCTGGAACACAAACATGGAAGTGTATTTGGAACTCGCTGGAGCCTTAAAAAAACAAAATTAAGGCAAGCTGCCAGATCAGAATCTAATACACAACATATGTTTACAGGGTTATAGTCTCTTGCCATGCTGGCTTTAGCAGCACTGCAGTGTGAAGTAGAGTAAATGCCTTCCAAGACCTTTTATCATCCATCGTGCTTATCAAAACAGTAAAAATACTGTTTTTATTTCAGCAAACGTGCCTTTCCTCTTGTCTGAAGCTCTCTGAATTCCCTGCCACATTTGGGATCAATGGAAGAGTATGTCCTTAGTCTTGTTTGTCTAGTTCTTCACCTCTTCAAGAAAGCTCATCTGCCTCAGGGACTGGGTTCATCCACCAGTTTGGCAGGCATCACTGAACAGGACCCCTAGTTTGTAAGGAGAGAGTAATGTTGACTCCCATCTGCCTTGTGGATTTGTAGTGTAAGGCATGGTACTTTATGAGGAGTCTACGAAGAGGAAAGGGTTGTCCAAGTGTAAGACACAGAGGACTGAAGTGAATGAGGTGTTTTGAGCTAACTTGGGTTACCTCAGCTTGGCCAAATGCAAGAGGTGCCATTGATTCACACTTAGTTCAGGCCACAGGCTGTAAAGAATTAGCCAGCAGTGATTCAGTTTACCTGTCGTCACTCTTTATTATACTGAGTTGGCCATTATCAGATTTGAACCCCAGTTTAGAGACAGAGCGAGAGTTCTTGATAAACGTGTAAACATGTATGAGCCATTTGCAACCCTGGAAAATGAGACCAGGCTAATTCTAGACAACATAAAGCCAAACCAGTCCCTTAGTCCTGTAAAGAAAAGTTGTTTGCTTCAAACTTTAGCCCTCTCTTGGGAGCCTTCAGCATTACAGGGAGGTTAGTGTTTGGCGTGGCCAGTGAGTCCCAGTAAGGTTCTGTGGTTCCCTTCTGGGCTCTGTTACCTGTGCCTTACACAATGCTGCTGTCTACTCATCCAGCAGTGCCTCCACTCAATCTACAGCAAGATAAGACCATTGAGTCTGGAGTCTGCTGCAGTGGAGAGCTGCAAACTCAACTCAAGGACTCTTGTGACAGCCCAAGATTTAGGAGTGGGATTCAGTGGACAATGCTGCAAGGCAGAGGGAATGGAAAACAGGGACGGTTACACCAGACTCCTGGAACCTCCTGTGGCTGCTCTGCCCAGTGTGCAGTAGGCTAGTTGCAAAGCTGCTACAGCAGCAGCTGGATGTGGCCTGCGCAATGGGTAATTAGTAACAGTATACAGAGTCCAGGAAAATTCAATTTGAAGTGTCTAAAAATGTTGTGGGATGAGTCAAAGATTTGGTAGGTATATGAGTCTCTGAAAGAGCAGTAGCCCATCACTTTTTCTTCTCCTGCTCATTCTCCATATGTAGGATATACCTCACATGATCCATGAAGCATGCTAGACCTGGATCCCATGAGCTCTGCTCGCACTAATCCAAGCTTATCAAGGGCTGTGCTTGCAGGCGAGCTGTGTTAGCAGGAGACAAGACTTGGCTGGGGCCTCAGAGACAATCCTGACGTGGTCCTTTGTGTTTCAGTTCTCTGCATGCAAGATGGGCAAGATATTAGAGCTATTTATTTTTGGAAAATGCTTTTTTTTTTTAAACAGAAACAGTGCTCATGTAATTATCTGTATTTGAGGGAGAAAAAAATTTCCTTGAAATGTCTCAATTTCAAATTTAAAGTGAAGTTAGAAAAACCCAGGAGTCTCATCAGCAAAACAACAGTCTGGTGACTGACCCAAATGGACATTTTTGTGCTGTTAGTTCATAACAACACATTAAGGATAGAAAAGACTGAATTCTTAACTTTGTTCTTGAGATACAATTGTTGTTCCCTGCTGAACTGTGGAAAGCAACAGAGGTGGAAGTCTCTTAGCAGCATTGGATGAATATGTTAACAGAGGAGAAAGTCCTTGGATGGTTCTTTAATGGGAGGTCTCTAATGCAACTCCAGGATGCCTGACTAGCAGGTTGTTTGAAATAGGGTGGCTTTACCTCTATAGAATATGTTCTTTACAGACATCAGGAAAGTTATAGTGCTTTACAGTTTATGAGTTATTCTTACCAGAGGAGACTTAATACGTATTTTCATCTGCTGTCCGGCAGGTCAGATAGATCTCTGCTCATGTTTAGTAGTGTCATGCTGTGACTAGTCATTGTTCTTGAAGTAGTTTTGGATCAAAATGGGGGGGCAGGACATGGCAGTTTCACCTCAGCTTTTCATCAAGGAGATCTCTCTTGGATTGTCTTAGCTTGAAGTTCACTTCAGAAATAAAAATCACATACATGGAGGCCACATAGGCTGTAGTATAAGTACAGATCTTGCAGCTCCAGGACTTCATTCTTGGTAGCTCAGATGACCCAAATCTCTTGCCTTTACCCTTTGACCACAGGCAACCAACTTATCCTTTCACTTGAAGAGACAGATTGAAGAGGTGGTTTGGACTTTCAGTCCTTCATTTTTCCTTTGCTCCCAGAAGTGTCTTCTTTCTGTTGCTAAGGAGATTAGCTGTCTAGTTCAGCTTTTGAGTTAAAAGTTTAGCCTTCTGCTTGCAATGATTGTTTGTCTTTGCTGCTTGGTTTTAAAGCAATTTCTGTATCTGTTCCCCATTCTGTTTCAGTTATGTGTAGTTTTATTTGACTGGTAAGTGCAGAGTAAGGTTTAAAAGAGTCAGTCAGTAAAAGTCCGTGTTGGCTGATTCCTTGGACACAGTGACTATTGGGACAATGACGTCTGCCTGACATAGGCTCTGTTTCCTATATTTCAATAGTATTCTAGGTCCTAATCACTTGCTCTGTGCAGAAATCATTTACTGTATGCTTTGCCGCTGCCCAAATGCAGATGTAGGTTTCGGATTATGAGATTTCACGTTCTGAGAATCAACATGGGTTTTAATGCTCTTGATGACACAGCCAAATAGTGTTGTTGTGATAAAATTCAAAATTCATCTCTGAAGCACCTCTTTCTAGCGTTGCCTCATGCATTCTCAACTAGCAACGTATTCCTTTGTCTAAGTGACTTCCACTGTTGGAACTTTTTCCTAACATATTTAAGGTTTTCCTTTACTACTTCCAGATGTAGTCCCTTGTTTTACCATTCTTTGACTCTGTAAATATATTTTCTCTGGTGTTAGTACTGCTCAGTTATTTGGATAGAGCTGTCATGATACACCAGATCATGTTCTCTCTTTTAGGAGTCATCTATTAAAGAAAATTTTTACAACTACAGACAAACAAACAGGCTTCTGCAGAGAATGAACTTCAGTTTTGTCTTGTTTGTTAACCAAGACTCACACCCTTTCTGGGACAGTTCGTAGAGACACCTCGTGGCTGTCAGGAACTCTACAGAGCGCATCACAATCATGTCAGGTTGATTTGTACTAAGCCTTAACATCCAGAGTCATTTGTGAAAGAGTTATGAGGGAGGCTGCCAACCTGCTAATTAGAAGCTAGAAATACTTTAAATTCTGTTCTGATGGAAACAAGTAAGCAAATCTGTTCTAAAAGTGGAATTACTCCCCCCCCCCCCCCCCCCCCTATAACAACAGCAGCATGTTGTCTGCCTGAGTGTAATTAAAACTATCAAAGGAAATTTTCTATTTAAAGATAAAAAAATTTTGGTTAGTTCCTAGATTCCCATACTCCAGTTTGTAGAAGTAATGCAGGCAGCTCAGACTGCATGAATGCAGTTCGTTGGTGTGATTTTAGCTTCTCAGTCAAAAGCCACATAGTCAGTGTCAGAAAAGCAGAAAACCAGGCCCTCTTCCCTTCAAACACACAAGTCAGGAGTGAATTAGACAGTAAGCTTTATGCAAAAGAAAGCTAGACTGACTTCTTTAGGTTTCAGGTCATCCATTAACATAGATAATTTAAACAAGTGAGTCCTGGTAAGATTGGTCACCAGGCAGTAAGTCTTCCAAATGGTTAAGTGAGCAAGACACTGAATCCACTATCTCCCTCAACTGGCAAAGTGTGCAGCTTTTCTTGTATTTGATAGAAACTCTTCCATGAAAGTGGTATTTTAAAGAACAGAGGCCCTTAGAGGAATAAAGTATATAACCAAGCAGTTTTACTGGACATAATTGCTCTAGACCCAGCTGAATAGAGGCCTTGTGATTTCATTAGTCTTATATGTTTAGATCCAATTATTCAAAAATCACATTATATCATAATCAAATCACAATTTTATATATATATATATTTAAAAATCAAAAGGGCAGGTAGGGAAGTGGAAATAGTAATGGACTATTTGTCATTTCTGTACCTCTCCCTTTCTCAGTGAAAACTGAATCATGCAAAATGATTCTTTCCATAAGAAAGAAGAATAAAGTCCTTCATGTGCTTTTTACAAGGCTGGAAGAGGCTTTTCCTGGAGAAATTAGTTAAAATATCCAAAGAGTCCCTCAAATTCAGGGGTTAATTCCTACTTACAGCTGGAGTAAGGAGGCAAAACAGTAGCAAGAAGGACAGAGTTACGGAAAGTATGAATTCAGGGCATTTTACTCTTAATGGTCAATCCCCATCTTCATGAAGATATAAGCATGAGAGCAGTAAAAACTGTCTGTCTGCCTGTCTGATTTTTAGAGCATCTCAGGGGAGTAGGAGAGCGTCATTGTAGAAGATGACAACTCCAAGTCAGTAGCAGGACTTCATGAGGACTTTTTTGCCTTAATCAGAACCCAAGACTGCCTAAAAAAGGTTAGAGCTAGATGTGTGTGTTGAGTATCATGCTTGAGCTGAGACCGTACCTAGGGGTACTTCCACACATTTTCCTTAAAAGCCCATGCAGTCTCCTTGCATTGGGCTAGGTGTCCAGCTAATACTTCTTTCTGTTCTATGAAAAACATACACTATGTAGGGTAACATTCAGGTCTTCCAAGCGTTAAGGCTTAAAAAAAAAGTCACCATGTTTACTTCAACTTTCCCTTTCTAAATTGCTTTGACAGCCCTGTGCTTTTCTAACTCGTTTTGGGGAATATCCAGTCTGCCATTGGAATTATTTGAATTGTACAGAAAGAAAGGAGGGCCTGTTTCCCTCCGAATTCCATATATTGTGTCGCTGGAGCTTTTCATGTTCCATAAACAATGCTCTCTTTTTCTAACCCTCTCCCCCTCCTGCCCATAGCCTGACTTTCTATAATTTTCTTGACATGGACAACTCAGCATTTTTGTGAAAAGCTATGACTGATTTTCTGCAGCTTTACAAACAGGAGCTTGCTAGTGATTTCAAGAGGATCAGGTAGTTTGATGCAAGCAAGATTGGGAAGGGTCTCTGGGACTTCAAACATGTCTCGGCAGTGCATCTGGTTGTGAATAATTGTTTTCCCTTAAAGCATTCATGATCTCCCATTGGCAAGTCTCTAATAACTAAGGAGACATTTGGAAAAAGGTTGGTATTTTTAAATGTCTTCTTAATCCCTGTAGATCTCTAGCCACGTACAAGCTAGTGGCTTCATTTTTCCACACACCACTCTTTTTTTTAGTTAATAATTCAGTTATTATGTGAGTGAAGTCTCAGGAGGTAGTTGGAGTTGCAGGCGCTCTGGAGTTTAAGTTCATTTCGAGCTTCCTATGAGTCTCTTAATATTTGAATGGTGTTTCATGGTCTGTCTTTGGTGACTCATGAAGTTGGATCCCAGGAGAAAAATCACAGCTTAGATAAGTAGCCATGGTAGATATTGCAAAAGCAGTAGTGCTTCTGTAGCTCTTCAGTGGCTTGATGCCTCAGGATTTTTTTCTTTCTTTATGAGGAAGATGGATAATTTCCAGTCTTAACGACCACACATGGGAAAGATGAATAAGCAGTATTTGAGAAGGGTGTCTGATTGGTCACACCCTCGTCTGGCTGTGCTTGCTGGTGCATTTTGCATAGCATTTCTGGAATACTTCTGCAGTAGTGAAAGAGTTATTGCAGCATTTGATTTCAACCTTATAAAGGCTTTAAAAGAAGTGCCAAGCCCCTGTAGTCTGGAAGCAGCAACACTGATCGTGTGCCATGTCACGAAGAGGAGAAAAAATCCCTTTCAATGTTTGCACTGAACATGAGTGTCACTTTAAAGCTCTAGGTTGCTTTTAAAACTGCCTTACAGCCCGACAGCTTTGTGGTGGACCTGAGAGGTCTTGGGTTAATGTCATCTAATGCATCCTAATGGGTAGTCTAATTGTAACTGCCATTCCAGCTGTCCCTTGTGTGTTTAACTCATGTAAATGAAAAACACAGCTTTCCAATTTACTCTTCAGCTTGAAATATTATCTTCTCCTTAAGTAATGTGTTTTAATTGCAGGAGCAAGATATAATATATATGGAAATAGTGGATGAGAGCATGAAGATTATATATAAATAGCAGGGCTTCTTAGCTGTTTCTTTTCTTCACCATTGACCTGTCTTCTCTCAGCTGACTGCTGACTAAACAGACACTGAACAGGCGCCAGCTGATCCAGAGAGGGGATAAGACAGCAGGTAGAGATGTGCGGTCACCTATCCCAACTCCCATCTGCTGCAAGATGACCAGATAGTTAGGCAGCAGCACTCTGAAGCATGCACATGCCCACTTGATGTCAGTCTGGAGCGACTCTCCTGATACACACTGGCAGAGGAGATCAAAACCCGGCTTAAAAATTAGGTGGCAGACACAAAAAAAAAAAAAAAAAAAAAAAAAAAAAGAAAAAAAAAAGAGAAGTCAGCAGATACTCAGAGGCCAGGAAAGGCTGCCAAACAAGCATTCCTGCCCTTGCTTACGATTCTCCCCCACATACAACTGGCTGTGTACGTCTGTGAGCAGCCAGCATAGTGATCTATTCATAAAGGGCCAAATTCAGGAACCGACCTGCAAGGCTTGAGTACACTGACTACACACGGGGAAGGAGGAGTGAGGGCTCAGAGGGGCTTCTTGGAGTTGTGCAGGACAAAAATCCCTTTCTTTCCAGCTAGCTGAAAGGCAGGCACACCAGAGGGAAAGAATGGTGGAGTGGTTAGGGCTTTAACCTGGGACTTTGGGACAGCAAGGACCAATTCTCTAGTCCAGCAGAGACCAGGTCAAATTTAACTTCTGGTTTATTTTCTTTCTCTCTCAGGACAGGGGGAATACAGCTCAGCTCCCTCTTGGCTTGATGTTGGTAATGTTTATGATGTGTTGGGATCGCAGAAAGTCATTGCCTAGATAAGCACCCTGAACACAGCTCCTCTCCTACAAATGGAGGCAGCGCTGTGCAGGCCACCAGCACCCTCACAGTGGCCTGCAAACCACCTGCAGGTTTGGCTTTTCCAGCTCATCGGGAGAGGAGACAGGAGGGTTGGAGACTGAGTTTGGTGTGTCCCTCAGTAGCCATTAGAGAACAGCAGTTTTCTCAAAGCATCTTGGTTTGTAGTTTGCAATCAGCCGGTAAAGATTAATAACCTCCTGAAATGCGCTCCTGGCTCTCCTACCACCTGAGCAACGCTCTCAAAATTGAGACAGGATTATTCCATTTAGTCATTCAGGGAGAGGCATCTAGGCTTGGAAAGCAAAACAAAACCTAAACCCTGTTGGCATTTCACAGTGTGCACCTGGGCTGAACTTTCCAAGTCATTTACCATTCCAAAAACCAGAAGGTACCAACACCTCCAAAAAGTCAAGTCTGAGAATGACCTTAAAGCTCCTGTGTTTGCATGTCCATTGACTGGAGCTGGAGGTAGCCAGCAGGCAGACCACTGGATGGTCCTAAATTAGTGGCTGTAGACACAGTGGAACTGACAGAGGAGTAACATAGTGACCTAAGATGCTTCTTGATTGCCCCTTTCTGCTGAGAGGAGAGACAGCATCCTGTCATCCCACAGGGGTAAGGAGGAATAGAGACATGAGCTATAGAAGAATTCATCCACCTCCTTCCATTTTCTAAGTGTGAAAGCAAGTTAAAAAGGAGAAGGATGTCAAAACACGAATAATTTCAGAAGGTTTGGGATATACTGCTCTGGTTGAGATTGATTTAATGATAAAGACAAACTGGGTTTGCATGGGTGAAGTAAAGAAGAGAGGTGCTCATTCCACCTCATTTATGTGAGGTAGGAACCACCATCCTTCGCAGCTTGCAGAGTGCTCTGTATCTGCATGGAGAGCAGAAGGCACTTACTGACAACGGCCTGCTTGTGCAGGCACAGAGACAGTTTGTGCTACCCCAGGCTAGACAGAGGAAGGGGGCAAGCTAATTTCATTTATAGGTTAAGTGAGTAAAAGGGAGCAATGTTTTCATTTTTCTGTAATCTGCAGCTGCCTGGGTTCTTGTGAGGGACCTGTCATTGCTTAGAGCTCCTGCAGGGATGCTCTAATTCTGATACTGCCCCATACTCACTACAGGCCTGAAGCCGAGAGTAGCCGAGCAGAGCTCTGATTCGGTCTTCCCTGCACTTGACTGGTTGACCTGGAACATGTCCAGTCCCACCAGGGCACGTCATGGAGAGATATATTCATGGGGCACATGAACTACTGTCATCTAACAATGATGCTGGTTTTTTGTGCCGTTATGGAGGACCGCATTAAAACCCAGTCTTTGCTTGATGTAGAGCCCCTGAGTTGGACAGGACAGAAGTTGTGAAACAGAGAGGATACTTCCCCTCTAAATGGCCAGGCAACTGATCTAGCTGTCCTTTTCAGGACAAGGGTTTGTGTGTTCTCATCATGGGTTGTGTGTTCTTAGCCTTGCTTCATCCATCTCACGCCGTGGGGAAAGAGCTTGCAATGCCACATATTTCTGTGTCTCTTCTCAAGTCCTGGTGTAAACTGTCATGTGTAATCCACAGCATTGGGTTACCTAAATAAAAATCTGAGGCAGAAGGTTATTACATGGAGAGAAGGAGATTTGGGTTAAATTCTGCTTCATATATGCAGGAATGATGTGTGGCTTCTGGAATTACATTTGTCTGGGTTTTTAAGCTCCTGTGTTAGATGTGGAGAAGTATAGATAATACCATTGCACTAATAGTTGGAGACAGAGGGGGGAAATGTGTGAATAGTTTATTAACCTGAATAAACTGTGAATATGCACATGTAGGCAGGAGAGCTACTTTCCTTCATGTATGTGTTTCTTTCGAAGCAAGTATCTCTCTGCCTTTTTTTAATCCCTGTTGTTAAATAAGAAGTGATCATCAGTGGGAGATGACAGTACTGTGCATCCCCTACGAATTAGTGTGGTGACGAAAAATCAGCCAAAGCCTAAAAATGTTCCAGAAGTTGTCATATTCTACAAAAGACACCAACAGCATATATCTGGGAAATTGTTTCTTTTTAGAGTTGTACCCTCCCAAATTCATGTCTTCTGCACCCTCCCAAGACACTCTCCTGGGATTTTGGTTTCAGGTTTGCCTGAAGAGGAGGAAAACACACCATGTCTAGACATGTAGTAGCTTTAATCTCTTTGGTCAAACTAGTAGGTTTTAGTGGCAACTGTATGGCAGAGGTACAGAGGGATTACATACCCATGAGAATTTTGCAGCTACAAGTGTGAGGTTTGAGATTCAAGCCTCTGACCATGCACTGTCCTCCTTGGGACCAGAGAAACCCCTTGGGAAGTACTGCTCAAGCTCTGGGAGCAGGGCTCAGCCTGAACCAGGACTTTGCTGTGCTTACAAAAGCTGAGAAAATACAGCCATTAACTGTGCGTTCAGATAATTCAGATACTGGCTGCTGCTGTCAGGAGGAAATGAATTAAGTTTATTTCTGCCTTCTTTCAGCACTTTAAGCACAAATTGAGGTGAGTTTGTATGTGATCTGAATTGGTTTGCCCTTATCCAGTATTTAGATATCCCTGCTAGGGTCTTCTGGGTCAACTGCTGGTTGAAAAGAATGTTTACAGGGAGCTTTAGCCCTATTTTCCTGCCCTGCTCAAGATCCAAAAAAGAAAGTAAATCTTATTTCTGTGACTTGTGAGCTATGTTTAGGAGAACAGTTTTTGCATTTGGAGCTCATTCAGGAAATGTTTAATTTCTCCTGTTACTAGTGGTGTATAATTGGTAACCAGTCACAGTGGGAACACCTCTAATCTGATTAGTGAGCCATTCCTAAAAAGGGACAGAAAGACCCTGTGAATCTGTGAATGACAGATATTTTTTGCATGTTCTTGAACAGTGCTTCCACTATCTAAGTCCTTACATAGGCCGGGAATATTGCTGCTCTCGGGTCTCTTCTCATTGGTACCCTCTTAACCTCTGAGGTAACCTCAGATCAGCATCTGAACGTGAAAATGCAGTTACAGTTACTCCAAGTCTTTCCACAGAAAACCTACTTGCTTTAGCTCAATATTGGCTTTTCCTCTACTTTTTTTACCATGCATTTTAACATAATTTACCTTTGGGAAACAAAGTTGGTTGTGGCACTGAGCAGATGCTTCTCTGCATTCCAGCTACTGGCTATCCCCATCCTACGTGTACAGAGGAGCTATCATGGGTTTAAATGGCATAGCTTAGACCAGAGGAAGCTGCCGGTTTTTCCCAAGTGCTGTCAACGCTGGTCAGGGCATTGCAAAATTAATAAGGGAGACTAATTACAAGGCACAGATGCTTCAGAGAGGAATTTCTTTGGTGAAAGATCTTGTGCATTTGTGCCTGGGCTAAACTGGTTTCTCCATATGCTCTGTACAGAAATACCTTTCCTTACACTCATACCTCTGTGAACCCCCCTCCCTGATGCTGAGCTCCAAATGGTTTCTGACAACCTGGACAACTAGGGGGTACTCTCAGTTCTCTTATATCATAGAATCACAGAATGGTTTGGGTTGGAAGGGATCTTAAAGATCATCTAGTCCCAACCCCCCTGCCATGGGCAGGGACACCTTCCATTAGACCAGGTTGCCCAAAGCCCCGTCCAACCTGGCCTTGAACCCTTCCAGGGAGGGGGCAGCCACAGCTTCTCTGGGCAACCTGTGCCAGTGTCTCACCACCCTCACAGGGAAGAATGTCTTCCTTCTATCTAATCTAAATCTACCCTCTTTCAGTTTCAAGCCATTACTCCTTGTCATATCTCTACATGCCCTTGTAAAAAGCCTTTACTAGTATTTATCATTTTGCCCTAGTTTTTAGACTAAGAGCTCTTTGTAAGAGCAGGTTTATCCCTAGATGGCAGTTGATGTATAAGACTACAGAGTAACTGGACTCCATGACACAGAGAGTACATAGTATTGTATCTATACTGATAGATTCTGCTTTTAAGAGGTTAGATTATCACAGGTATGTGAGTAGAAGTAAAATCTTGAGTCAGGGTTTGCGCATGATGTATTTAAGAAATAGACTACAAGGTGGATGGGTTGCTTCAAATATACAAGTTCTTTCAATGTTCTGCATTTCATATCCCTAAGGTCTGTCAGGCTCTGCCAGGTTTTAACTTTGGATGATATGAAATTCAGAAGTCAGTTACTAATAGCCACAGCTTGATTGCATATGTACACACAGAAACACACATGCTGAGGGAAACTGGAAAAACAGATCTACAAAAGAAGCTATTTATCTCATTCTTTGTTTTCCTCCTTCTGCATGTGAGCACAGCTGGGAATCTTGCTCTGCTGGGTGTTTGCAAGGGGGCAGATGGTTCATGCAAAGCCTTCTGCTGAAGGCGAGCTGGGAGTTCGGATCATGACTCCTCCACAGAGGTAACTCAGTGTGAGGAGCAGAGCTGGACTGACCTCACAACACGAGAAAATAAGGCTCAGTAAGCGATTTGGCTAAGAAAAAATGGCAGAAGAAAAGAAACTAAAGAAAGCCTCTTCTAAGAGGGGGGATTTCAGTGGCCTATTTTCTACTGATCATTAGAAGATTAACTGCCGGTCATGTTCCCAGTTAGGCACTCTTAGAGCTTATTTGATCCTGGGCAACAGGTTTATTTGCCTAATTTATTGTTGCTCTTAGACTTTTAAACTCAAATATAAATTAAAGGCTTTTGTTCTGTATAATTTAAAAGCATGTCCGGGATGGGGAGTCCAATATTTGGCTTGGTTTCATGTTCTGAGATGTATTTCAAGAGCTTCTGGGCATTACCAGGATGAGTTTGGGGCTGATGTTTGTTTTCTGAAGTATTTTGGTGCTTAATGTTTCTGCGTTAAGAAGAAAGGTCACCGCCAGCTGTTAAGCTGTTGTAAGAAGCCTGTTAGGCAAGCCAGTTGTTGGAGGCTAGCTTCTAAAACAGGACAAAGTTAGAAGCTGTTTTGTTATCACAGATAATTTCTGTAAGCATTAGGAATAATACTCCAGTTTGGAAAGAAACACTTCCAAAGAGGTGGTGAGTATACAAAACCTAATGAGTTCCAGTTAAAAGATCTGCTGATTATCCTCTAAGATGGCTCACAATGTATCTGCATCCAAGAAACTGTGAATTCTTCAATAGCCTTAATAAATGTATGGGGAGTGTGAACAGGCTGACTCTCAGAATGAGCTAAGATAAAAACATCTCCAGAAAAAAAAAAAGTGAGTACAATCCATGCTGAGGGAAAGGAAACTAATAAAAAGTGTTTCTCAAACCTTATAAAAATGAGTTTCTGCTGATTCAAGGTTCAGTGCAAAACGGAAGTGAGCTTCATTAAGTTTGCTTTTGGTGACAGAACGTTAGTTTTTCTCAGAGATCCCAACATTGAAACAAGGAGGACCTTACTTTGTACGTAATACTGTTTTGGATGGAGGTATTGTGGGTCTACTGGATTGAGTGCTGGCTTGGGACTTCACGGTTTCAGGAGTGGTTCATCATTGTCCTTGGTGTGCTGGCTGACCCAGGGCAAGTCATTTCAACTCTTTCAAATTTTGTTTGCTTACTGAGGAACTCTCTGAATTGTGATGGATGGTAGTTATACTGCCACTATGTGGGGAGATTGCAGGCAAGGAGATCACATCTTCAAATTACTTCCAAGTGCCTTTGTAGCACAATGCCTGCCAGATTTACTAAGCTCTTCAGGGTCCCATGCCTCTTCTCTCTTTGAAGCTAGTTGAGATACCCTATGCCTCAAAAAAGATAAATATGGGATGTCAATAATTGGAATATATTGTTCTTGGCCCACAGGGAGTCTGACACAGCAGCTCTACCTTAAATACAGCCATCAGCCTGCAAAAGCCAACAAAATCCCACAGACCAAGTGATAACAACTGTTTCACTTTCTTAAATCTCCCAGTAATCTGAGGGATGAATGAGCTTCGTAGCTGAGAATTGCTCTTAAGTACAATTTACTGGGGTTTGTTTTTTAATACCCGCATTTATTACATCTTTTTTCTTTAAAAAGAGAGTCTTTTCACAACATTTGCCAAAGAACATAAAGGTTTGTCGTAACGGATCAGATCACTTATCCTTATAAATCCAGTACCCTGTATCTGCCAGTGATGACTTGGCTCAGTTTGAGAATCAGCTTGTATAGTACAGCTGGGTGCAGGCACAGCTTTACTAGAGGACTAAAAGCCTCCATCCTTCCATCTCCCATTGTATTGACCGTGGTGGCCTGGTGTTAGCATCCCCTTCTTGATACTGTCAAGGCTGCACTGCCTCTGGTTGCGAAAGGCTCAGAGGAAGCAAGTAGTCTCCAGAGAAGCATGGAGGCAGCTTTGTACTGAAAAGCTGTCCTCTGGCCAGGTGAGCAGGACTGGTCCTTCCTCTTCTTTCATAGTGCTTGAAACTTCAAGGGAATTTGATGTAGAGTTTTTTTGTATGATGGGTCAAGTTGTTTTGGAGGTTGAAGTGATGGGAAAGAGAAAACCAAAATCGAACATGCGGTGTGCGGATCATAACCATGCATAGCAACTGCCAAAAATAATAGGATGGGTCTTGTTCTCTGAGTAATCTACAGTAAAAACAGAGGTTGACTAAGAACTTAATCAGTGATCAAAGGCTTTGAGCTCTGTTTCTTGTCTGCGTTGGTGTCACAGATGCTTCCTCCACTTCCCAGAGATGAAGTTGCGGCAACTGAAAGGAGGTGTCACACATAAGCTGAAGGGACAACCTCATGCTACTGTTCCTAAGGTTGCAGATAGCCTGAAAGGCATTTCTGCACTAGGGTTATTTAGATGTTTGGGGTTTTTTCCTTGGATTTTACAGAGCTACACTATTACGGAAAGATTCCTGTTGCAGTGAGGGTCTATCTAAATCCATCTGTCCTGGGATGGTCAGTGCTATGCAAGCCAGTGGGTGAAATATTGTTCTGAGGGAAGAAATCCAGCTGCTCTCTGCCATGAATAGGCCGTGTAACCTTGGGCCAGCTGTGCTTGGTTTCCCTTTTCACCTTGTCAAGCTTTAACCATGTGCCACAAGACAGTTGCCCATTGAAGGAAGGGGCTCAGCCTGCCATCATGGGGAGATGTGGGAGAAGAGAAAAAATTGAAAACCTTCATGTTTTGGATAGGAAAAAAATACCCCAGTTGTGATCTACTGTTGCATGCATAGGTCAGGGAAGGATTACCCTGCGGTTAAGGAAGAGGATTGTATCAAGGGACAAGTTCTGTTCCCAGCTCAGCCACAGACTTCCTTTCGGACCCTAACACTTAATTCTTTGTGACTTTGTTTACTCACCTGTCTGATGGGAATAATACCGCCTACATCAGAGGCGAGTTGTGCTACTCTATGTTGATGCACGTGGTGTTAGTTAGGAACATTAAAATGCTTTGTGATCCACAGATTTTAAAAAAATGCAGTGTAAATGGTCAGGGCTGTTACTTGAGATTTTCATTCCAGACACTGTGTCACAAATCAAAATATCTCCTTTTATTTCTCACTGTAGAGGGTTATAAAACAACCAGTGGGCATAAGGTTGTACTTCAGAAAGCAAGTGCAAGTTTTGGACAGCCCAGCTAAAATCTAGTTTCATTTTTAAGCTTTATTGATGTTCTAGTTTCCATAGCTATTTTTCATGTTACTTTTATTTTATACTTACTGGCAAAGTGCTCCTTTGAGTTTGTTAGTGTTACATATCCATTGTCCAGTACCATTTGCTTCCATGTTTGGTATTTCAAGTTTTACATTACATCTCCGTTGGCTTTAGAGAACTAAATTGTTCCTGTGCCCATTACTTAGCTGAAATTTGGAAGGAACTTCAGATCTTTTTTTCTTTAAAGTCTGTTTTTGTTACAGGCTTCACTAGCTCACTGAAAAATCCTTTAAGGAAGACACCAAAAAAGAAGGCGCAAGCCTCAATTCACTGATCCTGTCTGATCTCAAGCTGCCTGATACGAGAAGTCAGCTACAGAATATGATTTTATTCAGGAGACTTCCTATTGTATAAAAAGTATAAGGTTTATATAGTGTATAAAGGTATATAAAACAAAACTTTAGAATAGGTTGCCTAAGGTCGTTAGGAAGGCTGTAGCTTCCAGAAGGGCCACCAATTTAAACAGCCTCATGGCTTTATAGTGGAGATCAAGCCCTTTGCCCCCAATAGCAGCAGAGTATTAAATTGCAGCTCCATCAGCCAAGCTCTTCATCCAGCCATGCCTTAAGAGCAGCAAGTGCTTTATTGTGTGTGATGAGACCACTGAGGTACACAGTAGGCAGGCCAGCCTCTCTCACAGGGCCACCACAAGGTAATCTCTCATGAACCTGTGGTTCATGACAAGCCCGGAGCTGGGGAGAAAGAGTCATGGACCAGCTGAGGTTGTCTTGAGCCACAGTGAATCCAGCAGCCCTGACAAAACTAGGCTGAGGCAAGTCATGATGCCTCCCTAGTGTGTTGGAGAAGAGTCAGGTAGGGAATGATTACCAGGGTGCTGTAGTCTCCCTCTCTACTGGGATGTGGCCACAGTGGCAGGCATCCCCTATTCACCACTTCACTTGTGGTGCCCTCAGTTCACAGCTCATAAGCTAACATCCTACTGTAAGTTGCCTTTCATTTAGACAAGAAAGAAAGGACTTAAATATGCTGAACATATTGGGGAAAAGAAAGATCTCTATAGGTTTGTGTAAAGAAACTCAGGACCAAGGATCAAGTCCCTTTCTCATCCCATTTTTTCCCTTTCAGAAGAAAGCACATGAAGAATGCTGGAGAGCAAGGGTTTCCTCTTCAGTATAAGAGGCAGACCCGTACTCAAAGGGTAGGAAAAGTATAATAACCATGTCACTTGGGCAGGGAAGGCCCTGAACATCACTGTTGGACATCATAAGAAGCTGCTTGTTCGCTACAAAAAAAATAGCTCAGTTCCATTTGATTTGAGATCAAGACAAGCAGCAGCCTTGGCAAGCTTCATCTGCTATGGGTTCCCCACCACATTTCATCCAAGAAGTTTAATCTTAAAGCCCAGTAGGAAGGGAACTTTGGATCTTCCCTTCAAGTCAGATAGGATTAAGTGTAGGACAATGAAAAAGGAGCCAAAGGGACAGCTCCACAGTCTCTTCTCACAGCTGCTTCCTCCTTGTCCTTGAGAACATGAGGAGAACTTTAAGAGCTCAGAAGACGAAAGTCTTGGTTCCTGCCCTAGTACTGTAGTTCTATAGAGACCTGTTGGCTCATTTAGACACCTAATCCAGTTTAGGGCTTAAGAAAGCTTCCCCCAGCCCCTCTTCCCCATACTATTTTAGGAGCCCTAAGGCTAATTTCCTCTTATTAGCCCTCCATACCTTCCCTCTGTCATTTATCAGGCGTGTAGATACATACTCAGAGTAGAGAGCTAGCTAAGAAATCTCTGTGCAACAGGTAGAATGAAGCATACAAAAGAAAATAACTAGAGAAAAAGTAAGGTAAATGAAGGAGAAAAACTAATTCCATCTAATTAGAGAGGTTAACAAAGAGGCTAGCTCCAAAGCCTGTCTCCAGTCAACACTCACCCAGAGCCCTGTAAAGCACCTCCCATGAGTGAGCACTCTTCCCCCTCCCAGTTGACTCTGACCCCCAGAGCCCAAGAAAACCACAGACATTCATTTTTATACTTCCTCTGGATGAGTCATTCACCCCAGGTGAGGGTTTAAGTACACCTTCCTCACAGACAGTCTGTTTGCATCTTCATTGAAGATGAACATCTGTATGGGGCTTAATTGCTATTAGTTGTAGTTAGCTTGCTATGTTAACCATCAGAGGGCTAAGGAGGAGAGGTGTTCTGCTTGCTTTCTCCAAAAATGATGCTTGGCTTTCTGTTACAGAGATAGTCTCTGCAATTACTTCCATACTGGGTAAGAAGCAGAACATACTAATAGTGGGGATAGGTTAAAAAATTATATATTAGAGAGAAGTAGGTATATGTGCTTGAACTGTGTAGGCCATAGGGCATAATCTGATTTATGTAAAGAGGATGTCAGCTGTGAAAGCTGTGGCAAAAATTCAGTTTGAGACATTGATGTCTTTTTCACATCCTGGTCTAAAACCTAGACCTTTTAGTACTTTACAAATCCTTACTCAAAGACTAAAATGTTGACTTTTCCTATTTTTTTAATCAGATGTTTTCCTGGATATGAAGTCAATATTTCTGTGTTAATGTGTTGTCCCTTCCCTATTTCTTTAGCTAGCTTTGAGGTCTGTAAGCAGGGCTCACAACATCTTCCACTTCAGCAGTTGCAGGGGTCCTTTGCTGGCCCTCACCAGGATATTGCTGGAATTTCATACCACCGTTACCTATTGGCCATGCAAAATTAGTTAAAGCTACTTGTATACTGCCCTTGTATGTAAGAGACACTTCCTAAGGAGTGGAGACAGGAAAATGGGGGAGGGACTGGGGGTGGTGAGAGAGAGCAGGGGTCCATCCCTGTGGTGTGTGCGTCTGGATACGGAGGAAAGAGATGAGGGAAGGGGGGAGGCATAGTTTATTGTGCTAAAGGGAGACAGAGAGGACATTCTGCCGGTGCTTATTGACACAAGCCTCGGCAGTGACTCTGGGCTTCCCCTCTGGCTGTGAGTGATGGGCAGAACAGGCCGCTGCCTTGTTCGGTGGGATCTTGTGCAGACAGACTTCTTGTGGAGGGATGGATCCTCCTCAGGGAACTGGCGAGAGGACAGAAATACAGGATCCTTTGGCTGACAGTCTGCCTTCAGGGGACAGACATTTTAGAAGGGCTACAACTATTAAATTAGGGGCATCTTTCCCAAGAAGCCACCTTTGGATTGTCCTCAAAGCCAGCTGTTCTGGTGCTCAAAAGGAAGAGTTATTTCTGTCTGGAATGACCACATGGGCCACATCCAGCCTCCAGCTCACATCCATGACTGGTGTCCCCAATGTCCAGGCCTCCTCTTGGCTGATGCTGTTCCTGGTTAGGAGTGACAGGAGTGGATTTCCAAGCAGAGCAGCTCAGGCACAAGGCAGAAAGTGGCTCATCCACAGTGTGCCGTTTTGATCTGTGAGTCACTCCTGTGCAGGCTGCCCATGGGGGCTGAGCCTGTTCAGGGAACCTGAACCTGAGCCATGGATGCAGCACATCCTTGGTGTGTGCTGTGCCCTGGAAATACAGCCAGAGAGTGCTGTTGTTCATTTAATTGTAATTTAGGCAAGGATTTGTAATTTTATTCTCAGAAAAGCCCCCAGAAGAATCCCGTGTGCCCTGGCAATTTATCTTTCCTATTGTGAACAATAAACGTGCCATTATAGATTGAGGAGGGGCTATGAAAATCTTTCTGCAGTTGGCTAAGGCAGAAAAATCAAAGCACTAGAGGAATTGGCTCTTGCATTATTGTAGGAGTTTCCCTTGACTAATTGGCTTCTCCTAAATGGTTGGAAGACCAAATTGGACTGGTTTGGCTGTAGATGCACATATATCTTGACAGGAAGAAGGGAAAAGAGGAAGCATTTATATATGGATTAGCAGGCCTAAAATATGTAGTGAGATAGAGAAAGATGGGGAGTTAAAGAAATTGAGATAAAGGGGAAAAAATGTAGGAGAAAGCACTTAGTGTGGCACTGACTGGTGTTCAGGACTGTGTTAATTAGCTAGTGCTAAAAGAAAGTGATGGGGATGCAGCTGAATGAGATGTAGATCAGCTGGAAATGGCAGGAAAGGTTTTGCCATTAAGAGTGGTACTCTTCTGGCTGGGCAGGGATATTTGGAGGTGTGAGGAGCTCTGGTTACAGGTCTTTGTGTGTGGAAGGGTTTCTACAGTCAACTCAAAGGACCATTAATCAACAAGTCCAATCCCTTGTTTATCACAGGTCATTGAGAATGGCAGCTCATTATTCCAATGGAGAAACCCATAGTGGTTGGGTGGCCAAAACATATTTTCCAGAGAGTCAGCCAGTCTTGATTCTGAAGAGATGAAAAGATGATCCACCTTTTCTCTTTGGAACTGAATGGTTAATCACACCCTCATTTTCAGATTTACACTTATGATGCTTGTCTAGATTTTGCAGGCTTTAGAAGCTATGGGGTGGCATTTTAAGGGGACCCCAGGCAGGCAAAGTCAGGATGAAAGCAGCTGATGGCATGGAGAATTTCCTTGAAGGTGGAAAAATACAGGCAGCTGACTTTCAAGCAGAAATGTTTTTTCACTAGAGGTAAACTGGGGTGCTGCCATCCCTGTGAACTTCAACTGTGTGAATTAGGACCAATAAATACGTTGTTCTGCCAAGGTCTGGGCTAACTGAGGGAATGCCCAATGTTGTTGGCTGACCTTGAGGGAACACAAATCCCTTTAGAGTAGCGGAGTGCTATAGGTATTTGAGATCTGGGGTAACTGAGGTTTTGCTGTAACCAACTTGGAGCTCATGAGTGTGCTAAAACGTTACCCTGAAGCCACAGACATGTGGAGAAAACCCCATTGTATCAAAATTGAGGTTAGACAGGACAGTCAGTAAAGGTCAGTGGAATACAAGGCAAATACTGTGTACAGGAGAAAAAAAACCCCATGTTTTCTGACAGTATGAAACCGAGACCATGTTTGTTTATGGAGGGAGCGATTTACAAACAGGGAAAGGCTGCCAGAGATACGAGAAGCTTTTCTGATGCATAGCAGGTGCTCCTCAGACCTGAGCAAAGAAAGCGGCAGCTGGGAGGACTTCTTTTTCTGAACATTGTGAACTAACAGAAGACAAACAAGTTTTTAGGTCTGTAGAAAGTAGCAGGAAAACAGACTACTGCACTGGAATCAGCCAAAGGTTTGAGCCACATGATGTGGGGTATTTACCTGGGGTATCCAGGGATCGTGCAGTGGGAACACGTGTGCCAGGAGTTGAGTAATGGACACAGGCCTGATACTGAGCTGAAAAAAAGCTGCAGAGCAAGGATATTTAGAAGGGCTTCTCTGGGTGTGAGTGTGAGGGTCATGACTTTTCCAGTGTGCTGTGTCCTACAAGAAATTTTTTGCTAGTTATGGGTGCTTTACAATGCATTGCTTCACAACTGGATTTTTTTCCTTGCACAGGGAATATCAGTATTTCTAAGTAACTTTCCTAATAAGAGCAGGAAATCAAAATACTTGCCAAGGAGGTGGAAGATGCAGTGAAATGAAAATTTCAGGAGAGTTTTGAGTTAGAAAAGTTGTGCTCAGTGTATTCAACATAAGTGAAACACAGATTTGACACAATAACATTATTCTTATATGGACAACAATTGCTAATGAAACATGCCAGTCTGCTGGGACTAGTAGATTTGGAACTATTTTAGTTTCAGTGCTGTGGATAAGAAAAATAAATTTAAAAAAATACAATTTGGAAATTTATGTTTTTCCTGCTTACTTACACTAGGTGAGAATTTGGCTCAGACATCAGGTCACCGTCTGGTCTTATGGGGGATTTAGGACTGAGAGACTCAGAGTACTGGACATATTTGAATTGAGGCCACTTGTAGCCTAAACCTTGAATCCAGTAGTGCTTTGCAGCTGCAGATAAGGATGAGGTCATACGCCAGATTGTGGTCTCCACAATACATCATTACCAGGATAATCACATCTGCAAGAAGGACTGTTAGCGTCATGCATTATTGAATGAGATCAGGTACTTGTATTTCTGAAATAAGTCCAAGAGTGCGTAATTTGCCTGCTTATTAGTTTCCAGGGTGAAGCTGCCAAGAGACCATTACCAGGAGTTATATGAATTGACAGGGAAGGCTCAGAGGACAGTTTGAACCCTGTGATGGACAGCCATAGATTTTGCAGTCAGTGGGCTATCAGTCTAGTTAAAAAATGATGGTCTACAGACATCCCATTTCTAGTGTAATTGCTATATCTTTTTCTTTCCTTAATTGCCTGATTTCTGAATGCAGCTATCTCCGATACTGACATTAAGGATCAAATCCAACTGGTTTAATTGGATGCTGTTCATTTAAGACAAACATTTCTGGTCCTGAGAGAATTTTATGTTTTAAATTTTGGCATCACTGGGGTATGTCTAGATGCAGGCAAACTCACTTTGTCACTCTGCTCAACAGATGCAGACTCTTCTGCTTGCAGTCATCCTGAAAAGACATTGTATAGGCATATTAACTCCACTGTGAGCTTGAGACAATGCATGATGGCTTTCAGCATGGTACGCCCAGCTATATACTCACAGCCAGCATTTGTTTTGGAGCTGGCTCATTTCTAGCAAATTTGGAGCATAAACGAACTGCAAGACCACATCTGCTGGCAAATTCCATCTACACATACCCAGAGACAACTCTATTTTGTAGATTGTGACACTGCAGTCTGAAAAATAGGGTTTGGGATTTATTCTTTATACCGGGCATACAAAGTATAGCAGACCAAAGCAGGGAGACTGAAAACTGAATGCCCATGTTTAGGCAGTTGAAGCAAAACCTTCCAGAAATGGCCAGTTGTATTGGCTGTTTCAGCTGTAATGGACAACTTGAATCCTTTTTAGAGAAGTCCTGATTCTTTTTTTTCAGGCTGATTCCCAGCACTTCTTTCAAACCAGGACTTCTAAGGCATCCTAAAGGGAGCACTTCAAAATGGCTATACTCTTTTCAGGAATGTAGTCGTAAAATCCATCCTGTGGGTCCTAAATGAGTGGCTGGAGCTGCAGAAATTCATAGGTCTTATAATCCATCAAGACCTCTCTGGTCCTTCTGGATAACTGGTGAGCCTTACTCAGGAACTAAGCCCATCACTTCTTTTTGAGCTATAGCAGAGTGTTTGGAAAGACTGCAGCCTTGATTTGAAAGACTTTGCTAGAAGGAGGATGTACTCTGGTTTCCAGGACAGCAGTGACGCCTTTGATCTCCTCTACTTCCTTCTCCTGGCAAGTTGCAGTTGTGACATTTGGTGTCTCACCAGAGTCTCAAACTATAGGTTTCTGGGAGCTGTTTTGTGGCCTGGGGGAGGGGTGGCATATGGAACAAATGTTCTGTGTTCAATTGCTCCCCTGAGCTTCAATGCAGGCTCAGCACACTAGCAGATCTAGACAAAGGAACATGGTATTTCTAAATTTTGGGATTTGAAAAACTATTAAAGTCATTTTCCCACTATAATATACAAGAATTCTTGAAACAAAAATAAGTTCCTGTCTCTGCCACTTACCCAGAGCTTTAGAGATGCAATCAACCCAGCAGTCACCCCCTCGCCAGAAATAAAAATATCCATGGTGGGGTTTTATTTCCTTCTTCTGGAGACCTGGGATAAGCAACACATGATTTGGTGCTGCTGACATCTGGCAGCATCGTTCCTATTTACTGTAAACACGAGTCATCACCCATGGAGTATTTTATTGCTTGTGGTTTCCATCTTGTTGTATGCAGCAATTATGCACATGGCGCAATCTTTCCATGTCAATAAAAACGTTTCATTCTCAGCAAGGAACATAAGAATAAACCCAGCAATTCTTATGGGCTACTGTGCTGAGTTAAATGGGATGTGATGGGGAGAAGCGCTGCAGGGGGCTCAGCGTGGAGGGTGGGGTGGCTTTCTCCTCTGGGGTCACTAGGTGGGACTCACGGACTCAGGGGCAGTGGACAGAAGGTTGGTGTGAGCGATCGCTTTTCCAGCCTGCGGCTGAGAAAAGGCCTCACAGCTTTTGTTTGCCTTGTTGGCAAAATGTTGTGCAGCAGGATGCCTTGTGAGTGCTGCTGGAGACTTTCCTTCATGCTAATTTCTGTTTCTGTCTTTATAAATTTTTTTCCTAGTTATCCAGGAGTTTAGAGATGTTTTCAGTAAAGGATTGATGCGAGAATCTTCAAAGAGGACCACAGCCAGGGGAAAATCATAAGCATGAGTGGAAAAGTAGTGTTTTAAATTAGTATGAAAGCTTGAGGGACGTCACTCAGGCCCAAATCCACAAGTTGGTTTAAGATTCTTATTCCTGCTTAGGTGCCCTGCTTTCCCTTTGGAGTTAGACATCTAAAGGTCTTTATGATTACTTCCCACTGCATTCTTCCCTTGGCTTATTGGGAAACTGAGTACGTTTGCCTGCTTTGGTGGGAGCATGAGGGCATTTGTCTGGGGCTCCAGACAGTGAGGCTAGTTTTAGCAAGTCATCCAGCCTCTCTCTACAATCGCTGGGGAGGGACAGGCCCTTCTGGTGGGTGATTCATCTCCACAGAAGATAGGTGTCTGAGATATGTGGGATGAATCGCTCCCTGGAGGTGCCAGCCTCTCTCCACTGGCTGTCAATGGAGCCTAGCCAAAGAGTTTAGAATAGGCGCCTAAATTTTAGGCAGCTAATGGTATGGGAGGCGAATTTCACCCCCAGGAACTTTGGGTGGAATTTAAGCTGTCTGAAAATGACAGTTGTGCAAGCAATAATAAACAGTCTATAGTTCCACGTCTGGAATCTCCTTATAAACAGGGGCATGCAAATCAATTAGATAAAAATCTGAACATTTCTGAATCTCCTGCCCAAACTTGAACAGAATCTTTTCTTGGATTTGATGAAAATCCCCTTCACTCTCCAAACTATATATATCTTTTGTTCTGCCACACAAGCAACCTTCTTGTTTCACACAGGGATGAGGATGCAGGAGCCTTGGTTTGCTCTCAGAGTGTTTAATCTCTGGACATCCCTGACTTGGCCAGGGTGGTGAGAGTCGGTGCTGGGAACCTTCTGGGAAGAGCCCAAAGATCACACTGTGGCATGATTCCTGGCTCAGTGCTGCTGATCGAAGTGCTTCAGATAAGCTAAGATGTAGATAAGCACCCCAAATCCTGAGTGCTTATCCAAACCAAACCTTTCAACATTTATCCACCTTGACTGTACATGACTTTGCCCTTAGCAACAGAGATTACACCCACTTTTTTCTTCTCCACTTCCAGCAGAGGAGCAAGAACCTACTTGAAGACAAGTAAAACACCTTAGGCTTTTAGGTTCCCACACCTTTCTTCTTTCTTTTTCAGAAAGTAGTCTGATTATGTATTCATTTCTCATTGTAGTCACTACCTGAGAAACCGCAAATTCAGGTAAGGGTGCGAGGCAGCTTGTTGCGAAGGCAAGTGCTCCTTAGCTCTCCTGCAGTGGGTGGGTAGGCCAGGGCATGTGGGTCTTGCCTTCATCAACATCAGTTAACAGTTGCTCTTGGGGCGGGACTGTAGGCTCATGGTATCTGCCCTTGTCTGATGTACCTTGGTTTTACTAGCTGCCGAAGGGAAGGATTTTATTTATGTGTTATTTATTATTTTTTGTCTTCCCTTCTAACCTTGAACGTTTTGTTGGTCCTGTTTTTTTTTTTCCCCCTTTCTCTTGAATCCCTGGAGATAAGAGAATAGAAGCGACCCCATCCATTTGCTCCCTTTGGTGTCATGCTCAGGTGCCTTGTGGCTGTGTCTTGCTCATGCACTCAGGGTAAAACTAGCATTTGACTTAGGGTCAGGAAGAATTTTTTCCTAAATTAGACTGACACAACCCATTCTTTTCCTTCTGTTTTTGTGTGTTTCCTAAGTAGCATGGGATATGGGCCACTTTCTCTGACCAGTAGCCATTATTGCCTAACAAATTACCTGTTCTTGCAGGGACTTAGGATTTCTTCTTTCTGCCTGCAGCGCATTGTATTTTTTTGTGGCTTTTGGTTTTTCAAATTAAAGATTTTAAGTTGTTATAGATTACATGGAAGTGTTTTGTGGCTTGTGGTGTGTAGAGTTATGTGGAGTCAAGTTTGGTGGACCTTTCTGAATAAATGTTGTTATACATTGACTGCAAGGGGCTGCATATGATGAACCAGGAGATCTCTGTGCTTGAGTTCAGGGGTTCTTTGTCTTCTCCATTCATTTGGACACAGACAAGTAAATGTTACTGCACTTTCTTTCAAAAACTGCCTTAATCTTTATATTTATGGGGAATTCAAACTGTCCAGAGGTGCTAACTCACCAGGCAGCCTTACACATTCGTGTTCTCTCATTCGTTATTCATAGATCAAGCAACTCATTGGCAACGGTATAAGAAGCTTCAGTTCTTACCTGGAAGGTCACCTCTGAAAAGAGGCCTTTCTTTTCCCACGTATCTCTCCCCTCAGCCTTTCCATTAGGGAGGACTGGGCCAAGAACACAATTTTTTTCACAAAAAACTGAAATAAAAGTAGTTATAGAAAAAGATAGTTTTATTTATTAAGAAGTAAAAAATATGTGTTGGATGTGTTCTGTGTGTACATATTATATGGTAAGTACTAAAAAGCTTCCATTCTACACCCTCTACCTCTTTTCCTTTACAATAAATATTCTGGTTTCAGTCCCTTTTTGATGGATTGGACAGCTCTGATGCAAACAATTTATTTTAATCCCATGGAGTGTTAATTTTTGACAAAACCCCCACTTTTCATCAAACATATTTTGATTAAAAACATTTCGGCTATCCCTACTGTCAAAACTCCAGGCACAGATGCTAATTGGTATAAATTGTGGCATGAATGTGTATGTACAGCAGCTTATTTCCTGGAATCCTTTGAATGGGCATCAGCTGGAAAAATCTTCGAGCCCTAGTGATGTGACCTGCATCCGACCACGATATCTAGAACCAGTGGGTCCATATCCTATGAGTTATTCAAGTTTGGCTATATTTACTTCTAAAATATTGAAACAGTTTTCTGAGTAAATGAAAACTCTCACTGGCAGAATGTGCTGAAATGCACGTGACTATTAGAATCTTGGACATACACCTTAAAAATGATAATTTAAAGTGCAATTACGTGTTTTGTTTTGTTTTTCCTCAGAAATAAGACCAGACACACACAGAGAGGTTAAAGAGGGAAGGTACGAAGAACATTTATGATGACAGCATAGAAAATATGACTAGTTTTCTCCTGGACCATGGTTTGGTTTGGAGGAGCACTCTGGAGGTCTCTAATCCAACTTCTTGCTCAGTGCAGGGCTAACTTCAAAGTCAGGTCTGGCTGCTCAGAGCCTGGTCCAGTTGAGGTTTGGAAATCTGCAAGGAGAGATTTGACAAGGACCTCTCTGGACCCTTGTTCCAGTGTTGGACCACTCATCCTGTGAACATTTTTGTTTCCTGATACCCAGTTGCAACCTACCTTGTGCTATTTGTGTACATCGCCTTTTGTCATTTTTTCCAGGCACCTCTGAGAAGAGCTCAATTCCATCTTCTCTATAACCCCTTTCTGGGCAGTGGTTAGTTCTCTCTCTTTACCTTTGCTTTTGGGTACTCAACTAAGAAATATTTTAAAAAATCTCACTGAAGTAGCTTGTATTGGTTTAAAAAAAAACCCAAACAACAAACCAAACAAACACAACTTATTAAACAGCATTGGCAGTTTTATCAGTAATTTCCAGGAGAGCAGAGTTAGTTCAATAGTAAATCCTTTCATGAATCCATTCCTTCATGTTTTTAATGTGTTTTCCAAACCAAAAAAAGGTTAAATGCTCCCTAATACTAATCCTAACCAAACAGAAGTTGTGACCTCTCTAAGCTGTGACCTCTAAGGGCAATATTTGCAACCCAGAACTGTCTGACCAGAGGTCCTAGGTGTTGGTAAACGTTAGTGGTCAGCTGGCTGTGCAGGCATTGGCCACATCTCTCTCTTAGGCAGTTTTGGTTTCAGGAAACTTGCTTGAGTTGCTGTTTTATGAACGGCAACAAAATGAGAGCTTTTGGAAGTCAACCTTCCCCTTCTTCTGGGGAAAAACTTGCAGAAACCAAACACACACTTAGGTCTGTGTATGGAAAATACGTATGGCACTAAAGCACTTGCGAGATTGCTTCAGCAAGGGGAACCTAACTAGCCCAGCCAGACACTTGCACACATGTGGGAGGTTGGCGGGTGGGGATGTTTACCCACTTGGCATATGGCACTGCAGCATGTCTGCATTTTTATGCGTGTCTCTTCTCTATGCAGACTTCACCCTTCTGCCCTGAGCGCTCAGGAGCAGTTCCTCTGCTGGTGTATGTGCCTACAAGCCTCAAGGAAATCAGCTGGGAACTTGCCCTAATATTTTCCATTGTCTTTTCATGGGATAAGAGCAACTCTTTCCTAGGTACAAAATTATGAGCATTGAGGAGTGCGTACGTACTCAGAAAAGCTAAAAATGGCCTCCTCAAGTGCAGCTGGATGGTGGTCAGAAGGATCTATTTTTACTTGACTTGCATTTGCACAGAGGCATCCATGCATGACTTTCTGTTGTTCCTGGAGTCTTTCAAGCATATGGTAAATAGAGTTTCAATGGGTTGGAACCTATTGCTTCAGGAAATGTTGTTACAAATTGTTTTTCCACTGCAGTGCATTGAGGATTTTTCATGCCACCCCCAACATATGCTCTGAAATCCAAGTGGTCTCCAGAAGGGAGTGGCCAAGAGGTTTCGAGGCGATGTGAAACCCATTAGGCTTGCTGAGAAAGTGGTAAAAGCATCACAAAAACATATCAGAATGTAGAAAAGCAGGGGCTGTTACTCAGAATGCAGTGAAACCATGTTTCTCTAACTAGATTAGTTTACATCTTGTGGTATATAAAGAAAGAAAAATTACTTAGATTGCAATAAGCCATGTTTTTCTAACTAAATAGATTGGCTTACATTTTGTAGCAGGGGGAAAAAAAATGTTGATTAAGAGACTGCTTTTGGTTTTTTTTAGTCCCACTTGCCAGGCTGGATTTCTGATGCCTGTGTTGTTTAGTGATAATCTTTGGCTATAGCTGTCTTTGGGGCACCTTCTTTTTTGGCTAGTTCTTCTTAGATGCTTATGAACAAAAGTTACCCATATACACCTATGGGCAAAGCATATTTTTCTTTAGCGATCGCTCTTCATCCATTACAACTGTTCGCCATCTCTCTTGCGCCTCGGCCTCACAGGACCTTTTCTATTATGTAGAGTGTCTCTTGACCATGAGATCCTTCTTCCTCCACATGAAGTGTTCTCATCTGTTTTTCCTGGAAAAACTTTGTATCCGCTTTGACAATCTCTTTCGCACAGCGCTCCCTTTATGATATCAAGGCCTCATCCAGTTTTCCTTGCAAATTAAAAAAAAATAAAAATGTATATGGGCAGAGATCCAAGGGTTCCAGTGTGTTTTCCATTTATACCAGCTGGCAGATCTCATTTAGTGAGTTGAAAATGCAAGACATTGAGCTGAATGCCCAGCACAGCAAACTGTCATAGGTAGGAAAAGAGGGATGGATTTGTTGCATGTGGGAGATGTGCGGAGAGCTTAACAAAAATAGTGTCTTACTTCATGGAAAACCTTTAAATCCACAGTGCTGGGATAGGATTTGAAGGATGAGATCAAGGCATAAAACTTTTATTTAAATTTTTTTTTTTGAAAAAAATGTATCTCCCTCTTCTGCTAGATTAAAGCGTCCGTTGGCTTTTGTGGCATCGCATTTGTGACCTGGGTTTGGAGGAAGGCTGTCAGTGAGCTTTTTGGAGAGTTATAATTTTGATTCAGATCATACTCTCTGCTAACAGAGCACTATAGAAATCCTTGCTTTTTCCTCTGAAGCAACTGATACTGCTTTCGACAAGATACTGAATTTAGAGGCACCACTGTTGCAATATTATCTGTCATTTCCTGTGTTTCCACAGGTTAGAAAAAAACCACAGTCCTCCCCTACAGTGTATGCAGACTCAGAAATAATTACCTTCTGGCAAATTGTGGTGCTTCCAAATTGTTCTTTGTAGCTTGCTGAAATGTGTTTTCTGGGAGTCAGCTTCATATAGGCAAGGTATGTGCTGCTCATTAGCATCTGCTGAACACTGTAAGATGGGTAGAGACTAGTCAAATTCATGAAACTCAGAAAAGCGGGTACTCAGCTTGTACCCGAAATGAAGAGCAGGCAGAGTAAACCTGGCACAGCAAGGTATCTCTGTGATGAAATAATTAAACAAAACAGAAGAATATATCTACCTTGAAAGCCTGCTAGAGTCAAATCAAAAGCAGATGGAAGGCATTTAGAAGAAATTCAGGCTGTCTGAATTGCATTCAGGCAGATAAAAGACTTTGCTAAAGAATATATCTTCCACTTAACACGGAGAGGAAGTCCTACAACTCATGTGGGCTTCAAGTGATGACATATGGTTCAAGTATCATGGTCCTTTTCTGAGAAAACAGCACAAAGGCTTGTCACCACCCTGGTGAAACATTCAGAGGGCTGCGACAGGGCTGAGTCTGTTCTCTTGAAGCAGAAAGCAGAGCCAAGCACTCTGATGACAACAGATGAAGAGGGCGGATTTTTTTTAAGGAAAACAGCTTGTAATTAGAGGCCTTGAACCCCTCACCCGTAAAGGATTTGTCCTTATATTGCATAGATATGGGGCAGGTATTTCAACTTACTGAAATCTATCTGTCGTCTCCTAGTTTCATGAAGGAAGAATTGGCCATGGATGTCTTCAGATCCCTGTTTCTTGGTGTGAAACTGCCTCCTCCATAAACACGCGCAGTGAAATAAACCACATCTATGAGGAAATATTTTTTCTTTTATGCGTTGCTTTTGTGTGACTGTAAAAAATACATGTCATCTTGTTACAGTTGATGATTAACCCTTCAGAGTGTGTGAACCACTTCTGGGTTCACTGTGATTACCAGCAAGTCTCTTTGTTAAAACAGCAAAGTTTGTGACAGTTGCAAGATGCTTGTGGATAACCGCTTCCCGATTTGAAGTGACACCTGCTGGTGTTAAAATTCGAGCCAAAAGGTGACAATCGTCTCATCACGGTGCAGAATCGCTGTATATGAGTCACAAGATGTACCCATTGAAAAATGTCAATTTTCAAAGGTAAAATGAACCCCAAAACTTCCTCTAGCCAAGCCTCTCTCCCATTATTCCTGGCCCTGATTACTAAGGAAGAAATTCTAAGTACACGTAAGGCAGTTGAGGGTGTGTGTTAGTCACCCAAAGAATAAACAGGGAAATTAATTAAAATAAAATGATTCATTATAAATTATTCTCCCAGTTACATTCATAATGATGTGAGAAATATTCCAAATACTATTAGAAAAGCACTCCCTCCGCCCCTAGTATTTCTGGCACCTCTAGAAACAGCAAGTGCTGAAACTCCCACGTGAGGGATGTTTCCTGTGAGCTGTACTGCCAGATTGTACCTGTATTTTTGGATAAGAATTTAAACATTTGCCTGCTTATGGAAAAAGAGCCTGAAGCCTGAACTTTTCTGAGGGTAGCTGTTACCAGGTGGATCCCCATATTTCTGTGCTGAGTCCAACCACAAGTAGTTAATAGAAAGAAACACGAAGCAATGCCTAGAAAAGGTGAAACGTGAGCTAAGGCAGTTGCTCAGGACGGGGCCCTGGAGAACCACAATGGGATGGCTGCAACCCTGCTTAACTCCTGGAGATCAGAAGAGCCCTTGCATTGATTTGACCTCTGGCTTTTTTAAAAGGCAGTGACTTCTTTCGTTCTCGTTGGGCTTTCAGCCACGCAACACAGTCCATCACATCAAGTCCTTCTACTTGCTCATTTTAAAAACAAAACATGCCTCCTACCCCTGCCCAAAAAAACCAACCCACCCACCACCCCCGGTAACTGTCGGGGTCTCCTAAGGTGCTCTGAGTGAGTGTGTGTGTGTGTCTGTCTGTTACACATGTGTTTAATTCACATATTTTCTACTGGAAGGGATGTGAAAGTGTGAGTTTAGAATTTGAAACAGAACGTTTGGGGTTATAAAAATTTAGCTTGGCTCAGAAAGGCTGTGTGTAAGCAGAGACTTAATTGACTTCTGCTGCCTCCGATGGGTCTCTGCCAGTCATTCAGGCTAGATCGGCGGGCTGTCACGTAATCTCTGCATTGGGGGAGTTGGACCAACAGTTCCACAAACTGGGCATTTATTTTAGGCATCCCAAGGGGATCCTGGAGCACCAGCCCCCAGATCTGTAGCCTGTCTTGGGACATTCTTTGTGAGAAAGACATTCACCTGCTCTGCCTTCATGACTTTGTTGCCACTGTTTAATTTGCAGCCGTTGCTTTGCCTTGCCCCTTTTTCCTTTTGCTGTTGCGTCTTGCAATCTCCCTTCGCAAACTGCTAAATAACGCTCTACAATAGTGATAGAAGTTCCTGAAGAGCAAGCCTGCCAAGGCTGTAGAAGGAGAGGTTCACAGTGCTGCTGGAGGTGGAAAACAGTGCCTGGTAACTTCTCATCAATTTAAGCAACAAAAAGGAATTCAGCAGAGAAGCCTGATGAGTAATCTCTGTTGTATTCATATGGGAAGTTTTATAATACCCCAGAACTGTTTAGCGATACCTTCCAGGGTCCTTTTCTGCTTAAGGTGGTCTTCATGTCCTCAAGCTCCTCATACCTTCTGGTCCTGCACTAGTACTGTCAGACTCTAAATCCCTCCCTGCAGGGATAGTATAAGAAGTAGTTGCAAGCCAAGCTTGAGGTCTGGGCTGGGCTGTGTATCTGGAGAGGAATCCCTACAAGTTTACCGAAGCAGTTTTGCCATTCACTGTAACACTGTGTTCATTGAAAAACAGTGTTCCACCAAAACACTGAAGGGGAAGTTTTATTCTCTTTCATTTGTTTAAGACCAGGGATTTGGCCTGGGAATTTTGTTTATTGAAATATCGAAGGAAAGTCTGTCTGGCCCCATCTTTGTAGTATCTGAAGTCTTTCCAAGTTTTTGAGGGTGGGGTTGCAAACTCAGTCTTCTTAGGCTCTTTGAATTTCTCACCGTAAAAGTGGTATGACTATTTTTTTGCTGTTTCTTCACTGGCATAATGGGACATGATTTTACCCAGTGATAACTCACACATTGTACTTATGTGCAATAAAAATACAGCAGTGCATTGCAGCAGTGTAACTCCCCAAGGTCAGACAGGGACGCTCAGAGTACGGAACTCATCACCTCATAGGGGAAAATGGCAAACAGCCTGGTCTTTGGTTAGGGTTTTTCGGAGATATGTATTATCTGTTAAAAATCTCTAAGTACCTTAATATAGTCTCACAGTCTGTTGAAGGTAAATTTTTATCAGTTACCCCATATGGTGGGGAAAGCCTGAGTTAGTATAGAGCACTTGAAAACTGCATATGAAAAAATGTATCATGTACATGTGAAGAAGTGATCAGAGGGAAGTGGAAGGGAGAACTTCTATACTTAATCTTGAAAAAGGCAAAAGTTGATGCCATCCTTGCTGGGAGTACTGATGGCCAAAAAATGCTCATTTACTTATTGTGGAAGGTATTGAATCACTTTTATTTACTCTAAAACGTTGCTATTAAAATTGAGGAATCATTTTGATTTTAAGTTTGTCTTTTCAGTTGAAAAAGGGCCTTCTATTTTCTTTTCTTTTAAAATAATTTGATTTCTAAAGATGAAGACCTGAACCTTTTTTTTAGAAAATTTGCTTTTCATTACTGATTTTAATTGTCACAGTAACTTTTTCACAATGTATGAGGATTTGGTGAGAAATGCCTATTTTCACTGAAATATTTCAGTGAAATTACATTGCCTATCTCCTCCTTGGCTCATCTGTGGTTTTGTCAGGTGTAATTTAATGATCGCAACATTTCTAGATAGCTAAGATAAGTAGAATGTGAATTTTTTTTAAAAGCTACTAGGAGAGTTTGTTACTCAGCTTCTGTGAAATTAATGTGAAAAATGTGGACTTTGAAAAGCACCAACACCAGTTTCCCTGCACTTTATTTTGATACTTGGTGGGAGGGATGTAGCCTTGATTTACTTCCACTGGAAAGGTGCTTATGTTTCACAAGCAGGGCTTCCCGATCCAAAATTAGACAAGAATAACCAAAACAACTGTAGGAAAAGAAAAATCTGCTTGGTCAGGAAATGAGGAGACATTCACTTCTCATTTCACTAGTTAAGGGTATTTTAGGTGCATTCCAGCAGGGAAATCCTCTCTTGTAAACATGAATCTCAGGCGAGGTTCCTCAGGGTCCCATGAACTTCTCAGCAAACCTGAGTCCATTTGGACACATGAATACTGGAATGAGCTTGACCTGCAGTTGACCTGAATGAGTTATGTCTCCAGCTGGAAACCATGCGAAGTGTGATGGTTCCATACAGCTAGTTATGACCCTGATCCCAGCAGGATTGCTTAGGCTGAAATCAGCAGCTGAAGATGTGAATGTTTCCTCCAAACCACCTTCCAGTGCTTCCTAAAGCTCATCCATCACTGTTTAGGTATAACATCTCTTAATGTGGTAAATTAGTGACCTTAATGAAGAACAGCGATTCAGTATGATACCATTTGATGCAATTTCAGTTGGTACAAGTCAGTTTGAATCATTTGACTGAATTTAACCACAGTTAACCTTCCTTGGAGGTTGCAGTGATAAATCAGAAGAATGGGTGATCCCATACGTAGAGTTCCCCAGCTCAGGAAGATGAGAGTGGGTAAACCTGACTTGCCCATGGTGGAAGTCAGTGCACCATTGCATCACTGGATTCTTTCTATCCCCGTGCATAATATTCCTATGAGTGTCTGTGCTTTCTGTGAGTGGATCAAAAGTTCATCCGTATCTTGGAGTGGAGACAGAGCAAATAGTAAGTGCGACCATGTTTAAAGTGTCGCAGGTCGCTGAGATAAGTGAAGCTGCAGGTGGCAAACATGCAGTGTAATGGAGGCAGGGCTGAAGCTATGTGGGAGCCAGCATAGGAAATGTGGGCTAAAAGCAACAGTTGTCAGGAAATGAATCTGGAAGTTATTGTTGAAACAGCCCAGGGCAAAGCTGTAGAACAGAAATGGCTGCTGACCTCCTAAGGTAAATTGTGAGAGCTGGAATGAGTAAGCAGAAGAAAATACATAGTTTGGAGATCAGAAACTTGTATTTGCTCTGCCTCATAATGAAAGGAGAAGGGGACATTTGATTAAAATAGAAAGGTGGTGAAAGAAATGCTAATAAAAGAATACTTCTTCACAGGGTACGTAATTAAAAAGGGGAGCTCATTGCTTCAAGGTGTCTTTGAGATCAGAAACTTAGCAGGAATTAAAAATAAACAAACGCACCCCCCCCCCAAACCTGTGATATTTCCATGGATAACAAGAATATCCAGTTTTGTCAACAGTTCTGCTTCACTGCATAAATTCACCTCTGAATCGTCAGGGTTAATACTCCGTTCCTCTGAGAAGGATACTGGAACTGCTTACTGCTCGCAGTTTTTCTCTGGAAGTGCTGGCATCTCCAGGAGTCAGGCACAAAACAGGGGACTAGGCTGACTACTGATGTGATGCAGTATCCCTGGGTGATGCTTTTAAGGCTTCTGGCTCTCAGTCTGTCCTCGTAAGCAACATTGTTCCAACCGGGGGCCGCTGGACCACAGACAAACATTATTGCTTTTGGAAGCAGTTGTCTGGGATAATGAGGTGATAGACAGTCTCCGTGAGGAATGCTTAAAGGATGTTAATCTCACCTAGTGAGAAGGGACTGCAGAACTGTGGCATATATCACGTAATTAAATAGCTCATTGCTACAGGATATTGTGGAGGCCAAGAGTACAGATGAATATGAGAGGGGAGTACACACGTTCATGGAAGGTAAGTCCGTGAGCAGCTCCTAGTCCTGATGCGACCTCCAGTTCAGACAGTCCTTGAAGCGATGACTTCCAGACACCAGGAGGACGTGCCATGGAAAGCGACCATTTTCTGTGTGACTTCTTCTTTTACACTGTTTCAGTCACCATGGAAGACAGAATAGTTAACTAGATGGATGTAGACTCTGATTCTTCTTTTGTTTTTATCTTTATATACTTAAGAGGACTTAGAAATTCCTGAAAGGCAGATGAATCACGTTGGCAAGGGGTTCAGGAATCAGCGGATAGTCTGAAAAACCCGGGGAAGCTAAATGGGAATAAGGCAGACATATTATGCTCAAAGAGTACTTAAGCATATGGAATAAGTTACTGGGGAATGGCAAGCAATGTAAAGACATTATACTAAGACTTTAAGATGATACTTTAAGGCGATATGTTCTAAGTTCAAGGGACACCTCCATCTCTCTTTTGAGGAGGGGCTTGGGAAAAGAGCAGCCTTACGGAAAGGAGTAGGATTAGGGAGATTGCTGGGAAATGGCAGGCAGATCGTGCTGGATGCCCTTTCCCTGTTCCTAAAATTTCTACCGTCCTCATGAGAGGAAGAGAAAATAAACCGAGGAATGGTAATGCTCGGGGTTACACAATCAGGGTCGGAGGCTGCTGACCTTGCCGCTAATGGTTTATGGGCAGCCACAGGCGTCCGCTGCTGCCCCATGTTTTTGTTACACATTATCTAGCAGTTGCCAAATGACTCGGTCCCAATATGCAGGAAATTACTTGAGAGCTATATTTAGCAAGATGAGCCCATATCTTGATTTGGCTGGATGCTGAGGCAGATTGAATTAATCTAGGGGAAAGATGGAGTGTGTGGGGTCCTGGCAGAACATTTTCCCCCAAGTTTCCTGAGGTCCTCTGACCTCCTTGGGGTTTCTGTTGTGGACCAGCCTGAGGGCCATCACAGTGAAGGCTGAAGAAAAGGAGTTTTATGCATTCCTGGTGCTGCATGTTGCAGCACAGCCCAAAGTGGCTGGTCCCACCTCTGCCACACAGCGAGGACAGCCACCGTGCGAGTGAATCCTCCTGAGGGACCACAGGGTGGGCTCTATCCTTCTGTGGTGGCCCTGAGGCTGTGATCTCAGGCAGCTTCTCTGCCTAAGGCTAGGCATGATTCACCTGTCAAGCATGAAGCTTCCCAGCACTCTTCCACCTCAAGCTCCCTCACAAGCTCCCTGGCTCTCATGCAGCTCTGGTTTCTCAGCCTCTTTCCCACCAGAAACTGGGATTAGGAGGTGAGATGGAGGTTCCCCCTCTGGGTGATTGCCACTCAGAAAAAGGCGACTAAAAGTCACATTCTCCAAGAGCAGCCCTTGTCCCTCCTTGTCCCACCTGGTGGTAACCAGGCAGGTCCTCTGTCATGGGGCAAGCCAGGGCACTGGCTTGGCCCCGGGAGAGAAGACAACTGCAAGGCTTGAAATCTGCATGTAGAGGGTTTCTCTCTGGGTTCCCACCTCTCTGAAGCTGTGCAGGGAGGCTCTCCCTGCGGTTACCTGCCCTTCGTGCAGTTGTCTTCTTGGAGGTGTGTGGGGAACTGTTTGTGACAGGCCTGATTCACATCCCACGAACTCAGATTGGTTTTGGATCAGACCCCATAAGGAGTTTGTATTGTAGTTCAGCACACAGGAACAAAAAAGAGCAGAGTCTGGTTATTTGCTCAATAATTAGCAGCTCCGTCCCCTGAGGGGAGATAGATCAGTGCTGGGATGAGTCTCTAACCAAAATGCCTGACGTTCCCCTGCAGCTACCGCGCAGCAGCCAGGTGTTGTGGGAAGGAGGGATTTTATCAGCGCTATGCGCGTTAATGGGTATCTACTGTGCAGTCAGCTTTCGGTGAGCTACACTGGTTACGGGCTCACGTGAGGGAAAGAATGCAATCCCTGAGCAAATGCAGAGCCCTGAGTTTCCGTTTAACATAGTAAAGTGTTTTGCATGGCCTAAATACACAGTGGAAGATATCTGAGAGGAAAGAAATGATATGATAGATATTCAGTGAGACATCTCTCAGGGAGAAATGCTAAGAGAAAGCTTTTAGCTTAAAGAGTTGCTTTGAAATGTCACCATTTTTTCCCCATCCTTTAGTATTTTCATTAGTTTGCTGATCTAAAAACCAGAAGACAGCGTCACGCAAATTGAATGGTCCGCCCGGCGGGTGGGCAGTGAGGTTGCTGTGCGTGGGTATGACTGCAGCAAAGCCCCCAAGGTCTTGCACAGCACCCTCCACCATGCAGAGGTGTGCTCCTGTCGCTGGAGCTGGGCCTTAGTGGAGGAGGACAGCATGGGGTTCTTCATGATCAACAGCTTCTCCCATTTGGGGCAAGTAAATGGTAGTCTGTCTTTGCTGCAGGTCTGAGATCTCGTGAGCTGTTCAGGTTGTGTGAAATGCTTGTCTTCATTCAGTGTAGTATTTAAGGATGTGCTGAGTTCAAAGGGAAACCCAAACTTGGGTGCTTTTGTGAATTGGGGCTATCCTGCCTACTTTTATTCTTACCAGATTCATTGATGAGATTCTTTATAAATGTTGTCCCAGCATTTGGACATCTGCCCTTTCAAGGGGGCAATGCAGTGACTCAGTAGAGCAGTTGCATAAATTTATTTCTTGTAGCCGATTGTAGCATTCAGTGCAGTTGTGGCATTTTGAAAGCTGGCAGTGCTAGAACACGGATGAGTATTGGCGTGCCTCTGACACCAACTCACAGAGAGCCAGTCCTGACTTCCATTGTCAAATACATACCCTTGGTTTCAGCATTCATCACCATTTGTCTCTCATAATTGCATTTTCTTGAGTACTAGAAATTAAATCAGCAGTGACAGAATATTTATGGCTCAGAAATGTTCTGGATGATTTCTAGAGAAGCTGTTTCCAGTTTGGTTATTTATGTTCTTTTATCATGGATTTTATAGTGGGAATGGGGAACTAAACAGCAAAAACCATATGAAACATGCTGAATAATTTCCTCCTTGAGCCAAACATACATTTACTATAGGCAAAGAGATGCCCATGTGAGCACACACGCAGTTCAGAGCAGCCAGACCTGTGGGCAGTGCTTCAGCTCCTACCATCAGTCTGCAGAGAGGTGCAGGCTCGTTCCTGAGCTCACCTGGCACATTTTTTTCATCTGGATGTTGCCATCATTCCCTGGGGAGAGGCTGGGGCTGGTCTCGGAGGAAAGGTTGGACTCTCGTAGGCGAATCGCTTTGATCTGCTCCCTGCTGTCAGTCTCAGTCACGTATGGGCGGTGCAGATGAAGCTTGTCAAGGGGTCTGACCGCTCTCCCACTGGGAGCACTGCAGAGCCAGGCTTTTCCTCGCTAGTCAGAGTGAAAACTGAAATGGCTAAATTTCCAGTGAAACAAAAACTTGGAAGAATGTGTTCAGGAAATTGCGAAGTGAACTTGTCAGGACCATTTCTGTGACATCAAATTGTTTAAGACTGACTTGCCTCTCGCATTGTCCCGCTCTCTCTTCTTGTCCATAAGGCAGTTGAAATAAAGAACTTGGACTTTGCTGAAGTCAAAGATTTTGATAATTTTCCTTGCTAGAAATTTTGCCAATATCAGCATACTTCTGAGAAACATTCTGGTATCAGTATTTTCTCGTATAAAACTGTTCCTTATGCAAAACTGACTATTCTCAGTGATAAGATCTTTTTACAGTTCCTATCCTGGTCTTAGCTCTAGCCTCCCTGTTTTACTGTAAATTTTTATCGTATGCTATAAATAAATAGTAATCATGTACAGAAGGAGTCTTGATCTCACAAGGGTGTGTCACGATCTAGCCACGATGATGACGTATTGCCAGTTAAACTGATGACCCTGTTACTGACTGCAGTTTTGCACATGGCTTAGATCAGGGTTAGAGATATGAGTGGCCAGCCTTCCTGCAGGATCCTCAAATTTTCTACATGGTCATGAGCCACAGGGCTTATTGCAGTCTCAGAGAGCTGAGGGAAGGGGCGGGTGCTCGGCTGGCTCAGCAGCAGACAGAGGCAGCGTTTCTCTGGGCACCCCCCTGAGATGGAGAGCACTGGGGAAGGGATGCGAGTGTCCTGGGATCCCACCACAGCTCGGACACGCTGGCCCTTGCTGCCATGCCATGTCCTTTCCAGTGATTTGCACGCTTGAAGCAGCCCTCGTGCTTAAAGGCTTTCAGGAGGTGTGGGTTAGATGCTGTCTGTGGTTCAGGACCTCAGGCAGGGTACAGCTGTGAAGATTGACTGTGGCATCTTTCTCCTCTCATCTATAAAGACCAAAATAAATCACTGCATCAATGCTGACAATCCTTTTCAGATTTTCCTCTGGATAGCTGTTACAGCTAGTGCTGACTTTCAAAAGGCCCAAATTGCTATTCCTGAGATACTGTAAAGAAATCCTGTGCAGCAAACAGTGCACATAAAATAAAAAATAAAAAGGAGGACCTTTGTCTGCCTTTAATAGTCCCAAGTGTTTCCTCAGGCATTGCAGGCAGCCTGCCCTTCCTGTCGGCATGGCTGGCTGCAACGAAGGAGATAACAGCCTATCTTTTTATAGGATGCTATAGACTGTAGGTGGAGAGCCCAGTTCAAAGTGCAGGTCACTGAGCTCCTATAAATTGTTCCTGACATCCCCGATAAAACCCATGCTCTCCCTTCCTCCCCACGTCTTCTTTTAGCAAGGGGAAAGGGCTGGTAGTAAAGATACTGTTTTTCCACTTCAGTCAATACTTTGATGTCTAAAGCTGTTTAATATTCATTAAAACTGCTCCTCAAATGTAATTACAAGAATTACACTTCCCTTTTTATGATTGTCTGTAAACCTTACGGGACAGGCAGTTAAAACCATCTCCATGACACAGGGACGGTACATCCAACACAGGGCTCTCCCCCTACAGATAATACCTGGGGTCCCCCTGCCCCCCAGTAGAGGTTAGATATATGGGGGAAAATAGGTTGTTTCCTGGGAAAAGACGTTTTTGAGTTAATTGAGAGTGTTTGGAAATCTGTGCTGAGTGGTGACATCCCTGCCCTCCCCTCGCACACTCCATTCCTGGGAAAAGGTGCTGGTTTAATCTTTTCGGAAAGAAACATTTAGATTCCTTATTTCAACATAAAATTAATTTTGAAATTTGTTGAAAAGTTGTATATCTCTAATTGTCTTTAAAAGGGTTTTGTTTAGGAGATGGAAAATCTTTAAGATTGTGTCTTTAAGACACTTGAGTTTGAGAGTCCTGAAACAAAAACTTTTACTTCACTAAAACTAAGAAAACTGGAACAAAGAAATAAAAGTTTTCTCAAGGCAACCTAAAGTAATAGTTCCCATTACCGCTGACAATGGGTTAAAAAAAAAAGTCAACTATTCACCCACCTTGGGATGAGCTATTGGGTATCTTTATCAAGGTCTTTCTTCAACTCCTGCAATTACAGATGTGTTGCCTGAAGAACATCTCTGAAGATCTTTTCATGTCTCGCTATGACAACGCATCTGAGCATTTCACAATGTTTTCATCAGAATGTGCTCACAGGGAAGTGCTAATACCTCTATTGTTTTGATGGGAAAATGATGAGAGACTGATTTATCTCATCTAATTTTAGTTATCTAAAAATTAGACATCTCGTCTAAGCTGCTTATCTAAAGCTACATTGTAGTTGATTTTCTCCCACTGTTAGATCTTCTTGGGGTTGTGGAATGTGGGCAGGGAGGCTGTTTCTGCCTCAAGGAAATTTCTGAGCCATATTATCAGGGGAGGAAGAAAAGACAGGAATTGATTTCTTCTGTGGTAGAGTAGTGACTTCTGAGATGTGAATTTGGACTTTGTGCTGCAGCTGTGAGAAATGCTGCTCCTCTAGCCATCTGCTTTTAGTGGATATATGGTTAATGAGGCTGGGGAGTCCTGAGTGCTGAAAGGGAAGCCAACCAGTTACCATCTTCATGAATCTTTGGCTGGGAGACATTTGCTAAGGTGACCAATAGGCCAGAGAAGCTCAGATGGACCTTTCCCTAAGACTACATCTAAGAGAAGGGTTGCATACAGATGCAAAAGCCTTGAAACATTTAAACTCAGCAATTAGAGCAGGTGGCAAGACCTTTCAGGAGAATATTTCCACCTGTGATGTTAAGCTCCATTGGGATTTCTCTGCAGTCCAGCTCCATGCTTCAAGGACTGTCATTCAGCTCCACATGCACTCCAAGAGCTACAAAAGAGCCACTGTCCTCTACTTAATCCGTGGATTGTATGTCTCTATTGGTGCTTGGCTGACGTATAGTACACACAGCCCTAATAGAAGCAATTAATGTCAATCAAATGATACCTCCTCCCACACACCATTTGAACTAATATAACCATCTTAATTGCCCAAGTTTCTTTGCTTTCAAAAGTATGTTCCATCATGTTAATGATGCCTTTTCTAACACTGAAAGTCTGTTGTAGCAATCCTGTTTCTACCAAAAATAATTTTCAGCAACAATTCTCTCTCCCCCTGCTCCCTTTCAGTCCTTTAACTTTTGCTTCCTTCATCCCTAAGCTATGCACAGACCAGTTGGCTCTAGCCAGTACTAATTCCCTTAGTTGTCCTAGTGAAGCACTCGCATAAAGGCTCTGACGTTTGACAGTGTGGCATTGTTCTGGTTGTGTTAGTAAAGCTTCTGAGTTGTACAACAGGGTTTGGAAATGCTCTTTTTAGCTCAGGGAGACATCCTGAGAAAGGAAAAGTGAGTTGGCACACAAGGAAAGTTGCAATTGCTCGGTCACATTAAAGCTGAGACAAAATGTTTCTTTTTAAAGAGCTTTAAAATAGTCCCTAATGTAAAAGCTTAGCAGCTGCAGAAACACAGAGCCTGAATAATTTCCATGTATTTATGTATGTGTGTGTGTGCCCATATGTGTGTGTATTTTTTTTCCAATCCGTTTGCACCACTGCTGTAATAAGCAGCACAATGTCACATGCTTTCAGGTCGACACTGATTTATTTGCCACTCAGGTGTGAAGAACAACCCGTTGGGTTATGTCAATCTGAAGTGGGCCATCTGATTTCAATTCCAGCTCCTAACAATTAATGCCTTATACACAATTTCGGCACAATACCTAGCTTACGGCCTATTATGTTTATCATCAGACCATGAAGTATTAGTTACAACAAGCCAAAATATGTCAGGTACCCCTGGCTTTCTCTGGCATTCTTGAGAGTGAGTTAAAAAGAAAATGTTTCTTCTATGAGCAGGAAACTGAAGCTTTGAAATCCTTAAATGCACATGGTCAGCCTGTGAAATCTAGCTTTGATTCTCCTTGCCAAACTGGCTGTAATGGATTTCAGAAAGAAATCAAATTTCCAACACTGAATTAGAAGAAGAATGGTATATTCTGTCCAATGGATGGAAATGAGTGGACATGTAGGTGTAAGATAGGAGTATAAGATAGGAATCACAAGGGAATTGGTTAATTCTTTTAGTCATGAGAATGCAGAAATTTTAGGGAAGACATAGGTTTCATGGTATTCAGTGAAAAGGTGATTCTTGGCTTAAATTTACACATTAAGTAAAATATAAAAGGAGTGCATGCTGGCATCATGGGCCAGGTGGAATGGGGAGTGAGCATCATGGCTGGGATTGCTAAGAAGGATGTGGACTAGTTCAACATCTCTGTTTCCTGAGAGCTAGGGTAGGCTGCTTCAGCTTGGTCAAAACCCATGCTAGATGCTTATATTCTGACAAAGTGAATTTTCCTGAAAGCTCCTTCTTGGATGTATATATATACTTTTTATCCTACACTTGTTTTTGGAATTTCTGGAAACTCATGAACTAAAAAATCCTAATTTATGGGTCTACAAGTTCTCTGCTCTCTGAACTTCTTAGGTAGGATGTTCTTTATAAGCTACAGCATTATAATGCTGGTTTTGTTCCATGTTTCGTACCAGGAAATGAAGAAGTATCTTACAAGCTCTTAGCTGTGCTTGTATTGATAGTGTGTAAGTGATCCTATGGCTATAAGGGAAAGATTAAAGTATGGATAGGTAGGTAGGAACATTTATGTGATTTTAGTGGAATGGATGGAAAGCAGGTAGGTGATGGGATTCTGCAAGCTCGTGGTGCAGAAACAGTCCATCGTGTCTCCTAAAGCAAGTCTGAAGAACCAGACACCTGTCCTTCCATTTGTCTGCTGATCTGTCAGCGTGGTGCTGCTGGCTGTCATGAGAGCTGAACGCTCCCATATGAAAGCAGTGGCAAAGCGCTTACTGCACTCCAGGTGAATTCCTGACTCTTTGATGAGATACTTGTACCTACAAGAACTCTTTGCCTAAGTTTCCCTTGCATGTGGAGGAGCCCAAACGTGGTAACAACTCTCACATACAATGTTTAATCTCTCTATCCTTCAAAAACTTAGCTAAGAAATCGCTTTGAGGAATGGTTTTGTTTTCTGTTTGTTTGTTGTTTTTTCTTTTTCCAAAAGGAGGCTGGAGATGTAAATCCTTTGATGTATCCTGTTCTGGATGGGACAAGATATACTTAAGAAAAGCATATATTCACTTGATAAATGTGTATTTTTAAGTGTCTCCAGAAGGGAAAATAAAATTTCTAAAATGACTGGCCCATTCAGTAAGGGAAGAAAGGGTGACTCACCAGGGCTAAGTGTTTGTCTTGTCACTTGATGGAAGTGGAGGAAGGTTTCTCAGATGCTGTCATGGTACTAAGAGTATTAAGAGTGATTTAATAACAGATATTTTAGAAATAGCGTGGGCAATCCCAGCAGTGTGTGTAGAGCACAAAGCTCTCATCACATCAAGAGGATGCTTCACAAGTGGATGATTGGTATGAGACATAAGGATTTTTACCATCCATCTGCACTCTTTGTCTTATCGCATCGGGTTTTGTTCTGTCTGTTTGTGTAAATAACCTTTGAGTAAGCAATTTCAATTTAGGGGGCTTATGACTCCTTAATTCAACTTTACTCATTCATGCCTGTAGCTATGGAAGGACGTACCAATCCTCAGTTTTTCAGAAAAGGTGGAAGCTGTTGTCTTTTGAAGAGATTATGTGCTCTGCATTGGGTAATAGGTCTCGAATGGATCATTGCCATGAGAATGTGCTCTTGTGCTGATATACTGATTACTAGTGCTGCACTGAATAAATTCAAAATTCTCTCCTGTGTTTTTGTATTCCTAATGTGCTCACCAATTCTAACCTAGCAAATACTCAAAAGAAGTGAAGCGACACACCTGTAGGACCAGAACTCAGCCCTGCTATATCAAAGCTCCTTGAGTCTGCAAAAGAGGATGGAAGAATTTTGAGGAACATATTTTTTTGTCAGTCAAGCGTTTTCAGAATTGATCAGTGCTTTTAGGTCATATTTTGAGAGTGTCTTTAAAAGTTCAGATACTCAGAGGATATTACTTACTTTCAGTATATATTGCTCATAAAATATTCAGGTTTTGTTGGTTCACTGAGGTCAAAAATACTTCAGCAAAAGCTGTGTGGTGTTTAAAGTTTCAGTTACATACATAGTGCAAATCAAGAAGGGAAGAGTGAGAAATTTGGTCATCTATTTCTGTGGCTTCCATCATCATTGAAGCACAAACTGCTCTCAGTCACTCTATGATTTCTCCTCAGCAATGTTCATGGCAGCAGGGAAGTGTAATCCTCATTGTATACCAGTAGGCTCCATCTAATCATAAAATGATAGAATAATTAAGGTTGGAAGGCACCTGTGGAGATCATCTAGTCCAGTTTACCACTCAGATGAAAGACAACTTCAAAGTCAAGTTCAACGTTGACGCTAAGGTTGCTCAGGTTACCAAGGAGTTATTTGGCAAAGCTAAGAATTAAACTGAAGTTTCTTGATCCTAGTGTGGAGTCCCTCAATTACACCTCTAACCCATATTTTGTAAGTGGTTTAAAAAAAGAGTTTGAAATACAGGCTAATCTAGTGTAGTTTATGAGTTAGTAGCATCATCTATACATGGGCAAAGGGAGTGTTCAGTGGTAGGACACCAAGTCGAAAGAGTGAGCGGTAGAAGGGGCATATGAAAAAATAGGTGTTTCATTCTGAATGCATTGGGGAAAAAATTTATTATGTACACTGAAGATTTAAGAAAGGCACCCAAATGCTTTCGTTTTATGCAGCTGATTACCTAATGCAGTGCTCCAAAGTTCAGGCTTTTACTAGCTGACTAATATCTAAAGACGTTTTCTGCTTGTTTTCTCTGCAAACTCATTTCACTGACAAGAAATACATTGTCTATATGGGGTGAAGAATGGCATTTAAGTATCGTGTGTTGAAATCCCACTCACTTTTACACATTATGCTTCAAAGCCCTGCTTCCTGGATACAAAAGTAGTTGTGTTTCCAGCAGAAGGTTTACATAGTTTAGCATGAAGTAAAAGCACCAGGGTATGAAGCCAGCCACGTATATAAACCATTAAACAATTTCAGCACAAAGCTGCACAAAATGTCTATTAAATTTAACAGTACTATTAAAAATCCACATTTAAGCTTTCTTTGTTTCTAGCAATGAGGCTCTGAAACATGGAAAAGTCAGTTAAAAAAATCCCCGACAATAAACAACCAAAGTCCAGCCTTTGCTTGGTACATAATTTCATAGCAAAGACGCAACGTCCAAGTCCCATGCTTCCCAATTGGTCTTGCTCCAATCCTGAGATGACTTTTAAGTTTTCTGCAGTGTAAATGTTCCCTTTATGAAGTGGGCTATAGCCAATGCCCATGGAAGCCTCTCCTAAGGAGGTGTTATTTTAATATGTGAAGGGCAGTCATTTCATTTCATAAAGATAGCTTGTTCCACATAGGAAATAAACATCACACTTGACAGATGCAGGGACGCTCAAAGATCCTTAGCTCCTGTGGGGGTAGTGGAAGGCCTATAAAGCTGTACTGTGTTCCTTGCATTGTGGTGCATGCAGCTTTAGATGTCTTCTCTGAAAACCAATTCTGTGGTATAACTGTAGCCATCTAGTAATTTTATTTTACTTTTAAGTACCATGCATGAATGCCATAGAATGCAGGGAGAAGCATGGTATTATGCAGAAGGGTGCTGATAGCAAATGGAGAAGGGTCCCTAGGTAAGTGTATAACCTTCCCTATACTCAGTTGTAGTGAACTTGCTGGGAACTGGCATCAGGCAAGATGTGAGGGGTTCAAAACCAGCTTACCCATAATTAGTTTATGGGAATAGCATCTCTGTTGACATAACAGAGTGCAGGTTAATGAAACAACTAGTTTCACTCAGAAATTTGTCTCATCACTGTCCCAAGCACATAGGAGTCCGAGATGGTGGATTGCTCCAAAAAAATTCCTATTTTATATTCCCTTGTTTTGAAGCTGTCGTGTCCTCAGCATGTTGGGGGTGACCCCCCCTTTTCAAGATGAGCGCAGTCTGTGTCTTTGATTTAATTCTTTTTGGATGTTGCATGTACTTTGGGCTGATGAACGACTATTTCTGACGCAAGGTCTAGAGGCCAAAACGCTGGCTTAGCAACTGGAGGGAAGAGTTCAGATGAAAGGGATGAGAGACCTCCTGCCTTATCTATTAATCCAATGCTGCATTTGTTATCCAGAAATTATGGGGAGCTGGCTGCCGAGCAGAGGTGAGGCTTATCCAGAGTTATTCCAACCGCATTTCTCAACGTCATGTTTGTTGTGCTTGGAAGGAACTGGATCGCTCTGTCGTCTCTCTCTCTCACTCCTTCTTACTGAACATAGTAGCTATACTATGTTCTTACTGGAGACCTGTGGCACTTAATGGTGAACCAAAGTTGCTTCATTTTTCCCTCATTTGATGAATGAAGCTGGGATTGAGGAGGGTAGGGGGAGTGGAAGCAAGGAGAGAAGGAAAATTCACCTTGAGAAAACCCAGGTTTCCTTAATGAGTGAAAGATGTTATTCTGAGAACAACACATATTGCAGGAACTTTGTTGGCCAAAAAAAGGAAAAATGCTCTCTGTCTGTCTCACAGTGCTTACAATCTTTCTGCTCAATGCAAGAATGCAAAGTATATGGGAGAAAACTGAAAGAAAGCTTAGGTAAGATTCCCTCTCTGTCATTCCAGTAACCTGTACACATGCCATTCTGTCACCCAACATCACTGCTGCTTGAATGAATGCAAAAGAGAGAGGCTGTGCTGAAATCCATAGTGCTTTCTAAATAAAGCTTATAGTATAGGTAAACATAATTTAATCCCCAGGATAAATAGCCCAGAAATGGAAGAATTTGCTTTCTCATGCACAATGTATAACTTCTCTTGTGATAGAAATAATAATTTCATCATCAGCAAATGCTGTTGTTGGCACTACTTTAGCATTGTAGTAACAGTTCTGTGATAAAACAATTTGTTCTTTCTTTCAGTTTTGTTTTTTTTTTTTTCTTCATGATTCATCATATATTACGCAGCAGCATTAGTTCTTACCAGTAAAGATTGCTGTGGAAATCACCTCTCAGAACAGTGTTGTGTGATGTTGTATCCACTACTGTCAGGGAATTTATTATGGAAGAAGTAAATACCGTGAAATTAGTTGTACAACATTTCAATGAAACTTCAGTTTCCTTTTCAAGAGTTTGCAGAAATGGCAACATCTACTGTATCTTTTTTTCCTTGCAAATTTTTATTTCCTCTTCAGATTTTGCTTTTCAAAACTTTGTATTTTTATCTAAATTAGTTCAAGCTGTCACCAACACATAAGCATTTTTAATTTTTTTTCCACACAGCAATCTTTCCCAAGAAAACAAAGAAAACAATGCTTAATTCATTGCTTTGCATTTTTCTTATAGATATTGCATGTATTCTATCTCATTATTTATTTCAGCAGCAGGCAGACAATAATATCACAAAAGAGTTTTGTTGTGATGGAGGACTTTTTTTGGGTTTGGGAAAAATCTTGGGGGAAGACAACCAGTGTGATTTGGCAGCTCCATTCTTTTTGCTTTTGTTCTCCTTGAACCAGATGGGTTTCTTACTCACGGGTTCCAATGGGACTTCTTGTGGGGTAAAACACTATACAACATCAGTGAAGTTATGATAATCTGGCCCTCCCTGTGCAAAGAGATATTAAAAGTCCACTCTTCCAGGGACTAAGACAATTAGAGAATCTGCTAAATAACAGCTTTGAAATGCTTTTTTCTATATACATGTACTTGTTTTGAATAGGGAGCAGAGTTTCCTGGACTAACTCCGAAGCTGATGTGAAGAGGGAGGGTGATGGACTGGCTCAGTAGCTGGTCTGGAAAGCCCCTTGTGTGTTAGGTCCTACACAACCAAAATTAGTCAAGTCTCAGACATCACAGCCTGGCCCCTTGGTTAGTCATTTATAACCATGAAAAAGAAGGGCAAGGTGGGTGCAGAAAGTTCTCATTTTGTACTAGTGGTATATTTTGACCACTCTCTGTTTATTTTGCTCAGACATAAAGTGACAACACAAGACGTAGGGCACAGTGAAGCAATGCCTGGGAATTTTGCCACTGATGCTACTGGTGTTGGTCTCTAATCCCTTTCCAGCAAAGGCGAGATGATGCATCAGCAAAATGGCTGCCCACACTGGGAGAGACACCAGGACCATTCACAGCTGCTGAGACAGTGAAACAGTATTTTGAGGAAGAAAAAAAAGAAAAAGCTCATTCCTTAATATATGGTCTTATAGGGTAAATATTTATCCAGCCATCTAAAGGCAGGAGTAATCGCTGCAGTTTTCCCTTCACTCAGAGATTGGAGATTTTCCCTGACTGAAAAAAAGAGAAGTCCAATTTTGTGTATGTGAAGAAATCAAAGCATTGCCCTTGAAATGGGTTTTTCAGCTGTCTCCTGGGTATTCTGGGGTTAGTTTTCACCACGTGAGGTTCTGAAGTGCATACTCAAAGGTTCAAACACAGGAAAATTGGCTATCACTGCCAGCTCTGTTGGGTGGGGAGAAAGCAGTTCCTTTATAGAAAAAGAAAAAAAATTAAAAAAAGGAAAGACATTTTCTTCTTATTTCAAGGGACTGTATGAGAATGAGCTGGAAGAAGTCTTGAGTTTTATTATATCCTGTAATCAAATTTGAGCATCTTATTTGCTTCTTTTCTCCAAGACCACCCTGGCGGTAACAGTCCACACACACACACAATTTTGGTATGCATAAACCCATAAATTTCATAACAAAATATAGGAGCTGAGGTTGTAGGAGGACTGTAAGGCAGAAGGTGCTGAAATGTAAAGTCTGTGTGTGTTTGAAGGGATGTCATTTATTACATACTTCTGCCTTTTAAAAAAAAACCAACCTTACTGTTACCACACAGACTGTATAAATATATATTGCCTAATGCAAGATGGTGTGGTGTAAAGATTTTATTGGCATGCAGTAGCTTAGCTTGAGTAGCAAAGGCCTGAGCAAGCTCTGTATCACCTCAGATGTGTGCCAAGAAAACATGTCCTTGGCATGGGCAATGAGAACATCCGCAGTGACGCTGCATAGGTGCAAATCTAATGAGGATAATAACCCATGTGCTTCAGGGCATCAACCCATTACTGGCTGCCTGGGATTAGGAAGGAATTTCTCCTTTGGTTGTGTTATTCTAAAGCCATTTATTGTGGGGCTCCACACACTTCTCTCTGAAGCCTCTACCACTGGCCACTGGAGGAAGAGGATAATGAATTTGATTGACTACCTGGAAGGGCCTGATCTGGCAACTCATGTGCTCTTCTGTGAATTCTGTAATGATACCTGTTTTATGTGGTTTGGAAAATGTTTTGATGGGGCACTTTGTGCACATCTCTCTGTAATGCCAGCTCCTGTAAAGCTTCTTTCATAAATGTATGGAATAATTTAGGTTGGCAGGGAGCTCTGCAGATCTCCAGTCAATACCCCACTCCAGGCAGGGCTGACTTCAAAGTCGGGTCAGGTTGCTCAGGGCCTTGCCCATTCAACTCTGAAAATCTCCAGGGGTAGGAATTTTGCCACTTCTCTGTGCCTTCCTCCGTGGAGACTTTCCAGCAACTTTAGTAGGAGTGACACTTCTAGATACATCTGTCTTAACTTGAGCTGTAGAAAGGTGGAGTCTCTCTATTCACAGTTAGTAATTTTTTCTTTCTCCTATAATCAAGGGAGAGAAATACATGTCTCCCAGTAGAGCTTCCTTCATCCAAAGATAGGTGGCTGAGCCCACCCTTGGCCTGAATAATTTCTGGCAAGGTCTGTCTTTCTCCAGTGAGGATGGGAAGAACATACAAGTCCACCTTAGATTTAAGACCGACGTACTGGGCAGCAATAGTTACCTGGAATGTAACTATTCAGCCAAAATTCAGTCGTCCAAGGTGAAGGGAATAGTGGCAGTACATGTTATGAGCTCACTTTGAAAAAAAAAAGTCCTAAAACACTAGAGAAGGTAGTTCCTGTGATGTTTACTGGTGTAGAACTACTATTCCTGAACAACAAGACCTTAAAGGCAGCAAGTTTCTCAATAGAGCTTTATATCTGACTTATTGTTGCACATCTAAAATCAGTGAAGGTTTATCCTATTGAAAAATGGCTTTGGATTTCAACAATATCAGCTGATATTTGAACTCTGAAGGTTTGATGTGGGCTGTCCTTATTACAGCTGTTAAAAAAATTCAGACTATTACTGTTTCTTCAGGAGAGAGAAAGACATTTCAAATAAAATGTTGTGAAAAACACATCTATCTTTAGGTGACAGGGAAAAAATAGTGGGAAGAAAAAGTAGGAAATTCTGTCCAATAAAAAAGCAAGCAAAAAATAAAAAAATCACAAAATCTTTTAAAAGATTCTGGCAAGAAATCATTGGCAGTTCCTAAAATTCCACTGAATTCTAGACTTCCCCAGTGAAATCTGCTTCCCTGGAACTGGATCTGGAAAATCCCTGGACATGGTGCTCTCCAAACAGAAAACAAAAACACAGTCGCTATCACTTGGGGAAAAGAGTCCCCAAGATTTTGTGATGAGATTATTCCAATACATCTCTCCAATGAATTGCCGTTTATTTCTTTTTCTACTTTATGGACAGAGGCCTAATGCTTATCATAGTCTTTATTATCTCAAGAAGTCCCAGTGAATTTCTTGAGAATGAGTAAGATTTTCCTATTCCAGCCTAAAGAGAAAAAAATAAAAGTCAAGGACAATGAAAAATCACTTTTTATCCCCATCTAAGAAACTTCCATAGCTTTTGTTAGCAAATCCAGTTGAAGTTCTTTCTGCATGGCAAACCCTTTGCACACTGTCTCATTTTCAGGATGCCAGGGGAATAAATGGAGTGATGGAATCTGGAAAGATCTCACTGCAATTTGAAAAGTAACTTTCTCCTTCCTTTCCCCCCACCTACTGCCACAGCAGGGGAAAATTATGGGAGTAAGAAAAACAAAGCTCCCACAATGTTAAAACTTGCTGCTCTGTCAAATAAAATTTTCTATATTTTTCCGTGAATTATGAAAAAAGAAAAAAAAAAAAAAAAGGGTTCATGTATAAGTATGTTGCCCGAATGGTGTGCCAAACTAGTGCGGGCAACCCACACTAAGAGGCCACAGAGCTGCTGCATTCCTCACCCCACGCACGTGGGCAGCGGGCTGGGAAGGGAAGCTCGGAGAAGCAGCAGCTTTGGCTTCCCCAGCCTGGGCGCGGGCCAGCATAGCTGTGGCTGGTGCTCCGGAGGCTGTGCGCGGCGGCCAGCCCGGACCCGCGCAGGGGGGCTGCCCTCGCTCCCCAGAGACAGAGAGAGGCCTCGAAAATGGCAAAACTAAACACGTTTTTGATTGCTTTTTTTTTATTGTGGGAAAGGGTCGGCTTCTTGGAAGTGGGGCGGGGGGGGAGGGGGGAGAAGTTTGTCTTAAAAATCCTGAAAAGGAGGATGTTTCAGGAAAAAGGAAAAAAAAAAGAGTAATGTTTCAATTTGGGTACATTTATATAATATCCCCTTTGGAGCTGTAGTTTGGTTAACCTCTGTGGGTCGAGCTCCCAGCTAGAGAAACCTCTCCTCAGGCTTGCTGGCCATAGAGCCTCATGAAGCAACCACCACCCTGGTGCTTTGTGGACGATTTAAGTAGGGAATTTGGTCTCTGGAGAAAAAGGGAACACAACACACCCAAGCAATCATCGCAATGAGATTTTTTTTATTTTTCTTTTTTTTAATTTTGCAGAAGGACTCTTTTCCAATTAACTCTACATGGGATTAACATTCTCTTCCTCTATCCCCAGGCCACTACAACTGTGTTTTGCCTCTTGTTTGGAGGGACATGAAATACATGATTAAGATCAATGGGATTGTGTTGGTTCTAACAGAAAGAGTATTCCATCCTGTGCTTGCAAATTGTCCAAGTTTGAAAACACAAGTCACCAGGTTATTCTTCAGGAGTTAGCTCCTGCAGAGCCTCTCTTGATGCGGCTGGTGACCCCGCTGATGTGTAACATGCGTGTGTATCTACGAAACACATAGTTATGGTCTTGTGAGAGGCAGCAGCCAGTTGGTAAATCTCGTTCTCGGTATGTGAGATGTCCCAGGTTGTGTTTAAGGAGTGCCCCATGAGAGCTGGGTTGTATTTACAGTCCTGCCACTGATGTACTTTGGTGGCCCTGGGCAAATCGCTGCTTCTCTGCAATGGGGGAAAATTACTGACTTTCTTTGTGGAAGTGCTGTGAAATCTACTGAGGAAAGTATAACATGAGAGTTAGGAAATTATGATAATACATGCAGTAGGAGTTTAGATTGGACCTCCCATTGGGGAGTTTTAGGGATAGGTCAGTGGGGGGGTGAATACCAGATTTTAACACAGTTTGGTTTAAATATACAGTCCTGTGAGTATGCAGGCTATTAATGAGTGCTGTCTCTTTTCAGCTCCTTTCCTCTGCCCTGTCTGTCAGTTATCTGGAGCCTCTCGTAGAGCAGCAGACAGTGGTAATCTCTTTCAGATGCTCCCAGTATCTGTCTATATCTTGGCCAGATCATGAGTGAAAAGGGGATCATCAAAACCAGAATAAAACAACGCAGCAGCCATCCAGCATGAAGTGATGGAAATTTGTGGGTGAGAGAAGCTGAATTTCTGCTGTTGCTGTTGTGTTTTGTTTTTAAACGCAGAGGGCATGTTGCTGCTTCTCAGTTGTCATTTGCTAGGTCGAAGTGATCTGTGACTCCAGAAAGCTGTGACGTAAATAACATAGAAAAGGAAATATTTTGTCAATTGCTGAAACTGGCCATATGTTGCAATCAGATGTGCAGGAATTAGAAAAACAAGAACAAGGAAACTTTGTGTATAGCATCAAAGGCAGAGTTGGCTCACACTTTGAAGAGCAGAAGCATGGCCCTTATTGTTTGTTGACTTTCTCCTAGTTTGCGTGCTTGAAGCACTTGAGCTTATGGGCATGTTAAGGGTGTGTTGACACTGGAAGGCAAAACCCACGTCTCATGGGTGCAGCGAGGCTGTTAGGCAGCTGAGATATCAGAAATAGGTTTATAGGGACATCCTAAGTGCCTGGAGCTGTGACAAGGATACACCTGGGAAAAAAAAAAAGTATAGTTTCAATGGATCATACAGAATCAGACCTGATATTTGGAGCCATATGGCTGTTATAGGTTGTTAAGATCTCTCCCCTCGGCATGGTGTGTCTATACACAGCCATACAGGACTATGTTTGTAAGTGTCCAGCAGAATCCTTATCACTTTTTTGTTGTGTATCAACTTGTTATGGTTCTTTGAAGGTTTGATCCACTGTGACCAAATTTCTACCAGAAGTTATTTTTTGGCTGGATTCTCAGTGTCTGGTAAGGGTTGATTTTGTGCTGCAGCCATGCTGTTTCTTTACTGATTTTTAGCAGATTTTTTTCTCCCTCGTTTGGTTATTTCTCTTCATGAAAGATGTAGGAGTTAGTAGCCTTACTCTCCCATCATTTTGAAGGAGAATGGCCTAGGGAATGAAAAGTTACCAGGAGCTACTGAGACAGGTAGATCCAAAGGGAGCACAGTTAGATAGGGCAAAGGAAATTAGGCTATAAAGAGCATTGAATGAGAAGTTCAAGTTGTCTGGGAAAAACACTTGCACAAAAAAAATTTCAGTATGATTTGTTGAAAGTTGGCGGAGCGTTGCCAAAACACAGTCAAGGTCTTATGCTGGGATGTGTCTGACAATGTTGACTCTTGACTGCAAGCTGATGCGACATCTGTGGAAGCATGTTAGGAATTCAGGTCCAACATGCACTTCACCTCTTTCTATACCTAATAATCCATATGTACTATTTCAAACATTGCCATTTTTCAAAAATGATCTGTTACAAAATGCTCCTTCTTTGTCCCCTTCCAGAGCTTGGATTTCTCTCCCTAACCCCATGCACTGGTCACCCATAATGGATGAGATATAGATTATATGCTGCCTGTCTTCATGTTCATCCAAATGGCAGGCATGCTCCAAGGGATGTTTAGTCCTGGACTATCTTTTTGCACAGAAGGAACAAAGCAACCTTCCCTTGATTTTTGCTAAATGAATGGGATCTTGTCATAGACAACTTCCATAATCCCTTGAGCACAGTATTGGCTCTTGAGTCTGTGTTCACAATTTGAGGCACGGTAGCTCTCCTGTGTCTTCCCTGAAGACTGGATTTTGTCTTTTGTGATTTCTCCAGAGTTCATAGACACTTGTGTTCTGTGGCACTCTAGGCTCCAAATGTTTGTATACGTTGCAAACATCTCCCAGAGTCTATCTATCTGACCTGGCCCTGTGAGTGATGACAGTAGGGAAGGAACAGGATGTGGTGGATTTATGGCCAGTCTGAAGCTGCTTGAAGTGTTCTAGATGTAGCTGCTAGGTCTCTCAAACTGCGCTCATCAGACTGAGGATCTCAAATTAATGGCCATGGCTGAAAGCACTGACCATCTGTATTTTCTGGAGTTACAAAAAAAGAAACAATGGTTAAGGCAGGGAAAAGGAAAGAAAGAGGACTCATTGGTTTCAATAATTTTTAAAGAATCATTAGTTTTATTTAAGACTAAAAAAAGAGATTTGCATCTAATAAAAGTGGCATTAGTGCAGAGCTAGATAATTAACATAATCATGTCTAATTTCAGTATAATTAGCATGCTGTAATTAGAAAAGCCATTAGTATAATTAGAACATGTATAAAATTAGCACAAAGGTATTTTAAGTACAGGATCTGTTGTACTGTTGGTTAATGTGATGTGGAAGGTAAAGCTGTTGTCATTTTGCATTTCAGGTGGCTTCTGGTGGGTAGCTCATGTACTTGCATGGCAGAGGAACCAGTGGAGGGTGGCAGTGGAAGTGATACAGCTGTAGTTCCCTGCTGTGAAGTCTTTGCTGGCAGAGAGTGTGTTGTTGGGCTAATAATTTTCATGGGAGGATGCTCAAGCATATAAATTGGCCCTGTGTGGATTAGCAAGATTTTCCTGCCTGCATCCATCAGACAGCATAATTTGGGAATGACCATGTTGTACTTCTCTGGATAAAAACTGTCCTGGATCCTGTAGTCTTTGGCAGGGCTGTGTCAGTTTTCGCCAGCTGAAGGTGTAGTGGCCTTTTGAATTGCAGCTGGACATTGATTATTGGAACATTAAGCTGCACGAAGGCTATTTAATTACAGACCTACAATGGTTTCTGCATGCTTTCCCTGGAATTCATTGTACGTTCAGGAAGGTGTGTAAATCAAACAACCAGCACATCAGGTGGGGGGGTGGGGGCTGAGCAGGAGGAATTATTGGATGCCCTCATAAAACTTTAAAAGGCTTGAATGTCAAGTTTAAACTCTTGGGGCCTTAAAACTTGAGTCTCAAGGCACTTCTACCTGCTGTTTCATCACATAAGCTTTTCACTGTTCATGAGCTGCAAACCCAAGATGATTATGACTTCTATTTCCCTGCAGTGTATTTAATTTCCCTTTACTGTTGTCATCATACCCATGTCTGAACCACCTTTCATCTCCTCCTACCACTCATCATCCTTTCAGTTGTAGCCAGTGATGCATAGGCTTTTTAAATAGAGTGTTCCTTGTAGGCTCTTATATCAAAATCTGTTTAACCTCTGGTGCTTTCAAGCTTAAGGCAAAATCACTGCGTATTAGCAGTTCTAATGCATAACTGCACTCAACAGGAGAGTTAGCAAATCTGCAGAGTGATACCGCAGCGCAGAGGGGATAAGCGTGCTGCCAGCTGTGGCTGGCTGTTCGGCTGTGCGCTCCCCGCCTAAGCCATGGGTGCCCCACGCTGACCCCGTGCAGCAGCCAGAGACCTCTTGTGCCACGTGGCTGTGGACGCCCACTCTGGCTGGCCTGTCCTTGTGGTGGAAGGACTACAGATGGTCCTAAAATCATCTGTCAGAGTAAGGAAGGCACTGGGCTCCTCCTCCCTGGTGCCACAGACAGACTTTTCAGTCGTTTCCTTGCAATGGTTTTGTCCAGGGGAAAGACCGAGTGTCTCATCCTCTGCTGTCCCTGTGCCCCAGGGAGCCCCCTTGCATCCTGTCTCCTTGTTCTTTATCTCTGTGTGCTCTGTCTGTCACTGGGGTAATCTTAGATGCTTGGGCCTCTTCTCTGCTGTAGTATTTAAGAGCAAAGGCTCCACATGCACCGTCAAAAACATTTTACATGATACCCTAAGTGACATGGAGATTTACAATCAGATAAAAGTAGCAGCATCCACAGCAAAGCAATTAAACTGACAACTCAGTGGCTCAAATTTGAATTTAGAGGAATTTAGGGTCACGTGTAGTTGAATCTCCCCTTTGATTAGGGTTGGCTGGAGCAAAGCAACAGCAAGTAACAGTTCCTAATGTCTCTGCCAGAAACTAGCTCAGGAAAGCTGGGTTGTATTGTCGTTTCTGTTTGATGGCTGGCGTTTCTTCATATTGGTTCCTTCATCACCCCACAAACTAAACCCTTTAGTAGCAGCTGTAGCAAAAATGTTAGAAAGTACGCCTGGGGAGGGGATCCTGAATTGAACTCTTGGCTCCCCAGTTAGCTCAGACATTACATTTTTTGGGTCAAAGCAACAACAATTGTGACACCAGAATAACTTGCAGATAATGGTTCAGTTTGGTAAGTTCCCCATAAAATATCCACTTAATGCAAGATGCTTCACTTAACACTCAAGTCCAGGGAGAATCTTATCACTTGATGATCATCTTGCAGGGGAGAGAGAAATTCTGTGCTACACAGTGCTCATTTCCTAGACTAAGTGAGTCTCTTGGCTCAGTTTAAGGCTTCTTGCCTATTTCCATCCTGCATATTTATTCTATCAGTCCAGTTTTATAACATCCTAGAAATAATTCACTCAATTTTCTTTCAAAGAGTCAGAAACCATGGCTAGGCATTGGATTACAGAGTATCAAAATGCTTTGCTAATGAGAAATGGGCAAATGAATCTGAGGAAATAACTCCACTTTCCCTGAATATTTCCTCGTGCTTGGGACCAAACCCAAAGCCAAGCTGAGCCTTACTACTAGGATGGATTCATGTTTTTCCAGTGTTTTTGATTGCTTCTCACATCCCATCCCTGCTTTGGAGTTTGGGTTTGGACAGAAGCAGCAGTGCTGAAAGGTTATGAAATGGTTGTTTCTGTCATGTCTCTGGCCAGTCAGCCACGGAAATATTTAGAAGTTTTGGTGGAGCCTCTGAAAATTCATTTTCAGCCATGAACTTTGGGGAAATCTATGGATGGCCTGGGAGAGGCTGCATTCTGGGGCTTTCAAAGTTGATTAGCAAGATTATTGCTTTGGAAATGCAGACTCTAAATGGGAGATAATGGAGATACAGCTTCATTTGGTTCTATTTCATCACTGCTGCTAAGGTGCAAGGAGTAAAAGGTTGAATAAAGATTCCCCTTTTATCTCATCTTTGTCATGAGAAAACGGGGTGCTTTGGTTTAGCAAAACCTCATCAGTTGTTATGATTTGGTTTTGCAAACCTCAAGCCAGGGAGGCTGGGATCTGGCTTCCATTATGCTCTAACCAGAAAGTTCATGCAGAAGAGCTTTTCTGCTCAAACTATCCTGAATTTGTCCTAACTTCAGTTTAATCCCAGAAAAACCTAAACTCTCAGCCCTTTAGGGTCTGTCTGTCACTGTTGTTAATGTGTTACAATATCCTGTGTAGGGTTTGATAGACAAATGGACTCTTGGAGGATATTTATCATACACGCACACAAACACACACAAACGTGTATATATACATATATATATATTGCAGTATTATGAGGTTCTCTTTCATTTGACCACAGTGGTTTCTACTTAGCCACAGAAATCTCATGCATATACTAGCCAGCTCCTATTTTCATTTGTGCTGGGGTGAAATCAAAATCTACTCAGCATGCTTCAAATGAAGGCAGACAGTGTGCCAACACCATGCCACCAAGGGAGAGAGCTCTGTGCTGGATTTTGTCTTCTCTGTCTTTACAGTGCTTGGTGAACTGCAGCCTAAAGTGGACCAGAAAGAGCAAAATGAACATGGTGATTATGTGCTGGATGTACTGGATGTGAACAATATTGAGAAATTTAAGATCAATCCTTATAAATACACTTACAGTGTGTGCATATAACTAAATTAATAGCAGGCATAACTCTTTTAAAAGTCACTTGACTTCAATTGACATATCAATATAATTGGCAATTATCTTAATTGATATACATGGCATAAATATTGTGCTCTGGAAAGCTTCCAGTCCTCCTTTATTAGAGTATTAAGCCACAACATATGCAGATTACATGGAAATACCACTGAAGCATTTGTTAAAAGAAATTCATTTCTTATGTCTCTTTCTTATATTTTTTATATACATGTGTATATATGTAAATATGCAGAAAAAAGTCATGAGGACATACTGAGTATTGTCAATACAGTCTTTTAAACAATTTCAAGCGATTCCACTAAAGGGTTTCTACAAGTTTCACACTCTGCTTTTGTGGAAATCAGCTTTCAAGTCAGTCAGGCTAGAGATTAGATCCAAAGATTTAAAACTCCTATAGATCAAAAGCAGATGCTCTTAGAAGACATTTCAGCCAAGACAAGCCGTCTGGGGACATTGTTACAGCGGGAGAAGACAATTTATCATTAAAACATGAAAGCCTCTGTTCAATAATAACCAGATGTATTAAAAAAAAAAAGAAGGAAAGGAAAAGAAAGAGAGAAAGAAAAAAAATAGGGGTGTCAAGGTCTTGATTCATTTGTCTCCCACTAGAAATCATCTTTATCCCATACTTAGGAAACGAGCGCAGATTCTTTGATGCCAAGACATAATATAAGAAAAATTGAAGCATTTCACATTGTAAATCCTTGGCAATTGGCAAGGAAATTTTAATTATATAAAAATCTGTGATGCCTTAGGTAAAGATAAGGAGCAATCAAGTTTAAGAACAGTTACAGTTTCCGTGACTTAAAAAGAGGCGAAGATCTGAGAGGAGCATTTCAGACCCTTCTCTCTTTCTTTGTACCAGTTTTCACTTTTTCCCATGTTCACTCTGACCTAATGCAAGTTGGCAATTGTGCTTAGTTTTAAGTTAAAACCTCCCCTCCACACATTTGCGAACATCATTGAAGCCTTCCCCATATAGCAGAGGGATTGCTGTGAGCCACAGATGTGTAGGGAAACCAGGGCACAGTGAGATGGGGTGAGTTGCCTCCTCATACACAGCATAACCAGTAGGAGAGACAGGAAGTGAAATTTTTAAGATCTCATTTTTTCAGTCTCATACTCTAACCACTAGAGAGCATCCCTTCCCAGTGAAATGTATAGCTCTGTAACACAGGAAATGCATTTGCTGCCAGTATATGTGAAGTAGGAAGTCCTCTTCACTCTCTATTCTTGTTTTACAGGCCATACTATAAGAGAGTGGGTGTGATTAACAACATTTGTTATAATATATTTAAAATCATTTCCAGGTCTGTGGTTAGACGTTTCAGGCTAAAGTTCCCTAGTGAACAAGTATATCTAAGGACTCAGAGTGAGTGATGTGAAGTTAGGACACAAATTCTTTGCCGTTGTCACCAAGCAGGTCACAGAGCAATCTGCCTGAGCTCCCCGGTCCACCCACAAAATGAGATGCAAACCTCATTGCTTTTCTCATAGAAATGTGGGAATGAGATGCACATAACGTCAGAGAGATGAGAGAGAACTTGCTGAAAAATGTTTTCATTGATGATGCTGGAAAACACTCATTCTTCAACATGGAAGCTTTTGGGAGAAGTATATTGATTTAGATAAAGCTCTGGGAAAACTACTCTAGTTCAGGATGAAATTTTTGATCAGTCAAAATGAGAGACCTGTTCATCCCACACAAGTTCAGAGGGGAACACAACTTGTAGGGCTTTTTTGATACCTCCTTTGAGCCAGGCAGATTTGAGCTAGAGTGTCTGATTCCCTAGGTATTTTGAAGGATGGGCTTCCCTGTCTCTGACTGTGAAGAAAACCATTGTCCTGGCCCTGAGGAACCTTCCCAATAAAACTGTTGTCAAAACCAATAAAGAGAGAGATTGCCAGATTCAGTAAAATGTGAATCTCATTTTGCCTGTCATATTGAGTATGTTACATGTGAGTCTCTGTCATCATCTGCTTTCTGTCTAGCAGTGTCCTTGATAGGGGATTTGGAAGAAAGAACCAACAGATCAGATAGACAAAGATGATGACTGGCCCGTCAAGAGGACTGGGAAGACAATTTAGAGACCGTCTTCTAGACTCTGTGATCAGAAACTCTGGAGACTTAGGACATGGGTGTTTGTGGATTTCCATGGCTCTTTGAGCATGGAGCACAAGTCAGAGGTCTCTTGTCTGTAGGTGGCTTCTGGGTTCTAGTCAAGCCCTCCTATAAGGGTTCAGAACCAGGAGATTTTGTCAGGGTGAAAACATTTTCCAGGGAAAGTATAAGGAGACCGTGACAAAGTCTGGAAAGCATATCAGCATGCCTGCCCTCTAGGAACTGGAAGCCTTTAGCGAAATAATTCCATTCCTTTTTCTTTGAATAAGAAAAGAAAGACATTGCCATCTTATAGTCCAGCAAGAACAACTATGATAGAAAGTACTTAGCTTTCTGAAAAACTCAACTTGGGTGAGCTGGAGAACTGTCATCATGGAAAAAATTAAATTAATTGTATTTTTATTTCTCCTCTGTGTGCCAAGCACCATTCATTTCCGACAAATCTGTTTACTGTGCTAAGGATAATAATGTTGATGTAAAGTATCAAGAAAGCATGAGATGGATGCTAGCTTTTGACTATTCTGTTGATGTCTTTGGAACCACATGTGGTAGTTTGGAGACCCATGCAGACCTACAGACCCACTGGGGATGACAGCCCTTTAGTGACACATTTGCAAGTGGCAACATGCAGCTATTGGCTGAAGGTATATGATCTGGTATTGCAATGTCTGCTATTTCAAGTGGGCTTCATCTCCTTTTCTTCGCTTGGGAAGAAATCTCTTTGCATCTGCCTTGGAAGGCAAATGGTCATAAGCAGAGTGGACTGAACCAGAGAAATCAGGTCCAGGGCCAGATTAACAGCGCTGCTGTCATCAGGAAGCTGAGTATGGTCTTTCTAATTTTGACTCACAGCAAAAGATCTGACTTAACTGGATCCAGACTGGATCTGTACATGGATTTGGAAACCCCAAAAGTTTGGGAGTTCACATCTGGGGTTCTTACCATAGATTTAAAGGCAGGAAAAACTGGAGAGAAGGGGCTCTTCAGCAGTCAGGGGAAGACAGAATCAAGGAAAATATGACTTAGAAGGGGAATGACAGGTAGAAACATTTACTCTTTCATTGCTCAATGTTGTTTCAGTTGTACCAATATATTCTACACGTGTACAACCTCACCTGTGCTTCTAGGTATCTAGTGCCTCAGTTTTGGAAGGTGGAGATCCACTACCACGTGGTACCAGTGGCCACCACACTGACACTGTGGCTGTTGTCACTGTGCCTGAACAGAAGCTTGTTTGGGGCACAACAAGTGGTTCATGTGGCCACATACACCATTTACACAGTGTGGGAGATCACACACATAAAAGTTTAGTGCAGAAGTGGACAAGCACAGACTCACACAGCCCTCGGGCCTTTTCTGTTAACAATCAGACCCATAAAGCACATTAAAATAAACCTATTTTTACAGCTCTGCACTGCTGTTCAACCAAGCATTGCAAGAAGCAAACAAAAGCACCCACTGCTCTGGAAATATGAGACTTCATTCCTATCCAGGAGCACAAATTGTACTCAGGAGGGAGTTACGAAACCCTGTTTAAGTTCAGATTTGTATTCAGTTTTACATACCTTTGATTCACCCTTCTGTAGGAGGTGTTTTTAATTTTTAGCCTTTGATAGCTCTATACTTTTGTTGAGAAACCATTTCCAAATAGTTTTTCATCAGGGTTATGAGACCATGAGGCAGAAACAAGTGAGGTTTTTTCCTCCCCTTTTTCAAGTGTAAATAGATACAAGAGGGAAAGTATGTTCAAGTGCAGAGAGCCTTCTTGCCAGCTGTTTCATGGCTGCCTACAGGGTGAGTTAAAGAGAGCACAGGAAGATTCTCTCTGTCCACTGCCGCTCTCAGGCAAGGGTGAGTTTAGGCTCCCTGTGGATGACCTAGGCTGCAGAGCAGCTGAACCCCTCCGCATCTGATCCGTCCTGATCACTCAGACAAGGACTGGATTTCTCATCAGGCACCAAAACACTTTCTGGCTAGAGGGCTCCTGTTTGCATCATGGGCAGCCTTGTGGTGTGGACTCAGGACTCAAAGAGGTGTCTCTGGGGTAGAGAGGTGACTACTGTCAGAGAGGCATCCTCTGAGAAAAAAAATAAATATATACTCTCTGTCTTCAAAACAATGTCTTACAGCATCTAGACCAAAAAGGTCTTGATTTTACTTGGAGATCCAAACCCAAAACAAATGAGCATTTATAATAATTGATTGTAAACGCAGAATTGTTTGTTCTCCTTCTAATTTTTCTTTGATTTTCCTGCAATCCTTTCAAATAACATCACAAATCCTTTTGCATTTGTCAAGCTAAGTGAGCCACTCATTTTTCCCAAACCTTGCTTGGCTGTAAGGGCTTTAAATATTGCAACACTTGATATAAAGCAAAGATTTTTGCTGATAAGCATGCGTAATGGTTCAAAACTGTTCCAGAGAGCAAATCTGGTTTCTCAAAGGTAAACGATAGAAAAAGCTGGACTTTGATTAAATATTCCAATCATTACATGCTAATGGTGCATGAAGCTGTGATTTATCAGCCAAAACAATGTGCTGGAAAATGAACATAATTCATTAAGCTTGAACCAAACTCCACTTGAGCTTTCCACTCACAATAATTCTTGGCCAAGAGCAATTGGTGTTTTGCAGCAGAGGCCTGTTTGTAGGAGAATTCTCATTTTTTATGCTGCTCTGCTCTTGAGACACAAATTCAGCCACTTGAGCTTTACTCTGCAGAAAGCAACCGCCTGAGCATCCATCAGCAGCACTGGCCTGAACTGCTTGTAAAAGAACCAGGGGGCAGGGGGGATTATTTTTCTTGCATACCTGTTTTAGGCACTGTGAGCTCGACTCTAAGTGCCCTGAAAGGCATAAGGTTCAGGATGAGCAGGGACAGATCCTCTCCAGAGTGCAATTTCAGGGGCTTGCTTGGCATCAGCACAACAATGCTGCTCTTCCAGCAAGGAGCAAAGATGACAAAGAATTGTTTTAACTCATGCTGAGTGTGAGCAGAGAGCTAAGAATTACTGCTCAGCTTTGGCCTAGTGTGGTGTACCCCTCCTCTCTGCCGGTTCCTGCCTCGCTGCTGGGAAGCTGCGGGAGGATGGACTGGTAGCAGATCCCCTCTCCTTGGCCTCCTGCCTCCGCCCTGTGAGAACAGTGCTGGGTGCCAATAAGATATAATTACTTGTCAGGCTGCAACATGTTTATTTTTAGGCACGCTGATGTGAGCTGGGGACACAGGCTGATCAGAAGTGGTTTCACGCTCTTTGCTACCTCCAAAGAAGAAGGGTGTTTGTCAGTGCTCGAGTGCAGGGCTGGAGATGGTGTGCCTGCTGCTAGCAACATGTGCTGCTCTGTTTTGATAACATCCTGGGGCTGGTTATCGTGTAATAACAAGGAGTTAGGTCTGTTTATTAAAAAAAGATGTCTGTTTTGTTACTGTGTCTTTGCTATAAAAGCAGTTGGGGAAAGGAGAGGGAAGATGCCAAATTGATTGTTGCTGTAGCTACAGAGGAGGCTCATCACTATATAGATATTTGTACTATTAGATTCAACTCCTAATGTAAATCAGGGTCAGGAAGCAGTTTAGTCTGTTCCCCATAGTCTCAAAACCTCAAAACCACCGTGATTAAGTTCCTTCTCACCCACTTTGCACATCCAGCCGAACACCGAAGACGTAAACCAGAAGAATTTCCTGCCCCTCACGTCACTTTATTTCTGTGTTCACACACACGGAAGAGAAATAACAAAATGATTTATGAAGTTTAACCAAAACCAACTCATCAGGCCTGTGAAGCTTTAGTAGGAGACAAGGGGGGAGGGAGGAAGGTATTTTTGGCCAGAGAGGTGTACACAGGCATGTAGAATTCACGCCCTGACTGATATGTGGTCACGAGGCAGCGGCAGTCCAGGACTCACGGGCTGCACTGCTGCCCAGAGCAGCTGCCCCAGATGACAGTGTGGTTGTTATCACTCCCAGCAAAGCCAGAAGTCCAGATAGGATGAGAAAGTGGGGCAGGGATGCCAAGCACCATTCAAGAAAGTTGCCCAGCACGGTGTATATGTGATACCATGGAGCTGCGGGATTGCCGTGCTTTCTGCCCATGTTCCTGCAGCGTGGGGTATCCAAACCGTGCTGGGCACCCACCAGTGACGGCTGTGTGCTCCGCAGCTGGGAATGAGCCAACCAGTGCGGTGTTGGGGCATCATGTCTACTGTGGCTTTTCTGCTCCAGAGACTCCAGAGCTGGGCTAGAGGGGCCTCTTTGTCCAAGCTTGATGGTTTGTGTCGGGGATGATGGATAGCTCTGCTTGTAGAAGTAGGTTACACCTGCGGTTAGCTGGCAGCGTGCACACGGCCAGTCTGGGAAGCTGACGCGCTGCTGCTGCCTTAGTGGGGTAATTGACTAATTTGCTTCTCCTTTGATCTCGCAGAAAGCACTTGACAGTTTTGGAAGAGAGAAGAAGGGAAAACCCCTCTCACCTTGGTTGCGTTGTGTAAGCAGAGTGCTGTGGGCTGTGCTGGCAGTGTATGCCTGGGTGGGGGCAAAGAGAGTTGAGAACAGGAACCAGTCCAGCCTCTCGGGCAGGGACCAACGCTTGGCCTCTGCTGGAGAAAAAAGTGGGGTGTAATCCGGAGAGTGGGATGGATGAGCTCTTTGCTGCACTTTGGTTCTGGGAAATGAAAGGATGTTGGGGGTACTGGAGGCACACTAGCAAATCATCGGGTGACTGAAGAGTTCATGGCGCTGTAGATTTGAGAAGTACAGGAGATGGGGATTGGGTTGTTCTCACTGAAAGCTACAGGGGTGATGAATGTCCTGGTAGCTCTGTTGTGTGGACACCAGTGTCCCTCCTTTTTCTGTGTTCCCTCTGCCGCTGTTTCTCTTGGAGGCTCAAATTAGATGCCAGGATAAAAGCTGTGATCGTACGATACAGTCACTGTTTTTAGGGACAAGGCCTTTATAAGTGGACAAAGTGCTAAAGACATTGAGCCAGGGAAAGGAATGAGTGTAAGTTTCTCCAAGGTCTGCCACAGACTCTATATGACCTTTGGAAATTCCTGCATCATCTTGGCCCACCTTCAGTGGTCTGAGTGCAGCCCCAAGAAAGTGCAAACACTTCCTTTCATCCAGTCTTTATTGAAATTATCAGATCTTCTGAGCAGCTGTTGTTTTCTATCTGAGTTTGTAGAGTACCTGCCAATAGGTACAATGCCATAGCGAGTTGCGAGCAGAGGCTCTAATCTTCCAAGATACTTAGGTGCCAAATTCCCGTTCAGTAAGAGCTCCTGCTTACTTTGGAGATCTGGGTTTAAGGACACAGTGGACCACAAATAATCCTTCTAGCACACTTCAGACTATTGCAAAAGAATAAAATAATTCTTAAAGTTCGTGTGCTTGTGTTGCTAACCTCTCAGACACATTTTGATTTATTGAAGGACACAATTTTTAACCTTGAGCTTCCTTCTCAATATTCATTCATTACTTTTCCATTGTAGTTTACATTCTCTGTTGCTAAAACTAACATAATGTTCATGTTAACAGAAAGTCTTCTCCCTGCTGGGCCCCAAATTAAACATTCCTGTAAAGGCAGGAGGCAGTTGCTTTATTCTGCATTGCGAATTAGCATGTTTGCATAACTTAATGGTCACTGCATCAGACAGGAATTCCAGAAGAGATCAGTCTTCAGCGCTGTGTTTGACTTCATGGGCTGAGCATCCTCCTCTCGGTACAACATCGCCACATAGGCTGCTGAAATGGCCTTCTGGTGTGGGACTATCCATCACTGGCTTTGTGTCTGGTTTCTGGGAGGAAACCACAGAGAATGAAAATACATCAAATAGCCTACTGAAAAGCAGACTTATCACTTCTCAAAACAGAGAGCAAGCAGTAGCACATCCCACTGAGAAAACCAGCTCCAGCTTATGAAGAAGAGTACTGAAGTATTCCACCTTCAGCAGACACACCTTGGAAAACCATCTTCACCTCCAGCTTGCAGCTCTCCTAGTGCTGAGAAACCCATATTTGAGGGATGTGGGGAAACTCCACTCCAGTGCCGCCGTATGTGTTGTCTCAGCTGCAGCGTATGAGCTGCTTTGGAGGAGGAAACCACCCGTGAGCACATTATTTCCTGTCCTGTGCTCTGCAGAATTTTCTTCTTTAAGAAAATAACTCAGGATTCTTCTCAATTGTACATTTTTTGTGTGTGCTCAGAGTGTTTTCCTTGCCAAGTTGAGGCCTGATCCAGTCTCAGTCAGAGAAGGGGAAAAGACTCCCCTGGACTTCCACAAGGGCAAAGGTCTAAAGGACAGCGTGTATTTGAAAGAAGAGGAGGGGAGGTTACCGTGCTTGTAAAAATTACACTGAGTAGGAAGTAGCATCACCAATATTTCTGAAATCTGGGGTGGTGCTACCGAACTCACAAGGTGCTGATTGAAATCATTGCTGTGTACCTCACTATTACTATTTATTTGTGTTAGCAAATTGCTGAGGCAATCGTGGGCTGAGATCCAAATGGCTTAGCTGCCATACAAACTAAAAGCCAAAAAAAGAGCCCTGCCTAGGGAGTGCACGGTCTCTGCGCAAGGTTTGCCCACTCTTACTGCCCATGAGCACTGCCTTATCCTTTGTGGTGTTTCACTAAAGTCACCGTGTGGGTAGGACAACCTCATGGGTAACACTTGTAGGGGAAGTTTGGGTTAGTAATTAAAATATGGACGCTTGCAGGATCCTAAGTGTGTGTTCCCATTGATGGAGCCCACCCTTCATGTTTCCACCTAGATCCACCCAAAAATTCAGGGGACAGTTTCTCGTAACATTTTATGGCAATCTGGGAATACAGAAGGATGATTTGCTGAAAAGCTGATAGAGCAGAGTTACTGAATGACCTCTTCCCTCCCTTCCTAGCAGAGTTACTTCAAAATTTTGAGTTTTAAAAATTCCTAAAACTGATTAAACAAACAGTTTTTGCACCAGTGATATTTACCCTGGTTTCTTAGAACTGATAATACCTGTTTTTAAAAAAATGCAACAGCATGCAGGATGTTAATATTTTAAATATTTTTGCTAGTTCTGCTTCCTAGAAAATTTGCCCTTTTTGCATATTTTTCTTATCATCCATGCAGTATTTCTCAGATCAAGTCTAGAAGAGCTATTTTTATCCTATCTCATTCAGTTTCATTGTACTGTCATTTCAGTATTTCTTTCCATCTGGTCCCCTCTTACTTTTATCTTGCTGTGTTCAGTCACCCCTCACAGCCAATGCAAGTTAAAATACCAGACATTTATCACTCTCTGGTAGTATTTTCTTACTGCTTTTTGCTCAGCATTTTGTGTTTTTCCTTTTAAAGACACAATGGTAGGCTTCCCAGGCAGGCAGTAAACATTCTTCTTTTATTGTTCAAATCCACTTAAAATCATCGCAATATGCATAAAGATTTTTTTTTTATGTACATCAAAAAAGAATTTAAGTATATATTGAAATTTACAGATAGGCAGTGGTCCTGTAAAACTTGCCTTGTCCATAATCAAGCATTAGAGTTGACAGTCTAAGTTAACAAAATCCTCAAATATCCGGGATGTGTCTTTAAAAACCAGATACCTCATTTTCTGAAATTTACTGCATAGGACTGCATTTTTTTAGTATATGATCATATTTTTTCACTTTGTGTATTTAGGAGCTATGAAACTAATATATGTTATCAATGCATAAGAGCTCTCCAAGTTCTCCTTTCTAATAAATTCCCCCTTTTGCTAAAAGAAATTGTTTTGTTTGGATGGATAACCACTAACTCCTCTCTGCTATATTGCAAATTATGAAGTGGTTTTGGATGTCTGCTTTCTAAATGAGTGTATTTGATGTAGTAAATGCCCAGACGTAACTGTTGTCTTAAGCTGGTCAAATTATTCATTACAAAAAATACTGTTTTGTAACTACATTAATTCTCCTCATAACTGTTCGGTGGACAATTTATGGGAAAGCAGACCATGCCACAGGTTAATTTATAAACTGCTAGCACATGCTTTTCATTATTTATTAATTTGTGATTAGTTGCTTGAATCATCTGATGTTGACTCTGTTTTTTGATTGGACAACAGAAGTGTGATGAATAGGAGAAGAATTAATTGTAAAATGAGATCTGTAATGCAGCAGCATCCATCACAAATGCACAGAAGCATTTGTAAATGAGAAAGGCAGGCACTACCTCAAAGGTCTTCCAGCTGAGCATCCACTGAGATGATGAGTGCATGCAGAGAAAGATCAGGAAAGTGGACTTGCCACTTGGTGTCCTGCAAGCCAAAGCTCTTCCCAGTTTTATTTTAGGTGAAGGAGAGTTTTAAGACAATTACCAAAGGCAGTAGTGAGTGAGTGAATTTCTTTGAAAATGTAACCAGGGGTGAGGAAGGTATGGCGGGACAACTGGAAATGTAAATTAACCCTTTGGTACCAAATGAGAGAATATCAGTAGAAAGAGTTTGTACTTGAAGTGGGGACAAATAGTTTTGGTTTGGCAGCCAAAGAGGAAAAGAGAGCAAAGTAGAGATGCAGGTGAGATCACCAAAATGATGGGATTTGTAGCAACAGTTTGGAGGGATATGTGCCCAGAATAACTGTGTATCTCAAGCTCAAAGAGGTAGAGAGAGGCAGGGTTTTTAAGTGTCTGGATGGAAAGGAAGGCCATGTTTTATGGTTACTTTGCTGGAAAAATGTGGAAGACTTTGATCTAAGCTGGACCTACACAGAGGTCCAACAGATAAGGACACCACCCAGGCTGTGGTCCCGAGGGATGGGCAGGAGAATTATGGATGTCTCCCTGAAGGGTGGTGGTGGAACTGGTATCTTTGGGTTGAATAACATCAATTACAGGTGTCTTACTGATTAAGGGAGAGTGCAGGCTGTTGTGCAGAGATTTGGTGAGGGTGGTGATATAGGGTCGATTTTGTTTTAAATTACAGAAAACTAAAGCTGATGATGTCCTCCTGAGCAGCAGCAGTCAGCTTTAGGCTGACTTGTAGTGCGCACATAATGCACAGGTATATAAAGTTAAATGTTGTGAAGGGTTTCTGTCTTTGTTAACTTTCATCCCATATGTAAGGATGTGTGATAAGGTTGGATATAGACCTTGCAGTGCCTGCAGTGAAAATACAGGTATTTGTCCTAGGAAATACAACCTGATTTGGAAGCAGTGATTGGATTCTTTATTTGGGCAATACACATCCAAAGCAGTGCAGACAGCAAAATATTCTTAGTATCCACTGGTTGGCCAGCAATGCAGGGGAAGGTTCAAGCCATTCAACAGTATCTGTCATGAAGCTGCTATTTATTCATCTTTATTATACCAAAGTTCCATGTGTTTTTGCTATTCTATGAATATGATGGTCTGGCAAAGTTCTTACAGATCCCTAAAAAGGTGACTGTTTTTAGAATTATGTGTTGTTTCTGGTCTCTTTTTTTTTAATTTTATTTTGTTTTTCAATGGCTAGAAATCAATTGATCTTTCTGTAACTGGCAAGCTGGGGTAAAGCAGACTTAGAAAAAGCTATATCCCATGGAATTTTGGCTTGCTTTCTTAAACTGTGGCAGGACATCCTGATGCTATGAAATTACACGGAAAAAAAAGTCTTGGAAGAAAAGGTTGGGATTAGTAGCTTTGTTACTGAATGGATTTGATGAGTTCCTGCTTTGATAGGAACATTGCAATGTTGAAAAGTAACAAAATCTTTGAAGAGCTCTGGTGGATTTCAAATTGAAAATTGAATACAAAACTCTGGAACGTTTTAAAGAATAGGCACTTCATGTTTATTAAGCCCCCTCCATGACTTACAGGTACTGAGCTTGCCTTTACAACAGAAACATCTGGCTTCTTTGCTGTCTTTATTAAATTATTCCAGTGATTCAGGAAAAAGAAATAGTACTGAGAGAAAAGGGAAGTAAAGAGAAAAAGATACATTTGTGGAGAGGGACAGTGAATAATGCAGTAATTTCCCTCTAGTTGCACCTCAAATATTGTATGGAGCGAGACTGACACGAGGGAAAAGGAGAGAGCGGACATCTGGACCAGCAGTTTTTCAGATTACCAGAAATTTGTGACATGTTACTTGGAAAAGATGTAATTAAGATTTATTTATTTTTCTGAATGCTCTGCTCTTTTGTATTGTTTTAGCACACATGGCATTCATATAAATCAATTATAATAATAATAGTCTATGAATATAGCGTCTCATCCACAGCCCACTGAAGTCTATGGGAGGGCTTTCCGTTGCCTTCGCTCGGCACTGAGTCAGCCTCACTGAGAGCCTTTGATCAACCAGTGACAGCCATTAAATTCCCCCACGTCCCTCTGTGTGGGAGAGGTGGCAGTTTTCATTGACGTTTTGCTGTTGGATGTAGTGAGGAAGGGTGCGTGTGGGTGTGTGCTGGTGCAGAAACTCGGCTCATTGGTCCTCCACTGCCAACCTCTCCTGGTTCCTGGTGACTGGGAGGATCACAGCAGGTTTATGTTGATGTACTTGACAGGTTCATTTGACTGCTGGAAAGCTAAGGAGTCATGAAAGTCTTGGTAGGTAGGCCATGCTGCATAAAGGTGTGAGAAATACTGGAATATGTACTGAAGCCTGCTGCTTTGGAGGAGCCCAGCAGACCATCTGTGCAGTTAAAAAGGACCTGCTAGCCACTAATACACTGAGCTGTGGTACCCATGTTACAACCAGGAAGGTCTGACCACCAGAAATGGTTTTGAACCAACACACCCTACTTCCCAGTTGTGCTAAGAGCATGCATGCAGCCTGCCATGGCAGCTCAGCTGACAGCCCATAATTGGTTTAGTTATGAAAGCCCATTTGTGTCTGAATGTGGGACCATGTGCAAGACAAACATGGGGACTGGGAAAGCACTGTAACAAAAGTGACATTATATGCTTGGTTTTAGCCAATAGGAAAAGCAATCAACTCATCTTCAGCTCAGCTACGCCTTCTATAACTCACTCACTTAGCTACTGTCATTTTCCCAATAAATATTTTCTGAATGTAGAACTGGGAAGAAAGTCTGTTGTTTAAATCAAACAATTGTACACCACATTAAACACAGTGGTTTTCTCTTTATTATCTGTTGATGAAAAGAAAAAGATGTCTCCCTAAGAAAAATACTGTTACATTAAAATAAGAAATTATGGCAAAGGAATAAATCACATTTGCTCTGTAACAATATAGCAGAAGAGTCCTCACTTCCCAGTGCCTCTCCATCACTAGTGAAATCCAAACTTCTTGGAATTACTTTTAAGCGTATGCATTTGTAAGTTAAGAGAGTAGGAATAATTAATTTGATTTTGAGCAATTGTCTTCCAAATAAATTCCATTCCACAGCACTGGCAGTGGTTATTTGGTAAAAGAGAAAAGAAAAAAGAGCCAGACCCTGCTCAGGCTGTGGGACTTTGGGTTCACTTTCTAAAGGGTAAAGTTATTTAGTTCACTGTATCTTGAGCTTGGAACAAACAAACCCAGACATGTTTAATGTAAAAGATATTGCGCTAGTATGCTACTGATATGCCAGCAAAGCCCTAATCCAGTGCCTGTTAACATTGGTTAGTGAGACGCTGTTGCCTCCAGTGGGCTTTGGAGCAGACCCAGAGACAGTTTCATGTACTAGTTAATAATCCTACTGCAGGGTGGAACCTGATTCTTGGCATTCGGCAGGAATTTCCTCATTTATTTCATTAGGCTTTGAATCAGACCGATGTGGTGATATTCATCTCATCCTATGTTAACAATCTCAGGATTTGGTATCTCATTATTTAGGCTCACTTTTTTATCAGAGGACAACATGGACACATTCGGAGGGCAGTTCAGCTCAGCTGTCTCAGACTACTGGCTCTGGCCGTCTTTCTCTGGATGCTCCTGTCTCTCTTGGCTCAGTATGATGGAAAGAGCCAAACTGGAGAGATGAAGCAGCTGTCAGATAGCTGAAATCAGGTAAAATCCATCCCACCTCTGCTGATCCCTGTGCAGCTAACTTAGGGTATTCTTAGTGCAGAAAAGATTCAGCTGAATTACTTGGCACTTGAAGGTGATTGAGAGTATCATAGAGAATTAAAACCAGTTCTTAAATTTGAATCATCACAAGCATAATAGAAAAAAAAATAATGAATGCAGTACTTTCTCTTTTCATCCAAAAGCAATTAGTCCCAAATGCATAAGGAGGAGGACAGGACATGGACAAATCTTCAGCATTTACAAATACTGTGAAAATACTGTAATCCTGAGAATTGCTTTGATTATCAGCAGTATCAAGTTCTGAAATCAGATCAGGACTCACTGTAGAGGATACGATATACGTACATACTAAGGGATGCCCTCTAAAGAGCGTGGAGACTGCTAAATAAAGAGCTAGTATTAGGAGAAACCAAACTTAGTGAGTTGCATGAGTTTGCTCTGTCAGTGGGAGAGACCAGATGAGAACCCCGCACTCCTTTCTCCTTGTTCACTTTGTTCTCCCGCTCACGGGACAAGTCAAGAGTAGAGATCTCAATCCTCAATGAAAATATTACCTGAAATCTTTATGCAGCTTTAAGGAGGAACCTTGACTTGTGTTTGCAGTAGACACTTACTTGTGTTATTCTTAAGGAATAACAGATTCTGCTACTCTTTCTTTTCTCTTGAAATCACTTGAGTTGGTTTTGCTAGCACATGTGACTTCTCCCTGGCCTAGAGCCATCACCACTTGGGCTGTGTGCTCGCCTTACTTCACCAGCTAATCAAGCTCAGGCATGATGAGTCCTCGCTTGGGGGATTGTGAAGAAGAATCAGGGGTGCCAGAGGAATGGCTGGTGAGGTTGCAGAGGCGGGTTTTCTCCTTCTGAGTCAAGGCTGAACCAGTGAGTCAGCCCAGTTTTCAGGGGTGGCACGTTCACTTCTGTGATCATGAGTAATCTGCTGTTTCTGCTTAATATCAAAAGGATGCAGTGAATTAAAAACAAAACAAAAAAACAAACCTAAAAAGCCAAAGTGTTTCAGACCTTTGTCTTAAATAAATGTTTATTTTACTGATACTTATCTTAGATGAACAAGGGAAGCCATGATGAAATACAGTGAAATATGTATCTGCTGGGGTGAAGGTTGGTAAAGGTCTGCTCAGTCTCCTTGCTCCAAGCCCCAGGAATATTCAGGGAAAGCAAGACTGGGTTGAAAAATAATGAAGAGAATTGTCTTTTCCATGTAAGATGTCATTCATTAAGCAGTAGAGCCCATTGCTCTAGGAGGGTACCTGGGACATGAAATTATCTGGGTTGAAAGGGGGTTGAAGATCAGTGTGGCCATACCAAGCTCCACCCAAGGGCTGTCACACTGGGGTGCTGATCAGAGCCATCTGTGTTTGCAGACAAGATATTCAAGAGCCTTGAGCACGTATTTTGGAGAGAAGTGAAGGATGCAGGCTATTTTAGACTGGTGAAGAGGAGGTGCAGGGGTGATCAAATAGCCTCCTACAGCTATTTGAAAGGCCGTTACAAAGCTGTCAGTGTCAAACTGTAAGGAATCCCACATGATAAAACAGTGAGCAGTGAGCAATAACAAATTACAGCTTGGGAGGTTTAAATTAGACATAAGGGAAAAATTTTTCTTGAGGAGGGTGGAGCAGCACTGGAAGCACTCCTGGTTACCCAAGCTGTCATGGTATCTCTGTCCTTGGAGGCTTTCAGGACTTGGCTAGACAAAGCATTGGCTGACCTGACCTACTGTCAGCAATAGTCTTGCTATGAGTGGAAGGTTGGACTGAAGAGTTGTAGAGATCGCTTCCAACCAGCATTTCTGTGATCTTGTGATATCCAGTGTGGAATTTCCTTAAAATTATGTCAGTAAAAATTGAGTCCCTGGAACTTGCCAGTCTCCATTACAAATCCCTTGTCCTGATTTCCCTTCTGCTGGTGTCTTTTTTCATCTACACTGCCAAATCACATCATACCCCCTTGCAGGGTATGTCAGCCGGTGTACCAACATGAAGAGTATCCTCTGTGCTTGCTGAAAAAATATTCGCAAAACAAAAAGCATGGTTTTCCTTTTTGTGGTGCTTGCACCACCTTCTGAAAGTCTATTTGTCTGGCCAATAGCCTGAAAAAGCTTTTTTAGCCCCCAGCTGGCATTGCTTATGCCAGCTTTACTTCTAATGAAGTTTTGAAGTACTTCCTGAATTTTTATTTGAGTCCTTGGTTACCAGCTTCATCCAAAGGAAAGACAACTCCAGCTTTAACCAACACTTGAAAAAGAGAATGGGTCACCTAATATCACTCTGTTATCAAGTCTTGTAGCAGGAGAAACCCACACCTCTTCAGTGAAATTATGAGAAAAGAAGGAAGATTTGAGGCTGTACACTTCTGGCTGCCATCTCTCATTACTATTGCCATGGAGATGCAGCCACAGTAGGCCCCCATCCAAAGCTGAGCCAGACATATTTTACATAATAAGAAGATATTTTAAAATGTTTAGACAGATAAGTGAAAAGCAAGTGGCAATCTGCTGCTTGTATTTTTTTGTCACTGGCTATTTGCTTTCTGGGCTGGAATAATTTATTGTTCCTTTTCTGTCCAATAGGAGAGATAAATGAGGGTGAATTCTTCAATGAGCAAAACATACATTTGGAAACATCATTTTAGTATCAAAATGAGATTTCCATAAGACCTTGCTGAATGAAGCTGTAGCAGTATGTCTTGATTCCTCACTAGGAAAGGAAAAGCAGCCAGAAATTTCAGGACTAAATCGTCTTGTAGTTCGTCATCTTCTTTCTTTGTTATTTTTTTGTTTATAGAAAAAGTAAATTTATTGAGCATGGAAAAATACCACATTGACAGCTCTGGAAAATAAAAGCCTCTCTTAATCCAGAGTGCAGATGTGGCACAGTCAGGATTAATGCAAAATGCCTCCCCGAGATCCAAAGAAATCATTGCAAGTCATTTGGCAGAGGACGGGCACTCTGCCCCAGTACTTTGCCAGGGTGTTTCAGAGGGAGCAAGTGCCGACCAGTGCTGAAGTGCTTAAAAGTCAGTTGTGCCTTTGCGTTTCTCTGTGCCACTCTTGTTGACGAGCCACTCTGCCAAGGGCAGCGTGGAGTAAGGGAGAGGGCAAGAAGGCCAAAATGGGGAGGTTTGTTCTCATTAGGAAGTCATTTAAGTCAGGGAACAGGCTGTCAGCAATTCACTGTGACAGAAATGGATGGGGATCCAGAGTGGAACTATCTTGAGAGGGTTGGCATCATTTCTGGTTTCTGTAGAGACGATCCTGCCTTGAGCAGGAGAAAGCTGAGTTTTGACCTGAAAGCCTGAGAGCTTGGAAATCTCTGCTTCCAGGCTCTGAGGCTCAACACCTCTCCAGTTAAGAGCTGCTTAGTGCTGATTGACACAGATACGAGGTTCCACTGTCTGGTAGCAAGGCAGCATAGCCTAATGCATGAGTATAGCGTGAGTATAGAAGATGAGACTTGGCATACACCCACAAAGGACCAAAGTCTATGCCTGACCTGAAGTGTGGGAGTTAATGCGTTCTGCAGACGACACCTGCCCTTGGTACTGCCTGTATGGTGGAGCGTGCCCTTGCTTTGGGTCCAGCACGACCCAGGTGTGTCTGCACCCGCACAGGCGTGGGTGTGGTGCATGGGCAATGCTGTAGAGCCCCTCACCTCCAAGCCACAGGGAGTCAGGGAGTTAACGCTATTAAGAGCAGAGGATCCAGGCTCCTGCCCAGATTTTCCTCTTCACTGAACAACCCTGTAGCCTGAGGAGAGCTGTAGGTGGTTGTGAGTTGGATTTGGTGTATTCAGTCTTTATTTTGCGTGCTTCAGGGGCACTGTGTTGTGTGTGGGGAAGGTTGTTTGTTTTTATTTTGCATTTTTTCTCTGAAGTATATGACTTTTTCATCAGGGTGAAAATCTGTCAAATGGCCATTTCAGACTGCCTAGAAATTATGAGGCTCTGGAATCTATTAAAGCATAAATGTCAAAAGAAAATTACTGCAGAGTTTGTCTGGCCTTTCTTGTGTTACTCCTTGATGTTAACTTTTCTTGTTTGCTGATGTATGCTTCTTGTGCAGGGGTTAAAGCAAAAAAATCTTCTTAAAAAAGATACTACAGTTATTAACTATTTTTGCATGTCTGCAATGTGCAGGTTCTGTATGTGTGTATGTGTATGTATGGTTTTCCATCAAGATAAACCTGCTTAGAAAAATGTTGTGGTTAAAAAAAAAAAAAAAGGAGAGAGGGACTGGATGCCAGAAAACCAGAACTAAATCATTCTCTTTTTTCCCTGTGAATATTTCTGAATTATACTTGTAATGCACCATAACAACAAACAACATGTTTTCTTAAGTGTAAGTAGATTTGCTCTTGAGGAAGTCTGTGCCAAAGCTATTTTTGAGCAAGCAGATGTCAAGGGCCTAAACAAAACCTGAAGTGTGCATAGGCATTATGAATTTCACTTGCAGAGACAGACTGAAGGCAGATAGCTTGTTAAATTTTACTACATGGTCTGCGAAAACATGCCATTTAGGTGACTACGTGGTATGAGATTGATTATGGCATGTATACCAGACTCTTCCAAAGCTCAACCTGTAATCCTTGATTTTGTTTTAAAGCACTTTGTACTTCCAATATACTATTGAAATAAAATTCAAAGAAGCATCAGATCCTCTGTTGGTTGGCATAATTCACCAGCCAACTGGTCTGCTAGCCCTGAGGACACTGAACGGAGACTTGATCCAGAGTAGGTGCCATCAGTGGCTGAGGGATGTCCCAAGTAGAAGATGAGTGGTACCAGGAGCAAGTGCAGAGAAGTGACATATATCCCTTCTTCTCAAATGCTGGAAATCACTTCCATGTCTATAGGAGTCATCAGGAGTTACTGGTGTGTACACAATACTGGGAAAGCAATCTGAACAGGCAAAATGAAAGACGTCCCAGAGTTTGACTGCATTGTGAACTTTCCTTTCTCCAGTTTCTTTCTGCATAGATGTGTTTAGTTTATTGCATATTTCAATATAGCACTGGGAAAAGGTGTGGGACAGTCTGGAGGTTCCAAGGATTTAAGAACTGGAAACCTACAATTAATTTTAGTTAAGGAATTGCAATGGATTTAGATGTTTTAAGCAGCAAAGAATGAGCTAAGGGTCTTGTGCTGTTCTGCAGGGCTGGAGTAAGTCCAGGCACAGTTTGCTGCTGGGAGGGAAGTTATGACAATACCATGTCTGGAAGGACAGGATGGCTTCTCAGTTCAGTTTAGTAAAGCCTGGGGGCCTGATGCACATTTACACGAATGCTCCCTTGCACTGTGGCAGAGGTGTTGATTATTGTCAGCAGGCTGCAATACTGTAAGTGAAAATCAGACATGTTTTACAGGGAACACTAGGAAGGTTGGCAGGAGACCCTTTTTCCACGTTTGCAAATAACGTGATGTGAAATTCAGCAGCTTTGTGGCTGTTGAACAGGGCCGCAGAGAGTCTATTAGGGCACATGTGTTTCCAAACTTTACCAATGCCGAAATACCTCCCAGTAGCTGTGTATCAAAGAATAAGGCATTAATTTTCCTGAGCACATGCTGCAGCGCTGAGCTGCACCAGAAGGGAAGTTTACAGAGTTCAGTTTGATCAGTGTAAGGCTGCGCAAGGGATCACTAAAACCCAGTAAAATAACATTGCGGTCCTTAGAAAGTGAGCTTGGTGAGACTGCAGCGATACCACATCCCAGTGAACCCTCGATTGTCCTTGTTAGGGCATCCATCACTAGAAGATTCATCTTCTTGTCTAAAACACTCTCCAGAACTTGTCACATGTTTTATTATTACCTCACCAATTATGTCATAGGATATGCTTAATAAAATACTTTGGGGAAAAGATTTAGCAATTTTAATATATGTGCAACACCTTCATTGTACTATGTCTCTTGCTAGTTTGTGATCCACCAGCATTTAGTGTGATTAGTATTAGCAATAAAAGCCTTCAAGCCATGCAGCTGATCGCAGAGCTTAGCTGAGGGTAAAAAAAAGGTGGGTTTTTCATTTACTTTAGCTTTATGACTGTTAAACAGATGCTAAGATTCTCTAAGCATCTCTAAGTCTGGTTAGCTGCACAAACAGGGGTGATAGCAGATATAATGCTTGATTTCAGAAATGGTGTTTTTCTTTCTTGGAAATTCTTTATATTTACAATGCATAACAGTTTTTTCTGGGATCTTTGAAGTTTTGGAGAAAGTTAGAATTTAAAACTAGAATTTGATCTTTTTAGTACTGCTTCCCATGAGTTGAGTTAGCTGGAACAAAGGCAAATAATTTCGTGCTGGATTTCTACCAGCACTGAAAATAAAATAGTTGGGGGGTAAACTCCAAATGAAAAGTTTTTTCATATCCTGGGTGAAATTAACCACGAATTGCTTTAATTCAAACACGATTTTTGGAACACAAGATTTTCCTTGACTTCTGACAAAAACAATTGTAGAGTATTTTGAAAACTCAACATGTTATTAAGATGTGTCAGTCTGAGAAATAAAAATGTATAATAATTTATTCTGAAGCCTTTGTAGCAAAATGTTTTAAATAATTTTACTTTTTCCATGGAAACACTTCAGTGAAAATTCTAAATTTATTTAAAATTTTTAAGTGTTAATAATTTAAATAACGATCATTTAAATAGATCCATACAACATATGCCATGTTCACAGTTTCTCAAATTTCTAGCCAGCAGACATAGAAGCACAAAATTGTTTCTTATTTGCTAGAAACTATATAAAAGTTTAGATCAAGAGATTGCATTTGCAAAACTCCTTGCAACATGTTACTTGTAATTTTTCCCTAGAATGACAAAATTAATTGAGTAGATTTGGGCAGGAGATGACATAAAATAGGCTTTAATAAAATCCATGTACCATGTATGAAGTGGAAACCAGCCATACTATCCATAGTGCACTCTCATTGCAGCTCATGTGGTGCAAGCTGGGGTCTTTCCCCTCATATAAGTGATCAAAGGAAAGGCATAAATACAATGAAGATATGACTGCCCGACCCAATGCGGAAGGAAATTCCTGAGATATTCCACCATTTAAAGTTGGGTGGAAAGGGACCTGGGTTTCTTCTCACAAGCTCTCAACAGGAGTTAGCAAGAAGAAGACAAATCCATGGTTTGGTTGGAAGGGAGAACTTCTGCCTCTGTTAGGCCAAACAGTGCAAATTTAATGGGTGATTATAGGGCTGTGCAGGCCACCACCAGGTCCAGGGCCACTAAATGAAGGAGGATGACACACTGGAGAAGGCAGTCTGGGAGAATGTAATGATAATAGCAGACCTATACCTAGGTTTGTGAAAGGAAACAAGAAGATTACCTCACAAAATAAATATTACTTAAGCTATTCACTTAAGAAAGGAAAGTTAATGCCTAGGCATCATGCCTAAATGTAAGAGATTTATCCTTCTCTTAACTGTGCTGCTTCTGCCAGAAGTTCTGCATTAGGTTCTCCTGCGGGACGACACCACCATCTGGTTCAACCTATTGTTCTAAGGACTTCTAAGACTATGTTTAAGTATCTAACCTACATTCTGTATGCAGTTATGCATACAATTATTGACATGGTTACACACATGCACAGGCTGTTTACTGAGAAGCGCTGAGGTTTATGATATGTAAGCAATGCCCTGTAGGCTGTAGTAAGTGTTCACAGGACTTCCAACCCAAGGCACAATAGTTCCCCTTATAAACAAAATCCCTAGTCAGTGTATGTTTTATTGCACTCTTGAAGAATGCACTTTCCTCTCCAAATCTGATTCACTTTCACTTACTGTCTGTTGAAACATCTCTTTTTCATAATTCAGAGGGACTTGCAAGACCCATGGCCAGTAGAAGGACTCTAATGAAATCCATCTTGGGTAGAGAGGGAGAGGCTGCTGCTATAGTCTTTATCCCAGTATACAATGATATCGGCAAAAGTGGATATGACTGGAGGTCCATACCCAGCACAAGCCACAATGGGAGCTACAGGCCCTTGATGCTGAGAGCGTCTCTCAAGTGCTGGTGGGAATTGCACTGAGTCTCAAGATGAGTCTCATCACTGTGGCAGGATCAGTGCTTTGCTGTCCTTGGTAATATATGTTAAAACCAGGGAAGTCTGGAGTACTGAAGTCTCTCTCCCCAGGAGAACTGCAAATGTTACAGTCAATGGAAATGGTGCAAAAGCTCATGAAACCCAAATGAAATGCAGAAATGGGTGGTGCTGGGACCGTGTCGTGCAGGCAGCATGGCTGCTGATGGAGCCAGATTTTCTCCTCACACACATCAGTGACTCTAATAAAGCCCCAGCATGTCTTCCACCTGAGAGATCCTGGCCATACATACAAATGCACAACCAAAACCCATCCGTTTGATTAACTTTCCCAGGGCCTTGTTCTGTGGGCTTTACTCGTTATAGGTAGGGTTCACTTGTGCAGTGAGTCTGCAGGAGGTGAGGGTGTTCAGTGCCTCCCTAAGCTGAGGCTTTAGCCTGGAAATCCAAGTGACTTTCCTCTCCTGACATATGAGTGCTTTCAGCTACCCATAAGTGCACTTTAATTATTTGCAATTTAACTGGAGTCAAGGAGTTGCAACTCCACCAGACAAAGTGCTTGTATTTGGATCCTGGCTGGGGACATAGTTGCTTATAGTGGATTTATCCCTCTAGGTACAGAGTCACTGGGGTGGCCCTTTGGAGGTTTGGACAGTGCGTGTCCATATCCAGTGCATCCTTTAGGTGTTCAGACAAACTTCCCTTTCTACTTGAAACCGGTGGCATATGAACATCATCTAGAACCGGAGTATATGAACATCGTCTACAGCCAGGATGGGAGCGCGCTAATGATCTGTGTGTGCATGTGTGTGTAAGCAGGCTGGAAAAGCATTGCTCCATCCACAGATGGCTGTGAGGGGAGTAACCACAACACTGCAGAGAACCTCTTAACGCTGTGGGCTAGGGCTTTACAAGCAAAAGAAAACTCCTTTGAAAACAAACAGCCCCCAGGCTAATGATCTACTGCTCCTATTTTGTGAATGGGGATGTGGGACAAGGATGCTGGAGAAGGGCGGGGTGGATATGGAGCTGTTTAGTGTGCTCAGTAGCTGGGGGTCTTTTTTCTATCATGGCTCAGTCAAGCACAACCTCAGGTTTCAACGGCTGGTTAGCCACATCCATTCCAGGGTTTATTTTATTATATTTTATTTTTATTGTTATTGTTGTTTTGTAACCAGGAGGGCTGCAGTGATTTTCAGCATGCTACATCTCTGCAGACCTTGTGAGCCTCTCCTGTGTGAAGTGGGAAGGAAGGAGAAAGACACATTTGAAATGAAAACAAAATGGGAAAAAAAGAGCATTGGTATTTGCTGAGGAATGCTCCCCACAATGCTGAAGTTGCATAAGTGCTGTCTTTGTTTCAATCAAAAATCTGCTTTTTGGGTTGAAACAAGGCCACCACTAACAAGCCCAGGAAAGAAATTTCCTAATGCTTCGAAGTGAATTTAGGATTTTGATGAAGCATTTGATTCTGGGTATGGTTCATATAGCTGAAGAAACAGAAATACCGTCCCTCCACATCAGCCAATACATACAAAAATGCCACAGCGCAGATGCAGCCCAGGCACCCTTCCCACATGGCAAATGGATTTGAAGGGGAACCCTGTTCCTCTATGAGCAGGGGAAATGATGAAGTGACAGATAAGAGAACTCAAAGGGAATGACACAAGGTATTTTGCAGTATTTGGGATGAATTTTATGGTGAGATGGATTGATTACAGACGCTGTTATTGGGCCATACAAATCCTCAATGGCAGTGAACCAGCCCAAGCCAAATTTGGCTTAGATAGTGCATTATATAATCCTCTCAAGTTTGCATGGAGTGTGTTTTCTTATCTGAGGTTTTTTTCCCCTTTAATTTCTTCATTTCCTTGGTCAGTTCCTGAAACATTCCCTTTTTCCTCTTTTAACATTCATCACTCTGAGAAATAGTTTGGCAGCAATGGGCAGCTGGTACCAGTGAGCGTGATGGTTTTTCTGCTGTATTTCTGTGTCTCAGAGCACCCTTCTGAGGTTCCAGAAGAGAAGTGGGTGAAGCTGTTTGCCGAAAATACAAGTGCTATGTTGTGCACATTCATTATTCAGCCTCACAGCTTCTCTAGCTGTGGGCCCATCCTGCACCCACCCTGCCCCTTGAGCAAACCATGTCTCTCATTAACCCAGAAATGGGTATGTTGCCACTATCATGGTGTTAGTCCATAAGAACTGGGTGAGATCCCACCCAGCCACAGACAGGAGCTGGTGGTAAATATTCAGCATGTAAGTGCAGCAATCTTTTCCCACGAGTTTCTGGCCAGTTTGGGGCAGACAGGCATTTTGAGAACTTCCTGAGTTGAAGGCTACATCTGCAACAGATAGGTCAGACCACTCCCAACAGTAAAAAATATTAGACAACTTCATCTTGAAGTGTCTCTGAGTAGCTCAGGTTGGCTTTCCCAGCAGCTGCTAGTCAAATTACACCACCTGAAAGCAATGAAACCCAAAAGGAAGGAATGGAGAGAGAGCAGAAAACCACTATCCATCGCTTTCATAAGCAACTCACCTTTTCTTCCTGTAGCAATAGTTCTTTCTGTCCCCGGTAATTGAATTTGACACATTTTAGCCACGCTAACCTTTGGCTTTCAACACATCTCTCATATTGTGGTCAATTATTTTTTAGCAAGGCAAATACCATCTGCAGTTACACTAGTGAAAATAAAATCATATGGGCCATCAGTTCTCGTGCTTCAGGCATAAGCTCACAACAGTTGAGGTCAGGAAGAAATCACACCACTCACAGCAGATTGAGGCTTTGACACCTTCTCCTGTAGCATCTGGAAGCAGCAGCTGCTGGAAGCAGGATAACAACCCTGCTGGGCCAGATCCTGCTATGATCAAGAGCAGGTCTTTATGAGGTTTTTCCACTACAGAGTGGTGTTGTACTTACCACTTTGTTTTCCTCCCTCATGAAACTAAGCCTACCTGATTGGCACTGATCATTTTTCATTCTTGACTCTGTGGGCAGTTGTAGCAAGAGTAGGTCACACAAGAAAGGTGTGGCATAGCCATAAGTAAAAATCCAGTTGCCTTACCCCAGTCATAGGCAAAAGAGCCAAGCCTGGCTTTCTGTCTCATTTCCTAGACCATGAAGCCAAAAAGTGAGGATTCCCTATTGCTTGTGCTTTCTTCTGTGAACCTTTGTGCAAATCTCTGCCTCAGTTTCTCCACTAATAGAAAGTCTGATGGTTTTTCCCTTCTTTTGCTCAGTAAATTGAGATCTCTAGTTGAAAACTACTGAAGCTTGTTACGCTGGTACTTTCCCTAGGGGTGGTATAGTGTGATTTGCTTGGTTTATCACAAGGAAGGAAACATGCTTCTTCCACTCCCAGCTTCATTCCCTGACAGGTTGTGCCATGACCAGGAGAAGCAGCATTACAGCATCAGCCATGCCAGAGGCTTCTGCCCTTGGACAAAGCCAGGTGGACTCATGAGGTTCTGCCTGCCGCTAATGACTGCCCTCGGATGACATTGGCAGATTTTCTTCCCTTAATCATGTAGAAAGGACTTGACAGTCTGTATTACAGATTTACAAGAACACAAGCTTGCAGGGAATTTTATGGATGAAATAAATCTCTTTAAAGGAATGCCAAGACTCTAAGACACTTGAGATTTGGGGTTTGAGTGTGTATATATTTATTTGTATATATTTATATGGTTCTCTGTTTCCACATGCCTCCCTCTGTGGAATAGTAATGATCCTGCAGATTCCCTGCTCTCATGACCACCATGCAATGTTGATACATTAAACTGCCTGAGCAAGATGCTGATGCCCTCCATCTTCTTCTCTGGGGAGAGAATACAAGGAACCTGAACTTAATGGGGCAGCCAGCTGGTGTGCTGGTGTGAAGCCATTGCTTCCCCAAGGAGAAAAGGTTACAGGCCTAATGAGCATCCAGCAGCAAAAAGTGGATCTAAGAGTTTCTGGGTGGTAATATTAACACTTTGGTAATGGCTTAGAGGAAAGCCCTAAGTCCTCTTGGACCTGGCTTCTGCCTGGTCGAGAAACCGCGGAGCTCAGCTGAACATTGTTCCAGCTGGAACAGAGCCTCTGAAATGCTCCATCCTGGAGAGGGGGACAGGCAAAGGAGAGAAGTGAACACAAACCAGGAAGGCAAGATGGAAATATCGTAAGACTCAAAGAGAGGCATGAACCTCTTTTGCTCTCTGGATGCTGCTGAGCCACCCCTTTCACCTTGCCGTGTTCTCAAGAGGAAATGGGAGGGAGTCCAAAGTTGAGCTGTGTCTTCACAAAAGTTCCCAAAGGGCATCTCTGCACATACAGACACAAAGACACACATGCACATTTCCAGATTCCTGTCTTGCACGCTTCACATGCTCAGGAATGTCTTGCAGGGTCGTGCTGTCAGCATTTCCAACAAAGTCGGTTAATATTCCTGTGCTTGCCAAGCAGTGCGTGGATATAGCTAGGAGAACACATTTTTATTTAAACAGCAAAACAAGCGAATAGGCTCCCCATTCCTTCCCTCCTCCTGTCTGCAATTCAAGTGGACTCCAAGTCCTGGGCTATTATTCCTGGCTGAGAGGGAAAGTTTATGAGTCCCTTGTTACTGCTCTTGGCAGCTCATCACACTATTCCTGTAATACTGCAGCACAGGTCTGGCCAGGGAGCAAAGCGCAAAAGAAGATGGGAATTCTGGAGAACCAAGAAATGGTTCAGGTCAGGAGCAATATACCGTGAGGGGAGATGGAGACCTGTGGGTGTGGTGTACAGATGAGCTCCTTCAAGCCTCCAGTTCATTCCCTGAGCTGGGGAGAGAAGCACAGAGCAGGAAGAAGACAGCAGACAGCAATCACTTTTTGGAGTGTTTTGCCCAGATAAACCTCTTTCTTAGTATCTCCATTTTCAAATGTGGAAGTTGCTCTAAAAAAAAAAAGAGGCAAATTGTTGCCACTTGTACAGGACTTGAAGTGCTAGGCTTTACAGACAGCCAAGGAGAGTCAGGTTTGACCTTGGTGAGGTCTTTTCTAGCAGGAGAGGGGGGATAGATTGGGCAAGATGCTGAGCTTCCACCGTGAGAGATTTTTCAGGGGAGATTAGTCACGCATCTGTCAAGAACTGGCTTATTTTCTGTGATTCCATATTAGTCCTAAAGGTATCTCTGTATAACAGATCCCAGGAGACTAAATTGTAGGCTGCCAGCAGACATCATGGTGATGGTTCCCACAACAGCAGAAGACTGCTTAGGTGATACACACCTAGATAACCCTAACAGACCATTCTCCACCATCCCAGATGATCTGGCTGGGATGGAGTAGAGGGGGGTCATTGTATCTGAACACTTAAACCCTGCATACCAGTCAGACATTGATTTTCTATAGCCAGCCTGCAGCACCAATCTAGTCTGCTCAAACTCTCCTCTTCCACTGTTACAGCTTCTGGTGTTTCTACAGAAAGTCTAGAGCAAAAATAACCTCTAGACAGTGGTGTGCATGTGTATGGGGAGAGGAGATCCCTCCTGATCCTGAAGACATCTGAAGTCCTGAAACAGAAGGGATTGTTATATCCATTCACTGCAAGTAGGACCAGGATTAAGACAAGACTATGTCAGAGTGAGTCCAGATAACCCCATTCTACTCAGCCCCATGAGAGATGAGAAGGAAAACAGGGACAGTCATTTCAATTGCAAGAGGGGCCATGATGATCATCCAGCCTGATGCACTGAAGTTGGTTTAAAATTGGTTGGACTGGATGATCTTCAAGGTCTTTTCCCACTTAGACAATTCTGTGATTCTGTGATTCTGTGAAAATGTGCTTTCTCAAAAAGATATCTGCTCCCTGGATTTATTTTTTGATGTTAAATACACAAGACAGTAACTCCCTGGCCGTTCAGATTAGCTGCATGTCTCATGAAGAACGCAGACTTGAGACATTTTGTCCCAAAGTGTTAGCCTGTACAGTCCATGAGTCATACTGTCTTTAACTGGCATAATAAAATCACTCCTGCAATTGCTCCTGTCAAGAATCTGGCCCTGACTTTGGTGTCTGTCATATGTACATCAAGTTTCTGCTTTGAATAACACAAATGAGAACAGGATTCTGCAATGTGGGGCAGTCACTGAATTTTGAAAGTGTTGCCAGCAGAGGTCTGAAAGCTTCAGCTCTCTGCCACCCAAAGCTCTATTCTGTGTCTTTGGGAAGGATGCCTGACATCCTGAACGTCTGTTTTGTAAGGGAGGTTTGCCTGGGAATAATCCTGTGAACTTATGTGGCTTTCATGGTAATTAATTTTAATACAAGCACCCCTGTGTGTTTGCAGAGCTGTAAAAATATGGTCAGATCAAAAGCATTAGATTTTGCCTTTGGATGAACGCTGAAGCCAGCACTTTAGGGAAGAAATGAATGTTGCGTGTGCTCTGTGCAATTTTTGCTCCTTGTATAAGATGCATCATGAATATTGGGTAGTAAAAGGAATGGCTTCTCCCCTCCAAATTTTACTCCCATGTAAACGGAGTGATTTCAGTTGTTCGCATGAATGAAGGATGGGGCATGGAGGATCCTTCCTTCCTTCCTTCCTTCCTTCCTTCCTTCCTTCCTTCCTTCCTTCCTTCCTTCCTTCCTTCCTTCCTTCCTTCCTTCCTTCCTTCCTTCCTTCCTTCCTTCCTTCCTTCCTCCCTCCCTCCCTTCCTCCCTTCCTCCCTCCCTTCCTCCCTTCCTCCCTCCCTTCCTCCCTTCCTTCCTTCTTCCCTCCCTCCCTCCCTCCCTCCCTTCCTCCCTTCCTTCCTTCCTTCCTTCCTTCCTTCCTTCCTTCCTTCCTTCCTTCCTTCCTTCCTTCCTTCCTTCCTTCCACACAGAATACAATAGCAGCTAGGCTGGCTTTGAAGCTCTGGGGAACAACCTGCCTCTCTGCAACCTGCTGACTTGTGCCTTGCAAAGTGGCAAAGCCAGGACTTGCCAACTCATGGCGATGCAGCCCAGTAGTTCCAGGAGTGATGACTCAGCAGTTTACAGGGTTGAGTCTCTGCAGTTCTTGAAATCACTATTGATGCAGGACTAGTCCTTGGAGGCGCTCAGTTCCTACTGTGAGTGGCCACATCCTCCTTTTCCACTGGTTTACCTCTTTTTCCATGGTTCACCTTCCTGGGGCAGGACTGTGGCATACAGGACGGGCAGAGATCTCCTCCGTCACTGCACCCAGGCTCTTGCTTTCTTTAGCAAGCAGACTAATTATTTTTTCATAATTGCTGTTAAAGGTATTATTATCATTTAAGCATGTATGACATATAATTATGCAATTAGGATAATAATGACACTAATAACAGACACTATAACACTACCTTCTCTCCTCCCACACCTGAGCAAGAGAAATGAGGCAGGTCTGGGATGAAAGAGGAGGGAAAGAAGAAACCTGGCTCCCTCCCCCTTCCTCTGCAAAGTCCTATGTTGCAGACACCTCAGGCTGAGCTTGGATTTTCCACCCTAAATCCCGTTAAGCCCCTGATCCCTCTAGCAGGGAGCAGCGATGACATTGTATCCCAGGGCAGCGGAGCGGCGGCTGGGAGCTTCAGGCCCGGGTATTAAATCAAAGCTTTCTTGCTGGGTTTAGGTAATCCAAATGGGCAAAGTTCCCTTTTGTTCACCAACAGGCCTGAGGGGGCCGACGCTCAATTATTTTACTGGACTGGGAGTACAAAAAGATTTTAAAAAGAACTAATAATAGCCAGATTAATAATACATCTGGAGAGTATGTAATAAATTAGGGGCCTTTGGAGTGGGACTCTTGACCATGTGAAAATTTCTCTGTTGCCTTTCTTCATCAGAGGATAGTTTATGCATTTGAAATAAAAATTAAAATGCTTCCTGCTAGGAGAGAGGAGAGCAGAAACCACAAGCATCCCAGCGACTTATTCTTCCCTTTACTGCAGCAATGGGTGGTTGTCAGTTAAAACCTCAAATCTCACTTCTGGCTGGGAGAAGGACTTGAAGCCATCCCTGGAGAAAGCTATGTCCATGCTGCCACCCCCACTTAGGAGGTTGGTTTAGGGCATTTCCAAATGAAGAGTCAAATCCTGCATTACTGGAGCTCCATAAGAAGCTGGGGGCATCATGCCTGGGTGGACTTACTGGTCCTACATGAGGTGGTGGGCTCCACCTCCCAGATGAAGGTAGCTCCAGCAGCCACATGTCACACATGCCCATTTATATTCAGGCCACTTGGGGAGGACAGATGATGTTAGGCTGAATTTGGGAATGTCTGTAACTAACATTCCAGGAAGTTTAGTTGTTCCAAAGATGAGGCTTGGACTCAGGAGACATCTAACCTCAGTGTTCACGGCCAGTAGGGTGGGATTGACATTTCAGGCTCCTTTGCACTGGTAGCCAGGCTTTTTGTCATGCAAAAATTTCTTGGGAACTGTGACGGGGTATCTGATGGAAGACTGGCATATTCCACGTCTCCAAAAATCTTTCCATCCCACAAGATACCCATAGCCAACACCACTTCCTGACTCCTAATGGATCACTGGGTGGGAGGGATGTCTGTCCAGACAGCTATACTGCACGTGGGTGTATTTGATGTGCTGCCACCAAGTGCCTTCTGATCAGAAGCCAGCTAGGGATCTATAGAGTAGTTTTGGCTTTATTTTCTAAGGCATCATTAACAACAAGTCTGGCTTTTGCTAGAGCTGGACCTTGCCTCCAGCTGGACGTGGGAGAAAGCAAAAACACAGGTGATGATGGTGGCAAGACAGAAGTTACTTCAGGATAGGCTTCCCTTGGAGCAACTTGTCTTTCTGAAGTGTGTAGTTATGGGGGGAGAGAGCTGCTTGACAGCTACCAATGCAGCAAAAACTTGAGCTTGCATCTCGCTCAGACTGCAGCCAGGCTGGCTGGAGATGATCCATATGTAAGACAAAGGTGGAAATCCCCTCAGCATCGCAGCACAGTTCAGCTTGGAAGGTATCTCCAGAGGTCTCCAGTCCAATCCATCAGTCAAAGCAGGGCCAGCCTTGAAGTTACAACCCTTCTATGTGTTCCCATGAGCATCTGGGTTCATCTCAGTCCAAGTAAGCTCTGTTATCTTTCAAGTAGTGGATGTGTGCTAGGTCTGCACATTTGGAGAACAATGGGTTTGGGAGTGCTCTAAGGCACAGCTGAGCTGGCCAGTCCCAGCACCATCTCCAGCAGCGTGGCTGTGCATCTGCAAGGAGATCATCTCTGGCTGGAGCAGCTGCAGCTGGAAGGGAATAAGTGAGCACAGCCATTGGGACCACCCCTGCCTTCCAGGGACTGGAGTTAAACTCCCAACACGGAAATAAAATGTGGAAGGGGAAAAGAGAAGTCAAGTTAACACACACAAAGTCCATAAGAGAGCTGGGAATAGAAATAAAAGAGGTTTTGGGAGTCACAGGCCAGGAATTATCCAGTAGGCAAGGTCACCTCTCTGGTGTGGCATGCTCTGGCCATGCTTCTCTCCATGAGCACTGCCCTGATGTTCCGCTTCCCCATGCCCAGCTGCACTTCCACGCACAGCTTGATGGCCTCCAGGGAAGAGGAAGTGTTTCTGCTGGAGAAATCCCATCTTGTGCTCAGAAAGGTTCTTCCTTTTTTTTTAGGAAGAGGCTAACAAGGTTGAACAAAGAAGATGAGAGGCATGGGAGAGCATTACCTGGGGCAACGCTGGGCTGAGGCTCAGCAAAAGTGGTTTCTGACTCTGGTCAGGCATGGGTGCATCACCTTGACCTCCTGTGCCTCAGTTTTCCCGTCTCTAAAAGTAACACCCAGGTGATATTCCTGTGCGTGCTCACTCACACTGTACTGGGGCCTTGCATTTCACGGCATTCAGAACCTCTCACCTCTCCTGCAGCTCAAACAGTTGTCAGGCCCCAGGCAGCAGAGGCAAGGGGAAGATCTAATAAAGCTTGGTGTTGACTTACACTTGGAGGTTCAGCTGTCGGATAGAGATCAGCAGCAATACATCTGAATAAAGGCATGGATGGGAGTTTTCTTCCATGAGGAACGACTTTGGGCAAGGGGGCAGAGGAAAGTGTGCAGCAGGGGCAATCGGTGTTCCTGCAGGTAGAGAGGAGAGGACACGTTTCTACTGGTCAGTGCTGTGCTGGCTGTCTTGGGGAGAGCAGGTTTGTGCCTCCAGAGCCATTTGCAGCAGAGCCCGCTTGTTTCTTTTCCATAATGGAGACAAACCACTGCAGTGCATACATTTTGTCAGGCTGGCACCATCTGATCAGAGCAAGAACCATCTCTGCTGGAAGCAATTCCCTTGACCCTGCATACTTCTGCTGTTGTCCCTAAACACAGGTGACACCTGGGACTACGCAGGGTGGCCACAGTCAGAAGAGAAAGTCCCTTCTCCCTGCAATCTGATAGCATGTTATCAGGCACACTGGTAGAAAACCTGCAATGTTACCAGGAGACTAGAGACATCAGGCACAGCTCATCTACAGGGATAGAAAACAGTAATATAGGTGGTTAGGGGTTTTTATTTCTTTTTTCCTATCCGTGTACTGTTTTTCTGAAATGTATATTCTGCCCTGGGAGCACTGAGCAGCATTCGCACGAGCCCTTTTTGGTGTCTGCTCTCTGAGCATCACACTAAGCAAACACAGAAATCACTGGCGGTGCTCGGTGACCCTCACTCCAGCTTGACCTGCCGGGCTCAAGATCTCTTTGGTGAAAGTCTGCTATGTGTTAGCAAGTAACTGTTCAAACACAGATGCTGCCTGTGTCAAGGAGGCTTTTTGCTCAGAAAGTACAGACAAATATTGATCCTCTATTGAGTCTGGAGAGCAGGCTGGAGCAGCGCAGTGATGTGTGATAGGAGCTGAAAGAGATCCCACAGCACAGGAATTGAGGATACTAAAGGGCCTCTTATTTGCTGATCGGGCAAAGCTTGACATGCGTCTAATCCCCCTGGCCAATGTGGTCATGGGGGTTTAGGTTTAACCAATTTCTAATTAAAAGTGTTTACAGATGAGCGCTTTATTTACCCAGCATTCATTATAAAGGGCTTTACTCTAGCAGGGAGCAAACGAGTTTCCTGTCTGCTGTAGCAAAACCCTTGCTGGGAGCTCGCTTTCCCCAGAAGGTCCATAATAAAGTTATTATAACGACAGTCTTTGTGATGAGATCCTGAGCAGATGGGGGCAGAAGAGGTGGGAGCGTTTCCACCACACATGCGCCCACTGTCACAGATTTAGGAGTCCTCTATTTCCATGTTTTCTGCCTGAGCACTTGCCAGCCACCATCCAAGGTCTTCTGGGTCCAGAAGTTATTAGTTTAAACCGCGGTGTAATCACGTATTAAGTTATACATGTGTAAAATGAAAGCAGGAGGATATAGGCTGGTTTAAGATGCTCTTTGTGGTTGGAAAAGGGTTGGTGCGCAGCGGGACACGGGACCATGGCTCTGCGGGTCCGTGCGTGTCCATAATAAACAGCAGCGTGTCTCCCGGCAGCTCAGATGGAGCCAAACACTATTATTTCATGTTTATCCGTTGGTTTGGGGTTTTTTTGAGTGAAACCAAGCTTTTTCCTCCACGCCATGCCCATTTTGATGAGATTTCTCAGAAGGAGAAAAGCCAGTTGGGAGATTTTCATCGCAGAGCAATTGTGACCTTTTGTTCTGAAAAAGAAAAGTTCATTTTAAAATATAAAGTTTAACAAATTGTTCCTTTTTAATTATTTTCTATATATTTTTTCTGTATTTCCCTACTAGTAATATTTTATTGTATGTTGTAACAGCCTGTAATTCTATACACATTTGTAACAAAAAAACTTCCAGAACTGCTGTTCTTGAGAAATTTCGGTTCCTGGGAACGCAGGCTCTGAGATGTTGACATTTCCCACACAATTCGCTGTTCTGGCAATTTTAGTGATAGCCACCACTGTGCGCAGAACTGCTAACAGGGTACATGGGAATAAGAGATCAGGTGGTAAGAGCCAGCTTCAGCCTCCTCACTTTACAGTGATGTCCATTGATTTATTAAAAAAGGAGTTTTGTTGGACTTTTTATCCCTTTGTCAGACTTTTTGGTGCTAGTTAAAATTCATTCTTTAACTTGTAAACATATTATTACTTTAAAATTCAGAAGAGAAACTGCAGATACCATAGCCAAGAACTGACACACAGGAAAAAGTAAGACTAATTCTGTGTATTGCTTGTATACATCTATATCGAATTCAACTTTTTTAAGCTGCCATGACATAATGCCCAGGTAAGAAAATAGTTAGCTATTCCCTTCTGAGTGTAGTGTTGTGATTCAGATGGCTTTTCTTTAAAGTACTGAGGAGCATTCACCTTGAGAGAGAGACATTCTGGTAAAGAAGTGTATTTGATCATGCATAGCACATGCATTTTAGGAGCAGTTTGTAAATCAGACATCTTCTGCCTTGCATTTCTTTCATACCCTATGTACAATTTTGTTCTTACCATCATTCAGTACACAGCCTTGCACTGGTTGTATTTAAGTCCTCTCAGTCTTATTTCAAAATATCATCCTTTAATATGGAAAAAGAAGGGAGGGTCCAGAAGGCATCATTAAAAAACCTCATAAATCTATGTATCGCAGATCATTTTGTCTCACTATACCACAGCTGCGTTAGCTACACTGTGGACCAGTTCCTCCCCATGCCTCCCTACCAGGAAGGATGCTTTTAGTGGCGATATCGACTTGGGGTGAGCGTGTGGCTCTTCCTTGCTTGCACACATCTCCCCGTGTTGCCTGGGCACACCTGGAGAGAGATGCTGGCCTGTGGGGAGAGCTTGTTGCATCTCAGATGGGGAGCTTTGTCCTGGCTTTACTTCGCTGTGAATTTGCATAAGGCTGTATTATTCAGCTCAGCAGTCCCCCAGCAATCCTTAGGGTAAAGTTGTGTTCTAGGCTGGTGCCCTGTCTGCAATGAATACGCCTGTGAAAGCCCGATTAATGCCAAATTATACTTAAGGGAAATCTTTACCTTTGGCTATGATATTGTAAATTATTGAATGCTGTAGAGAAAATTACCACACGGTCCTTCTAAAAATACCTACCTCTGTCATAGTCATACAGAGAGCTTCAAAAGGTTTATTGAGGGGGACTGGGAGATTAATTTCCGTTAAAGATGCAATTTCCTTATTTAAAAAAAATAATTATAATTTAAATGGTGCTGTAAAAGCAAAGTTAAAAATAAAAGGAAATCATACAAATTCAGGGCCATGTGCTCACTGCAACCATGCTAGACTTGTACTGTTCTAAAGCAAGCACGTGAAGGTGGGATTCGGGACCAGTGATGGCACACAAGACCTTTGCTTGCTCCAGTTATGGTGCAAACGATGCACTTCATGTCTTGAAACCCACGGAAGCCAGCGATCAGCCTGCAAAACCAGGTGATGTGGTGGGGCCGAGCAGAGCGGCTCCAGGTGTGACGGGGGCAGCAGGCTGCAGGCTCTCTGCTGGCGAGCTGGGCTGCGAGCCCAGCCTTCGTTCTGCTGCAGGATCCTCTCTGAGGTCCTGCGTTGTGTTTGTGGGAGGTTAAGTGGTTTAGTGCCTTCTCAGGCATGCCCGGACAGGCTCCCCACAGGCTGCCTGCACACGGGCTGTGGGAGGTCCTCTGCCTGCCGAGGAAGGCCCTGCACGGGTGGGAAGTGCCCCAGCAGCTAACAGATCTCCCTTGCTCCTGACCGTCGCTCCAGAGCTGTGTCATCTGTGCATCTACTGCAGGGCCTTAGAAATTACTGGAATTGCAGTGAATTGATCAACTCTTTCCAGAGGATTTCCCATTCGGTGAAATGTGCCCCATGAAAAATACCCCCAGTCTTCCTGGCAGCAGTCGCTGGGTACCATTATGGGTTTGGGAGCAGAGTAGTTACCAGTGCGGCCAAGGCAGGACTGTGCTGAGCGCTAACTCAGAATGGCAAGGGAGCTGTTTTGCCTGGCAGGTTTCCTCAGTAGGCACACAGTCTGTAAGGACAGACCAACAACCAGCTCTCCATCCCACGCCAAATGCAGGCAGGCAGGTTGCTGTCTTGGTGAGTGAACCAGCTTCGAGCCTCTGGATGTGGCAAGCAAGACAGTGAGCAGATGAGCAGAGGTGGTGAGAAGCACCTTTCCTTTAGGCAAGTCCTTGACGTGGTGTGAGCAATGCAGGATGCTTTATTTTTACCTCCATAGTAGCCAGACATCTTAGCTTCTTTAAGTGTGAGTGGGGCCTCAAGTCCTCTAGTGAGCAAAAATCCCCAAACTCTAATCCCACCTACCTTCAGCTGCTTTTTTTAATCTGTATTTTTAATGTGACATGGAGGCCTGTCAGCCCATGCAAACCTCTAGGTCTTAAAGACTTTCCCCACCAATTTACAGGCTGTAAGTAATGGTTTTGTCAGTCCTTTGCCATAAGACCTCAGTGAAAAGTCATTTCACATACAGGTCCATCATATACCCCAAGCATCGTCTGAGGCTAGCAGGGTTTCCTCGACCACCCTGTGCTGCCTCCCCTCTTCCCTCTCACTGAGTACGTGATTTCATTTAAAACAACGGTGAAAGATGTGAAAGAAGATACGCACAGCAAGATGTAAAGCCCTCCAGTCTGTCAGCATCCCTCAGAAAAAAAAACAAAAGACCATCATGGGCATAGTATTGTAACCTGAGAATCAACAAATTCAGTATCTTCAAAATCAGGGGTTAGCTTTGGTAGGCAGAGAGAAGTTTGGATGTTGGTCCGAGGTTTTATTAATAGGAATGCTCCCTGATGATGGCAACATTGAGATATTTGCCCCAACCAAGAAGCAGGCTCCTTCATTCTGCAAAACCAAACTGAAGATTTGAAGAAGTTCATAATGCTTTACATTTTGACAGCACTTCTTCGATTCAGACACCATCTAGGCATTAATGAACAAGACCTCTTGACATCCTTGCTGTGAGTAGAACTACATGGCAAATGGATTTTCCAATTTGTTGAGGTTTTGGGAAGCAAGCAAAAGAAATCTTGTTTCGTGTTGGAACAAAAAAAAAGCAGAATTGTTTTTGGGTCATTTGAAATATTTTCAATATATTCAAAGCACTTCATTCAGATTTCAACCCCTTATAATTTAATAGAACATAGAGTCTATTTTAAAGAAAGTAATTTTCCAGGAAGAAACCAAACTTCTTATTGGAAGTATGGAAACAGACCATATGAATCTTAAAAAAAATATTTCCCTGAATTTTTCCAATAAAGAAATATTTTCATAGTGACTATTATTTTATTTTTATACTGTTTAATTAAAACAAGAGTTTTTCTAAAGAAAACTAGACATTCAGTTGATACCTTATGTCAACTCTGTCCGTTTCTTGTCTTCTTAGGCTGTTCCCCTTCTTATCAAATCTAATTCACAACTGTGGCTCAGTGGCATCCCTTGGTTTTCCTTTTTTTTTCCCAGGGAAGCATCCTGCATAGCCACCGCAGTTAAGCAGATCTCCTTGGGTGTCCCTTCTCCCAAGGAACAGCTTCAGGCATTGGCCTGTGGCTGTTGAAATTCCCTTGTTGGCTTCACAATATTTTGTCATGAAAGTTTAATGAAAACTGATGCATTTCAGTGGAAATTTTCCAATTTTAACCAATTCGTGTTTTCTAACAAAGAACATTTTGTCAAAAACATTCCTGTCCAGTTTTCCTGCCTCCTACTTCAATTAGGTCTTTAAAAAACAGAGATACAAACAATATGTGTATAACTGGATAATAGTCTAGTAAGGGGATGAAATCTGAAAAAGATTAGGAAAAAAAAGGGAGACTATTATATATTCAGAACTGCACAGCCCTGAAGATACAAGATCTGCACTTTTCTGCATGCACATTTCTGTGCGGGCTGCCACATTCGATCAGAGAAATCACCCAGGTCGATGAAATTTATGAAGTTGCCCAGTGATGGGTCTGCATTGTAAATAAAGGCAAATTAGCTGGCAGTATGTTAGCACATATTTCACTTGTGTCACGGTGTAATAATGAACCTTGTATCAAAGTCTGCAACACCATCTGAGTTTTATATGCCCCATTTCCTACATGTTTTGAACAGTGGAACCAATTTATAACGTAATGATTTTTCCATACATAATTTCTTTCTTATGATTTCCATAACTTGGAGTTTTTACTATGAGTAGGGCTGAAGGCAGCCTCATAAAGGATATGAAAAGAGGGCTGGCTAAAGTGTCTCATAAAAAAATAGCTTGAACGATTTGCTAGTGACTCTCTATAGGTTTGATTGTGCCTTGAATTTTGGACCACGCCAGGAACCAGCAACCTGCGTTTCCAACAGCCTTCACACCATGCAGCCTTTCACACCAGGCGTGTGGCATCGCTGTTTGCTGGCGGGAGACGGGAAAGTGGGGATCTGTGGGCCAGGAGGAAAGGGGGAACTTGGCTACCTTTCCTCATTCACTGGCCAGTGGGGAGGAATAGAAATTTACTCCCCGTTTAAGCCAATCTGAGGGTGTGTTGATGAAGTGGTTAGAAAAGCTCAGTGCGGAGCCAGAAGCACGAGTACGTGCCCTGGTCTTAAGCTGGACTCTGTCTCCTGTCAAAGATAAAAATAAGCTGTAAAAGCATCTGAGTATTAAAAGGGGGTTGGATACGTTGTTTGCAGTATCGCTTCGCTGGGTACTGTTAATACAGGAATCAGATTGTCTTAATTGTGCTGTGCGACTGGATGGGGCAGGTGGGGAGGGAGGTGAGCACACCTGCTGCAGGGGAGCAAGCTGTTTTCCCTGTTCACCATGACTTTGTGAGTATCTTGGTGTCAGTGGATACAAACCCACCAGTTTTAGGCAGGTGAGACAATTTAGCTGTAAAAGCTCACCTGGTGATCAAAGGACATCCTTTGCTCTGTGGAGAAAAAAAAGTCACAAAAAAGAAGGGGGAAACCCCAGATATTTGTTTCAGCCATTTCAAAAGAAAATCCTTCCAGTTTTTTGTTTCCCATTGGAAATTAGTCATTTCAGAGGAGTTTTAATTTAAACAAGTTTAGAAAAGGAAAAGTTTCAACACCCAAGTACTCATTGTAGGGTTGAACAAAAAATTTAGTTTGATTCAAATGAAAAATTTGCTTATGTTTTCATTTCATTGAGGATCCTCCATAAATCTCCTCCAAAGTCAGCCTAGGTTGAGCCAAAATGCTCTTTTCATTTCCACATGTTTCCACCCATAAATTGAAAAAGCAGTGCATCATCTGTGAATCTCAGTATCTTCTGCCACTGCTCCTGAGATGATGCTGTATACCCACCATCCTTGCTCACTGCTGTGTGCCTCTGGGCCCTATATATCAGGGCCTTTCAAACATTGCAAGTGAGCTGCCTTACCCCACCTTGCTGTCCATTCTTCCTGGACACAATCCCATGTGCAGTGTAACAAAATCCCTGCAAAAGCAGCCTCTGAATCAAAGCCACCCCCAAATTACAATTTTGTTTTGGGAACATGGTCCTGCCTCTATCAAAGCCCTAACCTTTAGTAATACCAAGGGAAACCTTTTATAGCTACACACTTTTGTTTTCCCTCCTGGGATGAGGTTAGTTGGAAGCAGGTGCTTGGTTAGCTGATGAAGGTCTTTTGCCTGGTGCCTCCATCCTTGCGCAGGAGGATGCTGAGGGATCAAGTGAAAGAGGGGAGAGGCAGGTGGGGAATAGGGAACACCTGGCCTAAGAAACACTAGTTTCATAAATCTGTAACATTAAATCCTTTGATCTGTGTCCTTCATATCTCTGTGGGAACGCTTCCACCATGGGCCCAAGGTCAGCTTGAGAGTTTACTTTGTTTCTCTCTTTCTTTCTTTCTTTCTTTGATAAGCTTCCCTACATACAGTTAAGCTGAAAAGAATTTTAAGGGCACCATTAATTGCTCTGTACAATTCCCCAGGTCCTGGTGACTGTATATCAGAAGTGTACCCTGCTAGTACTGCAATCTAGTCACAGGTCTGTTTAACACATAAGATGATGCAAGCTTTGCCCACACTAACAAGCATCACAGAAAACAAAATAACTGGGTGATAGGCAGGAACACATAAATATTGCTTTCTATTGCTTTCCCCATTTTTTATTTCCAAAGTTTCCTTTTGGAAGAGGGAGGACTTTTATCCAGGTTCTGGCTATTAGGTTGTTTATTCAATTAGGGAGAAATTACATGTTGATAAGAACCCTGTCTTGGGCATGGATGCAGTTGCTGAGTGATGGTGATCTGCTCTAGAAGCCACTGGAGCTTCAGTTAAGCCTGAGTGGGTCTGAAGCCCCCACAGACCCCATGCAATCAGTGAGTAAAAGCAAAACTGCCTTAGAGAAGATATAGGTTCTTAAATAATGTCCTCTGCTCTGTTTAGAAATTGATGTGGACAGTGTGCCTGTATGAATCGGGTATTCCTCCTAATCAATACATCTGCTCAATGCTAATGATGTCCTATTCCTAGAAATGTATTACTTTTAATCTGGAGAAATTAGTATTGTGGGCTCACGCCACGTGACTTTTGTCTCAGCTGGATAAATAGCATGAATCACTTTCCCCTTTCAAAGCCTCTGAACCGCTCAGCTCCAAATACCCATTTAATCTGACTTTATAAGTTAATAAATCACTCACAATAATTAAGCGTAGGCTCCACGTGCCAGCAGAGAGCTCTGGGAAGGCAAATGGGTTGTTGCAGTCCTGTGTCTTACAAACCTTTTCGCACCAGAACTGTCTTTCCTGGGGTGCTTGGAGCCTGGTACTGCGGTGATTGCTGGGGTTAAGATGTGTTCATGTGTAAACTGATGACTGGCTGCTAAGTGAGGCTGTATTCTCCTGGGGATTAGCAATAGCTGTGGCTGTTTGCAGGATGACGAGTAGGTCCCTCAGTGTGCTGAAGGAGAGAAGGCCCTGGGCTCGGAGTTTGCTGGTCACAGAGGTGTCTAGAAGCCTTGCTGTGGCTTAGGCTTACAGGTAGGGTGAAAGGGGACTGTATCTCACCTGATTTCAGCCATTTAGGAGCTAATACAGTTGAAACGGCTCCTCAGTGGGTAGTGAAGTAGAGGAGGCATGTATATAGTCCACATATCTAAGACATGTTAAAGGTAGGTTTGCTTTTTGCTGAATGGAGGTAGGACCTGGATAGCTAATCCTGTGTGTCTGTGTTGTGTTTATGCAGAGCCAGACTGGGGTCCTCACCCGTGATTCAAAACGGCTCCTGCCTGGCAGCATAGGTGTGCTCAGGAATTGGCTGTGTGCGTTTATGTATTTTGTAGCTATTCCAGTCTGAAGTCAAGATGCATTTGCAGAGCCATGGTGAAGCTCTGTAGTACACAGCCAGGTTTTGTGAGGTATCTGAGCTGCTTTGGTACACAGATTTGCTTTTTATATTTTAGGGAAGATGGTGTATGTGTTTCCCAGGCAAGCCATGTATAGCTTGAGCTCTGGTTGTAGCAGCCAGCTCCAATGTGAGTTGATAGTCAGCGGCTCTTTGCCTTCTCTCATCCTGCAGCTGCTGCATCTTTGGCCACAGGTTTTTGAAAGGGAGGATAATCTGGCATTAAAATCTCCCCTCTCCATTAATATGATGGTCTGTACTTGATAGCATTGGGCAATTGATGATTTATTTTTTGGAGATGCTGAGCACCCTACTTTGCCCTGAGTCTCTAAAGATGCAAGCTGTAACTGTGGCCGCAATGACTTGTGCCTCTGGATTGGTGTCTGCCTCTTACCTCCAGCCCCAAAAGCTGTGGGCGCAAAGTCATAGGTCACTCTTCAGTCCCAACCCTTTTCCCTTGGTATCATAACCCCCTCGCTCCTACCCCACGCTCTTCGGCTTTGCTGTGAGCAGAGATTTATACACAGGAAATGGAGAATATGACATTTTGTTTGTGCCTCTGTGTATGTGTAATATCTTTAATATGAAACTAGTTGCCACTTAATTATACAGGCTAAAGACCTTCATTCAGTGTGTTGCATACAATTTATGAGTCTCAGGTCTCCCAGACACGCATTACAGCCATGTGGCAACACCCAGGTGACTAACATTCCTTTTTAATTTAATTTCCTTACATAAATAGCTTCATTAAGGATCAGTTATGTGGGCAGAGAAAATACTATTTGAATAGGTCAGACTAAGCCATTGAATTTAGGACCCTGCTACTGTTACAGTTGAGAGCAGCACCAGACCTCAGCATCACCCTCAGGTTCAACAGTTTGCTTTCAACTTTAGACCAGGAATCTCACCACTGAAGGTGGTGGACTTATTTCAGAGGTAATTTAATGTGCAAGGTGGGATTGGACTTCTATGGGAGCAATACTAAGGAGGACGTTTTTAATCTCATAGTCAAGATCAGATCTTTTGCTAGGATTTCCAATTTGTTCATTTTTGTATCTTTGATAAAAAGAAGTTCCCTTGCTGCAAAGTTGGTTCACATGGCACCTAGAAAATTGATTCCCATCTTTGAACCTCTAGTTTTACATCTGGAAGCAAATGGAAATCAATGAGATGTTGCTGAACTCCTTGAGAAGCTCCTGTCTGTCACCTCTAGGCACTGCTGTGCTTTCCGTAAGCCTGGGGTGTAGGTGCCTCAGGGCTCATGGGACTTGAGTCCCAGGCTTCAGACAGTGAAGGGGAGGGAGAAGCACTGGGGATGGGCTGACCAGGGAGATATCTTTTCATTCCCTGCACCCAGATTTGCAACGCTTACACTGCATAGCTGCTGTCAAAATACCTGCTTAGTCTGCAAAGGCACATTAGGCCAAAATTCCTAACTGATGATGGAAAAAATTCTCTCCAAGCTCTTATATTAGGAGTTTTTCCCTTATACCATATTAACCTACGCCTTTCACATGAGCAGAAATACAATTCATGTATCAAATTAACATAAAGATCACTTTCTGAGGTAGCTGAATTTTTTTCCACCCAGAAGTGCCACCACATTGCAAGCCTTCAGGCTTCCTGCTCCTGCCAAAATTGTAAAACATTGCCAGAAAGGTGAATATTGCTGATGGCTTCAGCATTTCCAGGCTATCTCTGCAAGATTGTTCTGTTAAAAGTACATTCTGGAAACAGGGGAAAAGGCAAGGAAAGTTGGACATTTACATAGCTCTGCTCACTTACATGACATTGTGTAAACGTTTGTAAGTGGTATAAACACTATTTGTCCAGGATATAAGCCAAATCCTAACTGTCTACAGGTAGGACAGAGCACTCTCAATAGACATACTGTTATATCATTATCTATTACGTAGAAGCATCTGATTTTTATTACTCTCTGAGATAGGATATCGGACTCTCAGGACTATCACCCTGAACGTGTGTGCAAGGCATAGGAATGGCTGCTTCTTAAAACGCTGGCCAAGTGTAAATCTTACAAAACCCTTTCGAGATGGGTGGTCTTGCTCCTTGGACACAGGCTTTCACTTTTCAGGAGGGAAAGGGTTGAATGATGATTATCTCTCACTTTTTCCCATTCCATTTCTTTTCGTGATAAATAAAACGAGCCTTGCTTAAAGTGATTGCTTTTTAATGATGCATGTCAGATGTGAAAGCAGTATCGCTCCTGTTTGAAAAGGGCATGTAATGTCACAAGCTGGCTGAGTTTCATTCCCAAATCACCACCGTTCCCTCTATCAGCATAGAAATAAATGAGTTCTCATTGCCTGCAGAGGCTGGGGGGGGGCTTACCTTGCATGAATATTGCCTCCTTGTTCTCTGGTGGAAAAGGGATATAAAATAGCAGGACCCCCAACATTTTTTTTCTGATTGCCAGACGACCTCCAAGTAGAAAATATGTGTGATCCCTGAATACCTGTCCAAGGAATTATATTTCTGCAAGGCTCATAACACCATTAATAACTGCGCTAGCGCCCCATGGGGTCCCAGCTCTAGTTTGGGTATTGCTGACCTAAAGAACAGGTCGAGCAGTTTGGAGAGGAAAATCTTAGAGGCAGCTGAGTCTGTGGAGAACCCTGAGTAGGTCTTTTGTGTTGTCCCAAGGTTGTTCACATGGACACCAGTGACTGAGAGCTTGTTACTGCTCGTTGGCATTGCCAGTCTGTGGTAAGTGCGGATTAAAATGGGTTAGTTGGAACTGCTGTGGAGGACTCTGAAATGCTGCAGCTACGGGGAGGAGGTGAAGGCTACCCGGGGAGTCTAATACCAGGTATGGATGGTGAGCGTATTTGTTATTTTCCTCAGTAATTACCCTGTGCTGCAGGTAGAAGATAAGCCTGGGCTCGATTTGAACCATGAGCTATTTGAAGAGCAGATCGTGGAAGACACCATGTCAAAGAGGCAGAAATGTGCTCTACCCCTTCATCCTTTGCATTCAGTGCCCAGCCTCCTAGAAACCAGGATGCTTTCCAATGCATTATCCAGTCCAATTTGAAATGACCCGACCGGTGAACCAGCACTTCCCCTGGCAGCTTGTTAGGATGTTTTCTCCTATCCAACTCATATTTCCCGTTTCTTTTATTTCAGCTCATTACTTCCTTTTGCCTGGCTGAGGGAAAATGTGCTTCACCACTAAACAGCCCACAGCAATCAGGACTTAAGTCATGTACCATTAATCCCTGGAGTACAGCATTACTTGTTCACCCTGATGCATGCTCCAGGAGAGAGTGAATGATTGACACTGGTCATAAATGCTTATAGTGTTAATTCTTTAATGTCTTGATAATTTTAATTTGCTCTCTTCAAGTTGGGAGGGGTGTGATAACAGATGTTGGACAAAATACTGCCCCTTTGCTGCTTATCACTGCTGGAAACATGCCTCTCCTATCGTAGTTTGCACAGCCCCAAGGCATGGAACAGAAATGAAGGCTATTTTCGTATAAATAAACACCAAACTGCACAGAGTCCTGCATCTTTGGTGGCCAAGAAAAGGGATCTGTGTGCTGGAATCTGCTCTGTGAAGTAGGCATAACCTTTCTCATGCCCCTTATTATATGCAAGGGTTTTGCCTGGCTACTTAAATCCAGCTTCATTTTTAGAAGGCCTTTATGCTCTGAAACCCTTTTGCATTTCAGTCTCAGCCTTTGCCAAGCACTTATGCAGGTGGAGCATGTTAAGGCCATGAGCTGCATTACATGAGATGGTGCTTGTACTCACTCTTGCTCTGCTGGAATGTGCTCTGAATTTCCCGAAAGAAGGTGGCTACATTGGATTCATCTGCTCCCTCAGAATAAATCAAACACTGATAGCACAAAAACACCTTTCTGGTTCACATGTGATGTCCTGTACTTGTGGGAGAGAGCAGAGTGGGCTGCATAGTTCAGGTGGATGTTGAGATACAGTTGAGGAACCGGTGGAAGCTGGAGTGATCCCACCCCAGCCTTCGGCTTTGATTTGTATCCCTCCAGGTCTGGCTGCATCACTTGGCCACAGCATCTCACAGCAGATGGCTCTGGGAAGCTGAATTCTCATTTTCACAGTGGTCCATGCCACAGTTCTTGCACCAATCTCACCAGCATCACACTTGAGACCTGGATTTCAGCAGATTCCAAGGCCCATCAAAACCACCAAGCTTCTGCCAGCATTTTGAATGAACCAGTTAGAGTTGAGGGTGTTTCCAGTGTGGGCAGTGATTAGCAGAAACTTCAGTTCATGATGGTTTGAGCTGAAATTCATTCATCTTGATGGGATGCTCAGGAAGACGAGCACCCCTGACGTGAGTAGAGGGAACCCTCCGACAGGTTCACAGAGATGAAAACGCAAATGAGTTCATGCCTGGCAAGCTGGGTAAAGAAATAATTTCTCCTGTCTCTATTTTTGCTACATTTTACAACTAATCAAAGATTTCCTTTGTATATTGTATTTGTATAAATGGATATTTTAAATCCATTTTTAGCCTAATTGCAGACAATAAATCAAACCTTAAAGTAAGCAAGAACATCTGACTGTCAGCAATTGCACAGGGGAGATATGACAGCAAACTGGCCTGTCTATCCAAGCTTACATTTTTAAAAAATACATGGAAAGTGGAGGGATGCAATGAGAGATTAATTCCACAGGTCATCCTGTACTTTCTGCTCCTTTTGGACAGCATCTGGCAAGCACTGGGGTAAAGAAAACATTCTTTCAAAGCCAACCAGGGAAAGAAAGACCCACCGGGCAACACTGACTGGTAGCTTATGGGGCTACACAATCTTGGGAGGTCATTTTGTCACCTGGTTGTTCCAACAAAGTCTGAAGAAGGCTCTTATATCATTGGAGAGGATTATGGAGCTGTTGGCATCATAGTATCCCTTACATGGTGGCTAGTGATGGACACAGCAGAATCCAGTGGAAATCTTCTGTTCCTGAGCCCAGGTGGCAGTAAATTGTATTTAGTAAAGCATGCAAACCAGGTACTTACAAACCCGAGGGGAAAGCCATGAAATATTCATGAAGTCTTATGAAAGAGCCTTATTCATATATATATAAATATATATATGTACACTTTTGAAATCTATTCAAACCAAATAAGACTTTCTTAGTCACCTTGCGTAAAATGGGAAAGCAGATGACTTTGGTTCTACCTCTATTATACAGTCATCAGGAGACTGAAATAGCTCTGGAAAAGGAGCCTCTGGTGCTCTGCTGCCTTCTAGAAATGTGTGCCTTTCTTCTGGCTCTGCTGGCATTACAGCAGAGCAGCTGCTCTGGGGGAAATCACTTGCTGCTACCTTGATGTAGTAAATCAATCAGCCTTTATAATTTATCACCCTCTTTGCAAAAATAATGCGTAACTGTTCAAAAGTATCAAGGGACGAAGCTTTTAAATATCCTGGGAATGGCAGTGTTTATATGGTGGAGGCCAGGCTGTGACCGTGCACTCACTGCCGGCGTCCCTGCCCTCTCCATCCACACCGCGGGAGCATCGTTCGTGTCTCATCCTGCCATGTCTGTGCTGGGGCTGTGCTGTAAATCAGGTTGGTGACACCAGAAGCATGGCTGAACCAGTGTGGTTGGGAAACCCTGACAGAAAACGTGTCTCTAAGTAGTGTGCCCAAGCCACACATAAGCCCAATTTCTTTGCCAAAACCTTAAATATAGAGACAGCCATCTTCTGTGCTTGTATTGCTTATACTTGATCTGTCAATAAATGCTCTAAATTTTTCATCATCATTAAAGTCCGTTTTGAAAACAAGAAAGAAAAAGAAGGGGGAGAGAGGAGGCTGTAAATAATAACCAGAAGATTATTTGAGGATTTTTGGTTGATGTCTGAATATAAGTAACTCTAAATTAGACTCTTACTTGCCTTTTAAAGCAAAGTCATCTGATTTAGAAAAGAGCCTTTTATTCTTATCCTTATTAAAACATAGGAGAATGTTTGTGGTTACATTTGCCAAAGTAGCTTTGGCATTTTCTTTTCTGGGAAATTCATAAGCAAAGTTTGCCAGATGCTTTCTGTATATTATGACAGAAATAGTAAGTTAGAAAGTGAAATCACTGGTGACATTACTTTAATAGGCAAGAAACAGCTGATATTGTTTCTGTTTGATTCCGGTGAAGAATGCTGTCCTGCTCCCTTTCTTTGCTCCCAAAATGTCAGGCGCCAGAATAACTAAAGGGTTGCAAGATGGAAGGTATTTTAGCCACACATATCAATATTTTCCTTCTTGATCACAAGCTTAAGGGTGTCTTTTCCTTATTTGTCATTATTCTAGGCTGAAATTGGTTGGCACAGTTTGCCCTTTGCACCTTTGTCAGTGGTGGAAAACGCTGCACAGGGCAGAAGGGAGAAGGAGCTTCTCAGAGTAGCTGTGCTTGGTAGGGCAATTTGCCACAGCCCCACTTTGCTGAATTATTTTTTTAATCTTTTAGGTTTCTTTCTAGTCCCCGTCTTCCTAGACCTCAGCTGGTAAATACTTGTGGAGTTGTTTTAATGTGTGCCAGCCAGAGATATGTCAACTTGCTGTTCTAATTAATATATAGTAAATTCTGCAGGAAGAGATCGCTTCTTGCTGCATTTGAGGAAAGTTAGCACAGTATTTCCAGTTCTCATGGGAGTTACCCCGCTCGCTGTCATTAGATGTCTGGTCTAAGCCGGTCGTTTAGTTTCCCTCTCTAATTCGCGGACAGAGAGAGGCACCTGGAGCAGAAAGCTCACTCCTGCAGCACTAGGATGGGCAGAGCTGCCAGCTGGGGTCTCTCCCGGCTCAGGTTAGCTGTGTCAAATCCTGCAGCTGATTTCAAATCACAGTCACAGGTAGTGGGTTTTATGCTTCTATGTATCTCGTCTTCAGGAGGACATTCCCCACATGGGGCTGTCAGGTCAGGCTTGGTGGGCTTGTGAAGGTCTGGCAGATGGGGGCTGTCCTGGTGGCAAGTGCCTTCCCAGGTCAGGGAGGCAGCACACAAATAGGTGTGGAGCCTTTTCCAAGTCCCAGCTGCAGTGTCCTTCCTGCACCAAGAGCTGCCCTGCTCTGGTGGCCTCTGTGCCTGTGCTCGTACAGAGTTTGAAAGCTCAGCCCTTCACACTTGTGTCTGAGGCAAAGGTTAAAAGAGGCAGGAAGTACAATGGGTGCTCCTGCCCCATATCTGAAAGTGGTTTAGTTTGGGCAGAATTATGTAGTTTCAAGAAATCCAATATGCTTGTTTCCAGTGTTTAAAAAACACACACCCACCCAAAGCAAAACCAAGCTGTACCAAAACTCCATCAGATGGAGATGTCTTCCATGTGGTTTCCATTTCAGTGGGAGGCAATCTGTTCTTTTTTACTTTCTGTTGTTGCTGGAGAAAAACAGTTTTGAATGAAGAATATGAAGCTCCTGTCATGTAGGTGTGTGCAGCCTGACTTGGATGCAGTTCTGTGTCTACACAGAATTGGAGAAGAGCAAGATTGGGGAAAAGCATAACAAACTGAATTTGAGAAGTAAATTCCTTGCCCCGCCAGGTGGGATCAGGGTGTTAAGGATCATGCCTGATGTGGCTTCAGAAGTGAATTTCCTTGCACACCTCCTCATTAGCTGCCAGCAGGTACTTAGGCAGGACTCTTGATGGCCATGGTGATTTCCTTTCTCTCCCCAGGTATTCTTCCATGCACATTCCAGTCCACAGGGTTAATATCTTCATTATGTTTTATCTATGGCCAAGTTTGGCAGCCAAACTTTTGCTCTCACCTGTTTCTTCATTTGTTTCACATGCACTCCTTTTACAGAGAAAATATCACTGGCAAAACCAGTGTTTGACATCACCATGCCTGGGGTCTGTTTATTTATCCTTTCATCACCTAGTAAGTATCTAGGACAAACAATATTAAACTGGAAGACGCGTATGTACCTTTCATAACCTCTTCATTTTGTTTAAATGCCCCAGCCTTGGGCTGTATTTAACATGAAGCTCTGGGAACTGCATTCATAAACCAGATACTCAGCTGTTGTAAGTTACTGTAGCTCCGTTACAGTCAGCGATACTGGGCTGATTTATAGTAGCTGACCTGTGCAGGAGCCAAAGAGAACACATATAAATGGCAGACATTCCAATAACTAAATTAAGCATGGGAAAATGCAGACTGGCTCCTTGGAAAATACTCCTAACCAGGTCTGTAAGTGCCTGGAACAGGTACCCAAGCAAAGTGTTGGAAAGTTTGCCTTTTGTGTGTGTTGCAATATGGCAGGGATGGAGCGTTCAGAGAACTAGGAACTACCCAGAAATACATTAACCAGATGCTACACATGCCTGGGTAGAGAGCATAGTAATAAAATGACTTCACTCCTGAGAAAAATGCTCAGATTGAAACCTGGCCTGTTAGTGGGTATTCCTGTACCGAGTCACAGCGTTTGCTGTTTGCACCTCCTGACGCTGCCCAACAGAGCAGATGACAACATCAATACAAGATTAAAATTATCAAACCAGGTCTGGGCAAGGATCTGGCTAGTGCAGCTTCCAGTGGCTAGAAGCACATTTATAGGTAGACACACAGACACCATCCCCATCCCCACCTACCTTGTGACGGTGTGCAGCTCACCTCAGATGGAGGCCGTGCTTGTATTAAATATCACTTGATGGCTTTTCCCTTAAGGTCTAAGAGTTAAGACATCTACTTGCTCAGGCTCCCAGCCCCCACTGGCACTGTGCTCCACCACTGTATTGTGGCACTGTGTTTAGCTCTCCATGCATTTCGTGTCCACACATGGTGGCAGCCCTGTGGCACATCACATGACTCAGCTTTCATTCCTTGGTATGAGGTAAGGGTAAACCTGTTTTGTCCATCTTGCATGATATCATCCACAGTCCCCTCAGACTGGTGCAGTTTCTTCTGTTTGAAATTCATGCAAATTCAGAATTCACTTGTGCTGAACTCTGTATGTTGTATTCCAGCATCACTCAGGTAGATGTTGGAACTGAATCCAGAAAAAGGTGTGAGGATGAATTACTGAAGGCAGTTCATTTGAGAAGTGAGGAAGAAAGCTATCCCTGTCCTGAGGTGGGACCTGGCCTCCGTGCCCTGTAAGATCCATGCCAGTCTTTCTCCCAGGGGTGATTTTCACCTAGGCTACACAGTCCTGGGGAATATTCTGCAGCGTTGTCTTGGCTCTGGGCAGTTCTTGCCTGGGCTCTGCCTCATGCCAGGCAGCTATTGCTTCCATCAGGATCTTTGCTGTAGTCGCCACCTTGCCGCATGTTTAAACCATTCAGTGTGGGATCTCTTCTTACGTGTCATCATCCATCTTGCCAGGAGGCTCTTCTCGTACTGGTCACCTTATGTGCCTGATGTGTGTCCCAGGAGAGCTGCCAGAGTCTCCTCCTGCCTCATCACAACCTCCCAGGGTTTCTTGAAAGAACATAACTTCTTTGGTTTCAGCTTTAAACACAGACTGTTACAAGGAGGACTTGGGGTTTGTTCAGCATTTTTCGTTGAAATGTTTTCCGATGCCTAGACATGATGTAGAGCTCCTTCAAAGATCTGAACCCTTAATGATACCGATCATGTCCTCTGTTTTACACGCCACCAGAAATCAGTCTGAAGAGTAGCATGTACATAACTAGACCCCTCAGGCTGCTGTGTAATTAGTAAACAAGGCTAAGCAGTAGCACCATGCAGAGGTGTTTCATCTCGCCTTGCTCTCCACCGGTGTGGGTTGTTCCAGGGGGACACCATTTTTCATTCCCTCTCTCAGCCGGGCAGCATCCAGTCAAGTTCTGCAATAACAAACAATGAAAAAGGACTGGGCTTTGTGAGCTTTAGGAAGTAAGTCAGAGAATAAAACATGGTCCATTAACCTGCCAGAAAAGATACATGGAAGACATAGGAACGACTCCTAAACCACCCTGCTAGAACATGAGAATTTTTTTTTTCCTAAACTGATTTCCTTATGAATTATTTTTTTACTGCATAATAACTACCAAGAAAAGTATGTTTTAGTTATTCACACTGACCTTTTAAACTTCCAAGAGAACTGCATATTTTCTGAGGCCCCATGTAGGGCCTATTAATAATTATGCACTCCCACTGAGCTCCATTGATTAGTTTGGGTCCTGTTTCACACTGTAAAATGAAAAAAAAAAGTCCCTAGTGTTTGTGTATGTTTTTTCTTTTTATGTTCGGCTCTCCTCGGCTATAGATCAAGTTTTGCTGTTAGCACAGGTTTCAGCCTATATTGATGTGTTGCTGTGCTATGGACTCCAAAAACCAGGGAAAAGGCAAGATCAGATGGCAGGAAAAGGGGGAAAAGGTGCGACCTGTGATCCAGCAGCGACAACGGAGTTCAGCTGGTGTGATAAGGGGCAATGTGAGTGACAAGACTGTGCATTAGCATGCTACAGCCCCACTCATGCCTATGCTTTCATTGCTGCTAGCAAACATTTCTTTGTGAATAAATCTACTTTCTTGGCAATGCTGTGTTAGTGCTTTAGTTTCATTAAAGAGCCTGGAAACACCCCAGCGGTTCAGGCTGAGATATATAATACTGCTAACACAGATTTGTTTCATAACCCACAAACTATTAAAAATATTAGTGTCCTCCTGGGAGTTGCCTTTCAAGATTCCCTTTCTCTTTCTCTCTCACTTTCAGAGCTGGGTTAAGACAGCCAGCAATAATGCAAAGCAAGCTCAATTTATTCAGTTAAAAAAATAGATAACACAGTATTTTACTACTTCTGAGCACTTTCTTCATCTCAATGTTGCTTTGTGTTCCAATTCTTATCCAATGTAAACAGCCATAAAGTAGAGTTGCTGAGACAAAATGTGGACATTTCAAAAGGTAGACTTTACCCGTCCAAAGGGAGATGACTTTTTGTTGGGAGTGAATTTAGTCTGGGACTTTGTAAGGGGATATGTTGGTCCCTTCAAGACTGAGGAGGGAGCTCCAAGTCCCTTCAGGACTGAACAGATCTGTACATGTGTTGAGGGCCTTTATTCTACCCATCTGACAAAAAAAATAAAAACTGAAAGAAAAGTTAGCAGTCCCTGGCGGGAACTTGAGTGGTGAGTAGGTCCAGTGTCCAAGGTGAAGGCTTTGGGATGTAGAGGGAGCAGAGATCTCCCGGGAGCCACAGCTGGTGGGGCTGTTGGGACCTGTGGGTCTCGGAACAAGGACAGGAGGCTGTCTCCAAAACCCTCTCTGCTGTCAGCCAAGATTGCTCATGAAAACAGAGGTGCCAGCAATTTTTTCCTAGTAGGAAGATGTCTACCAGCTTATGCTTTACTTTTGGTGCCAGAACTGTGTGTGGGAAAGAGTCTGGAAAGCCAATGGGGATATTAAGAAGAAAGAAGCTCCAGGAGCGTGTCAGGATTTGGCTTTGAGTTTTGTTAATGGACCTTTCGGGGTGTTTGTTTGGACTTTGCCACCGGGCATCCAAGGAGGACAAGGAGCCCAGAGTCATGGGGGTGTGGAAACAGCATCTTCTGTTAGAGACAGGCAGAAAAGCCCATATTTCAGGAACTAAAAGCCCATTTCAAACCTTAATTTGGATGTTCAGTTAGACATAGTGAACATTAGCTTTCCCCTTTGCTTATCTCCTAGGAGAGTCAGAATTGGGTGGAAATTGTTACAAGGAGCTCTTCTTATGTTGCTTCTGGTATTAATGGCCATCACAATAACAGCAAGAGGTCCCAGCAGACATCAGATCTTCCCAGCCCACCATCCCCATGTGGTTTCTGCTGCTTGCTCACATAGCACAGGCTACTGCTGTCGTTAAGGAAAAGAAAGGGTGGAGGAAAAGTGGGCTCTTTGTTTTACAGAAAGGGGATGGAGCACAAAGAGAAGCAATAACTTGCACAAAGTCACCCAGGGAGTCACAGACAGAACTGGGAACTGTGATGTAGCTCTCTTTCATCCCAGTCAGTATCCTACCTGAAAAATAATCCAGTTTAGTTCTGCTGAAAAAGCAAAATTTATAAATATTTGCTTAAATCTTAGCTACTTTGCATAGCAACCTGATTCATGTAAAAGTTTTTATATAAGATTGGCAAGTCAAAGCTTTGACATTTTTTTTTTTTCCGGGTCGTTTGAAGAAAGTGTGAAGAAACTTCTGAACTGCTGAATCCAAATCTGAACCAAATTTTCCCCGCTTTGAACTCTACTTATTGCAGACTGTAATAACATTCATCCACATTTCATAGGGTATCCTTGCAGATGGAAGGAAATACAGTAGCGCTGTTTGACACAGAAGAAATTAGATTTACGTGAAACTCCCTTTCCCTGTGTCCCTCACTTTATTTCCAACAGACCTACAGTTAACAATCAGCAGTGTTTCACTTTCAGACAGTGTGGTTTTCATTACAGAGGCTAAGGGAGTTTAAAATATTCTCCGAGCACACAGCATACATAACATCCTACCCCATTTCTTTTGATTTCCCTTTGCGGCACTAGCATTACAGATGCTGTACAGAACGTGTTAGAGGACACTGCTTTTATTTGCCATCATTACAAGGAGGAAATATATTTAGAGACATCTGTTCAGGCTCTGTGATTTCAGCTGAATGTAAAGCATCTTTGATGAAGAGTTGGTTTTGGAGCACAGTTGTGTCAAAGCCTGGCAGGCGTGCAAGACAAGGGAATATGGCATCGCAACTTGCCTCCAGCCTAATCGGCAGGTGTGGACAGCACGGCTTTACCAGGACGGGGAATTTAAGCTCTCACCTTGTCAGAGTTACCTTTCCTCAGTAGGAAGTTCAGCTCTGTTTAGGTTTCACGTGGGGTCAGCTCCGCTCGGCATGGAGGGAGAGGAACCTCAACATGGGGAGTGATCCCATATGCTGGAGGCTTCCCTCTGCACAGCAACACAGCAGCGAGGGTGCAGTGCCTCCACCTCACTCTAGGAAGCGTAGGCATCCTTTTTTTGCCAGATTCAGAGCCTGAAATAAAGTAGACATGGTGCTTTTGGAAAGTGAAGCTTGCTTTTCCTAGGAGCTGGGGTACTTTAGGAGGTGCTACTGAGACTGAGCTGGACAGAGTTCTGTGCTTTTTTCCCAAGAAATGGCAGATTTTCAAAGACAACACTGGGGATTTTGAGAAGCAGAGAGGATTTTTGAGTATAATCCCTGTCTGTTGGCTTTCAGATCCATGCTCGGGTAAAATCTAGGAGCAGTTGTTTTCCTCATAGGGGCTGAGATACGTTCACGCATTGGATTATGCCTTGCAAGAGCTTGTTTCCAGAATAGCTCCTTACATGATGCCAAAACTTGTAAGGATGAGTTATATGGGGTTTCTGGGACCATGAAGGGCTGTTCTGACTTTGCTTCTGCCCACCTGATCTTTAGGCATTATTACTGTCAACTACTCTCAGCCTTAATGGAAAAGGGCAAAAAGAAGGATTTTAGAGATCAAGTACTTTGTAAATAGTTTAGGGTTTTTTTTTTCCTTTATACCCAGTTCTAGAGTATATCCCTGAAATAAAAAGTTATGTCTTAAAGAATTTGCTTTCCACATTTGGATTTCCATAAATACGACAAGCAATATTCAATTTACGTAAATTCTTTTTTAGGTTGGCATACCACACACCACAGACATCATATGACATATGCATCATCGAAGGACTTGATATGACATTTAATTCTTGCTGTGTGAAAACTGTATAGCAGCACAAATAGCATAGCTCACTTTTAGTGGTGTGAATCCATGGTAGGTAGCTAATGCTGCACTCATTTCTAGTCGATATAGGTAGAAAATCAGACTTTGCAGTTAAAAAATCATCAGAAACATGCTTATTTTTGTCAAAATAAGACAATATGGGATAAGAATAAAATTACTTTTTAAAAGTTACGTAAATCTAGGTTTGCATCTTTACCACAGGCAGGAAATACTGGAAGTTTCATAGTTCAGAATTTGCAGTGACTGGGGATGATCCAGCTCTTCATAAAGCTTCCTTTTATTCTCTTAAGTGCTAATCTCATATATAGTTGCTTATAAAAGCAGGGAAATCCTCAATGAAAATTTATAACCACATTAAACTGTTCCTGGGACACTTCTTTATAAAAAAATAAAGGAAATCAAACACTTCAGAATCTATATGTGTTATATATATATATGTTTTATTTATATATGTTTTATTTATATATATATAAAAATCAGCAACATTAGAGCAAAGTAGTGTAGGTTACTGCTTTCCCTGGAAAATCTTCATCAGCAGAATGCCAGGCTGAATTACAGATCAGAGAAGATCCCTGGTGTTCTCTGTGCTAATGCTTTATGGTGGAGTGAGTTCATTGACTCTAGTGTCAATATTGCTGACATATTCGATACAGCTCATTTTAAAAATGGTATCAAAACTTTTATAGTGGACAGCTGAGTTCTTGACAGTATAACTTGTTGGGGTTTTCTCTTTTTACCCATATGTGTCTGTTTTCTGTGAGAAGTTGGATCCATATCGAAAGCCCATTGGCCAAACCTAGTATTGTTCATTCCAAGAGACTTTGGTGGGTGGCCAAAGGATTAGGGATTTTTCAACAAAAGTGCAATATTTTCCATTAGAAAAATCCCCTACGATTTTCTGGGAAACTCTACTACTTAGCTTCCCATGTATCTTCTCTTTGTCATCATTGTCAGAAACTAACTGGCATTTTTCACTGACATTTTTAGAAAAGAATATTTATACTAGAAACAATGCAAATAAAAATACATTGGCAGAAGCCAGTGACATTTACAGTATGATATAGTCCTGACATTTTTATGGAACCAGTGGGAATTTCGCCTGTTTGATGACTGATTCTGTCATTCCTCTATCATCTGGGTAGACCCACTGAACTCAATACAACTGCTTAACTAACATCCCCAGTCTGCTCTCTAGTGAAGCTCATGGCTGGAAAAGGAGGTGAAACGAAGCCTAATGTTGTATATAATGAGCAATGTTGTTGACCGACTGCACTGTGATGAACCACCTTGGTTAGAATAGCAAGTTTTGAACCTGAAAGCTTATGTGCTACTTAATATATAACTAATTACGTCTTCCAATTCAGAGGAATAATTAATTCATAATCTATATGGAATAGGCACAGAGGGTCCTACAGGACATTTTTACTGTAGCGTTGTCAAAGTCCTGCTCTAGAGATGAAGGTGTCCTTTATGTCGAGGTCTAGCACAAGATGTGTGCACCGGTGACTGGCTTTGCTTAGAGATGTGAATTTCATTTGAAGGATTTTCTGATATCCTTCATTCCTGTTGAAAAAAGGAGGTTGAACATTTTAAGATGGCAAAAAGGAGTCATGCCAAAACAACTGCAACTTGGGAAAATTTCTTAATACTGGTAGATGTGAAGAGCTCCTTCTGTTTAGTGTGCCAAGTTGGAGGTGAGGAGTTACCTTGATTCCATGACCAGGTACAAGTACTGGGTACCAAGTGACACTTGTGTGTACCCAAGAACAACATAACTAGCACCACCAGCAGCAAACAGATGGTAGTGAAACTCTTATTAAAAAAAAAGGGCACTGTTTCTGACAGCCAATGTGATTACCCACTCTGAGACAAGTCACCCAAGAGTGGGTGTGATTTTCATATTCAACCCGATGCCTTCCTGGAAGAGACATCCTCTGTATCTTCGGGGTGGGGGGGGTGGTAACCTCAAGGCCATATTGAAACAATGCAGTCAGTCTGAGAACTTGTGATATTTTATGTTTACATTATTTCAGGTTTAACTATCTGAGGAGATGTTGGATCAAATAATCTGATAATCACTTCTGACCTTAAATCTGTGAGTCTGGGAGGAATGAGGGAAGTTAGCCAAGGAAGCGCTTGGGTACCCAAATGCTTTGTTTATTTCTTCAAAGTACTGCAGCTGTTGTAGTGAAAACATATTGTCTCTTCCAACAAAACTTGTCCTGCTTCTAAACCCTCCATGTAATTTTGCAATGTTAAAGAAGATTAATGCTAGCATTATTTCATTAAGACACAAATAGGTCAACACCAATGGAATCTGAGAAGTGATGAGAACTGATCAATTAAATCCTGACTGAACAGTTTTTCTTAAAAATAAGGCACATTCATTAACATTGAGTATGATTCGCTGGCCTGTGTTGATTTTGATGGCAAATGAATGACTTCATATTTCATTTCACTAATGCTTTGCACTAAGCTTAGCTTTATTGATTTGACTAATTTTTTTTCATTTTGACATAAAATATCTTCATCTGTTATACTCCAGAATTAGAATTAGAATTAGATGTTGTTAGTCTATCAAAGGAAAAGGAAACAATTTTCTTGTTACTGAAATGAAATGCTTCAGCAGGTTCAAAATGCATTGTTTGTTGTTGTGTTTCTTTTTATTCCCCAAGTTTTGCTCCAGGACAGATTTTGAAAACTTGCCGTTTTTGTTCTCAATTTGGAATGAAGACAGGCTTCGTGCTTGGTCTCCAGCTAAGCAGAAATGTGGCTTCCTTGCATTGTGGAGGGAGAACAAACAATGGAATGATACTGACATCTCTGGAGAAAAAGCCCTCAGGTGAACTGATTTTAACAGCTGGAAAAAACAACATGCTTGGAGTGGGAATTACAATTCAAATCCATTTGATCCATGTCCGGTTACAAAATAAACCCACCAAAACCCCTGTTTTGAAGCAGTGGTCTGCTGTTGCCTGTTCCTTTTGCTTCACTCAGTGCCACAAAAGAGGTGGAGAGCAGAAGTGAAGAGACAGACAGAGGGACGTTATAGCTCTGCAGTTTCAGTGACTGGGAGAGCAAACAGCAGTGATTTTTTGAGGTCAGTTCATAATCAAGAGAGACTGCAGAGGGTTGTGCAAGTGGAAGAAACAAGTCGACTGAAGGCAGACTCCAACGACACATCGTTTATCTGTTTGCAAGAAATTTCTAATTTTTCCAGGGCGTGTGAATTTACCCCCTTCAGTGAGACAAAACAGGACACTGCAGATTATTGGATGGAAATTTTCTTCTCAGCTGATGAAAAGCTAGAAAAAAAGAGGCCAGGTTCCAATTTCTGAAGCAAGGAAGAAGTCAGAATCTGGAGGTGGGAGAGAGATAGAGAGCGTTGGTTTAAAATAATTCAGAAAAGGTCAAGAGTTGATGTTCCTTGGCAGGTGCTGAAGGTTGCAGAGCTTTATTTTCATGTTTCTCTCAACAGAGAGAACTGCATGTTCAGGCACAAATTTTCAGAGGAATTAAGTTTGCTGCTCTTGACCTGCATGTGTTCTGGGAAGAAAAAGATCAATAAATTGCAGGTGTCAAACTAGTTGGGGTAGGCAGGTAGCCATCAGAAAGAAATACCCCTTTCAAGCCAAATTATTCTAGCAAACCCAAGTGTTTGCTTCATAAAACAACCCACAATTCCTAGTATGCTAAATTTTATAGCCCTTAGGAAAAAGAGAAACACAAACACAGGAAGGGAGGAATGCCGCAGAAACTGTTTTGTTAGAGGGAGTTTTGATTTCTCTTCCAACGCAGTGTTCTCGGTTTTGTTGTTTAGTTTTGATTTAGTTTTTTTCTCCTTGTGGTAATGGCACATGTAGCTGGTTTTGTTTTCTACATGCCAGGTAGTAATTAAAATTAGCAATTTGGTAATCAGCATCTTGGCCTTGGGCGCTAGAAACAGATGTACTAAATAACTCCAAAAGTTGTTTCAGAAACAAAGGAGGCTGATGGTGAGGACCTGTACTGAGGCAACTCTGATGAATTCAGTGCATCCAGTTGATTCATGTGGGAGGGGATGAAGCCAAACTTTTCAGTCAAATCTTGTCATCTGCCATCCCAGGCAGAAGGTAACAGGTTGTGTGAACTTTGCCACGACTTGGCCTAAAATGTTATGAGTAACAACTCGTGATCGAGATCAAGATGATGTCCCTGAAATCTGTCCATGGAGTTGAAGTGAGCCTTACTACACAGCCCACGCCCTGGCATACACAGTGCAAGCCACTTTCTGCTGTTAAAGTAATTTTTCCTTTAACTCTTCTGCAGTTCAGCAGTGGGTGAGGAAGCTCTGAGGAGATTTGGTTTCCTCAGGGGACAACCAGATTGACATCAACTTCACCCTTGTCTAGGAGAGCGAGCAAAGGAAGGGAGTAAAACCTCCACCTTCCCATCCTGCTCGGCATCTTCTCCCTCCTTGATGGGAAGCCAGTGGCAGGGACACAGTCAGGTAGCCCAAAACATCTTCAGCAATGGGAATTCACACCAGCCAGCCTCATACACATATGACCCCTGCAGGAAAGCCTACAAAGGGACCCAAATCTTGATGGTATCCCATCGTAACCCATCCCTGTATTTCTCCTGCCGCTGGGTCCACGCAGAGGCTCACTGCATGGGCTCGGTCTGCACAGGCAGTGATGGAGAAAACTGGGACTGCCATCACCTGGGGATGGCACCTTCCCTCTGTCCCCTGCAAGCACTGATGTCCTCTCTGCTCCCTCCCCAGGAGCTGGGAGCTGGTCCAGCAAAGCCAGCCAGCGCTAAAATCAAACTCTGCTTTTTTACTTATTTTATTACAGTCCATGAGAGTGGGCATTGGCTGTGTCAGGCAGCTGTGGTCTCGGCAGATTGTGTTTGTGGTCAGGCGCTTGGGATTCCTGATTTCTAGTCCTGGCGCTGCCATTTGCTGCATGTGTGGCCTTGGAAGACTCACTTAGCTCTGCAGTGCGGCGGTGTTTCCTTCTGTCGGATGGGGAAGTGACACCTGCGTTGCTGAAGGGCCAAGCCACAGCTGGAATAAACAGTGGTGTCTTGCTAATGAGTATAACCTCTTATACTAGCAGCTCAGAGGGAAGACATTAAAATAAAGGGTGTTACATGTGAATCCTGCAGATCACTTTCTATCCCAGACATGAAGATGTGAGTTCACAGGTTGTTCTTTGCCAATTCTTTGAAAATAAGGTATGTCATCAAATTGCACCAGCTACTGAAACTTCATATATTGACTTATTTCTTTCAGGGCAAGCATGGGGCTGATCTAACTGACAGAAAAGAGTTGCATTAATAACGGGATGCTGCATGGCGGTGTGGGAATGAAGGAGGATGAAGCTCCTTGGCTCCCCCGTCCACTCTCTGCAATGCTTAGGAGCTGTGCTTGGAAGTTAATCTGCTTGAGGGGCTCCTAAACCTGTCCAGAGCTGGTTCTGTTACTGGGTGCGTGTTTTGTGATGGTGAAGGACCCTGTTCTGACTGTTGGATATGTTGGAGCTGCTCGTTATAGGTTGTGGACAACAGTGGCTGAACCTGGCTGCTTCCTCATTTAGAAAACTCGGGGAAACTAAACTTCATTGAGACAGCCTCTGGACATACTGCTTAATCAGAGGCAATTGATCTAGCGAATAGTGCTGCATATGCAGAGCTGTGTGCCTCAGCTTCCCCAGCTGTAAGAGGGAAGGGATTTTTTTTTCATTGCTCTAACAAGAGGGAATGAATTACTGTAGCTTGGACATTGCTTAAGCTAAATCCCTGGATGGAAACCTCTTTCCATCTGCCTCACTGCTAGCAAACCTATGTGACCCTATTGTCTCTGAGCAGTCAAGGGCACCTGAAGTCCTGAACCCTTGCTGTGAATAGCAGACAGTGCTGATGTCTCTGTAAGGATGGAGGTCTCAAGTGAGAAACCAAGTTGGGGGCGATTCCTATGTGTGCCCACATAACTTAGGAAGGAGTCTACTCCTTTTGCCTTGAGAAGAAACTATGTGAAGCAAAAAGTGCTTCCACCATATTTTTGTCTGAGAGTCATAAGTGGTACTGGCCTGTTCCCTGGAGAAGTGGAAGGAGGGCTGAAGAGTCCAGGTTCTCATTATGTTTTGCTCTCTCCATGCCCGTGGCAGTAACCTCAGCAGAATCCACCATCAACTGCTGCAACAGGAGATCTTTGTAAGGTGTGAAAGCATCAAGCTGAAGAAGTATATGGTAAAACAATACCACATGTTGAAAGCACAATAGGAGTAAGTCCATTTTGGCACAGCCTTACACATGAAATCCCTTTTAATTTCAGTGACGTCACACTCCCAGTCTCAGGGAACCTATAGCAATATTTTCTGTGCCATAAATAAGTCCACTTGGGGACTAATAAACTAAACTGTTGCTAATTTGTGATGTGCCACTTTTGCAGCAGTATCCAAAATTCATATGCACTAAGATTCCAGGGCTGGAAAGAATGAGGTGGCTTGTCCCTAACCACTGCTTAACTTTTTAAGTTACACTGGTGAGTCGGGTGCAGTTTGGCTTTTAGTGAGACCCCTGGGGAAGCAAGGCCATCTTAGACTACAGTCTTAAAAAAAAGCTATTAAAATAAAAGCATACCTATAAATAAAATAAAATTCAGGGAAATGATGTCTTTGTGACCGAAGCAGGAACACTTGTGCCATTCAAGGGCCTCACTTGCACTTCTGACTATCACCACTGATAAGCATGAGCAGCTTTCCCTCAATATAGTTTATAGGCACAGGTGGGCCCTCTTGCATTTAAGATCTCTCTGCTTGGGATTATTGCTTGGCTCAAGGAGGCCTTTCAGTCTGGTTGTGAGCAAAGGGAAGGGGAGTGTGGCATCTTAGTGGGGCAGGTTGGTGCTTTCTGCAATAGTGGGTAACAGCTGTTATTATTCTGATTGCGAGTGTCCCATGTGTACCTTGGTCTCCCTCTTAGAGTGTGTGGTGGTCTGCTTGTTGGACCTGATTTTAGATTAGGCTGAACTTTTTTCAGGGTAAAAGTAATACTCCAGGAAATACAGAGATGCTGCTTCTCCAGGGCAGATCTGCGTGAGAGCTGTCAGGAGACTGTTTTGAATTTGCCCCTTTTGTTGCCACCAGAGAAGGTGATGTTCTCTGTTTTGTCACATCTGAGAGTGAAAGATTTTGCTCTTTCAGCTTCCTGGGCTCATATCAGCATGAAAGCAAGTGTCAGAGGACTGGGATTTTTTCTGACAGCTCTTTGGGTGGTTCATGACTGGGAAGGTGTTCAAAGCAACCTCAGACAGCTGAGTACCCTACTGTTATCACAGAAGCATCAAGCCGCTATATAGCTTTGCCTCCTCTTTGAAAACCCTTTCTGTCCAGGACTGGCCTCATCCTCCCATTATGTAGATAATATACAGCATCTCTCACAGTGAAGTGGCACTCTCTCCCAGGATGAAGCTGATAGATCCTTCTGCACAAGGAAAACCAACACTAAATGAATAATCAGATACATTGAGACTGTAGTTTGCTACACCATGAAAATAAAGATTTGTCAGTTCAGTCCTGAAGGAGTTATGGTCTGCCACAGACTTCCTATGTGGTTCTGGGTAAATGGGTTAAAGCATGTCTGTCTTCTCTGAGAAGGGGCCCCAGATCATCTTTTCCTCTTCATATTGTTACTAGAAAGCTGAAGTTTGCACATTGCAATGGGCTTGTGCATGCAGTCCATAACTAATGTATGGGGCACCGGCCAGCAAAGCCCCTCAAAGCCTTCCCAGCAATACCAGCTAGGGCACTGAGCAGAAACGCTGGTAGTGAAGGTCATGTAAGCACCATAGACAAACAGTGTCTGACATCTTGAGCTTCTACAGTGTTGATTTTGTTCTGTATTTTTACTAGATAAGAGCTCGTATCCTGCTGCCGTCTCTGGGGCTGTATGTCAGCCCTGTGATTTGTACAGGGGGGGCATTGCAGCCCACCACGAAGCATGAAGGAGATGTCTGAGTGGAACAAGTCTCTGGTTTTAGCAGCTTCTCTGACTTGCTGTCCATGAGTGAATAATTGGCATCCATCTGGAAAACCTTCTCATATCTTCTATCATGATCAAACTTGATCTCCTCACTCAGAGGGGGACCACCAAATGTGGTGGTTCAGCAGATAAACCAGTATAGGTTTAACTAAGTCCTAATAGGAAGAAGTATTGTTGAGTGTTTATTGCAGGGTCAGGATCTCTCGTATTAATCTTTCCCTTCAGCACTGGCAACCCACCCAAAAGTAACATCGAGGAGTTCAGGTATATGGGACCTTTGGGAACTCAGTAAGTTGCTGCCTGCCTGCAGAGCTCCCTAACAGGCTGCATGAGTGCTCTTAAATGATGATTAAGTCAAGTTACCTTCCTGTGCAGTTGTGACAGGCTAAGGGTTGGCATGCAGACAGCTATTTACACTTTATCCGACACGCTAACTCGCTACATCGCAGTAACTTCAACTGTGGTTTGCATTCTTAGCGCATGAGACTCCTTCCTACCCCATCCCTCCCCAAAATGCTTATAAACCATAGGAGGACTTAAGCTAGTCTCCACATGAAAATAAATTTGGGGTTGTCCACATCACCATTTAGTTTGGATTAGGAGCTTGCTTTTGAAATATATCCCTCAGCCTTACCCCTGCTGCACCTTGGTGCTTATTGTGGATTCAACAGGCATTCAGTCCATGGGACCAGACTTGTGCTAAGCCAAAATAAACCTCCTGAAATGTATATAATGTTTATATCAGGCCCCACCTCTCCCCTGATCCGTTCCTGTTGGGCCACACTACTTGCCAAATTAGCCAATTCAGACTTGGATTTTTTGATAGCTTCCCCCAGCCCCTCCTCCATCTCACACATTACAAGAAACCCTTTTCACACAACTTCACTGTAGTCAGTGTGAATTTGTGCAACTCACAGGGGCAGGATTTACTCATTTGAGTAGAGGCTGTGAAGTTGGACTATGAGCTATGGAAAATTGTCATCGTAGAGTCTTTTGACTGTTGTTTAGCTGACTTAGGGTGACTTGCACCAACTAAGTCTACTGTTCCTTCGTTAGCTGTATTTTCATATTCACCCCTATTTGTCTACCAATATATTTTGTGCTAACAGCATTATTGCAAGGCCAGAGGATTATATTATCCAGACTGTCTGAGCTCATCAAGTCTTGCAATGCTTTTAAGTCCTTCCTCATTAGTAAAGGATCCTGAGTGATTAGCTAGTATGTGATTACCATAGCCAAAGTAAGGCTTCTTTCCCTGACAGTCAATACACTGAGTAGTGATAGAGCCTTTTCCTTTTTTTTCCTTTTCCTTTTTTTTCCTTTTCCTTTTTTTCCCTTCTCCTTCTCCTTCTCCTTCTCCTTCTCCTTCTCCTTCTCCTTCTCCTTCTCCTTCTCCTTCTCCTTCTCCTTCTCCTTCTCCTTCTCCTTCTCCTTCTCCTTCTCCTTCTCCTTCTCCTTCTCCTTCTCCTTCTCCCTCCCCTCCCCTTCTCCTTCTCCCTTCCCTTCCCTTCCCTTCCCTTCCCTTCCCTTCCCTTCCCTTCCCTTCCCTTCCCTTCCCTTCCCTTCCCTTCCCTTCCCTTCCCTTCCCTTCCCTTCCCTTCCCTTCCCTTCCCTTCCCTTCCCTTCCCTTCCCTTCCCTTCCCTTCCCTTCCCTTCCCTTCCCTTCCCTTCCCTTCCCTTCCCTTCCCTTCCCTTCCCTTCCCTTCCCTTCCCTTCCCTTCCCTCCCCTCCCCTCCCCTCCCCTCCCCTCCCCTCCCCTCCCCTCCCCTCCCCTTCCCTCCCCTCGCCTTCCCCCCTTTCCCTTTCCCTTTCCCTTTTCTCCCTTTCCCCTTTTCCTCCTTTCCCCTTCTCCCCTTTTCTTTCTGTTTTTTTCCCTAGGCCTGCCGTCTGGTCCTTGCTGGGCTGGAAAGCCACAGAAGCTCTTTTCTGTCAATTTGTTGATATCTTCTTCCTCTCCTAGCCTGGCACAGAATCTGCTTTTGTTAGTTTTCCTTTCAGGAATACATGTGCACTTCAGCATGAGGTCTGACAACCTTGACCCTCCAGGCATGACTAATTCCCATTTACAAGACCACTACAAAATCCATCAGATCAAAAGTGTCAGGAAGTCAGGAAAACCCCGGCATGTACGGCAGGCTGGAGCTGGTCTCCCTGTGCTGCGTGACAGAGTGCGCTCGGTGGGCCGTGCTTTGCTGCGATAAGGTCAAGTAGAAGTGGCACTTGGAAGGAATGGGAGGTGGAGGGGAGGGAAGGAGGGTTTCGCAAGCAGCCAGTGATGTATTGTTTAATACTGTGCTGTTCATAGCCAGACACCATGGCTCTAATAACAGCCAGGGTTAAGGCAATGACACAGATCGAAACTAAGAAGTTACGAGAAGTCTTGTGGTGTTTGAAAGCCTGGGGGTGGAGACTTTTGTGGGGTTGAGTTTGAAAGTAGGAAAACAGCAGTATGAAGCCACTAGTGAGTTTTTTGGAAGTTGTCTTCAAAGTTTTATCTTTACGCTGTTCCAGAGTGGCGGTAGTGATAATCCCAACTGGGTCATGGGTTTTATGTGGGTTGGGGCTTTTTGGTAGTGTCTTTTATGCAAACATGTCTTAAAATTGAGAAACAGGATGAGTAGAGTGTCCCAAATATCTCTTTGGTTGTCTTATCCAAGAACTTCTCAACCAAACTCTCAATGACTTCAGCTCCCTGTGAAACCAACTCTGAGTGCTCCTCCAAAATCCCACCCAAAGAGACAGAAATCAATGTTACGCAGTCTGTGGGTCAATCTCTTGACACGTTCAGTCATAGCTCACAAAGCCAGCACAGAAGAAGAGGAATAAAAACTTGCACAGATGTGAGGTCTGAAAAAATGAGAGCACTCTGTAAATGAGGCCTCAGGAGGCAGGACGTGGCCTTGAGTCACAAAAATGAGGTTTGTATTTAGTTGCCCAAAGGGAGCTGGGAAAAAGAGTGAGAGAGAAAGACAAGGTCTAGGGGCAACAAACCCTGGAGAGAAGGCAATATTGAAAATAAATGAAGGATCTCGATTTCTGTTGCAAGCATGACCCTTGGACTTTACCAGGGCTGTAGCAAATAGAGTTTGGTTTTATGGACACAACTCACATACAAACCTGGGCTGGAGCGCACAGGAGAAGGATATAGATGGCTGATTCAGCAACTTTGCTGGCTTTTTCACTTGGAATTGTTTGAGCCCCTTTTCATTTTCCCCTTTGGACTTCAGGATGGGAATTTCAACATTGTTTAAAGCCTTCTCGATCACGTCTCTGAAACCAAAACCTGGTATGAACTATGGGAAGGTGGTTTTGTAGAGCTTCTGTTCTAACATGGAAAGTGCTGAATTCTCTCTGTGTGGGCCTGATTCAAGACCCATAGAAATCAGTCTTAGTTTTGCCATATACTTTAATAGAATTGGACTAAATTGCAGAAGTTTCCTGTTCCTCTGGCCCATTTCTGTGGATTTTTGCCCACTCAATTTAAAAGAACAATTTATATCATGAGAAACAAACCACTTCTGTTGTGTTTTTCTGTGTTGGATTTTTTTGCTTAATGTTCTTTCCTTACTGTTACTGACTGAGAAACGATGGCTGGGACTTTTTTATATTTAGCGGTACATGAGGAGGAAAAGTGATACAAGTACTTGCTAAAGGAAGTTTTCTCACTCAGCAGAAAAAAGAAAAAAAGTGGAAAAGTTGGTGTGAATGATGTCCCACTTGAGTACTCAGAAGAAATGAGATGTCCACCATTTGATGACCAATTGCTGTGCAGTGTCTGAGGCTTTGGCCTGGAAAGCAGCGATGCTGTGGCAGAAAATACCATGCTAACTGAAGACAGCTCCTCCCTGTGACTGGCTCTTCCCACTTTGGTGCATCACAGTCCTTTGGGACATGGGTTCATGAGGCTGTACCAAGTGATTCATCTCCATCTTACTGTCACCTCTTCACAAGAAGTAAACTCATTGCGTCTCACCCTCCTCTTACCAAAGGGGATTTATGCAAACCTACACAAAGCTAGAACAGCAGAATAATTGTATGGGTGGTTGAGCTGAGGTAATTAGTTTTTGTTAGCTGAGACTAATCCTCTGTCATTCAGTATCCTGCAGTCTACTGGGATTTTCACAGCCTTCACCACCACGGGTCCTCAGTACCTACTGCAGCTCTGGGCCACCCATGCAGTTTCGAGCTCTCTTGCATGTCAGGATCTGGTTGGGTTATTACATGTAGGGTGATTACACAAAATGTGCCACCTGCTAGCAGCCTGCCTGACCATGCTTCAAATTCAATCCCAGCTGTGAAACCCAAACACTTTGCCTGTGCAGAGCAGAGCAGGGGGAATCATCATCTCTCCATGGCTTGTGTCTCTAGTATGAAGTCCTACATTGATTCCTTGAGGGATGAGTTTACTGCTCAACCTTCCCTTCACATCTTCTCTGCCTCATCGCCTTTTTTCTCAGGATTTGTAGGAACATAATTGCTTGGAGACCTTTACCCTGTCCATTACCTGTTGTAAGAACAGGCAATAAATTCAGTAGCCTTGAACGAGAAGGCTGCAGAACTAACACAGGGACAAATGCATTCTCATCCCTTCAGTCTTCCAATGCCTCATACACTTTATTTTCGAGAGTAAAGAAATATGATGGAAATCATCCACTTACTTCAGCAAGTAAAAAAATCAAAATAAACTTAGGGGTGTTTCATCTTTTTTCTTTTTTTTTTCTCTAAACCTTGTTTAGTTAATGAAGCTTATAGTTTACATCACATTTTTGATAGCTTGTACTAGTAACTTTGTACAGCCTGAAGGATAAATGTCCACTGATGGGAATGAGGGGAATCTTTACATATCCTGTACATAGGCGAACAGTAGCCCAAGACCTTCCTGCTCAGCCTTTTGCAGGGATGCAAGTGTTGTGATTCTTGTTTTGGGTTTAGGGTTTGGATTTTTATTTTTCATCTTAATGTACTAACTCAGAAATAAGAAATATTTTAGAACAAGGTTGGAGCGGCTCATTTAGGGTTAGATCTGACCATAAGCACGTGATGAATGGGCTTCAATTTAAATGCCAGTGGTTGGGATAGTGGCAGGCGGCGGCTGCCACTCGAATCCTGCAGCATCTACATGTTCCAGCCACAATGGACCTCATTTAATGAGGCAAATTTAGTAAGGGTTTAGCCTGGTCTCTGGGATTTCTGAAGCTGCATTTAAGAACCCCCACCAAGGAGAAAGGAAGGATGTAAGTAAATGTGACTCTCTGAAGGAAATATCTCCATCACCCATAAGAAACTGTTAAAATTGGTCCTTTTCAGTTTGTCCCTTCAGTCAATTTTTGTAATGTATAGGCAAAAGAGGTAGGAGTCCCTCACTTTCATGGTGTAATTAGTGGAGTGGTGTAGCTTGGTGCAAATCCATCAGCTTGAAAGGGTTACTTCTAGATTATACCAGTGAGAACCTGAAAAAATATAACCTGTAAGTAACTGATGCAAGGGTGAATGTTTAAAACCTCAGGGATGCCAAGTTCTAATTTAGCACAGCTCAATTTCAGCCAAAACAGTATTGGTGTGAGATGAGTTTTATTGACATGAAACTGCTCCAGTGAATCTGGCTTCATTTCTCCTTGCTGACAGTCAAATAAAGATATGTCTCTGAGCGGTAGACTCTGCTAAAGCGTAAGTGGTGGCATTTCTTACTTGAGCCTGTTCAAGGAAATGCTGAGTGCTGCTGGGTTATACAGACCAGGTCCTTACAAAGCTCTTCTGATGTTGTTAAGGTTTGTCATAATCTTCCTTTAAAAGGATTGGGTTGTGCTGCACCACTGATCTGAGAGGGTACAGGATTGTGCCCTGACTGGGGATCTAGTTCAGAATATGAATTGCCAAGCTTATTATTATGAATCTATCATTATTATGAGTTAACGTGGTATTAATCAACAAAGTGATGGTACTGGGCAGCAAAGGATCTAGAATGTAATGATCAGTGATTTAATGCTTGTTAAATTGACTGCTGGAGGAAGATGAGCGCTTCCTGAGCTTGGCCTTGCCATTTTCTATTGAGCAAAACACATTTTCTAGTGTTAGCCTTTTTTAATTGAAAGCTGTATAAGCCTTTTGGGAGGTAGTGGAGAATCCAGCAACTGTAGATCTTTTAGAGAAAATAAATAGACTGTTATCTGTTGCAGCACTGTCACACTGGTTTCCATTTACAACTGGGAAAAAAAAGGCTAAAGACTGTTTATTCCTATTATTTTCCCTTGATTTGTTTCTTTCTTTGCTTGCATGTGTGGGTGGGTTGTTAAAGTTTTTGTCTTGCTTCGTTTTGCAATTTTTTATGGTCCACATTCTGATGTGTTGCAGCTCATTTTCAGTCTGCGAGGCTGGAGCTCACAAGGGTGGGCAGTGTTTAATTTCTGGTTGTAACACAAACAGGTAATAAGTGGGTAGGTTATAGTGTAGGGAATGGAGGAAGACCATAAAACTAAATGTTTGGAAATTTTTCAAAGTGTCCAATGACCACAGTTCCTATGTAGGAAGAGATGTCCTTCCCATCCCTCTCCTCCTCCCATTTCTGAATGGTTTTGCAGAGCACCTATGACTAAGTTTTGCTAAACTGAAAGTGCCACAGCCTGGAATGATAATCAAAAAAGATGCGTGTTGTTATAAACACTCAATCATTTTCCTTCTTTCTTGTGGAGTTGTTATTAAGCCCAGAGGTTCAGAAGTTCAAAAATATAAAGGAATAATTTGTACAAGAAAAGAAAGGAGTCTATTTCACAAGCCATTGATGCTTCCACTGGGAATTAGCAGTAGCTGTTAGAGTAGCCGGGGTCATACAGAGCAACCATGCATTCTGCTCCCACTTAGGAAACCCCTAATTTTTAACTTTTTAACAGCCACAAGCTTACGTTTCTGGCAATGAAAAGTGGAGGGAATGTTTGAGGAGCTCTTATTAAAAAAATAAACTTCAAATGATGATTGACTCCCCTTTTATGTCTCTAGAATGGGGCCCATAAATCTCAACAGTTTCCTCTTCAATGGCTACTTGTTCTTTTTGGTTGGTGACAACTTTTATTTTAAGCAAGCTCAATTCTTGAATTAACCCTTGTGTTGACTCAAGCCTCCTTGTTTGTCTTTGCTTTGGCTCCCACGGATGGAGAAAAGCTTAGCATATGGTAACAGATCCATTCCCATTTCATGGTTGACATGAAATGTGGGCATCAGTGTGTCACTGGAAGAGGGAGGAACCAGGCTTCAGGAGATCTGCTTCCAAAGAAAGCACTGAGCTCGCAGTTACTGAGACTCCACTTTGGGTCCTTGACATAAGACTTCTAATAGGCAGATGAGCACTGAAGGTTTAATGTATTTGAGCACAAATTTTCAAATTCATATGTGGGCATTCAAACACCCAGTCCCATCCAGTATGGATGGGTTCTGGTACTCCCTTCTTTATCATGCTTTTAATAGCAACTATAGGGATATAGCTGTGTTTAGAATTAATTTCAACCTTTGAAGCCTAGTAAGGAAATACATAACATAAAACCCATAAAAATCTCAAGCAGCATCAGCCACTGAACCTACCAGAAGACACAACTGAGAAATGGGTTGATGAGTGCTGTGCCCGTGGGCGTACATTAGCTACTGAGTCTCCTTCACAGGTATGCAAGCTCTGAGAGGCAGCAATACTTGTGCTCCAGTGCCTGCCTGTGTGTGGCCAGCCAAATTTGGAAGCTCTATCTTATATCTTTCTGTCAGTGACTTGTTATACAGTCCTGGGGCCTAATGCTTGTGTCAACATGAGGTTAGGTTTCATGGCATCCTGAGCAGAGCAGGAATGTCCTGGCTTATATTTGTCTCCCCAGGAGAGCTCTCCCTCTCCTGGTGGGAGAGAAGCATTCAGCAGCTACTGGGCAATCTTCTGCCATCTCTTGACAGGTAGTGATATAAATCAGGGGCTTGAGTGGGACACGAAGGCAAGACCTTGTTGCTCTGTTTAGATCCCTATCAGCCGTGATTAATTCAGTGCTATAGGTGGAAGGATAAACGTGGCTTCCTGTAATCTTAATTGTTTCCACCAGCCTTTGAACTGATGCGTCCATCTGGTAGCATTTAGTTGTGAATACAAAGGGTCAAACTATGCCCAAGACTGCATGGCAGGCAGCAGGACCAGTTCTGAGAAATGCCAGTGCCAGTTGGGAATTGGTCTCTTAGTCACGCAATACAACTTTGGCAAGGGAACTCGAGTTAGTCCTGAATAGGTGGCTTGCAATATCATCTGGAAACTTTTAGGTGGCAGAGCCTCTGAATTTATTAGAGGAGACTGGCAAAAGTGCCTTAAGATGGCTAGGGATGGACTGGGGACTTTATATGATGCTACAGGGACTTCTGCTCTGCCGTTCCCAGTGCTCTTATGACAAGTCCAAAGAGAAGACAATGTGGATTGCTTTTCTTGAGCAACTCCCATTGTAATTGAAAGAGATTTTGTGGATCTTTCACAGAACTACTATCTTTTTGCATCAGGAGTCCTTGCTGTCCTCTCAAGACTCTTTATAATGGCTTAGGTCTGCAATCTTTGCAAGTAACCAACTCATGCGCTCATCCATTTACCTTCAGCACTGAGCACAGGGCTTGACTTTGCTTTGACATTCTTGTGTACAAAGCATTCCCATGATGATGACTTGAAAAATACCATGCTGGTTTTACTCCCTCTTTGACATCGTCATGTACCTATGGGAAATTCTGAAAAGGGCAACAATCTTGATATATTTGGTGGACAGTGCGTGTTTTGAAAGCAGAAAGATCTTTGGCAAATGCGGCCTACAAGGAACAGAAATAGCTTATTTCAGCTGACAGCTTTGGAGAAAACCAGCATTGCTAAGTTTCAAACTAGTATGGGTAGACACTAATAAGAAAATTTAGGGCTAGCAATTCAGAGGGAATAGTTTATTGCTTTTTGGTTAATCCCTTTTCAATTTCTATCAGTGTAGAAAGAGCAGAGATTTTTCTCTCAGTCATTTGTGCCCTAAGCAAGATGTGATGAAAACAGGCAAACTAAAATGTAATTTAGCTTCCTAAAAGCAAAGAGGAGAGGTCACCCCATCAGCAAAAAAAAAAGAGTCAGAATTTGCAGTTTAAACAAGATTCCATGAAGTCTTTGTCTTAGTAATGTTTGTATCCTAATGCTTTGAATCCAGTAACTTCTAGTTACCAAAGCTCAGTAAAGAATGTTCCCCGGGTAACTTCTTTTGCAATCTATTCAATTTTTGCCTCTCTATATTCTCAGATGTATTCATGGTTTGGAGTAATTTACTGAATAATTCCAGACCTGCAGTTCATTTTTAAGTGGTCCTGAGCATTTGCTATTCAAAATCCAAGCTAAATTTCTTCAAATTTCATAATTATATATCAAAATTTGAGGAACAATTAAATGGCAAGCATAACTGCCTTTGTACAAAATATAAACATGGGGCAAAATTCACTGAATTAGCAAAGTACAGTTGGGACAAACTAAGCTGACCAACTTCCATCTGCAAAGAACTTGGTCTATAAAACCACCTGAACCTACTCCCCATCTTACCTACTTTAGGGAGGGTAAAAAAGATCATGAGCAGGGAAGAAATGTGGAACAGATGTTACCTTCAAAATGAGCTGATCCCCCACAGATCTGTTGAGGATGTCATTTCCTACCCCCTGCATCATCTCCTTCTCCTCCTCCAGGGCGTGCAGGCAGGATTTCAGCGGGTGTAAATCATCAGAATGATGCTAAATTACACAAGCTGAGACTGGCTCTGAAACTCATTGTGCTCCTAGGAGTTAGGCTTAAGAAGTTACATCAAACCTGGAAGTGATCCTCTATGCTCTGCTTAGTACCCACACCGCTGCTTTGGGACTGTTTGTTAGATGTCTTCCCTACTGTCCTGAGATAGAATAGTGGGCTGAAACCCCTGAGCTCTAGCCCCACAGTCATGATTAGGCAAAAGGCAGCTATTTATCTATATAATTACAGGGCAACAGCAAAGAAATTTGCTTTGGGGAGTTGCTTTTTTTCACCTTGGGGGCTCCAGGACTTGTCAGAGCTGTGTACTCATGTGTGATGTCTTCAATGGTTGTAGGATTTCTGGGTGAAGCACAGCTGTAGAGGGAGCAGCCTACTGAACATTTATGGAGCATTTCAGGGGATGACAGAGAGTGCTTGCTTACATGTGGGTGTATTTACAGAGCATCAGTGTTAAATGGGCAAAGAAAAAGAGGGGAGGGGGAAAGGATTTTCTTGGGAGTGCATTTAAGGGGTGGGGAGATGTGGCTAAAGGGGTAGAAGGTGAACCTGAGGCTTATCTGTTTCTCAGGTATTTTCTCTACTGTTTTTGTGCGTAGACCAGAATAGTGCCTGAAAACAGTATTAATTACCTTTTTTTATTATTATTTATTTACGTGGGGAGATATCCCAGCTTCAGGAATATTTGAAGCTGTGCAAAGAATATACTTCTAGATCCTTTCTTCCTAGTTAGAAGAAAAAACCAAAATGTTACTTAAATGAAGTGCTTTCTTCAGAATTTGCCAATTTATGTAAATGTTTTAAAGCAACATCTGATTCTTGTCTCTAGTGAGGAGAGCAGAAATCTGTGAAGACTCTTCTTAATTCCTTAGCAGCATATCCTCACCGGTAGCCGGTTTCATAGGCATTCTCTGATTGGAGTGGAGATTGTTTAGTCCAGGCTTAAAAAAGCTTCAAACAACAGGATCTTTTAGTTCCAGTGATAATGAAAATATAGCAGTTATAGCTGTCTCTTAAAAGATTACCTCCCATAATTCATAAGCAACAGAATTACATTGAGGGAGCCTAATATATAGTAGAAAATAAAGTGTCTGTATTTATCGTTCTGACCTTGAAAGTTAACAGAGTAGTTTGTTACAAATAATGAATTTTATAAATTTCTTCTATCATGGCAGCTTTACTGTGAATAGATTGCAGTTTCCTTGAAGCTATTTGTTAGCTGAACTTACTTGCTGAATAATTGATGTAAATAACTTGCTGAATAGTAAGTAATTATTCTTGGCCTCTGCTTAGTTTGAAGGCAAGTGCTTGGCTACACGTAGATGATATTAGAAATTTGAGCTGCTGTTATTTGATGGGTAGGGTCACCTTCCTTCCCTGGCTAGCTGAATTTTGAATAATTTTTATTTAACTTGCTTCTTCCAGGCCAAAATTCTGTAGACTGCAACAGGGCTGTAACACTACGTGGGGAACATACAGCACTCCCCAGGCCATGAGGACAGCAGTGTATAGATCTGATGCCTCCTTCTCTTGCCCATGTGCGCTGAGCTCCAAAATAACTTTTTTTTTTTTTTTGTCTTGGGCATCTCTGCCTCTACATTTGCCCTTTGCTGCATCTCCCTCAGAACGGCAGCTGAAGCAGGAGTTGCTGCATTTATTTCTTGTTAAACTCCTGGCTGCATCTGTAGCTTTTCCTATCTGTCCCCTTCGACAGAGGACCTGGGGATGTGGCCGGTGGTTGCTGCTCCTCCAGCACAGTGCTGGCTGGCCGCGGGGCTTGCAGGGAGGGTTGCAGCTCTGTGTTAAAACATCCATGTATCAGCCGCAGCGTATGGATCGGTGAGAGCATTTTAAAGGGTCATTTTCTGCTGCTCCGCAGAGGAACCCCAGCAGGCTGCCTTTGAGGAGCATGGGGGTGTAGCTCCAGGCTTACGCTCCCGCAAAGCGCCTGCTTGTCTTCCTAGTGAATTATGATTGATCACCTTCAGTGCCCTTTCCCAGGCTTTGATAAAATACGCCTCCGAGCAGTTGTCTGTAGGACTTTTGTGGCCATCTGTTGTTACCCAGGGCTGTAACGTCACTGCCTAATTGTGCTTGCTTTTTGCTGGACAAGGAGGTGGCCTAGGGCATGGGCTGTTCACTCACATGCTGCTTCTGCACCCAAAAACCCTCTCACTGTCAGCAGGAGGATCAGGGTGAACCCTTGCTTTTGTACCCAGGGACACTTGGTCACTGTAGCATCTTTAGTCACAAAAATCACGCTGTTTGTGCTGGGCTCTTTCTTCTGATACTTTTAAGAAAATGAGCCTTTTGCTCGGGCTGCTGGTGTGATGGGCAGTGTGCTACGCACCCCTTGTGCACTCTCCCTCTCCCAGAGCTGCTATATCAAAGCACGAAGGGCTGGAGCTGCTGCCAGTGCTCCCCAAGTTATGTGCTTTACAAGGTCTGCATTACAACGTTGAAGCTGATCCTGAGGATGCATCTATGAATTTCTAGGAGGAAAGAGGGGCAGCTCTGGTGAGGCTTGTGCCCCATAGCAGCTGGCGCAGGTGGGATCCCATCAGCTGTCCTGATTAACCACATGGGTTTTTCTCTAGGTGAGGAAGACCTGAATTGAGCCAGCTGCAAGAGCAAGCCCCGTGTTTATTAATAGACATGGGGTATCCCATGCTTGTTCACAGTTTCCTCCAATGACAAGAACATCTTGCATAATAAAATTAGCTCAAACTTGAGATAATTCTAAGCTAAAAAAAACCCACAGTCCAAAATAAGTATTTATCCCTGATGAGTTCAGTGTCCTGCTTCCTCTTGAAGGTTTCCTTTTCTCATGCTGTTCCAAATCTTCACTTTCTCTTTTTTTTTTTTTTCCTTCTTCTTTCCCTGCTGACCTCATGAGGATGCAGTCACCTTCAGGCTTAGGAAATGTTCCCTTTTCTACAGCTGCCAATTTGGTCGTGCTCACAGGGAGACTGGAAAACTGAGACAGTTGTTGCCCCAAAGTGTTTGTCCTTGGCCAGAGGTTGTAGCTCCATCTGGCCTGCTGGAAAGTGCTCCCCTTCCTGATGGGCTGTGATTTATGCTCCAGCATGCTGACGTATGTTGAAATTGGCACCTGTTTGTGCTGATACCCAGGGCTGGGAGTTGGAAATTCAGGACATATATCTTCATGTCCCCTTCAGCCATTCTTGCTGCAGGAGCAGCAGTCTGGAAAGGGGCCGTGCTGGCATCGAGAGGTGTTAAGCTGGGATGGCTGAAGGAGTTAATCTGCTGCCTCACTGTAATATAATAGAAAGAAAAACATGCCTGTGGGGCTAGTCCATTTTACTATGTAGCTTCAGCTGGTAATTAAAAAGAAACAGTTCAAAATTAAGCAGTAATATGAATAAAACCCCAAATTAAATACACCCAGGACAGGTTGCATTTTTCAATGGGTGGATGCTTAGTGTATCAGGAAACCAGCCTTTTTAAAAAAATATCTCAGGCTGGGTGCCTAAAACCGGGAGTTCCCCAAACCCCCCAGAGCTTTGCTTTTTTCTGTGAGGGTGCCCCTTTCATTGCAGCTCACTCGTCACCGGGGCCAACTGGTACGCTCTGCTCAGGGCATGTTCCCACATTCCTCCTGTTACGGTAGAGACAAAAAAGTAAAATCGAAACCCCAGATGGGCCCGGTAACAATTTTACTTGCAAGTCAAGAGCGCAAATGTGGTTTCAGGTTCTTGGGAAGGATTTCATGTGCCTCCTTTGAAGGTGATGATCCCAAAAGCAAGGACAATGTGCCCATTTAAGGTGGAGGAAAGCGATCGTGGGCACTGCCCTTCGGGCATCCTGCCAGGCATCAATTTGGAGAATGCAACTGCTGAGCAAAGTAGCAGGCTGTGACCTCCTCTGTGCATAGATCAGGCAGCTGGCTACTCTTAAATAGAGTGGTGCAACCAAGCACAGTGATAATTTTGAGGTAAAGCCATGGGGAGCAGGGAGGTGGGTGGGAAGGGGTGATAGGAGAAGAGGTATTTTCAACCACAAGTTCCCCAACTGGCAGATTTCCAAAAGATGGGAAGTGTTGTCTGAGAAAAGCTCACCCTCTGCTCACCTCATTTCTTACATTCTTTCCCAAAGTATCTGTTACCAAACACTTTTGGGGGGTGTTGGACTTATCTGGGATGACTGCGCTTGTTTCAATGACACCTTTGGAGCAACATGCGACAGCCCCTGCAGCACCTCTCCTGGAGCGCTGTTCTCCACAAACCTTCTCACAAACTTCTAGTGCGCACAAAACTCTTACGTTATGTGGGGGCATTTCCCTGACATTGAGGCAGCATTTGGGTTTCTGAATATAGGGGTTTGCTATTGACTAGTAAGCGGTGAGATGCCCACAGGACAGGAATAACTGCGTGGAGCCAGAGGCTGTGCCAGGCTGGCTGGGGCCATGGCACAGGAAGGAACAGAGTGGGGACCAAGGGGCATGCAGGAGCCAGGCTTGCAGTCAGGCCCAGGGCATCACCAAACAGGCAGCAGAGCCATGTCCAGTTTGTCCTGCTGGACCACTGCCTGCTTTGTCTGGGTGAGAAATGTCTCTGCCTTCCTCTACACCTATGGATTTCACGTGGTCTGGAGGTGCTTTAGACAGCCATCATCCAGTATCACACAGTTCATTTCCTTTCTTGTTGAGGAGTTGGGTCCATTCACGTCAGTTGAGCACTCCAGCCTTTTGTCCCCATAATGGTTTTTCCGATCTCTTATGAGTCTGTTTAAAATCAAACCCGGTTGCCAGCTTCTCAGCCGTGGAAGAACTATTATTCTTCTGCCACAGATTAACATGAAGGGTGTAAAGAAAGAAGCAGAAGGAAAGAATTTACACCATCATGTCTGACTTGATTAAAAACTAATATGGGATTTTTAGATTACTGGTAGGCATTTCATACGTTTGTTGTCTAGCAGGTTAACAGACCTTTAAGTCACATAACTCAATAGCTGAGGTGAGTTCCAAGGAGAAGGCATTTTCTTCTGAACGACTCTTGGTTCAGCTATAAACAAGAAAAAAAAGTAATTGTCTCCCTTAAAGAGTGTGGTCTTATGCCAGAGGTATGAATTGATTTTACTGTCTGTTTACCTTGTTGTCTACAAGAGCTAAGACTGCAGTCCAGAAGTCTAACTGGTGGCACTTGGACCTGCGAGCCAGCACTGCTGGGCAAGGTGCTGGTTACTGGAACTTGTTGCACTTCAACCAGAAAAATACTTGCAGAATGAGACTGCTCAGGGTGTAACTCTTTTGGTGCAAATATTTAGCCTTCTAGGTAGGTTTACTCATCAAAATTAATCATCTGAACTCAGCAGAACTGAGAAACTGGACCTGTGCAACAGGACTGGATGCCAGTAAATCCTGCATACAAAACCCACGAAAGCCATACATTTAGGCGGCAAATTCAACAGAGGTAATTCTATCCCTTCCAGTGTTTCAGTTTTCATTAAGTTGCAAATCCTTCCTCCCGTTATTTCTTAATTTATTTGCCTAAGCTTAAATCTGGGCATTGACCAAAGCAGAGAGTTATCCTGCAGAGTTACTGCTCGCTTGCACTATTACTGGTTGGACATCAAGCTGAGTTATTGGCAAAAGAGACAGTGCTGATGATGTGGTGAGGGCATTGAAACTAAAACATACTTACACCACACAAAAGGGGAAAGGATGGAAATTCCCTATCAAAGCTCTGTTTTCCCCTTCCCTTTCTTCTAAATTAATCTGCACTCTGTACCTTTAGAAAGTAACACAGTTCACTGCATTTAGAAGAAAAGGTTTTGTATCTTATCCTTCTTCCAATAGTGCCTGTGGTACAGCTGCTGCTGACTTCAGTTTGCAAATTTAAGACCTTGTTTTGGGGTGTTTTGACCTATTTAAGGTGGGTGTGGTATTTATAGTAGATGTATTGGGAATGATACAATGTTTCTAAAGTGCTGTCAAGACAGAAATTAATTCCATGGTCTTTGTTGTCTTAATGACCTTCTGCAAGGGAAGACTCATACCTAAGAGCACAAACTATAGCTAGCTCCCCTGTTCTATCAGGTAACCCACAAAAACCCCAAACAACAGCTCTCCAGGCTCTGAGTTAATGGTGTGCCTGCCCCGGCCCTGCTGAAGCCAGGAACTTGGTGCAGAAGCAATAGTATAGGAGGGTCAGCCCAGGGAATGTGTGAGAGCTGCTGTCAACCAGGAGAGCCCTTCTCTGGTTTGGGGAACTTGGGGCTAAGGGAATGGTGATCTCATTCACACTGCAGTGTTTTCTGTCTAGAAATCGTTTCTGTTGTTTTCGAATGCTTTGATTCAATCAAAACAGAAAACATTTTAAAAACTAATCTGACTTTCACACATGCAAGTTCATCGTGGGAAGATTTGCATAAAGAGAAAAGTCAGGAGGCTGAAGTCAAGCTGTTGGAAGAGAACTTCGGCAGGAGCTTTGGGTATGCAGGGCTGAAGGCTGGAGCCCCAATCTCCCTGCAGCTTTCTCAGCATCAAGAAAACGAATCTTAGTCCCGGGGCTGCACGTTAGTAACGTGACTGCTCCGCAGCAGGCCATGCCTGTGTGTCACTGTCGTGGCGAAGCTGGTAGGATAGATGGTGGTTAGGGGTTTCTCCAAGCGCCTTGGTCAGATTCAAACTGTTTTATTAAACTCGTTAATTGGCAGTTTGAAAGGGAGGGGGAAAAAGCGAGGTCCTTAGGTCTCCCTGGTCAGTGCCAAGCCGCAGACTGTTAACTACTCCTGCCTTTCAGAAGCAATAACTGCGGGTTTGGGGAACATATGGAACCAACTAGCCGAAAGGCTTTTATGAGGAGCTTTAACAGGGGGCACGGTTTGTGAGCAGAAATTCCAGTGGATGAGTTAATAGTTTCACTTTCCTTAGCTGTCCCTTTATAGGAACAACAACAACAAAGTCGGGTGCATTCCTCCCACAGCCCCAGCTGTACAATGTGCCGATGCATCCAGGATTTCGTTTGGACACTGGGGGAGTCCTTTAGTAGGTCCCTCAGGACCTGTTTTTTCAGAGCTATTTCCTGATGCTGACCTCATTAGGTGAGTTTCACAGCTCACTAATTCCTAGCAACAGCACAAGAGATTCAAGGAAAGGGGAAACCCGTCTTCTGGAAACCAATGGAACTGAACAGATTTGGGCAAAGACTTTTATTGCTTTTCATTAATCTGGAAAATCAGGGACTTGAGTTTTCTTTTCTTTTTTTTTTTTTTTCCCCAAGTCACTATTTTGACCTGAAACTGTGTATTTGATTTTCTATTTGAGTACAGAGAAGGAAAACAACAAAAGAAGAACCCCTGAAGAACCCTATACCTCAATATTTGTGGCAGTTTGTTTTGAACCAGACAGGCGGGTGGGCATTTCTTTTCCAGAATTGCGCTTTGGACACTGACAGGATATAGTCACTCAAACACTTCCAGTAATGCTTATTTAGTATTTGCATTGTGGTGGCACATGTCCAAAAGAGAGAGCAAAGGAAAACAATAGTTGCCTGCTCAAGAGCTGACATCATAGTATGAAATTTAAGTACTTGTTTTTGTGGTATTGTTATTAATCATGGTTCTATGCAGGGGTCATCCTGTAACTCCAGCTACTGGAGTCCTGTGAATGCAATGTTTGTAGTTCAGCCTTGGTAAGTTTAGGACTGGAAAGTCCTTTCTCCCCCATCACATAAGAGTGAAATTTGTCTGAGCACCAAAGTTTGGCCTGAGAGTTTTCTCAGGGTTGCCTTTCATTTTCAAGACTCATGTATAGCAAGCACACCAGAAGAACACAGGTCCATTTGTCTTCAGCTTAACACATAATTTGTTTCTTCTGTTGTAATTCCTGAATTTGTTGTCTATTTTATTAGCAATATATTTCATAAGAAGGTTTGGGACCACTCAAGTATTTTATCTGGTAATAAGGTTTCCTTGCCTTATTTTCGGATGGTCTCTTAGATGTCCCCATGAAGCTGTTCTTCCATTGTGGCACCATTTGGGACCTTAGTCAGACAAGCTGAAGAGGTGGACCTGGCAACCTTTTCACTTGGTTAGAAATCCATAGTATTGCCTCCTAGACGAGGTGACAGGCACGGACAAGCTGCTGTCAGAGCTTGTCAGAAATTGATTTCTGACAAAGCATATGAGCATTCAGGACAATCAACCAAAGTCAACTCACTCACCTATGCAAAAGTATTAAAAATATAGAGCTGAAAGGGTACAGCTAACTCTGCATCCTTGAGCTGATGTTCAGTAATGATCATGGCAAAGAATCCATGTACTGAATAGCATCTTTTGGAAAAGTAAGCATCTTATTTCTTCTTTCATGCCATTCAGGACCTTATGACCAAGAGACCTCACAAGCAGCTGACATAAACCAGGCATGACCATGATGCTGTGTTTGATGAGGGTTAACTTGTTTTTTGTTTTCTGGGCTTTTTTTATTCTCTTCAGCTAGGGACGAATGCCCATAAGATGAATAAGGAGAAATCTCTCCTATATAAAGGCCATGATTTCTTCTCTTTAGCTATCACATACAGCACTATCATGTTCCTTGCCTTCAAGAGCCTTCAAACATCCAGTCTGAAGTTGCAGACTTGTGGCACAATAAAACACAATACATGAATGTTTGTGAGAGCACCTTGGAACAAGTGGGATTTTTATCCAGCTTTTCTCCCAAAACCAATGAAGAACACAATTTCTGGTGGAAAGGCTCAAGTGTCCCTAAGCCCAGTCTATTCACTTCACCTCCCTATTTGAAAAGGTGGCAATGCTTTTTTGGATCTGTTTCTGCGGATTGGGTTTACTTGCCTACAAGCCAAGTCTCATTAAAATCTCACATAAAATCAAAGCTCCAGCCTCTCCCATGGGCTTGCAAAACAAAGTTCAAACTGTCCCAAGGCAACTTGCACAACTGCTGATACTGACGCTTTTATGCAATTCCAGCCTTGAGACCCGATGCAGTTGTGTCTGCTCACTTTATATGAGGGGTTTGGAGGTTTTCTAATGTTTCATCTTTTTTGAAGTTGAAAGTTAAACGCCTTAAACATTCAAGTTGATTTATATGTGAGGTAGACTTTTGTAACCCATGCCTTCCATTCATGTCTGACTCCTGGCTCTGTAATCCAGAGGCATGTTGGGGAAAAATACTGTTTGAGTGTCAAGGTAATCAGTAAAGCTGTTAGCTACAGTCTTCACTGGGCTCGTTTGGTCTGTAATCAAGGCCTGCAGTGAGCTTGCACATGAGTGGCAAAGGCTGGTCTCTGTGAATCTGGTTGCAACTGAAGTGTCCGAGGTCATAGAGGCAAAAGAGCAAAGGTTAAAGCAAGGCAGCAGCACAGCTGGGTGATGATGAGAACAGTTGGCACGAATATAAGAAACAGCCCAGTCTTGTTCACCAAGAAATGAAACTTGGGCCTCCTGCACACCTACCCCCTGCTGGGGATCCCTCCATTCAAGTCACCAGTGATGCAAGAGCTCTCCCCTGTCCCAGCTCTGCTGCATCCCCTCTGACCTTCCCAGGGCAGAAATGGCTGCTCGAGCCCCCTTGTCCTTGAGATGGCCATAGTCTGTGCAAAAGAGCTCCTAAAAAGTCTGGACCAGTGGTTCCTGGCACTATGTAGGATTAGTCATATGCACTCTCTTAGGCAGTAAAACAGGACCGATAGGTCTGCCCTAAGGGCTGAGTTGGTGTCTCCAAACACCCAGATAAAATCTGTATGTTGGGCTGCTGCTTTGCACAAGACAGTGACACTGCTCGGATAAAAAGGCTTCCTTCTGACAGGATAAACCCCTTTCTATTGTCAGTGGTTGATCAGTCGCAAATGGGGGCCAGAGGCAGCCGTGCAAAAATGACTTTCAGAGAGCGCCAATGTGAGGACCATAAATTGTGCGAATAAAAATGCACTTTCCCAGAGCCAAAGTCATAACTTCCCATCACTTCCCAGAACAAATACTGTCTGCTATATTTATTAGGTGGGACTGTGTATAGGCAGTCGCTCTAAGTGTGTTTATTTTGAAGTCATCAGTTGTTCAGTAATCTCAGGCACCTCTGGGAGATTTAACTCAGATAGAGGTTTAGGCTGGAGGTCATGGGGTCACTGATACTAAGATAGAGAGAAGGAAAGAAAACAGCATTGGTTTTGTGGCATTATCTGAACAGTAAGGAAAAATAAATTCAGGTTTTAAGATGGCTTTAACCTGACTCTGAAGGAAACGGTCTACAAATCCAGCCAACGAGCAGGTGGCTGTGACAAGACCCCACTTCTCTTTGTTTTGAGCTGCCCAACCAAAAGCCATGGTGGTTATGTCTTGGTTAAGCAAGACTTCTCTAGAAAGCTGTTTAAGTGGTTACAGTTTTCCTTTAGCATATTCAAGTGTTCGAGTTTCTAATTTTAACTTCCCTCCTAAAATAAAATCTCGAGTTGCTTTTCAAACAGGAGTTTGAATGCAGTGATGAGCTCCCCCACAGTGGTAGCAGCATGCTGGAGGTCAGCTGATGGTCAGCATCACCTTCAGGTCCCAAACCTGCTCAGAGGCAGAAAGCAGGGACATAAACATCCTGACACTAATGAAATCTGGGGTCCGGTGCATGGGGGTCCATCTGCTGTTGTAAACTCCAGATAACTCCTCTCTCATGTGGAGTCTTTGGTGTCTTATAAGAACTGAACTCGTACAGTAGGCTTTTCTGTAGCCTGGCACTTATTTTCAAGGAACATATAGGCAATTTTCTTTAAGACCTCTAACCTCCTGCCAATGTGACTGAAATCAGCTAATAGGTTCCAAATTTATTAGGAGGAGACAGACAGACTGACCCAAAGCATTAATGCACAGGACTGGTTTCCCCAGGATGCCAGAATAAAAAAGAAAAAATAAAGAAAAAAAAGGCATTGGGAGTTAAGTAAGATTTGTTTATCGCCTTAATATTTTATCATAAAACACACTGTCTTATCCTCAGGGTTTGTTGGTGGTTTGTATATGTGTGTGCCTGTGTGTATACATATTTTTGTATATAAAAATCCAGCAACATCCATTGTTTAAAAAATCAAAAATGAGAAGGATTTTACTAAAAGCATTTTGGAAAAACCTCTGCTCTGAGTTTTCCTGTCAATGTTTTTCTAAGCTTTTATTTTTATTAGCCAAAATGTTTAGAATCCTCAGGAAATCCTGGGATGAAGCATTTCCTCTTAGAGCTGTTGCCCTTAGGGGAAAAAGAAAAAGCTGAGATCCTTTCAAAGGTTAGAAATTTTTCAAACTGTATTTTTTGCAGATTTTTTAAATTAGAGAAAAAATAAGTTAGGAAGATGCTTAACTTTAGGCTGTGGTCCTGGGAAAGATTGATCTCTTTGTAGAAAAGCCTGAAGAGACCCTTAGATCTGGACAAGGAAATCTTTTAGGCTTGAACCTTAATGGGGAACCGATTGCCGAATTGAGGTATAACAGGTTCAGTTGAAAGACCATTATTATATTTTTTAAAAGTAAATTAAAAAAATAACGTTTACTTTTCCTCAACCAATTTGTGTATGTTTGTTAGCATGTAACCTCTTTGTATTAAGAGGCTGTTAATGCCCTGGAGATACTTTTATTATTATTTTTTTAAAATCTCAGATCATATTTGTTATATACGTGAGATTTTGCAGGAGTAAATCCAATTGACTGACTCCTTTACTTCAGATAAACTTGAATCATACGGGAATCATAATTTTCAACTAATAAGAACTTTCATCCTGCAAATGCCTATGTACATTGCTATTTGTAAACTCCTCTGGGGTTCACTTCTTAAAGTGGGTTCAGTTGCTTAAAGTTAAGACAGTAAGTAAGAATATTTGTCACAGACTGCAACCTAGATGGGACAGCTGGAGCTCAGCATGGGTTACTTTACCCAGATTTTCATATGATGGTTATTCTTTGGGGATGGATAGTGCACTGCTGTTATAAATGAGACAAGCTGAAAATGTGGTGAAATACAAGGCTGAGGGATGCATGAAAAATGACACATCAGTATAATTTTTCAGAACTCTGAATTTGTAGTCACTACATATCACTTTATTTTAGGAAAACTGTGTTTGCTTATTTATATAATTTGTGACAAACTGTTTTAATGGTTATTCTTCTGATTTATTCATCTACTTTTTATCAAGTTTCGTTGGAACGTTCTTGGAAAGCTGAACATGAAAAGCCCAGACTTGGTGGTTCAGTAACTAGTATAAATTACTCCTGCAGTCTATCACAAATATAAAAAGATTTGTGGTAATTCATGTGAAATTTAGAAGCCTTTTTGGTAATACAAGGAAAAAAAATAATCTTCAAGGATATTTATTTTTTTGGATACCTAAATTTAGAGAGTAGAGTGCTTCTGCTTGTTTGGGAGGGGGACATCTGACTAGTTTGCTGGGACAGTGTTACAATTCAGTATCTCTGTTCACTTTCCAAAAGGGTGGGTGAAGGTGGGATGACTAGAGAAGGGAGACTAATAATGAATTTCCTAAAGTTTCTGCTACTAGAAGCATGCATAAAGTCCCAATACAACAACTGTGACTTCAGAAGTTCAGAAGATTCTGATTTTTATCAAAAACCTTCCAACTGAGTTTGGGTTTTGGATTTAAGCTAGCAGACAGGAAACAGTCAGAGGCAATAGAAGTTTCCTAATTTAGGGGCTTTTCCATTCCAGTGTCTCTCATGTAACCAAGTTGTCAGCACAGATAGCCTAAAAGTTTTCAGACCATGACCTCTGAGCAACGTGTATGTGTTGTGAAATACTTTATGTGGAATATCAAGGCTTTTCTACTAAGGTCTTCTGCTAGTAGGGGACCTTGTGTCTGACTCCCCTTCCAGTTGGGAATGCCTAAAGACCAGCCCTTGTTACTGTGGGCCAGAATGAGTCAATAGACTTCAGGTGCAGGAGGGTTTTTCAAAGTTTGGCCTTTTATGCTTTGCTGCTTTGATTCCTAATATCTTTAACTTCTCTGTTTTTCTTGTCTGTGTTTCTACAGGTGCTGTTTGCTCTAAACCAAACTCTGCTCCAACATGAAAGCCTCCGAGCAGGTAGTTTGCAGGCCCCATATACCACTGAAGATCTCATCAAGCATTATAACTGTGGAGACCTGAATGCTGTCATATTCAACCATGACACTTCTCAGGTAAGCAAAAGTGTTTCAGGTGGGCCAGCTAATTGAGAACAAATCAGCTGTTTTAATAGCAACGTCCAGTTTATCACTTTATACTCCATCTCCTCTTTCCCCTCTTCCTTTTGCTGCCCTGTGTTTTCTTTCCACACATGCCTTGTTTGCCTGGTGAGAGAGTGGGGGTTCCTTGGTATTCCTTGGGCTCTAGGGAATTGTAGAATCATAGAATCGTTTAGGTTGGAAAAGGAATTTGAGGTCATTGAGTCCAACTGTTAACCTAGCACTGCCAAGTCCACCACTAAACCATGTCCCTATCTGCCACATCCACACGTTTTTTAAATACCTTCAGGGATGGTGACTCCACCACTTCCCTGAGCAGTCTGTCCTGACAACACTTTCGGTGAAGAAATTTTTCCTAATATCCAATCTAAATCTCCCCTGGCACAACTTGAGGCCATTTCCTCTTGTCCTGACGCGTGTTACTTGGGACAAGGAATGGACTGCCTGGAAAACTTTCCTAGGAATGTGCCTGAAAAAAAATTAATCATGGATGTTTGTGGGGCTGTTGAATGTAGTCCCCTCATTAAGGGGGGGGAAAAAAATCTTTGTAATATTTGAGCCTATATATGAAGAGGAAGTGAACCTTATGTAAATACTCTATAAAGTAAATAACTTCTCAAACATGTCATAATTCAATAATTTTGTATGTGTCTCAGGCAGCCCTTCAGTCTCTGTTTATCTTAGTTATCCAGTGCTATTAAAAACTCTCAATGGAGCAGAAATCTGCTTTCCAGACCAGTTTGATAGTTCGTGGCAAACTCTGAGATTCTTGTTTTATATGTTGGTTCCTCTTTCTCCTTTCCTGTTAATTCTATGGGAACTTGGTCTTTGGATGTCATCTCCTACCTCTCCTTTTTTTGATAAATGTTCCTATGTTCCTGTCTCAGGTGCAGTGACTTACTTGGAGGGGACCTGTATAAACTTTGGCAGCCACAATATTATATGTGTTTTGCCAATGAAAGCCTATTAAATCATTATAGCAGTTTACCATTAGCAAATACAAATCAAGGATAATTATGTGACTTCAGGAGAGAACTGGGATAGGGTAAGCTCAGTCTGTTGACTGAGGCAGAGGTCTCTGAGACATTTTCTCTTGCCATCGCTATCTTGAATTGCACAGGGCTGTGTGGGTCATTTGTTTCTCAGAGGCACAGCTGGGAAAGCGAGGAGGGCCCCAAGTTGGCTGTAAGGTAACAGTCTCCCAGCCACACTCCACGACATGGGTGTTTTCCCAGGGGTCTTGTATGCCCCTCTGAGAAGTTCAAGGTAGAAATGTAAAAGACACCCAGCTGCGGAGCTGCAATTCCATGTCACCTATCACAGAACTAGCCTGTCCTAGGAGCAGAAAGATACCAACCTGGACAATCGGAGGTCCTTAAAATCTGGACAGATGGTCATGTCTCCTCTTTTTCCCTATCTGGTTATCATTTCGAGATAGTAGAAAGAGTGGTCGATAGTAATGAATAGGGTAAAACCTCTTTTCTGTCCCAGTTAATCCAGTCCTAGAAAGTGAAGCACTGTTTTAGCATGACTAAGCAGGACATAACTGGATAGTTAACATGGCAGTACTGAAACAGAAGTCTGTGTAGTACCACAGCTGCCAGAGCTGTTCATTCTGGACAGCCTTGCACTGAAAAGTAAAAGGAGAAAGTAACTCTAAAGATGGGTGTGTGGATTGGAAAAGGTGGAGAGCTCATGGCTTTAGAGGATTCTGAAGAAGTCAATGGTTATAACTATTCCTGCAATGTTGAGGCACAGCACATGAGATAAACACATAATGATTTTGGAGAAATAATTCTTGCAAGTGTGGTGGTATATTTACTATAGATGCAAAGGAAGAACTACTAGTAGGTAAAACCATGAAGACAGTCCTGACATCTGAATGTCCTGTGTCGTCTTTTAATCTCTGTCAGTGTAATTTCTCCAGCAATAAAGCCTTTGTCCCTGAGACAAGTTGTGGCCATTCATACTGGTTGCATTGACTCACAGACATCTGTAATTTGTTGACACAATGTCCTATAACAGACCGGTGGGTTAGACTTGAGAGGAACAGATTGCTGTAAAAACTTCTTTATCCCTGCAAATTGTTGGATCAAATGTGAGTTTAAAAACAGTGTTAAAGAAAGGAGAAAGGAGCCAACAACCAATCAGAGTTCAAGCACTGGTGTTAGTCATGGTCCCAGAGTGCACGCAGTTGATAGAGATTATAACACTTACAGGCCATGGAAAATTAAAATCCCTATATGTATACTAGTCCCTGTAGAACTCTAAATGTTGTGGAGTATTTTCCTCTTATGGGTTGTTGTTTTTAATTTGGGTAAAGAGGGTTTTTGTTTGGTAGTGTTTTTATAAACCAGCTTTATACCATTTATTTTTAATTACAAGCAGAACAAAATAGAAAATTAAAACCTAAAATAAACTCCCTATTCAGATCAACATTTGCCAATTATGGTAATTCCAAAGTTTATTCTGTGTCTTTTTTTGCAAGGTTGATAGACTCTCTGCCATAGACAGTCTTTGCATTTTGGCTACCAAATTAGATTAGCCTGGTTTAAATATTACACATGAAACACCCCCGATGGAATCTTTCTGTTGAGACATTAAATGTGGGCACAGGGATTTATCATGTGCTGAGAGTGTATTGCAGGTCTCATCAGATGACAACAAACAATTGGTTTACAAGTGCAGAAAAACTATGAGTATTCCGAGTGAGATGTATCATCACTTAAACTTCAGGACAGGTACCCATGACAGTCTTGGGAGACAAGAGTGTCACAGTGGTTTTAGGTGTGCCCATTATTCCATGATATCCAGCTACTGGCCCAGCTCTTCAGAGGTCTGGCAAGTCCTTGGAGCTGGTACCATTAATACAACTTTGAAATATTGCGTAGAAAGCAACAGAAGATCAGGAATGGAGTTGTAAGACTCAACGCTTACATGAATGGTGTAGGCCAGGAATTCAGCTCCATTCTGTGTGGCCAGGGAGACCTGCAGAAGGCTGTGACTCTCACTCTTTGAGGATTAATTTGGGGGCTGTTTATAAGGTTACTAGTGCCTGCTGATCCCTTGAAGGTTAGTGGAAACTGCAGAACAAAGGTGAACCTGTCCATCAGTTGCCTCAGTTCAGAGCCATTGGTTTAGATCACTGTAATGAACTGGGAAGTATCTGGGAAAGTCTAACACTGCTGCAGGGACAGCGGTGGTGGTGAGTATTTGTCTAGGTGCAGTAACTTCCTAAATTCCTCTAGCGTGAATCTTGGGAGACAAAGCATCTTAAGTAGCTGTCTGCCAGATGCTGAGATGCCTTTAGAGCAAAACTCATCCTGGAGCGGAAAGAAGGACCAGAAGTAGAAATACTAATACTATTGACTTGAGGTGTTATGGATCAGTTTCTTGAGCCTCGTCTGCCTCCCTGAGGGAGTTTGGGAAACGTGTAGTTTCTCAGCACCAGTCATCCTGTTGACTCCGATGATGTTTTGGAGAAGAGGAGAGCGTCCTTCTGAGACTGGAGTCTGTGCCAAGGGGGTGCACAGAAGGGACAGTGCTGGGACGAAAAGTGCAGGGAAAGTTTTTTCCTAGACCAAAGCAGGAGTTTGGGCACCAGGTCAGAGGACAGCTCCTTCGGCACCTGGGGACAAGGACGCAGGGAGATGCTGCCCACCTTGGGGTTGGGAAGCCCAGCTTAGCCAGGGTAAGGTGCCCGAAATGGAGGGGTGTGAGCAGGGCCCCACATCCCTGATGTTTTCCTTCCCAGAGCCATCAGCACGGATGACAGTGGAGGACTAAATCCTTCTCAGTTTCAGTGCTGTGGAGGGTTTTTTAAATTTTAATTAAGAACAGGGAAAGGGGGAAACACCTCTGCTTTCCTGTGGTTATATTACATTCCTCATTCCTCTCTCTCTCACACACTTTTTCTTAAATTTTGTTTCCAAGCACCATTTTTCCAAATGTATAAATCCTTATTTAAACTTGATAAAACTTTAAGGGGCTGAGTTTACTCAGTTAGACTATGACCCAAAAGTGGAGTAGGAAACATCTCTCCTTCTTCTACAGCCTTCTGCAAACACTTGATTTTCTTGTGACTTTTGCAATCAAGAGGCTTATGTTGGAGTTTCTGGGCAGAGAGTCAAAATTATACTGAAGAGAAAGTATTCTAAGTTAAAGATAGGATAGGTGTATTTTCTGCTCTTTCTTCAGACTTTTTTACCCTCAAAGAAGTCAGTTTCTTTCCCTCCTTTTGGAAAAAGTTCCCTATGAGCAAAAAACTCATTGGATTAAATCACTAGCTTTAACTTCTGTATTCTGTCTGATGCTCTCACAAGGGAATTGACGTCAGTATGTCCAGATGCGTTAAAATACAGAAAATCTGTTAGTGCAAAATTAGAAAATTATCTGCCTCCAGAGGATACTTATTCTTACCTGAGACAGCTAAGAAATTGCCTAATGACCTGAAGCCTTGGTGAAGAAAAAGTAGGGTGCAGAACAATTTATCTTGCATTTTGTTCCTTAAATCTGATGTCAAGGTCTTGATTCAAACATAAACATTTAAGTTTGGGGTTCAGGGATATCTTGCACCAGTTACTTCCTGTGGTCCTTTCTGAGGTGTTCAGTTTGTTTAAGGACAATTCTGTAAAGCAGATTCATCTTTGCCAGCATGGTATTAGCTGGTTTTGTCTTACCTTGTATTCCTATGTACACTTTATTAAGAGGAAAATTGAAAAGCCAAGGCTGAGATTTTTCTCCTTCAACATTTCTCAAAAACTATACTTGTGGTCTCCAGCTATTGTTTATCCTCAGCCATTTTCTTGACCTGTGGACAGGCTTCTCTCTCAGGAGAAGATGGTTTCTCTTCTCTCATTGCTGATCTGGCGTATCAGAGGCCTACAGCTTCTCTGCTTACTTTGTAGACAGTTTTCTCCAAGCAAGGTTCTACTGGTTGTGTACTTGTTATTTGCCTGTCCCATTTAGGGTTAACAGTACAATGCAAGAGTCATACCTGCCACTTATAAAGCATCTTTCATCTAGAGAGCCTTTATGGTTTGTGTTTTAGACTGTATTGAAAGCCCATTGAAATAATGGAGAATATTTCCAAGCCTTCAGCAGGCCTTGTATGAGTCCCAGTAGACCCAGCCATCACTGGATATAAAAATGAAGAAATCAGGGCAGGCCAGTGACTAGCCTGTTTTGTGGGCATTATGCTCACCTAATGCAATGATCTTCTTGTTGCCAGGAGAGGTAAGGTCTTGGCTTCATCCTACACAGAACAGCAAGCTATGCAATGAAATTGCTTGGCGGTCACCACAGCCTGCAGGCATGTCTCAACCCCTTTCAGGTGCTCAGGGATCACTGAGCCTCCTTCTTCAAGCTGAATCCATGAGAAACAGCTGAGTTTTTTGTATAACTTAGTAGAAAGAGGTCACCCGTATCTTGAGTTGCCTCTGTGGTTCAAAATCCCATGGATTCATGTGGACATACAGTGTTTAGCTAGTGGGTGTTGCCTTCTGAAAAGCATATGATGGTCCTGATAACATGACATTAAGAGATCTATACACTAACCCCACATCAGTAGTCAGCCTCCCTAAACTAAAGAAAAAAAGGTTTAGTGCCTCACTTCACAACGCACTTGCTGTTTATAAATCATCAGGTTGTGTTATGTACCCCTTTAAAAATGTTATCATCCTGCATTTAAACCTGTCCTTTAAGATTTAAGGGTCCTGATAATTCTAATTACATCATTAACTTTCCCTGTTCTCATTCTGGATAAAATACAACTGGATTTCTGGCTCACTTTTCAAATCAATGAAAACTATCTGTGGAATGCCCCAGCTTCAATAACTGCAGAAACACACAGCTGAGACCATTAGGTAGAGTGTTGAATGACAAGCAGACCTAATTTGTCCAAGGAATGGAGTTTTATCTAGGGCAAAGGAAGATAAATCTGTAAACTGAAGGCTTAGCTATTGTAAGACAACACTTTAGAAGCATCTTATCGTTTTCAGCTGTAACAAAGTGCAGGCAAACTGGCACAGCCTCTTGTTCTTCCAGGGAAAATGATTACAGGCTTTCCAGTGAAGCAAGTGCAAGGTTGTCGCGGGCACCAGAGGACCCGGTCCCACAACTTTCTCATTCTGGGTCCAGGCAAAGGGTCAGTAATGCTTCCAGGAGTGTTTGTTGAAATGACATGGGTGGCAGTCCTGACGGGTGTTTGGCGACACATGTGCTCATTGCCGCTTGTGCCCCGATAGCGAGCAGAGCGTGTCTCCCACCTTCTCTTCTTTGGCCTGTAGCACAGAACGCTGCTGGAGAGATGTTGCCTTCCTGTAGTTCAGAGGAGCTCCTGATCAGCTGTGGTGGGATCATACTTTCTTTCCACTTGCACCTGAGTTACAGTTTTGTGTCTTGGTATACTGTGAGCATTTGGAAGTGAAAAAACAGAAGCGCAGCCAAAATTTTCAGAGTCTAATTTTCATATTATGTCAGAACAGGATTCCAGATTGGAGCAATATTATAGTTTGGCTTACGTGTTTCAGAAAATTGGTTACAGATCCAGATTGTGAGAATTAAGTCTACTTGTTGATGACAGCGCTGGGGAAAACACTGCAGAGATTATTTTCTTATTAGTAATCTGGAACATGCCCAGATAATTTTCATGCTATAGGTTTTAAAAACAGGTTCTTGCTTGAAATTTTTCATTACATGTTTGCATTTAGAGTTGTCTTACCTTGGAAGTTCCTTCCTTCCTCTTTCCAGTTTCCATGGAGAAAGCAATGGGAGAGGAGAGAAAGACAGAGAGAAATTGGAACAAGACATTTAAAGGCAAAGGTTTTTCTTTCAAAGACTGCTGCGTTATTATAAAAGGAACATATTCACCTGCAGAAAAGGACTGATTTACATTAAAAACGTTTAAGGATTGTTGACTACCTGTATTTATTAGTAAGGGAATAAACTATAAAAGAGTATGGAAGAGTGATTGGTAAAAACATTTGGAATTCAAGGCAGTAGCATGCTGCTTTCTGTGCATTGCTGTATGTTTGCTGTAAAGCATTTACTATCCCTTCTTTTTAAAGAGCTGGTTTATGAAGTGTTTCTTGGAAAGACTTGTTCAAGAGAAATGAAAAAGACTTGTTAGTTTTTTTAAACAATATCTTGTGGGTTGAATGTACAAAATGCTTTTTCTCCCTTTGTGTTTTATCCAGAAGATGTATTTGTCACCTCATTATGACAGGGAGAGGAAAAAAGCAGGACAAGGGGATAATATGGTTGTCCTGGCTACTTGGTAGGATTAGTATTAGACGTTATCTGAAAAGACTGTGTTCTTGGGCACTCCTTAATACAACATTCCTTGGTCTGACACTATTACCGTGCATTACTGAATAACAAACACCGAAGATCAGGTTCTGCAGTGTAAACTGGTTGTGCTCTCTGATGTTGACTTCAGACCTGGATCTTCTCTCCTCTCTCCTCTCTCCTCTCTCCTCTCTCCTCTCTCCTCTCTCCTCTCTCCTCTCTCCTCTCTTCTCTCTCCTCTCTGCCTCGCCTCACGTTGCAGAGAGTTGGTTGCTGATAAACCCGAAGTCAAGGCTTATACAGATCCACCATCTTAGATGCAAAGAAATCAGTGTCAAGGACAACCTAATTTGTCTCTGCTTCACTGACTTCATCTGAATTACTCCTTATTTTTCTCCTGACTGGTCCTTGTTCCATTTCTAAATGCTTTCTTGGAGATGTTCTGCATCTTTATGTCCTGTACTAGACCTCTCAAACAACCCCACCTTAAAAAAAAATTAAAATTGGTTCAAAAGTCATCATCCCATTTGTTCCAGATGCCATTGTAACGAGAAAGCTTAAGCTGGTTGGACTGGGAGTAGCCTGGAGTTTTGCTAGGACCGAACAGGAGGACAGGGCCATCTTCTCACATCACTGTCTTGTGGTGTCGGCTCAAGAGGTCTCGTGTCCAGTCCAGCTGCTGTTGTTTTGTTAACTAGCTTTTTGCTCCTTGCTAAGTTATGTTATATTTTGCAAACTGTATCTTTTGGATCCCACTTGCCTTGTGTTAAAATCATATTGCAAACTTCACATAAACATTCAGGCTTTCCCTAGCATCTTACTAGACAGAGATGGGAAGAAACTTATTGAAGAGCCCTGAACAATATATATTCAGGACAAGCAAACCTGAGTTTGTACCCGCTACTGACCAGCTGTTCTCCCACTGTGTAACAGAAGACAAAATGAAAAATACCTTTGGAAAAAAAATTGCAATACTTTAATAAACCACCACCAAAACCAAACCTTCTGGCCCCAGTTTTTTCACTTTATTGCCCCGCTTTGCCCTTTGATCAGTATCTTTACTTGGGTGTCATGGCAATATAATAGGTGATGGTTTTAGTGTCAGAACAGAAAAAAAAATATTCTTTGTCAAACGAAACAAAGCATTTGGAAGGGAAATAGAAAAACTTGAACTTTTCCATATGTTTGCAAGCTCGTGAAAGCTGGCCTCAAAAAAATCCTAATGTTAAAGGGGTTTTAAATGGGGCAGGAGTATCGTTAGGTAGTTAAGATTTACCCTCCCCACTGAAACCCAAACGTTTATTTGCATACACTGCAGGCTTGTCATCCTTATTCAATTAATGAACAGGTCCCTGTAATCTGGTCCTAAATATACACTGCATAGTTGGGTGAAGCTTGCAGAAAGGGGGCCGGGATCATTGTTCTGACTGTGTTATGTTAAGACTTCTTTAATCAAAACATTCATTCAGATAGAGAGGCCGGCTGCATATTTTGGCATCGCTACCAAGGGGAGCAGGGATGGGGTTGGGGTGGGGAAGGAGGCCTTGGGGGAGGGGCTGTTGCTTGCCTTTTTTTTTTTTTTTTCCCCTAAGTGCTTGGAAAGCAACTATTTAACTGGTGTGGAAAAACAAATAGAAAACATACATGGAGGTCATGACTTCTCACGGATTTGTTGAAAGTCTTTTTTAACAGGGATAAAAGTATCACCCCCCAAGCTGTTTGTGAGATGTGCATCCCATCTCTGTGGCCTTTCTGCTTCCCCTCCCCCCCCCTTTTTTTTAAAACATGCTTTCCTTCAACCCAAATGTATGGGAGGAGAAGGTAAAACCAGGCAGGGCACATGACTGTCGTTTGGCCAGGTGTCACCTGGGAGGACAGCAGTGGCAGAACGGGTTTGGGGCTCCCAGGAGGGGTCTCCACGCAGGTGCAGTGAGGGCTGAAGCTGCAGGGACATGGTGTCCAGGCTCTTCAGGGGCTGCAGCCCACCCTGCCTGCAGGCAAGTTTACACTCAGGCCAGCAATGACTCCTACAGCTCTTGTGCCACCTGCAGAGTTGTTTTTTAAAAGTATCATGCACTATCCATAGCGACTTCACTAGCTTTCATCCTGCTTTCCCCTTCCACATCTCCTATTTGTAATTTTCCTCTATATTTTTACCTCCAGTGGCTTACAGACCTCAGCTAGCCAATTTGAAACTCAAAGACTGCTGTGTTCACACTCCAGTTGCTGCGCCATGCTGAGAGGTACCCAAGCTAGCTTTAAATCGGGTAGGCCAATTACAGAAAGCTTGCTGGCATGAGCTGCAATGTATCTGCAACTTATATGGACCCTGAGCAGTAATGTGGGTGGGCAGGGATTAGCTCACAGCCAGAAGTGGCTCCCCAGGGCTGGTCACAAGAAATGTACTTGCTTTTACACTAGCTTTCCTTGTGCTCTTGGACTTTCTTTCCTCCCTCACTTCCCTTCAAGCAAAAAGTATTTTTGCCTTTTTTTCCCTCCAGCCTCATCCAGGTATTTTCTGTGGGTTTCTGATTCCCTACAGTATTGGGTTTGTGAGAGGAGAGACTTCTCTTCATTGCTATTTCCAAGGAAGAGGGTACAGGCAGGCTGCTGGGGTCACTAGCCATGTGTCTCTTTCTCAGCAGACAGAGGAAACAATGTGTTGGAAAACAGCAGCTGGGCTCGCTAGCATGGGGACGTGAGACTCACCAACCTCACCTGCTACTCCGGGAGCCTGAAAACCCCCCCGAAGGACATGAATGGGGACCTTATCAGTGCAGAGCAGCCCAGCAAAAGGAGTTGTCAGCCTTTAGCTCAGAGAGGATTAGACATGACTAAGCAGAGCAGAAATGCTGGAAGCTGCAGCAACTCATGCCAGTTGCAATGAATCAAAGCCAGAAAATAGTTTAGGCTTCATGAAGCCCCACTCCGGTCAACCACCAGTTCTCAAGACCATACTTTCCACTGAGTGAGAGGTGGCTGTCCCTTTTTCAGGGCTGTTCCCTGCCTTTGGAGGTTTGGGACATTACAGGCTCCTGCTAAGCCAAGGGGCATGATGGAAAATCCTGCCGTGGAAATACTGAGTTGGTCCAACCCCCAGCAGCGCTTCACGGAGGCCTCCATGGCACAGGGATGCAGGGATGGCTGTGGCCAGCCAGCATGGCTGGTGGGCGAGTGTGGGTGGGAGAAGTGTGACTGACTTTTTGATGTGCACTCAAAAACTGTGCCTCTGGCTGCAGTGAGAGTTGTCCCTGGTGAACTGCTCAGCTTTCTTCAAAGGGGTGGGTACAAAACTGGATGAGCACAGGCTGGGGATATGTTTACACTTTCTGTGACTTCACATCACTCTGAGTCTGTATCCGAGTTTGGTGTCGGGGTATGCTTCTAATAAATCATTCAGCAGCCCAGAATCTACCAAATTGACGTATTTATCCTGACTACAACCTCCAAAATGTGCTGGATGTGCCTGTAATATATTCTCAAGTCCCATCTTGGGTAGATAGTTGCCCTAGGAAAGGGAAGGGAGTGATGGAACTGACTTATCCTGAAGATCAAAGACTCCTTTTACAGTCCACTCAGGCTTCTAATATATTACTTTATATTTTGGTGCTTAAAATAAAGAAATAATGGGTTAATCACAACATGCTTGAATTGAACACCATTTTGCCGAGCTCCTTCCTGATTTCCTTTTTCCATAACAAGCTGGAAGCTCATCTTCTTGGCAGCTGCCAACATTGGGCTTTGAGCTAAATCAGATTGACCAGACACCCCCCTCCTTGGCCAGTGAAGGTCCCTGTCAGGATGGAAGCTCAGGACTGCTATAGGAGAACCAGTCAAGTCAGCAGCAGCGTTTGTCTCTGCAGCAGCCACGTCCTCGTCAGGGAGATGCTTGCTCTTGCAGCCCATTCACTTTGCGCTATTTGAATCGTTCGTATCAGAGGCTGCAGTAAGTGGATAGTGCTCTCCCAGATGCCAGAAGGGTCCATAAATCCCAGGGAAACAGGTGTCTTCCAAGTCCAGAGCAGTATATTTTGCAGCACTGCAGTAAAAACCACAATGCCCTGTCAAGACTGGTTAATGGGAGGGTATCCTCCCTTCATAAACGAATGATAACTCGAGCTCAGATGTCAGCCTCTGACCTGAGAAGGGCTGGTGTGAATTTAGGTCTGTTCACTTTGTCAGAGGAGCCAGTGGGTTTTGGGATGCTGCTTTGGCTCCCTGGCAGCCGCCGTAAGCCATGTTGTCAGCTCTTGAGATCCTTATCTTGCATAGTGCTGTCAACCGTGTAAAAGTTCCTGACCTACGTGGTACAGGGAAAATCCTTCAAAGCATGATCCTTTACTTGTCTTCTAGCCTCTGCCCATGAAAAGCTCATAAATTAGAAGACTAATAAAGAGAACCCAATCTTTATCATGTTTTTAAAAAAATGAATGTAGTTGGCGTGATCTGGGAACAACTCCCTGCTAACAACTGGAGATAAGGATTACTAGCACGGAGGCTGAGCCCTCCTGTCGGCAAAAGATGGATGGGATTTATATTGAGGTGCTGGACTGGGACTCGGGAAGCTGATGGCCAACTCCCCACCTTGCCATAGATGTCCCTTGTGACCCTGGATGTGCCTCCTCCTATTTTCCCTTTTTAACCTGTGAATGCTCAGGGGAGAGAAGGAGAAATAAGGCATTTTTATTATTAAGAGATTCCCCTTCAAGGATTAATGATGATACTGCACTTATGGTGCTCTGGAGTTTGGGCATTGCACAGGAGGTGAGACTGCAAAGCAATTAGTTATCTGCTGATTAGGAGATGGTGGGAGAAATGAGTCTCAGAAGCCAAGAGTGTTGACCAAGATATAGGAAGATAATGGCAGGAATGGTTTTAGAATCATTATATTTTCCATGGCAAGTGTTGGCTTTCCATTTCCCTCTCTCAGCTTCCTCTTCTTCATCTGCAGATAGACTTATGGTTGAAGACCACCTCTGCTTGCACGCAGGCAAGAAAGGGCACGCAGCCCTTTAATCTAATGTTAGCAGTATTGGTTTTTCATTGACATAATCTTACAATTTGAATGCACATTCCAGAAATAGGCAAGCATCACTGGAACAGAATGAGGCTAAAAAAGGTTATCAGAGGTTTGGGAAATGTAGTGTATAGGAGTAGGAACGATAACACATCTGATTGAGATTTGATACTGGACTGAATCTAGAGAAGTTCCACTGTAGCCAATAGATCCACAGCAGGAAAAAAAAATGCTAACCAAAGTTGATGGTGGTTATATGTGTCCAAAAAAATTTATTCGCAGATAGATATTCACAACTCTGGCATCATGGCTCTGCCCAGAATATTTGTCCAAATATTAAAAAATAGTAAATAAGAAAATGTACTTAAATGTAGTCTGGTGTTTATGAATTTTCAGCTGAACTTTGGCAGTAAGCCCTAAATGTGATAAAAGACTCTGCACCAATATATTTTGCTTTTCTCTTTTTTTTTTTTCCCCCCTCCATTTCTTTCTCTCTGTCTCTGTAGACAAAGCTGACAACATAGCCTAGATCTTGAGATATGGCTTATGCATTTTTCTAAGCTTAAGTATGTTGTTAGCTCTTATGCTAATGATTACAGCACAATCCCAACCTCCTTCCACAAAGTATTTGTGGGAAGAGAGGTTACCACTGAGCATTGTCTTGGACTTTGGGTCTTCCTTTGGGGCCTTCAACAGCTAGATTCAGCCAGTGTCTTGTATGTAACATCAAGTCAGAATGTCTTGCTGTCCCCATTTTACAGATGGACTTTTGAGAGACAGGAGGAATAAAGCCAAATGCTTCAAAGATACTTAGTGGAGGTTAAGTGCTCAGTTTCCTTTGAAGGTCTAAACCCAAATGTCATGCTTGTGATCATACAAGAGATTTGTTTCGCCCATGGGAACAGAACCATTTTTTCAGGGTAGTGTCATAACCACTCCACAGTCCTTCCTCTTTTTTCTTCCTAAAGCTCCCACTGACTTCAAAGATGAAGAATTATGGCCCGCATCCCACAGCACTGTGAGCTCGGACGTGTGTGCAGAGCTTTACCCACACATATATTCCATCAGGGATACTGACTCAAGTAAAATTACACAGGCAGTGTGGAGGGAAAGAAATTTCTGTAAGGCTGGGACTTAACTTCTTTTTTGATTTCATATTCTCTTCCTTTAATCTCAAAAGCTTAACTAAGAAATGCAGGGTGTACATAATAACTGAGTTTGAGGTCTATCTATACTGTCCGTAGGAGAGCTGTAACACAAAATAAATAGGAATAGAAAAAAGGAAGAGTTCTAGCTGATTCAGTCAAACAAAATACTCTTTCTTTTGAACACCTCTGAATAAAATATATTATTGAATTTCCATGGGAAATATGTAGTGTGTGTATTTTTATATATATATGAATTGGTTGGATTCTCAGAAAACTGCATGGCTTGCAGACTGGACAGAAAGAACTTCTCATGTGTATCCACCACAAAGTGAGCACACCCTCGGTGATGGGTAGCACTCTTTTTTTCTGCTGATCCAACTGCTACTCTCCTAGATGAACAGCAAAATTAGAAGTTAGGATTTTTCAACAGTCACATCATCCATCTCACTATACATTTAAATACTAGTAACAATATTCAGCTATTATCAGGTGATCAGTCCCTCACTCATTGGCACAGCAAATGTCTCATCCATTCACTCCCCATTCAAAACAACAAATACCTATCATTAAAATGTTGAAATTAATTTTTACACTGAATGGAAACAAAAATGTTTGATAAAGTGGAAGAAGGAAGGTGCATCCCTCTTTATTTAGCCCATCCATTTAAAACAATGGATTTTCTTTTTTCAAAAAAAAATCTTGAATTCTGGCTGCAGGTAACAGCTTCCTAATTGCATGTGACTGTTTCTTGACTTCCTGATCCCTGTCTGGTGGTTAGGAATCCAAAGGGTTTCTTAAATCAACAGGAGCAGCTGCCTCCTTGAAGCCAGGCATGGTGTATGTCACCGACTGTGGAAAGGAACTGCGATACAAGGAGGAGCGGAGGTGATTAATGGGGCCAGTGTCGTAGCTCAGAGTGTGGTTGCACTACTGTGTACGGGCATACTTACTTCAATCATTTATCTTCTGTCCTCTGCCACACACACACAGAAACATACATGCATGTTTTGTTTTTGCCAGTGATGGAGCAGTCATTAGAAATACAGGAATGCACAAGATGTAGTGGGACCTGTAGCCGATGATGATGTGCCTCTAGAGGAGATGCCTTCCTTTGTCTTGTTCCTTGGACAAGCATGAGAAATGTTGACAAAACCCAGTCCTTCATTTTAAATTTATCTCTCTGCCATTGGCAAATTCTTTCCCACAGAAAGAGGAAGAAAGAAAAGGAGGGAAAAAAGGCAAGTAAATGGCTCCATTTTGTGGACTGTATTTTAGATTAGATAAAGAAGAGGAACAAACTAAGTTAAATGTGGATGTAGGCTTGCAAGTGATGGACAAGTTGCACAAGCTGAAGGAAGGTGCTTTCCTTCTTGGCAAAGACTCTTGGTCAAGGTCTGAACACAACTTCTGTCCTTGGGCTATCTAGACTTACAGTGTCAGAGCTTTCCCCTAGTTGGAGTGAGATTCACAAAGCCATTTGATCCCCCAGCATTGCTGCTCCTGTTTTGTGTAAGAGCAGGTTGTTCTCACAGGCAATGCTGTACCTTTCTTCCCCCAAAGCATCTCAGGTGTTTCGAGACCAGGTCCCATCAGTTCCCAGCCTTCACTCCCCTTCAGCCAAAAGCAGGGAAGAAGACACTTCTCTGTTGAACCTTCAGATGTTACCAAAAAATATCACCTTCCATTTTGGTCTCTGAAGGCTCCCCTGACTCCTGGCTCAGCTACACCAACCCATTAAACACAGAGCTTCAGTACAGAGGAGATACAAAGGCTTGTGATAACTGCATGGACCAACTGATTTACAGCTTTGCATTGCAGAGGTTATTGCAAGTGTAAAATGGCTACTCATTCCTCAGACTTTATTCCTACAATAAAAATCTCCCTGTCTTTCACCAGGGTTTGAAGCCACTGCATCCTTTGCTGCCGCAGCCAGCAGCATTTTACCCCTCCAACGCCAACAGGCTGCTCCTGCGTCCCTTTGAGACAAACGCACATTCTTGCCAGACATTGAGGCAGTTTCCCTGTGTATTAACAGGAAACTGGTGTCTCCGATAGGTCTAGCTTAATGGGACTTATTATTTCTTGAGTACTGGCAAAGGGCTAAACTGAGAACAAGGTGCAAAGTACTTGCATGCTCTGAGGAGTTCACAAGATACTGTGGCGAAGCCAAGCTGCCAAGCCGCGCTGGAAAGCCTGGAGGAAGGAATGACTCAGGGTAATGCAATTGAACCTTTAAGGAGGGACGTGCTGGGAGAAGTGTGGTGATTTGGCAAAGCAGGTTGAGAAGTTGTTTGGAAAGTGAAAGGTCCAGCTGGTCCATGTGGCCCAATGGCCTGGGGCAGGTCTCGATCAGAAGCAGGATTCTCCAGCCTCATGAGATCCCCTGGCTCAGGAGATGTGGTGCCCATTTCTGTCTCACCCCGCTGGGTACAGCCTTTGGTGGGAATCCAGAGCAAGGCCCAGACTTGACCTTCTGCATAAGGCATACTGCTCGGTCCCCCAGACATTAGGAGAGCTGTAGCTCAGGCTGCAATGAAAAAGCTTTAAGGAGAGCCGCTGAGAAGATGGAAATCAGTTCTTTCCCTAAGACTGGCTGAAAGCTTTTGAAGAGGCAGTGTGAGTGAAGAGGGTGGGAAGAGAGAAAAATTGTTGTGATAAAAGCATGTCACCAAGTGGGAAGGTAAGAGGTGGACTGAAAAACAAAGACTAAAGGCAAGTTTTAAAAAACGAGTACAGGAATTTGGTATAGTAGAAAACCAGAGAAACAATTCACCAAAGAATAGAGTCCTTGCATCAAGTATTTCATCACAGTGAGAAAGGGATGTTCCCCTTATGGGCTGTGCATGCAATATCATTACCACTGACTCAAATTAACACTGGAAATCCTGGCAGCTTTACATGTACCCAGGGACTCAGAAATCCAAATCTGGATTTAGCAGCTTAACCTGCTTTCCAGTGGTGAGGCACAGAAAATCTCTGGAAGGTGCCTGGGTCCTGTTAGCAGTCATCAAACGCTGCCCACTTACAACACTTCTCACAGCAGGGCCCATAGGCTCCTGAACTCTCATGGTAGACCTTGGACCCTCACTGTATCAAAAGAAATTGCCTGTCCTAATAGGCAGAGACTTCTGGCTTGTCTGTCCATTATAGCTTAGGTCTTGGCCGATTCCTGCGTCTGCTGCCTTGACTCTAATGGTCCTTGTGGTTTCAGCTTTTCTTCTGTGCCTCTGAATGTCTCTCCTCATAAAAACAGAGACTGAAGGAGCAGTTCTTGTGGAAATCCCCTTCTTGGAAGTGTCAGGAATGTTTCAAGGATTTATGTGTTGCAATGCATGGTCTTCTCTGGTGAGACCTATTAGCATCTAAAGCTGCAAGAAAGATGAGGGGGTTTACCCTGTTCACATCTTCCTATGTCTGGGTTTGCTAACCTTTCCTATTTTTTTAACTGTTAGGTTATTAAAAAGTAGCCTATCCAAGCCAAATCTTGCAGTCCTTACTCAAGTTCATGGTGACCTTGGCCAAGAACAGATTACAGGACTTGTTCTGGTATTAAATAGCTAATGAACTGTGTTGAACCAGCAGAGAATGAAGGTTTTAGTAACTCACCCAAACATAACACCTAAAGCTACATTCTGCTGAAGAAACAGAGAAAAATCAAAATTAACTTAAATTTATTTTAGTAAAATACTAGTTTCACTTTTTTAAAAAAAAGGTGTGTTGGTTGGTGATTTATTTTTTTCTTTGTGGAGTTCCCAGCAACCCCACAAGCTCTTACCCTCCAGTGGCTTGTGAGAAATTTTTTTTTATTTTTTTTTTTGTGTGTGTGTGATAGTGATGTTCAGGTGGTTTAAATAACACTGGATTAGAACATTGAGTGTTTTGGGGATTACTTAACCGCTGTCACCTGAATAACAATGTCTCTCTATTTCAGGTCCCTAACTTCATCAACACAACACTCCCACCCCATGAGCAGGTGACAGCTCAGGAGATAGACAGTTACTTCAGACAGGAGCTCATCTACAAGAGGAATGAGAGGATGGGGAAGAGAGTGATGGCACTTTTAAGGGAGAACACAGACAAGAGTTTCTTCTTTGCCTTTGGAGCAGGTATGGCATGAATTTTTCTGTTTTATTTGTTTATTATGATTGGAAGTGGTTTGAACGCTTCAGGATTTTGTCTCTAGTCCTGAAGGAAGATTTCTTAGGGGACTTCCCTTTGAAGCAGAAGGGCTTTTGTTTGTCTAAACCTGCTTATAAAATGCAGTGAGTTGGTGTAGGAGGTGAGTCTGGGTCCGGCCAGGCTGTGGACAGTCTGCACTCCTTTGCTTTCCATCCAGTTATAGAAATGTAAAGCTGTTAATGCTTTTTATGCTGTTGTGTTTGTTCCCTTCCCGGCTCAGCCTGTGAGCTGCTTGGGTTATGTTCACATCACAGTTGTGTTTGTGGCTGCAGGTGTGGGAGATGGTTGAAGTGTCTCTGAATTTGCAAGCCCAGGTACTGATGGCAGTGACTGTGGGAGTACAAACCTCGCTGTGCCATAAGCATGTGCGTGTGGCTCAGGGTGCTGCACTGGGGCTTCAAACCTTTTGGGGTTGCTGTAGTTAGGCTTTCTCAATGGGTGACTTAACTACTTTGGTGGTGTGTCTGTACAGACTGGCTGGTTTTGGACCTTGCACAAATGTATGAGTTATGTGTGTAGCTAAATACCAGCATTTTAAATCATTAAGTAAAAATCCAATGTGTCCCTCTGCCTGTTTAAATTCTCTCTGTGAAGTCTGCAGAACAAAGATGTCTATGGTACTTCTGCAAGTCTGTAACAGTACGTGCTACTGTCCTTTCTCTCCCTTCTTATTTTTTTTTCCCTTTCCAATGGAATTCACATTTGTGTGTGATAAAAGTATAAACAATAACTGTTCAGGCACCAGTTCAGCAGAATCCTGAGTATCTGCTTAAGTGGCTCTTTGAGCTCCCTCAACTTCAAGGCAGCCTGAGATTGCTGTGCCGAGAACCGATCCGCTCCTCCTGTTCCCTCTCCTTGACAATTTCTCATTTTTGACAGAACTTTGCTTCTCATCCCATGACTCTCACTATGAACTTTGGCAACAACTTGCCTTTCGCTACTCACTTCGGTGGGAATTTTGATTAAAGACTGTGGGGTTTAGCAGAGATACATGCATTTTGATGTATTAATTTTTTGAGTGCATCCAGACTGAATTTTCTCAAGTTTATTTAATCTCAAGCTTGCCTGATATTTCTGTACAAGGAGTTTTGCTTAACTGTTTTTACAGTAGGAAAATACATCATGGTGGTTCATAATTGGACAGGGGTTCATAAAAAACAGCTTGTCTAACTGATGGAGCAGGGTTTATCAGAGATTATTGAACATGATAGTTTTGATGTAGTCTCCAGTTCTGGAATTCCCTTAACTAGGATATACTGGAGCTGGGAGGATAAACTGGGCATTGTTGCCCACTTGCCTTGCACCTTTTCCTGGATATCAGTTACAGCCCACAGCTTGAGACAGGATCTTGGATTAGATGGGTCATGGATCCAATCCACTGCAGCTATGTGTATGTGCTAATAACAGAAATGAAATTAAGCAAATGGATACTAATTATACATTGCTTTCTATAGAAAGTCACATCTAAGTTGTGGGAAGTTTGAGCTTTCGTTTGCTGTCCCTGTCAGAGATCTACTTGAAACTCCCCGGCAGCATCACTCAGGAAAGCTGGCTTGTAAAGAACAAGTCTCGTTTGGTCCTTTACTTGCCATTTTCTATCATGTTGAAAACCACCTTTGTGGCTGGGTTTTTTTCTTTTTCCCAGCAGTGACTGTAGCAGGACAGAGCAGACATATGCAGCTGGATTTATTGAATACCGGGGCACAGGACATGCTGAGGAAAGCTTTTTGGTTTGGGTCCTTTGTTCCAGCATCCCTTTGGCCTTTCTCACTAAAGCGGGCCATCCCTACTTTAAGTACAGTTAATTCTTCTCTCAGGTGTTTTATTCTTTGTGCAGTAAGTACTGAGAAAATTACTAATTTTTCAATGCCAAAACTTTTATGTGGCCGAAGTGCAAGCAAGTTAATTTCCTCTTATGATTCAAATGCAGTTTTTCTCCTGAAGATTTTTGTTGTTTTGTTGGGTTTTTTCCCCCACACACTGCATTATAAGAGTGTATTTTATTTCTACATTTTGTATTTTGCATTATTATATCTACTTCTTGAATTTTAGGGTGGTTTTTTGGTATGGGCTTGGGTCATGAGTTCAAATTGTGCTTGGGTCATGAATTCAAATAAAAATTGTGTGGAAATTGGTGCAGAGCGCCACTTGGGTACAGCAAGAGTCACCCTGGGAAAAGCTCTGCTGTTTCTCTAAAGAATGATTATTTTCCAGTAAAGCAGTGGCCATTGTGCTGATTGGAATATAGCAGGCAATTAATTTAGTTGCCTGTGCAACTCTGCATGTTTATGGCCTGGTTATTAGCTATTTTACACATAGAATTTCTACCTTCTTCATCCTGCCTTGCTTTTAAATGAAGGCTGATCAAAATCTTTCAGCTGATAGTATTTTGGTAGAAAATGGGGCATTTGGGGAAAACAGAATTTTTCTGTTTGCTTCTGAAAAAGCAAGTCCACTTCTTGCAGACATAGTTCAGAATCCCAAGTGCTTGCATGTCGTTGTTCTCCTCTGTAAACTAGGATTCTCAGTTAAACTGGTTTGCTGTGCTGCACAGCCCTCGTGGTGCATTGTAGGAGAGGTGGTTCAGAGTCTGGTCTGTAACTGAGCACGAGGCTACGAAACATTAAACAGACAAGTCTTGGGGATGTGGAAGTTGTAAGGGGACAGGCATTTGAATATCCAAGCAAGCTGAGATAAACCAGTTTTTAGATCCACAAAGTGAAGCAAAACATTTTTATGCTATTGAAAGTTGGGGTTTTTGTTCCTGTATTAAAACAAAACACACAATTCTAAATAGAGCTTTTCAGTTTTCTGACATTTTTAAAAATAAAAAGTTGACTTCTGAATAGAGTCCCCCTTCCCTGCCTTCCATGGCATTACTCACAATTTTAATGCATTGGAGCAGTTCAGACTTTTAATTTATTCCTTTATAAAACACACAGAAGTGAAAATAGCCATTTATTCTTTCTACTTGCATTTCTTTCTCCTCTCCAAGAAAAATACAGGCTTTGGGTAAAATGGAACCCTGCTCTATACGCAGCTCTGTACGCTTCATTCTTCTCCTGCCAGGGTTTACCGTATTCAGATTTAATGTGAAAAATCTCACCATACCTATATTCACAGTAACTATACTCAAGTAATGAAACAGCATTTATTGTTTGTGCAGTTAAATGATATTTTTCAGGTAATGGTAACTTCCCTTTGAATGAATAAAGGTAGCTAAATAGAGTACTTCCAAATAAAATTTAGGTGTTTGCTTGGTTTTTGTGTTTCAAAAATGCTGGATTACTAGGAATTATTGATCCGTAATAGCAGTGCAGCATCTTAGACCTGATACATACAGGCAACTTATAAAGGTCCATTTACAGTCAAGAGAAACACAGCCAAGAGCACATGGGCTGTTAAAAAGAGTTAATATTTTGGCAACTAAGACTATACACATGAAGTCAATGTTTAAGAACAAAATCACTCTGGTTTATTTCATTTTTATGGGCAAATAATTTTCAAGTAACACTTATGATAACAGATGGATAAATTTATGTCTGCAGTTAATTTGAACGATAATTTCCTTAGGATGTTTTACTTACTTGCATTTCTTTCTTTCTTTCTTTTATGAGAGCTGTCAGTTTTGTAGCTGAGAGCTGGATTTACTGCTTCAGAAATTCGGATGCTGCTCCAATTCATGATGTTTATTAGCAGCCAAATCAGTAGGCTTTAAGGCAGTGGGTTTGGTTATTTAAAATAGTAAATATATCATGGAGAACATTCCTTTAGTGCTGAGACAGAGTTGAAATGCAAGTACCATAGCATCTTCTCCAGCAAGAGGGGAATCAAACTGTCTCTGGACCTGCAGTGGAGGAAAGCACATGTTTTCCCACTCCAACCAGGTCCAGGCAGCCCCCTGCATCTGAGAGGTCAGAGGAGACCTGGGCTGTTGTCCATGGTGTGGTGGAAGCCGGAGAGGGCTGGTGACCGCAGCTTCTGATGAAGTCAGTGTGTGTTAACAGGGATCGATGCATGTGAAAGTTGGACCTCTTTTGCTCATCTGTAGGCTTCAGTGGTGGAGATTAGTTACCTACTTGTTGATGGATTAGGTTTAAATTTCTGAGATGTTCTGCAAGAAAAAAAAGATACAGGTTCTGTAGATGTCTGTGTGCTCCCATGAAAGCAGAGGAGTTTGTCCCAGAGTAGGAACAGCAGAAGTAAATTCTGATTTTGTTTCTATGCCCAGAACAGGTGAATTCCCTCCCCTCTACCAAACTGTAGAGTTTTCTGAGCCAGCACTGGGCAGACAGCATCATCAGTAATGGTTCTGATCATCATAAATTAAACTGTTAACAATAATACTAGAATAGTTTGAGCCGGAAGGGACCTTTAAAGGTCATCTAGTCCAACCTGTCAAATAATACATGTTACATATTGTTTCCAAAGTCTTTTGGAAATGTTATTGGTGATTCTTCGTAATGGGACTCAGAAGTGGGTTGCACTGTTTTCACTAGGGAAAGTGAGAATTGTGCAAATTTTCTATAGGATGGGGTTGGTGTGAGAGCACAGCGAGAATATAAAATCTCCTTCCCCTAGTCCTCAGTTCTAGCTCTTTCCCTTCTGTCCTGTCTACAAAGGATTCCCAAGGGGAATTTCAGCACACATCATTTTAGATACTGGAGATACTAAAGATAGGAACAGGCTCACCCTTCAACTTCTGGAGTGAGTAGGGAGTGACAGATGTCTCCAAGGTGGCTCAGGCCTTGCTTGGTCTTGATCACCACTGAGCGTGCCTGGGGAGATACCCAGATGAGGTAGCTGTCTTGAATATGCTTCATCCGTGGCTGAGAAGGTGACCACAACTGAGATGGAACATGATGGCTGTTGAATTTGGGTGGTGGGGGAAAGATGGTGGGAGGTGGAGGTGGGACTTTTTTGTTACTGGAAACCATATTTCTACTCAGTAGTTTGGGAAAGGAAAGGAAGTGATGGGTACTATATGTAGCTTAAACACAAGTAATTAAAATCCAGAGAGCCTTTGTGAAATCCATTAGCACCTGCCACCAGATCTGGCACTCAGGTTCACATATGTTACTTGAAAGTGGTTTTTTAAAAGGGAAATGCCTTGAGGCTGCCATCCAACTGCACACTGAGGGCTGGGGATTTACAGATGTTGAATATGCAAATAGCTGTTTTGCATTCCCAACTGATGCAGTGTTGCTGCAAATCAGGCACGAAGTTACACCCACTCTTGTGCTGCTGAGAGTGATCTCAGCCTGGCATCGGAAGTCCGGTCCTCTGTCTTCCAGGATTGTGTAGCTCTTTCCCATTTCCATTCTTTGTCTTGTATCCTCATAGAACATAAAAGAAAAAAAGGAGAAAGAAAAAAGAAAACACTTGCAGGCTGGAATATAAAGAGACTTTATCCCCCGGGTCAGGCGTACTGGTCCAACACTGATTAGTGGTGCTACTGACATCACTAGCACAGTTCATCAACAGGTTGTCTCAGTGGAGCAAGAAGTTGGCGACCAGGAGATTGAACTTGGCGAGCCTACAAAAGAGAAGAAAAGGGTGAATTAACAGTTTGCAGATGCTAGAATTCCCTCTGCTCATGTTTATTTGGGCATCCAGATGCTTATAGTGAGGTCGGCCTGTTTTTGTGTATGGACTTCTTTTACTATTAGTTTTTAAGGCAAAGTATCACTTTGCTTTTAAAAATAGACTTGCATGCTAATTTTGACCAAAACCATGTAATTGAGTCATTTAAAAGTCTGCATTAAACAGGCAATGCCTGATTCTCTTTTCAGACACTCTGCTGTAAATCAGGAGATACTCCACTAGGGAAAAGCTTGTTCCAAGTGCAAATCCAGACTGTAGCCTTTTAAAATAAAATAAAAAAAAAAGGGGGGGGAAATTTTTTTAATGTATATTGATCTTGTATAATGTGGAGGTTTGGAAGCCCCTGAATATTTGCTTTTCACCTGAAGCTTAAATCGACAAATAGAGAGTGCCTGAGTTATGGAGGCCAAAATAAACCTGCCTGCACTACCCTATTGTGAAAAGGGAACTGCTATCCTGAAGACTGGTTCCTGTAATTCTGATTTAAGAAAAACTCCTGTTGTATAACAAGATACTAATTGTAGAAACACAGTATAGCATATGTAATGGTGAGAGCTATCTTGAGGCTGCTGTCACCTGTACCAAGCAAGGAAGGCAGGACACATAACAGGTGAAAGAACAGATTTGTGTAATTGGATTTGCACTTTGCTTTTTATACTGGTGTGTCACCGCCTAAACTGTTGAGGGACGCTGGACAAGCCCTGGACTTCCTTTGGTGGTCTGGTGGAGAATCCATCATGCTCGATGGGGTCCTGCTTTCATCGTAGCTCCACTGGAGGAGCCCAGATCCAGGCCTTTATGTTTGTTAGTTGCGGGTATTCAAGTAAATGTTAAAAGCAAGTAAAATGGGCCTTGCAATCTGCAGTGTATATGTTTACCATCTCTGGTGTAATTCTTCCTGTGATGAATGGGGAAAGTTGCATGTACGCAGTAGGATTTTGGTTTAAAGAAATGCATACATTAATGTCAGCTCCTCTGGGTCCCTGACTTTTTCATATCATATTTATTATTATGCCTGTGCCAAGTTCTACTGTATAAGTCTAATTCTGCCTGCCTGTTCTCAAAGAAAAGAAAGCTATATTGGCCCCTCCTGTCCTATAATATAGAGATTTTGGCTATGCCCTTGCTGTATTTCTCTTCAACATTTGAGATGTAAAAATGTAGACATAATTCAGGAAATTTTTCTCTTTTCAGAACTGCAAAGACTCATGACCGATTTAAACCCAGGCTTAAGCACTCTGCTGAACAGGAATGGGCTTAAACATGGGATGAAATACACATTCACCCCACACACACAAGAACTTGCTGTAGATTCACAGGCCACCCTGTAAGCTCTCAGGAGACCAGCAGAGGTCCCATATAAATCTAGATTTCACAACGGGAGTGTTGAAATCAATATATGGATGCCAGACAATTCATCACTTTCCATCCCAAAACTGTCTCATCAGAAAATTCCCAACCAGCTTTAACAGTGCTGTTGGGAAGATTTTAAAAGGACAATGTGGAGAACCCAAAGATTGGCCATGTTCCTCTAATACTGAGCTTTCTGTGGGATGCTTGTGTGAAAAGGCAAACAGGATACAGACTGCAAAGGACCCAAGGATCTTGTCTCAGCTGGGATACCTTTGTGTGCTACCTGCAGTGATTAAGATGTCTCTGCACCCGAGTGCACTTCCAGTCACCTTGCTGCATGTTGTTGTCGTCCCAGAGCAGAAGGAAATTTGGCTCCTCAATTTCCTTAAATTCAGAGCTGGTTATGCTAGCATAAATCCTTCAGTAGTGGTTCACGTTAATGCAAGCTGATGGGGTTGATATGGGTTCATGTTCCTTTCTGCTGCCCCTCCTGCCAGGGTGCTTACTCCAGTGGAGGAGCAAGGGTGTCCCAAGGCATCCTAGACCACTATAGCCATATCCCCTGAAGCTCCACTGTCAGAGCCTCAGGCTATTAGAGCAGGAGTTGGAAAGGGAATTTAATAGAGCAAGGAACCAGTTTGTACTGCTTGTGGTGTTGGTCTCCTACAGGTTCAACTAATTTCTGACCAGTTTCAGGGCCAAGTTGCAGGTTGACTGCATAAGGGGAAGAACTGGTGATCTTCCTGATGCACTGGAAAGGCAAGGCATGACTGCTGGCTGGAGTTAGTTGTTTTGCAAAAGTAGATGTGAAACTGAAAGCTTTAAAAAGCCTGGCTGTAATTTATGTGGGTTTCTTGAGGATTTTTACTGGTATGGAAACTGGAACTGGAAATCTCATTAAACTGGGCGTTCTTGTGAGAGTTCCAGGTTTTCTTGGTCATGGTTATGCCAGGAATACCATCAGAGCAAACTCACTGAGAAAGGATTTATGGATTTGGGATCAGATCCTATTCTCACTGAATTAATGGTAGTTCTGCAACTGACATCAAGGTGACTGGCATGTGACAACATTTATTTGTCATTCCAGTTCTTTAATATAGGCTGCTACTTTCACATTACTGGAAAACATCAATGCCCTCTTTATAAGACTATTAAATCCCAGTTTCATTGTTATTTTCTCTGGTAGATCAGAAGAGATGTGTCAAGGAAAAGAAAATGTGTGTGAAATATACCTCTGTCCAAAAAAAATATTTAAATATCAGAAATGTAAAGTGAAGATAGAATTACTTAGAGAGGCAGAAGGGAAATAATTAGAGCTCCAGCCACCAAGAAGAGATGTCGTAAACTTCAGTTTTTCACCTCTCCTAGACATTCAAAACACAAACTCTGCCACTGTTCAGCCATTTTATAGAGGCCTGTAGAAAGCAACAGAGGTCTGTTGGACAAAATTGCTCTGGTGGCAACTAAAATTGGGCTCAAACCCAAGTCCAATAGCTAAGCTGCCATCTGAAATTGGAAAAAGTTTGGGTTCATGCTTGAATCTCGGCTCCCTTTCTGCTCTGTGCAATAGACCTAATGAAACCCTGAGTCTTGACTGATGGGGAGTGAGAAGAGCTCCAATCCAGGGAAAATGTTGTTTCAAAATAGTTTTTTAAAAGATTAGTAGCAAAATTTGAAAATACAGGAATTCTTAGCAAAACGGAGCACACTGGTGTTCTGGTACTGGGGTGCTGCTTTTGATAGAAGCTCCAGAGCTGTGGCTGCTGGAAGCCCACAGGTGACTGGCTTGGAGGTAGGTAGCCCCAGAGGTCTAGCTCTTGGTAGGCAAGTTTGCTAAAGAGTTGTGAACTGAAACATGGCAAAATACAATTTCAGAACTAACAGGCTTTACTCCTGTTGATTTCCAGGCAGGCAGTGGGAAAGAGGAGGCAAATGAATAAGCAGAAAGCTGGATGAATCTGTCTTGGAACTTCTTCTGGTTTTTGAGAGATATTCAGTGAGACCTAGCAAATGCTTTGGTTTCAATAAACTGTTATTCATCAACTGAAAATTATTCTGCCAGAGAACTTCAAACACCTTTTTAATCTAAACACAGCACTTTGGTGGAGTTCAGCTTTGGATCTATACCTGGCTGAAAAGTGAAATCTCCATCACTTTCCTGGAATAATGTTGCAGGACTGAAACCTATGTGACTTGTATCTAATATAAATAACTTGAATATTTTTAGTATTTTTCTGTACTTTATTATGGGAAATACCTTAAATACTGAGGTTTGCAAACTTTTTAAAATTGTATTTATACACTGAAGGTAAATGGAGAGAAAAATCAAATGCCACCACTGGGTTAACTCAGGATGAAATTCGGCACCAGTTTTCAGTATTTATACAGAATTCACATTCACTTTGCGTTTTTCCTTGAGGTGTTTGAGGTACAGCGAAACTGCTGTGAGGTTCTTATCACTTAGCGATCTGGTCTGGTTCCAGTTGAAAATTTTGCAGTACCTCTCACTGGGAGGATTGGTTTAAAAGGAACAGAAGTCTGCCAAAGAAATAAAGACTTCATTATTGACATCAATGCTATTTTTAATCTGGTTTCCTAAGGAAATGAGACTTAAGCAATCATGGTGTTTGTGAGTGTGTGTGTGTATATAGGTGTGTGTGAATATGTCTTTCCCTCTCCTAAATTTTTCATCTGTTGGCTGATCATAACCAAACTTGACAGATGGCTAGAGTCTCCAAGATAATAAGTTCTTGCGTGCTTCATGAAAATAAGTGATTGGATAGATGAAAAAGAAATTCATAGTGCGCATCCACTGAAAGAGCACAGCATGAGCTCAACTTTTATTAGATCTCAGAAAATCCCTGTGGGAGAGGGAAGTGAGACACATCTCCATAGACAACTGCACTTTATTGGTTCCTCTGCATGTGGGAGGATGTAGTGTGTAGTACATATATCGGTCATGGCATGGTTTGAACAGAACAATGATGTTTAGAGTAAATAGTTATTATCTAGAGTATTTCAGGAACCATGTGTTATGTCCGGGCTGCCCTCTAATGAGGTGTTCATTCTCAAGGCCAGAGCAATATCAGGGAGCAGGTTTGTAAATGTGACCAAGGCATGGCTCCAGGACTCTCTATAAACCTAATGAGTCGTGGGCACTCAAACTGTGCAGCCTCACTGCTGCTAATTGGCCAAGTGTGCCATCAACCATGCCCAAAAATGTTCTTAAGTAGCCAAGGGGTGAAAAGAGCATCAGAAACTCCTATGAGTCCAGGAGGTAGCCTGGGGCTGCATTCCTGTGTGCAAAGTTCAGGAACGCTTTCCCCAGAATAAAGGTCATTCCCTTGAGAGCTGAAACAGCTCATGGCAATGAGGAACAAAATTAAGAAATAAAGGAAAGAATAAAGCATGACCTGGAGGAAAGCAGTTTTGCAATATTAGCTTATCAGACAAGGGGATGGGTGTCACTTAGCATTTGGAGAAGATGCTCAGAAAACATTGTGATGAGGACAGTACTTGAAACCTTTCCAGAGCAAGATACAGATGGGGATCAGAAAAGCCAAGCCAGAGTTAGTTCTTAATTTATTTTTTCTTTCCCTGAGATTGAAAATTATGTATCTAGTATCTTGGTAACAGTGATAACTGTTGGGGTGGGACTCTCCCTCTTGAACTGTAGGTGTCTGAAAGTTCAGTGCATCTTCTGTGTAAGATCATCAGGTTCCTTTCAAAACCCCAGAGGACAAATCCTCCCACTTATCTCAGATGCATATTTTAAGATGGAAGAAATTGCCCTCTGGAGACATCTTTCCACTGACTACAGAGGAAACATAGAAAACTGGCCTCCAACAGATGCCTGACTTTCAGATGAGTGGGATTAGTTGAACCCTGAGAGCAGGAGTCAAGAATTCAGGGTGTTTTGTCCTTACCTCTACCTGACCTTGAGCAAGTTGCTGTACTAAGAGCTCCCTGAGCAATGTTTTGTGTTGCTGCCAATGGCAGAGCCTTAGTAGTCCTGAAGAAAAATTGCAAGCAGAAGACTGAGACAGGATTGCTTTCCATCATGCCCTGGAGAACATCTTGGCATGGACTCTAGGGGAAAAGAAAGCCCTCTGCCACCAGCTCCAGAAAACTCATCAGGGACAGGTTTCATTGTTGTTGGAGAGGGAGAGCTGTAACACACCCACCCCCCAACCCCATAGCAGTGCACACCTTTTGCATCCTATCATGTAATACAGTTGAAGCCCAAGGTTGACCAACCATTTTGTTCAGCGTTCAGATCCCCCTGTGAGCCCCGGTGCTTGGAGCAAACTGTCCATCTTTGTGATTCCACAGAAGAGATGGATTCAGGTGTGCAGAAGGGTAAAGCATTTCCATCTTTCCTCGCTTCTTGTCTGTAGGGAGAGAAAGCCACTTTGGGTCAAGTGCAGTCATTCACAAGCCTCACCTGCCTGGAGCTGTGCAAAGGAAACAACTGCTGACAAGAGAGCAGGCTCTTTTTTCTGTTGGTCAAGGACAGTTATCCCTCTTGCAAGGGAAGAAGCAAGCAGTCAAAACCAAAAAAAAAAAAAAAAAATTTGACATACCATGTGCCGATTTTTTGACTGTTCTCTTAAAGCAGCAACCAGGTCAGATGCGTAAGCGCTGTCAGTGAGGAGTGATTCAGACCTGGAGACCCTTTGAAACAGCTTTCTGATATAACATGTCTTTTTGCATTTAAGACTTGGGGAAAAATAGGAAGGTGTGTGGGTGGGTTTTTTGTTTTGTTTTTTTAATATTATGGAGAGGCTTGCCAGATAGTGGCCCCACAGGGGAGACTTGCTGAGTCTGTAGTATTTACTCAGCATCTCCCTGAAACACCAGCATCTTAGAAGTTGTCTTCCTGAATTTACATTCCCAGTTCAATCATCTCCCACACAATAAAAGCTCCAGTGTTGGCTTGCCTTTAACTTCTGCGCAGTGCAGTGCTCCTGTCAAAAGGGAGCCCTTCCTCCTGGCGTTTTTGTTTTTCTTAATGCCTGCCAATCACCCTGCTTGCCTTTGCCCAAAGTTTGTTGTCTTTGCAGTTGGTCACAGCATGAGCTACCAAAAACCTCGCTGAGCTTGACGGGGTATTCTGTTAGCCTAACCCTAACACATGATCTTCCACCTCCCCAGCACACAAAGGGCCTTTTCACTGGCCCACCGCAGCTCGAAGATTTCATTTCATGTGTTACAATTAATCTGTATTTATTGCCACTTATCTTAAATGGCTAACAATATCAAGAGTTTAAAAAGAGCTTTTAATGTCAAACTGGGTCAATTAAAACTCTACTTAAAATATTTGCAAAACTCCTAGCCTGAAAGTTGCCCCCTCAGTCTGCTGTTAACCAAAATGTTTTAAATAAATACACGCAGCTTGAGGAGACTGACATTTGGTAAAATTCCGCTTGATATTTTAGTAGAATCCAGGATTAATTTCCTTACTCCTACATCCACTTGCTTTTTTATAAAAGGAGAAAAATTAATAATATTTTAGATAGTTATAAATATTTGAAAGATTGTTTCAATCAATTAAATAAACTCAGGAGATAGCCTCAAAACTTTTAACGCAAGAAGAGACCATTAGATCAATCTCATCTGGAATTTCATCCTGTTCTTCTGTGGATCCTAATAGCGTGTGTTTTAACTGAGTTCAAACCTCTGAGGGTCACAAGTAACCTTTATTTTTTTTAAACTCCTTCAGTATTGTGTGGGCATGGAAAATAAAGTACTAGAACATAAAATATTAAAAAGTTAAATAATGAAAAAGCAGCTTTTAAAAGTGTATCTGGGTTTTACTGAAGGGTGAAGATGGCTGGAGGAATCCACTTTTTCCCTTTCAAGAAAAAGCTCCCAGTTTTGCCTTGAACTTTTTTTTAAAACTTTTTTAAAAAGCTCAGTTTGCAGGATGGCCTTAATAAATTATGTGAAATAAGTGCTGGTGTACTGCCCATGAGAACTCTGAACTCTTATGTAGTTTAGCCAAGGTTGCACTCACAGAGAAGTCCCAAGAGGGACCCCCAGGTAGGACTTTGTTGTGTTGGATGCATTAGATGCACAGAGTAAGTGAGATCCCAGGCTGGGGCAATGAACCACCTAAACTAAAGGTCTGTCCACATGGAGCCATTTGGATTTTAAGCTCTGATCCTCAAACACTTACAGTTTCCATGAGCAGTGACATTAATGAAGCTTGGTCTCCTATGGTTTTAGGTCATTTGCTTCAATTCCCAGCAGTCTAATAAGGTTTGAACTGTAGCTGAGGTATTTCTATTAATTAGGGCATTCATATTATCTTTATAGGTCTCTGATGTCCCTAATAAGGCTCACCCTGCAACTTTTCTTTCCACAGGAGAGATTGGTGAGTCTCTATCCAGCCATATGTTTTCATAAAATATATAAGAAAGGACTATTTTGGAGACAGCTACTCTTCCGTCTAATAGATTTGAAATTTGCCCATGGGTTCAGAATATTTCAGGGGCGATCATAAAAACAAAAGCATATGCACAGAGGGACAGCAGGATCCTGTAAGCATCATGTTCTTTGGAAACAACATTAGAATGAAATTGCAATATTTATGTAGTGTAAATATTGCACAACTTGAGGACACCAAATGGTTTTGATCATTTCTTTAGTAATTTCTTCTTGAGGAATATTTAATTAAACAAATGTGGCTTTCTCAAATGATCTGCAAGTCCATTTTTATAGGTTAGGTATAGAAACACATCTTGAAGAATTGCTTTTGTGTAATAACATGAAAAAGTATTTTGCTGCTTGCCATCCATAATAAGAGTGTGATTATTTCCATTTGGAGGAAAGCAATTGTTCTGTTCTTCGACATCAGTGGTCTAATGAATGCAAAGATACTGGCTTGTGGATGTGCTTTTGCTACTTGTTAGTTGCTGTCCTGTTTGTTATTCTTTTTGGTTTTGCTTTTAATCTTAGTCACAGTATCAAGAAGCCAAGTGATGCTGATGACTAGTTGCATCCCAGGAGCGGCAAATAACACAAAGCTGACAGCTTGCAAACAAGTCATAGACTGAAATATGTTCACATAAACTATTTATTTTTTTAAATGCTTGCAAGCAGGAATACTGTGAGTTTGCCATTACTGCTTTTCATCTCCAGATTACTGAGTCCTGTCAGCCTGGTTTCAGACATGTGTGGCACGAAGGCTTACGTGGCCCTGATTCATTTATATTCCCTCTTTGGATCTGACAAAAATGTCTCACTTGAAAAGGTCTGGTTTGAAATCTTTTTGAAGACTGTTGTCTCTGGCAGTGTTAACCAAGGCCCTGACAGGCTCTTATCCTGGACAAGGACCACTGCCTTAGACTGACCTTTTGTTAAAATCTTTCGTTTCCTCAAAGAACCATTAAAAGACTGTGTGTTAATATTCAGAGCTTTCTTGAGCAGATCTGGGTACCAAAGTGCTCTGGCCAGCTTCACAGGAGGCCAAAGATGACAAGATGAGAAGTGTAACAACAGGGAGGTGAAAACTCTGAAATTTGGTGGGAGCATGTAGTAAGGGAGGAATCAAGTTGCAGTTTCCCATCAGATGGACTAGCCTAGCGCTAGGCATCTCTACTAGGAACATTTAAACCCATAGGCTAATTTCCCTTCAATTTGATAGAAAGTGGAAGTTCACATGACTATGTTCCTATTTGGAAAGAGGGGGCTTTGGCAAGAGGAGGAAGTTTCTGTTAATGTTCCCATTCAGGAAAAGGTTGTGATGTAAACTCAAACTCACTCCTTACTAGGTATTGGAAAAGGAGTTCATTCTCCAAACACAGGTCTGTAGGAAAACACACTTTGCTGGTTCCACTGATCAGGAAAAAACTTGTATTTTAATGCTATTTTATACTAAACTTAACTGTTTAGGATTCTGCAGGCTCTCAGCTCCTCATCTGCTTGCACTGGATCCAGAGAATGAAATGAGGCTTTGCCAAAACTTGGCTGAAACAAAGGAGATACGTGATTGAGTCTCACCAAGGGGCCAGCAGAGAGGAGGTTGGGTACCAGTTCAGTATGGTACAGGCACCAGCCTAGTATTAACAAAATACAAACACAATTGTGTTGAAAATCACTTCCTGCTGTGTAAGAAAGGGAAATGAATATAGGAAAATAAAACTTGAGTCTTAAAAGGGAAGGGGCTTTAAGTGCAGTCTAGCTACAGCCTTGGATCACTGTAACTGTGGGAAAATGTGATGAGACAGTGTACCCAAGCACATTTTTTTTTTTTTTTTTTTTTGGTTAATTCTGCACTGTTGTGCATAAGCAGGCAATGATGGATAGTCCTGGAGTTCTGTGCGTAGTATCGAAGAGAGCTGGATTTAATTGTCCTGTATTTATTGTGTAAAAGGAATGAATTATGAGCCACTTTACAGCATCTCCAGTGAAAGTGATTATCAGCACTGCTCCTCGCCAGAGATATAACTCTGTCAAGCAGACTCCCTCCTCTCTTGAGTTCCTCGGAAAAAGCTCATGAATTTGCTGTCTCCTGCCAGTGAAAGCCCAGGGTGAAATACAAAACCAAAAGCTGCCAATAGCTATATATTCAGTTCAGATGTTGTAGGAATTTCTTATTCCTTTTTTTTCCCTTTTTCCCCTGAGTGGAAGATCAGTCAGGATTTTTGGAGCATACAATTGAAATAGTGCAGCAGAATGTGTTCCCACTTGATTGCTCTTTTGATTTTGTAGGTGAACTGTATGGTTGAGAAGACTTGACTGTTGGCTTTAATTAGCTTTGACCAGGGCTCTTGCACACTTACAATACAATTGGTTGTGATGCCATGGAAAGGCACCCTTCACCCACATGCACCCAACCGTATCTCATAGCTGTTTTCACACTGCTCCTCCTTGCAACATGCAGATAACACCAGAAATGGGTTTAAGCTGAGGCGGATGTATAAAAGGAATGTTATGAACTCTGCCTCCAAGACGTTGTACAGTAATTCATCTGCAGAAGAGCAGGGTGTGTTGCTCTTTGCATGTTCTGTTGACTACTGTGGCGTAATACAGGGCAGCGGGGTGAATTGCAGGGACTGTAACATTGCCTGACAAAGATATTCTGCGGGGGAATGCTCCACAACGTTGCAGAACAACAGCTACAAGGGGAAATTTTGTGTTAGGGTTTGTTTAGAAGTGCAGAATTATTTTCAGTACCTTCAAGAGAGCTGGCTCATGCTGTGTGCTCTGGGGAGCTATAGGTCCTGTCCCCTCTGCTAGTAGGCTTCTTGTGCTGACCTGCAAACAAACATGAGATTCCTGTGTGCTCACAGATATTTTTATGCCTGGGATACCCCAGATAAACAAGTGAATCAGCACATAGATAGGGATAAAATGTATATGCAGCTGTGCAAGCACTTACAAAACAGTGCCTCTCTGCATCCCTTCACATGAGCAGATTTCACATGGATTTATCAACAGGTCTACAATTGCCAGAAAGTCTGTTCTTGAAAAGAAGAATTAAAAGGGAAAAAAAAAAAAAAAAAAGCTGTAAAAAGCCCCTGACTCTAATGGTACTACCAGGTAGCATGTGCAATTCATTTAACTGAGTCTACGAATGTGTTAGCTCATAGCTGTGGTAACACTCATGGCAGCAGTCCCCAGGCTGAAAACTGTCCTGTTAATTAATAACAGCTAAGAACAGAGGTTATGTAGAGTGTCATAGCGACAGGTCATGAATTAGGAGAGGAGCGTTTGTGGTCACGTCTTCTGTATGCAGAGAATTATTTTTGAAACAATTCCCTATGTAACTGTGCTCATGCATCTTGGAAAATCAGCTGTTTAATGCACAAACTAGTGATGAGTCTTTCATTTCTTCCACTCTGTCATTCGGTTGATTTATTTGCAGTCCTTTGACTGTAAGTCAGAGGAGTATCAGCTGCAACAGAGAAAATTTAGGAAAAAAGACTTGGAAATTTACCTTATGTTTTGTGGACTGGAAGGATTGTCTGAACTTTGAACAGAGTTGCTGGGAAATGTTGTGGAGTTAAATGGCTGGATGAGCCTTCCACGGGATGTGAAGTCTTGGGTGGCCACGTGTCCATTATCCAGAAATGGGCCAGAGTCTCTGGGGAAGAGCTGGATGACAACCTTGTGACAAAATGGTCCTTCACTCCAGAATGCCAATTCATGGTGGCTTTTTGTAGGACAGGTTCTCAGGGAGGGGGAGACACATGACACAACATAGTAGATATATATTTTATGCCTTGAGACTTTTCACTTTTTCCTTTGCAAATAGCTGTTTGCCTGGTGGTTGCTAGATTCATTTGGGGTGTGGGAAACAGAAGTTCATGTCCATTCCTGATTCTTGAGTTAATGAAAGGAATTGGGTGTTTGATTTGCTTTTCATGTAATTAGTGCAGGAGGAGGACAGTGATAGATGGAGCATCCCAGGAAGAGCTTTCCAGAAATGTTATCATATAGCAGCTTATTGCATGTTACTTATCGTGGCCAATTTCATTGGATGGCATTGCTTTTGTTAGGATGCAGTACATGTAGATCCAAGGGCTAGATTTCCAAGTACCCAGAATTTTAGGACAGTTTGGCTTTTTAGGCAGATGGAACTCAAGTGCTCGGTAACCAGAGCCTTTGATGAGGGCTGGATTTTCAGAAGGCCTGAGCACTTAGACAGCAGTTTTGAAAACCTGGCTGGATTTCAGTGCGAGCCTGGCTTTAGGAACCTTTTATATCTTCATTGAGCACAAAGGGACAGACTGTCTTATAAGTTCATGCCTTCATTAGGAGGAACCGAATCCTATTGATTTTAGCAGTCATTAGGGCTGGATCAGACCTCTTCAGCATGTGACCTGTTAGCACCATACTTAAGAGCACTGCCATGGCAACAAGGGCAGCAACCCCAACGGCAGGGGAATGGGAAATGATGTGAGGTGAAGAAGGGACATCCTCTTCTCATTGATGGAGATTTCCCCATAATAGAAAGGGGGGAGGGGGGACAGTTTGATAAGTCAAGTGGCTTGATTTGTAAGTGAACTTACTCTAAAGTAAACACAATGCCGTATGTGTCTCATTTGCCAGTGAGATCATCTGTTTCTTTGTTAGGAAAGAAAATGTTTCCCTTCCAAGTCCAGGGCCACTCAGGCAATTTACATGAACAAATAAAGATGAGGTTTAGCAGCACTAAATAAATAAAATACAACTCTAAGTGGCCACCAAAGAACAGAGCTGCTCAAATGGAATAGTACTGGGATGTGAGCCAGATGGCTGCTGTTTGCCATGCCTGCTTACAATTCCCCATCCAAGCACTGCTCAGATGCTTCTTGCTGAGGTCAGGTTTATGGCTGTAGCAAAATATATACTAAGAGATAAACAAGCTATGCTACAGATGAACAGCAGGGCAGAGAACATAAAGTAAATCTATGCCTTAGTCATGGTCTTTACAGAAAGTAGTTGGGCTCTTGCCAGAGCAGTGTAGATTGAGGCTGACTAGGGCAATGAATATTCATCTCTTGATAAAAGCTGTGGACATCTTGTTTCTGGTGTCTTTTTACCAGCTGCATCCTATAGTTGTTCAGATATATTAAATGGAGTTATTCCTAATTTTCTCCTCTTTGAGATTAGGATCTGGCCACCCTTTATTTCTGTGCTTCTAGCCATGGAACAGGTGCATAAAATATCTTTCACATGGGGAAAAATCAAAACACTCCACCCCAGAGCTGCATTTCATTGTGGATTCAGCTAACATGTAAAGGCTCTAAGTGCTGTTGGTTCATTGCTGTTTCCTTTTTGCATTAAGAACTGGTGAGAGTAAATATCAGCTGGATAGGACTCTTTCTCCTTCAATTTCCAACTCAGACTGCACATCTTCCAGTCTGGCACAGAACTGGCTGCTGCGAGTGGGGCACTGTCACATCCCAGATGTCTGGTACAGCTCAGTTTTGAGAGTGAGATTGATGCACCTGACCAAATCTCAACCTTATGTAAAACTGTTACCAGTCAATATGCCTTGTACCACTCATGAACAAATCACTCCCATGCTCTGCTCATTATCTAACTTCCCTGTGTAATTCCAGGGTCCAGGTCTGAGATGGAGTCACATCCAGGACATTAGTCCAAGCAAACAGAGACATGTCTCTTTGTTCTGTAGTCATGACTTTTGGTAATAGCTATGTGTTAGCTCCACCCTTAGTGTGGGAGGCCTCAGAGAATGGGATGGCTCTTGAATTGACAGCTTCACTATGGCTTCTGAACGGGTCCTAGTTTCCATGGAGCGGGGAGATGACTCGCTTTGCTATGACCAAGTAGCTGAGCTAATGCAGAAGTGGTTCTCTGGTCTACTCTGGAGTGAATGCCATAGCACTTAAAAATTTAAACTAGTGGAGCAGAGATGCTGTAGGGTTTAGTATCTGTTCAGTGTACACAAACATAGCTTGATTGGTGGAAACTGCAGTGGAGAATTGGTCCCCCCACCCTGTCCACTGCAAGTGAGATTTCTCCTTGCTCCTGTCAGGATCTCATCTCTACAACTGAGCAAACTGTTTCTGCAATGGATTTATCTCAAATGAGTTAGTTACCTAAAATACACGTGTTTCATCAATAGCCAGCAGAAATGGGCATCTCCAAAGTTACTTCACCCATCCTAGTACAGTTCTTTAAGATGCCAAAACTGAATTTCTGTTTGCGTTTTGCTGCTCCCTTTGACAATAGAGAAAGCCAACACAACTATCTAAGTTAGACATCTAATGTTTAGATGGCTAATGCTGGGTGGGATTAATCTCTCCAAAAATACCATCTAATCTGAGTTTCTTCTGTACTCATAGTTGCCCCTGACTTTTCAGTCTGAAAGTCACTATGTGCAATCTGAACTTAGATCAAAGGCAATTAGCCAAATGCCAAATTCTTCTGTCAGTGTCGTAGCTGCAGTGTCAGTCAAACTGTCTCAGGACTTCTTGCGATACATTCTTGCCATAATGGAACTGCTGTGCAGGCAAGCTGCACTGGGGCTTCCTTTAGTTCCTTTATGTGCTTATTTATTTGCTCAAGGTATAGGAGGAAGTCTGGTTTGACAGCCCTATCAAACCTCTATTCAGTTACATATGGAATGTTTAAATAACTAATTTTAGATCCCATCATTCTCCTCTTTCACTTTCTTGCCTTCGCTGCCCCCGTCTCTTTTGTGCCTTCACACCCCCACCCCCAAAAAGGTGACTTTAAAAGAAAACAAACACCTAGAGCATATGTATAGCATTTGACTAGATACATAAGCTGGAATGAACCTAAACTGCACCAAAGTGCTTATTGAGAAGTACTATTAGACCAATGAGTCACTATAGTATAAATGTAACTGATGTAGAAACCGTGGACTGTAACCTATGTGCAGAGCAAAAGTTGGATGAGAATATCAGTGGGGGAGTCAGTGTGATGCTAGGAAAGCCAGTGCTTTGCATCCGGATGCGTTTGGCCTTTGGGTTTCACATCTGCTATCCTCAAGCATTGCCATGACTGTATATTTGAGTTGTAGTTACCCTTGTTTGTAGCTCAGCAGATGGGATGTAGTTGTTCAGTGCTGTTGTTAGAAGTATTCTTTATATTAGCTCATCGTTTTAAATGCTGAGACCTGGATATTCATGGTAGCTGACTCCAGGTACTTGAGCAAGGTCATTATATTAGTTATTCAGACATTATAGGATTTCTCATGCATATCTCAGGAGTAGGAAGTATACCTCTCCAGAGAAGGCTTCAACTCTCTTAAGAGATTGATCTCATTCTCAAAGCGTCTGTCTCTCTGCATTGACTGTAATGGACTCTAGGTATTTAGTCACAGCACTTTAATTAAAGTTAGGCAAAATCTAGGCTGGGAATTTGTACATCCCAAGGATGTTATGAGGGGAACAAACCATTGTAATTCTTCCTAGTTGACAGGTAAGAGACTAAACTAATATGCCCAAAGCAAAACAGAAAGTCTGTGGCAGATTTAGGAACTGATGGTGGGTGTTCAGAAGTCCAGTTGTGGCCTTAACTGTTTGCATGCCATTGCTGCAGCACACAGCTGATGTTTTACAAACCTTCCAAACAAAATATATATTTCTAAGATATTGTTATCAGTGTGTATGTAGACATATAAAAAATATTTTTATATACATGTATAAAAATTGCTGTTAAGATACACCTGCATTTCCTCATGCTGTAGTTGTCAGGTGTTATTGAAATGTACAGTTTTTAACAAAAAGGCTGTTAGGTCCAACCCATCTTTGGCTGATGTTGGATAAATCCACAGAGAATTACTGAATCCAAAGACATTACCTGGCTCAGGAAGCCCCTGAGCTGCTGGAGGCTGGGAGACTATCAGGGGAAAGGACCCCTACAGAGCTGCCTTGGTGTTTGTCCTCCTCACTAGACATTTGTGTTGGCCATTGGCAGTGGTGGGATGATGATTTATATGGACCTTTAGGGTTATCCAGTACCTCTGCTCTTAGGTTGTTACAATAGAAAGTATTTATTGTCTGGTGGGCTCAGCCTAACCCTGGTGGACTCTTTCCATGTCCCAGGAATCAGCTACAAGTTGACAATACAACTTCCCCCAGAAAGAGGGAGAAGAGCCTGGGTGGGCTCTTGCAGAGTATCAAGGAGCATGAAGCATGAATTCAAACTTTTGTTCAACTTTCCAATAACTGCAGTGCCATGAATGCTCAAGAATCCAACATCAACAGTCTCATGGGATATTGTGATGCTGCTAAATTTAAAAGAATAAGACTATTTTTAGCATAAACAGTTAACAGAATCCACAAATCATATTGAGAAGCGTGGTTCTGATTATAGATCTGTAACATGCTTGCTGTGATAAAAAACAGAGCTGCATCAGGTGATCTTGTTAACACAATATTTGTACACTCGGGTAATAGATGCAGCTGTGGCTAAAAAATTTTTTTTAAAAAAATAAAATCAGCAGTTCTATTTTACTAGCAATTATTCATTTATAAACTGTAGCAGAGGAGTAGCTAGAATCAGAGGCAAGACCTGCTAGTCTGGAGGTCAGGAAGGACTATAAAATGAGAAACATGTTCCACTCCCAGGACAGATGTCCTTTCCCCTTTGCTGACTCCTCAACACCTGCTGCACTTTAGACATATGCTTACCTTCAACTTGACTTCATTTTGACATAAACGTTGCTTAAAATTTAACATGTGCTCACGGGCTTTGCTGGATAAAAATGGACTTAGGTGTGTGCCTAAAACTTCCCTTAAATTGTCCTTCTAAATAGCAGAAGTTGTCTCTCGCCACTTTTAAAAGAAACTGTCAGACTTGCTGATCTTGATTTTATAAGGGGCTGAGTGTGCTTAGAGGTGCTGGAAGCATAGACCCTTCTCAGCCCGGTCACCCTGGTGAATATTTCATGTTTATGATACGTATTATTGCCAGGGACCAGGTTCTTAGCCAGCACATGTATAGTTGGCTGTAATGGGCGGCTTGGTGTGGGGTGAGCCAGTATTTGCCCCAGGTCATTGGGCAATGGGAATGCTCACAGTGTTCACTGCAACCATGGATGATGGAACTTCTTATGGCATTGGTTTCCAATTCAAGATGTTCCCTTTGGCTCCAGTCAGCTGCTTCTGCAACTTTAGCATGTGTCTGAGCTAAGATGACTGTAGCCCTAAGGTATTTTGAGCTGGGGGAACATGGGGAAATAGAAAAAGCATAGTCGTTACTTATCTCACCTGTCCAGTCCCCAGTAGGTCTAAGGATTTACAAGGAGCTCTCCCAAGAATAGACATACTGGGTTTTATGGGGCTGAGTTCAGCAGTTTGTAAGATCAGACAGGGAGCACAAAGTACTGGATTTGTTTCAGATACTAAATTTAAAGTCTGATGGGGAATTTGGGGATTTTTTTTTTTCTGCTGAAGTTTTTTTTTTTCAAACTGAAAACAAGACCTGGTGCATAAAATTCCAGGTAATCATTTGCTCTCAGAACATGTCATTTGCTTAAAATTAAAATTATTCATAGGTTTAATCTGGCAAAATTGTATTTTGTGAAGGAAGTTTAGTTGGAGGTTTTACACTGGGACACTAACATGAGCACTTCTACTTTGTTAACTGTAGAATGATCTTTCGTCTTGAACTTTGATTTTTACAACATCACATATTAAAAAATTAGTTCACAAGTGCACCTCAAAAGCTATTTTCATCCTTCCGGGCCTATGAGATGCCTCTGGTTTCTTGGTTCTTATCAGCCACATGACACTATTTAGTCAGCTGCTTCCTCCTGTGATACATCTAGGATAAGCTCATGCCTTGGAGAGGCAAAATTGCACAAATTCCCACCATCTTTGAAATGCAACTTGTTCTTCCAGGCTGGACCTGTCTTGGGCCCACTGGGCAATGTCCTTGGGTTTGTTTAAGGAGTTTTTCCAGTAAATGTAGCTACTGCGCTTTTGTCTAGATCACATTTGAAGAGGTACTTTCCTTCCATTTGAAAGAGTCATTCATGTCCCACTTGTAGGAGCTCTAGTAAGGTGATCTGTGACTTAGCTTTGCTTTCTTTAGTCCAGATAATCCCAAACTCAGACCTGCAAACCTGAGCACCCTCAAGCTGAGAGAAGCTTGAAACTAAGATCTAGAGCCAGCTCCTGTTTTCATAGGTGGTCCTTGAGGGATGCAGTGGGTGCTCCAGGTTATAATGGCATTGTAAGGTGTCTCATTGCCCTATGGGAAGGAAATGTCTGAAAGTGAAGCCCAGGTGTGAGTTTGGGGCCATTTGCTGATACTCATTCAGGTGCAGGCTGTGTGACTGATGGGGTTGCTGATATCTTTTCAGGCCTGTGACTTCCCCCTGCAGTAAATGTGCTGCAGCCTCCAATTGCTGTGCTCACTTTCATCTCTGCTTCCCTTGTCGATGGCCTGGAGAGGTGCACCAGGAGCATTTAAAACCCCTTTGGGATGAAGCCTCATAGCTCTACATCGCACAGCCTCTGAACCAGAGTCTGCAAGCCAGCTCCCCCTGAGCTGAAGGTAGTGGTAGTCCTCCAGAGGCAGCCTGCCCAGCCTCGAAGAGGCCAGTGGTGGGACTTTGAGTGAAAGGAGATGGATGGGACTGTATAGACCAACAGCAAAGTGGTCTGGGAGAAATAAGGGCTCCATGGGGCTGTGATGTTTTGTTCAGGATGTGTTGGCCCTGTGCCGGCCGACAGTGGCATGGCGCTAAGGGGATACAGTATGGGGTCCAACTGCTTGCGTCTGCTGAGGCAGAACATGAGAATCCACAGTGGAGTCAGCCTCTCCCCCTTTCCACTTCTTCTTCCAGAAAATGGCTAATGTAAATAAATTGTCTGTTCACATGTGTTTTGGCATCTGAATGGAAACACTTGTCTGTGTGCCCCCACCATCCCTGCTCCCTCTCTCCCTTGGCGCTTTTGCTAAATGGGCCTTTCTTGCTCAACCCAGAGTTATTCCATTGGTATTTCCCTCTTGGACTGATAACGAGCCAGAGGAGCAGGCTGTAAAGCTGGTGACATATACCAGCCTTAATAATGTCCAGGAGCTAAAAGGTCCCCAAGCCCTGGTTTGTGCGCAGATAAACATTGGGCAGGGACCCAGGGACTGACTGAAACCTACGTGTCAGGCTCGGTATGTACCACTCTGCTTGCCCTGGTCTCTGTAGGAGCTCAGACTTGTTAAAAACTCCTCCCTTGGTGCTGGCAAAAGTATGGCAGTATCCACAGTGTTCCTTGAAACACTAGTCTTGCATGGAAATTCTTGATGCAGCTATGCCTTAACATTATTGATAGTAAGTTACTGAAGGGGAAAATAACATATATTTAATAATAGAATTTCATTAAATGATAATACAAATAAGTTATTGCAGGGAAAAATACTCATACAAATTCATTTTGACTGGGTCACTCTAACTTCAGGTTGTTTTGCACAGACAAGGAGAAGAGAGGTGGTAGGTCACATGTTGCAAAATGTTTCAGATACTTCCAGTTGGAAAAATAAATATTCAAGCAATTACAATGCCCCTTGTTAAAGGAGAAGATGGAAACATATTGTCATCCTCCTCACGATGTGTATTTCCTGTGCTGCAGGATAATCAGTCACCGAGACGTCCTTAATCTTGTTGGATTATTTGCGGCTGCACCTGCCTGAACTTTCTCCCTCCTGATTAACATTTGATTAAATCCACTTTTAAAATGCCAGCATGACTGCAGCACTGAGGGGGGCACTTGCAGAGAGTGTTTTACTCTCCATCCTGATTGCATCTGAATTAATTATGCTAAATGCAGTGACAGGAACAACATTGATGTAACAGAAGTTTATTAGGTTGATGTGGTCATTCAGACAAGAGGGCTGTAAGCAGCTTCACATGCTTCAGCTGTGGCCTCCCATGAGGAGAAAATGTCATCTCATTATTATTCAGATTGACCTGATTTGGGTAATTTCTGTCTGGGAGCGAGGTAGTTTTGGAATCTCATTAGCTTACCGATATTTGCATGTGTTAATAGAGTTCTTGCTTGTTTTTAATCCTCCATTCCTTCCTTACCATTGCAAATGGGAGTTTGGTGAAAATCAGGGAGTTGGGCTGGGGGACTGAAAACTTTTGAGACTACATTTTGGACCTGCTGTGCCATATTGTTTGTGAACCCCTGACCCAACACACAGCAATGTAGGAAGGTGTTTCCTTTCCCCACAGACCAGGAAGCAGAGCTCCTGCGAGGACACAGAGGTGCCACTGCCTGTCTCAGCCCTGCCCCACTGCATGCCTATTACAGAGGTGCCAGAGGGGAAGAAGTCCCAATTTCATTGTAAGGACATGTAGCATTCATTGCATCTGCTTTTTTACCTGTATTGTATATCAGTGCCTCAAGCCTGTCTGAGTTTGTCTGTCCCACTGTGTGAAAATCCAGGAGCAAATCCTGCCAGGAACAAATGTCTTAAGAATATAATCCATGTTCAAGTATGGTTATCTCTGGTGATAGAGTTAGTGGGCTCCCTTTTCAGCAGGCTGTGGTGTGATAGAGGGATTAACCGTGAGCTCTGCTATGCACAGACATCCTGGGGTCAAAGGGGGCTTCTTGGGTGGTGTTTGGCAGCTCCTCATAGGGGGAATGGGAAGCCATGTAGTGGTCTTGCAGCAGCGTTCTCTGGGTTAGGCGGGGTTTGCTAAAGCCTAGGACCTCTGAATGCTCATCGTCGCACTGACTGCTGCATCAGGCAGAGGATTGAATCTTTAACAGCACTTACAAGTTTTACATTGTACAACTTAACCGTAAAAATCTGCCCTTGTGTTATTGCCCTTGTAGTGACAGTCATTGGCCCAAATTCACTTAGTCTACCTTGCTGGTCTTTAATGGATTATGTCATGAGTGACTTCAACTTCTCACAATCTAATATACAATAGATAAGGGCTTGGAAATCGTACAAAAGAAGAGCTTTAAAGAAGTTTTCTCAGGCCTCATGAACATCTGTTTGCTGTGATTTCCCCCCCTATTAACAGGTGTTTGTGCATGATTTGCTTAAAGAAGTCACTTACCTGCCAGGCAGCCCGTTATGGGAATGTGAGACACCAAACAGATATTTTATCTTGCTCAGGGATACCTGTTTCTGTTCTTTCAGATCTTGTGGCCCACTAGTATAAAACCATAGCTTTCTCTGGAAACTACACAGCAGCTTTCCTCTCCTGTCAGTTGATGTTTTGAACATGGAACGAGTCAGGAAAAGAAAAGAGAAAGTTGGGGGGTTTTGTCAAAAAAAAAAATATTACTGTCTTTTTTAAATATGTAACAAAAAACTTCTCCCAAATATTTCAGATTTTTCCCCACTCCCCTTTCAAAAATGAAAAGTGCAGTAATTCATTAAAACAGAAACTTGGGGGAAGATTCTTGGGGAAGCTTTCATGGGGGGAAATCTTAAAACCTTTTCCTGAAAAATGGCCTACTCTAACCTGTGCCTGGAACTAAAAATGGGTAATGTTTGTTTGTTTAAAGAATGCTCAAAAATTAATTTTCAGGCCAGCTACAGATTAAAGGTTGTATGTTTTGGTTTTAGTTGTTTGGGATTTTTTTCTCCTCATAGCCTTGCTGTTTGTTTGCTGTAGACTTATTTTCCTTTCTGCAGCTTCTCTCTCATTGCTGCACCACACCATGTTCCTCCCATCATCCACTCCTTACTCAGAGAAAAGGTCCTGCAGTGGGACTTAATTTTGTAGGGTGATGCCCAGCTTGGTCCTGCAGATCTCCACAGTGACTCTACATTTGTTTCACCTTTTTCCCATGAACTCCCTGGACTTTTTTTATAATGTTGGAAGGGATTTTGGCTAGTTGGGTGTTTTTTCAAAGGGTTTTCTTGCCTGATTGCTGGAGACTGAATGGGTGAACAAAAACATCTGGGCTAAAAAAACAAATTAAAATAAGCTAATAATAATCCAGATAGGCTTGTTTATTGAGTTTTGAGTCTCTGGCAAATAGCTGATTGTAGCTGTATTAAATTACCCTTTGCAAGTATCTAGTCTTTATTTGTAACCCAGCCTTATAATTTGGTCCATACTGATTCTGCACCCAGTCCCCCTCCCACAGTTCCCATTTCAAAACATAGACCTTCTACTGAATTTTTTTTCTCGTGATGGCATGGCAGATAATAAGTTTTATCACCATTTTACCTTTCAAAGGGGCCATTTGTAGATTGGTCCATACTTTTGCTATATTCTCTACAGGTATTTTCCTCCTGCATAATCAAGCACTGTGTTTTCACAGTGGGTAGGTTGTTCAGGGGATGTTTCTTTCCTGCCAGTGATGTGAATTATTGAAAAGAGAAGCAATATAAAGAGAATAGCAGGTGGCATGTCAAAGCATAATTACTGTGATTGATGCATTTGCAGTATGAAGGCAACATTACTACCGTAAAAAGATCTCTTTGAGCTCCTCTGGAGGTTACTCGTCTGCTAACTTATCAGGGTAGCAGCTTTCAGACTCACTCACAGACCTTTTCTTTGCATATATGACAGCTCTACCATATGAAATGGTAGAAAAGCATGTCATAGCCAATAAAGAAGTTGCTAAGCGTTCTCTTTCTTGGTTTTCCAGCTTGGATAGTTGGATAGTTCCATCCTTGTCTGAATTAAGAGCGAGAAAATGCTGCCCAACTTCATTTACTCTATGCTGTCCCCAGCTTTGAGATAGTCACTGTGCTTTCCTCAGCTTCGAAGCTGAAGAGGCTTCATGACCTGGATGGTTATCAGTAGGACATGAAGGGAAACTGCTTCATCGAGAGGCGAAGTCTCATTCTTCTGTATGCTTGTTCTTCACCGCCTGTATCTAGACCTGTCTAGCAGGGCTGCCCTTGGTTGAACTCTTCTTTGTTGACTAGGAAGCCTGAGGAGCCTCACTTTGAAATGTCTAAGAAGCATCTAACTTGGTGCAAAAGTTCACTGTGAATAACCTGAATAAGCCACCATAGTTCCCATGTGTCTGGTGCTGGGATCCCTGTGCCCAACTGCATGAGCTGAAGGGGATGCTCCTCCATGAAGAGCTGGTTTAGTTAGCAAGTGATGTGGGGAAGGTTCATGTGTTGGCCACAGGCCTTGGGTAAACCCCTAGGCTTCTGCGTTTGTTAGAAGGGCTGAAATATTTTCTTTCTGCCTTGGCTTCAGGATATGAACATGCATTTGTAGTGTAATCCAAAATCTTATGTTGAGGTTCAAGGAATTACTGTGGTGTAGCAGAGTAATAGTAATAATTAAAAGGCTGCAAAATCCTTATTTACATACAAGTTCCCAGTAGAGGAGGTGTGCCAGGCCTTTTTAAGAAGCTTTATTAAAGGACTTAAAACTGCAGGTGTCCATTAGCTTTGGTGTGTATTCTGGAGTAATCGCTACGGCTGTGCCACCAGAGGAAAACTCTCCTTGTGTTTTTCTAAACTCCTTCCAAGACAGTGGTTGAAAATCAGTGGAAATGAATGCTGTTATCATCACCACACATGTGGGATGTTGAAAAGCAGGATTTCTCTTCCAGGGAAAGAAATGTGTTTGTACTCTAAGTTGAATCAAAAAGCACTGTTTAAAACGGTTTGGAACAGAAATTCCAGCTTGCTCCAAAATGAACTTCAGTGGAAACCCTACTGTGTTTCCATCTTGAGGATGGCCAAACCCTGTCAAGCATTGAATACAACTGATTAGCCATCATGCACAGGTATGATCTGTGGAATCATTTTAACATTGATATTCAAATTTCAAAATAACATGGCAGTCAAAAGTGAATGCTATTCAAAAAATATATAAATGCTATTAGAAAGAAATTATGAAAATTCTACCAATGATATTACAATGTCCAAATGGTTGAAACCGTATTTTCCCTATCAGTAATTCTGTCAAAACTGACATCTTCTGCAAAATGTTTTAGAGCTGAGACAGCATTTCCCAGGAGAAAAACATTGCTTAAAAAATTATTTCATTAAGCAGATTCAATGCACATTATGAAAATTGATGGTTGTTTAGGTTTGTAAGAGAAAGACAATGTGGAATTTAATAGCGGAATGATCTAATTAAGTGCCTCTTTTAATCAATAAATTACTATGATTCTGGTTCACCATCTTTTTCCACCTCCTGTAGCAGCCGAGTACCAGCTGGGTTGGAAATGTTCTTGTTGATGTAACTGAATGCAGACAGCTAATTTGGTAGTGTTTCAACCTACTTTGTACTTGTCTTTATCTTTACTCTCATTTTCACATGGCCTCCTGCTACAAACCATCCCCTAGATGGTAGGAGAAAGAGAGATCTGACGAACACACTTTCTTTTGTGGGTTTACAAGGTTGAGTAGCTAAAGGATTGTTTTCATTACTAACATCCTGCTGTAGTAAAAAATCAAATTTAATACATATGACAATTGTTATACTGCTTAATCCACTGTTTGCCTTCTAATTTAGCTTGAGTTTGCCTTGTTATTTGGTATGTTAGAGGAAGGCTACAATTTAACTATTTGGCACACCCTTCTTATCACATGTACTTTAGTATCACATGCTGATGGAGCCTCCAGCTGTAAGACGTCATGGGATAGCAATCTCATCAGCTTGTCCTAGCTGACTTGGGAGGGAGGTGCATCTGGTGTCAATTTTGTCAGACCTCTCCATCACAGTCTGGCAGATCTTTTTGTTTACAGGAATGCGGGTACGCAAGATGCTGTGTGCTGTGCCAGGGAGACAGGTGTCTGAATGCTGGGTCGTGTGCTTGGTGCATGGAGATTATCAAGTGGGTGTGTGTCTTTGAGGACCTCCAGTTGTGTCGTGGTCAGCTGCAGCTGTGCTGGTTTTCTGGTTATCCAAGAGGATACCTTCGTGCAACATCTGCTGCAATATCATTGGAGAGCAGCAGAACCAAGTACTGTATCGATACTGCCTTCTGGAGCAGTTCCCAGCACGGACCCCTCCATGCCCAACCGTCATGCTTGGGGCGCTATAAAGTGGAATAGGGAGTGAGCTGACTGGTCCCTTGCATGGATGACGAGGTGCACAGTGATCAGGAGAGCTGCTTGGCCAGTTTCTGTGCAGTAGTGCACACATACCCTGCAAGAAGAGCCCTGCTGGGAAGCACAGAGCTAGTTTTCCTGTGGCTTCAGAGCTTTGTGCAACCTGACGTGACTTAAAGCTTAGAAAAAGCCCCCAGACTGTGTGGTAAAGACCAGAAGTGTGAGCAGCATGGCTGAGGAAGTTGGTTCATGGATCTTCTGTGATTCTGGGAGACTGTTTTTTATTAAACTAGTTTTTACTATGCTAGTTTTTCCAAACCTGAGAGCAGTAGAGAGATTTTCCTTTTATACCTTAGAAGGAGTGAGAAAGTAGAGCCAGGCATTGCGCTACTCATCTCAGAAGGGCAAGTCACATCTCCAGCAGCAGGATATCCAAGTGAGCTTTGCTCTGAATCTTCAAGGTCAAACTATATGGAAGCCTTCCCATGCCACAAAAGGATAATTTATGTGTAAGGTCCCTCTCGGACACTGAGCGTCATCCAGCCCATGCAGAGACAAGCCTGGCTACTGCTGGTAGGAGAAATTGCCATGGAGTAATCTGTGGCATTGTAGGACTTGGTGAGGTTGATGGGATTCCTAGCAACTCATGATACTAAACTACAAAGGTTTCAAATGGTGCTGACCCGGTTCTCATCATTTTGGAGTCTAATAAACTGCTTGTCTAATTGTAGGCAGGCAAATTCTGGATTCATTGAAGGAGACTGAGCTCCTGGGTCACTATTCCTGAGTGCTGTCCTGGCTACAAACCAATGGGCAATGGAGCACCACTCCAACTCAGATCACATCCAGATCTCTTACATGTGTGTGGGGAGGCATGGTGCTGGTGGTCTTTTTACTTTAGTTAGATACAGGAATGTTTAGTAAATAGCTGCTGGGATCCAGGATAATATTACAATGTTTACTTGGGTTTTTTCTGAGGGCTTTTTATGGTGGACAAAATGATTTCAGTGGCATTTCAGGAAGAAAATCACATTGCAGAAGTGAAGATATGATTATCAGACTCCCTTTTATTTTATGGACAAGCAAGATTCAGTCCATCACGGGCGAGATGTTTGCATGTGGCCATTCGGTTTGTGTGCCACACATGTGATCAATTTAACCAGAGGAGGATTTAGGCAGGGTGGGGAGGCCGATATTTCTTGTGACATGTGGAATGTTAAGCCACAAAAATGCAACCACAAAATCAGCAGATTAGAATTCCCATTTGTAAGGAATAAATAATCATTATGGTGAGATAGTCCATAAGGGATTAACACGGCTGCTTCCAATTCTGTTGCTCTGTTGTTCGATGTTCTGTGACATTTTTTCCACGCACGTATCTCTCCCCTTTCTTTTCTTTTTATTTTCCTTTTTTTTTTCCTTTCCTTTTCCTGGTTGGTATTCTAGCTGTCACGGTGATTTATGGGAATGAATGCAACTTTGCGAGGTTTGTCTCTGTACATACCTCTTGTTTTTCTTCTTGCTTGTAATTATGTTATGCACCTGTTGTTCCCCATTGGGGCCCACGTGCTTGGAGAACTGATGCTCACATTGCAGTTGGTTTATTCAGTTTTAAAACATTTGTTAGTCACATCTGATAGATCTGTTTTGGCTTTGTGCCGAGAAGCTGCCTGGCAGCATAAATCATTCTTGCACTGAAGAGAAGAGCACGGTATCTATTTCGGGTTCCCACCCACCAGAGCCTCATAAATCTACGCAAATGTTTCAAGAAACAGGTTTGATTGTTTAGAATGAGCTAATGCTGAAAAGCCTTTCTTAGTCCTGAACTGAGTTTGGGAGTCTGACTCCCCAGACTTATTGAGTTAACTTAGATTTACAGGATGTGTCTACATCACTCTTAAAAAGCAAGCTTGAGAGCATCTTGGCTTCTCAGCTCCACAGGCTTCTCATCTACACCAAGTCTTCCCAACCATGTGTCTTGGTGCTGAGTACCTGATGTCATGTTAACTGCTCTGTTAACCTGCCTGGCATACACAGGCATGTGTCTGCATCCTCCGAAAGGAAGTCTCCAAACAGGGGTGTTGAAAGATTTTCCCTGCCTTTTCTCAAAACGCAATGTGTGTGTATCCTTAATTTACCTTTTTAGTCCAAAGACTAAGGAGGAGGCATAGGCTGCTTTGTTGGAGGAGAAAAATGTACATTTCTGGATGACCTTAGATGCTGTGAATTGCCTTCAGAGGAGCCCCTCTCCTCCACTGGTGGGAGACTGGCTTTCTAACTTAGACCTGTAGTAGGTGGTGCAAATGAGGTGGGTGCTGCTACCCTTTGCAAGACTTCAGGGCCATACAGAATGTTTTCATCCAGCGTGAGAAATCACCTGTAGCAGTTTGTAGCTCACAGCTCTTCCATGGCTTTCTGTTCCAAATTAATAGCCTAACTCAATGATCATGGAGTTATCCTTTATCCCACATAGGTCCTATCTAGTTTGCCCTCAAGTTAGTCACTGGTTTTTGTAGATCTCCCTATTGTGCTAAGGGAGTTCTTGAAACATGGCAAAATTCTTTGGCTTTCAGGAATTTTCTGATCATCCCCTGATCAAAGATTTGCTTGATGGCCAAGTGTCTCTATTATCAACATTTTACTAACAGGCAGTTTTTTTTTCCTCTTCTCATATGGTCGATGCAACTATTCCCAGGTGAGTAAGGAAGGAAGTCACTCTTTTGTGTATCATGAAGGAACATGTTAGCAGTTTCATAATGACCTTACAGCTATTTTTTATAAACTTTATAGGGGACTAGTGCAGGAAGCAGGAAAAATGTGGCTAGGATCTTCAGGTTAAATAAATCAGCATTTGGCAAAGTCTCTGAGAGTTATTTCAAATGTAATCTATAAACTACAAGTCTTACTGTGAAGAGAGCAATTAATGAAGTTCTGTTTGCAGCTGTAGTGATTTCTCTGATACCAAAGAAGAGGTGGTTGCTGCAGAGAGAACAGACTAGTCCTCTTTTCTCTACCTATGTGTCTGTTTGGATGAAAGCTGTCAATATTTAATGTTATTGAGACTACTACTCTGTTTTTAAACTTTGCTGAAGTAGCCAAATCACTTGAAGGTCTCTAACAAAAACCAGGAGAGAACATAATCACAGAAGCTTCATTTCTGTGGGAAGTTACTGAAAAATAGCCCCACAGTTTGACTTGTCCTCGCTGTGGACTGGAAGCACCAATTCGCAGCCTCCCTCACCCCCTGCAAGCAGCACTGAAGCGGCATCTCCTCGTATTTGAATTTGCAAAGCATGGGCAAGCATAAGCAGAGCAGGCACTGCACATACTGTCTTGTAACATTAGCTTCCCAGAGCATAGGTGTATTTAGAAAGACCATCAGAAGTTTCATGCAGTATTCATGTCTTTGAGAATTATTGCTGATTACTATGCTTTTACCAAAGCACTGCTTGAAGTTCAAGATAAAAAAGGATTTTAGAAAACCAAACTTCAGTATTTGCTTATCTTTTGTGCTGTCTGATTTTTCTATGTAATCGATGAGGATTTGATTCAGCAAAGTGCTTCCTGCCGTGTCTAACTCTGAACGTGTGAGGAATCCCTTTGACTCTCCTGAAACTGGAGTGTTGTGCTTGGCGTGGTGTGTATTGTTGGAAGCGTGGCATGCACTAACCCAGCAGATTCGTGTGATTACAAAGCCTTTCTGCACGATTGGTTCCACAGGTCAGATGGGGGCTTCAGGTATTTTATGCAGGCTTGAAATGATTTCCAAGACAAGATGCATGAGTGGTTACAGTAGTTTGCTGTAAACCTCGAGGACTGGCTTTCACATTTGCTCCAGACGTGTACTAAAGGCCACTGCCATTTCCTCTAGCTATAAGTGTGCAGACCCATGACAGCCAGGTGCAATGCCAGAGATGTCTTTCCATTCTGAACTCCAGAGTGGTGCATTTTAGTGATGTTAAACCAAGGAGGCTTGGATGGATCTACAGCATTTTTAAAGTTAATTAGTCTTAGGAAGTTGCAAGCCTTTAAATAATGTAGGTCCTGCACCAGAAATGTGAACATTGAGGTATTTGTTTGATAAATTGTGTCTGTAGTGCACTCATTATGGATGGGTAAGGCGTCATGGGTGAGGAAGCATCCTTGAACTTTGCTAGAGAGGTGGGATTATGTAGTTAGAAACCAGTTAATTACATCCGACCACCAGCCCCCCAAATGTAGGTGACAAAAAGAGGGAGCAATTGCCAGATCTGATGCTGTGAAACTTATGGAGACCTAAACAGAACAACCACCTTTTAAGAGAACTTGAAGTTTTACCTCTTGTGCTGTTTATGCAAACCTCAGCAAAAGAGGAGGACATGCGGTTGCAGACCATCACTGCTTTGGGATAGTTGTGTCAAGGAAGGAGTGCACTGGTGAACCGTTTTCTATTAATTGCTCTCTTTTTAGTGGATACACAGAAAGTTTTGACGTGTTCGTAGAAGACAAGTTCACCAGTGGCTCATTAAAGTTATGACTGAGGTGTAACCTCTGGTTCAGCAATTCCCTAAAGTAGAGAGAGTGGAAGACTATGCTGAGAAATGCTCATCTGTGACATATGTGTTCTTTCTACTGTTTCTCTAAGCACAGACATACTCTGTAGATCCTGGGCTAGAGTGGCTGCTGGGGAAAATGGCTTGCTTGTTGATTCTAAAATATAATATCATTCAAATGTCATTTATATCCCTAAATGTAGTAAAAGTATTACTGGCTATCTCCATACTGTAGCCTCTCCTGTTTATAAACAGATGTGTTACTGCCTTAACTAGGGATTTGGTATAAATTGATCAAAAAAACCTCCTTCCAAAATTAGCCTTGTAAAATTCCCGTAACAATTGCATGACAAAGAACTGGCCGAGTACCTTGGCGATGCTCCCCAGCCTGTGATTTGGTGACTAAATGAAAACGCAGCCTGGCTTGTTTAAGTGTAGAGGACTCTTTCCTCTGCATTCAGTTGTTGCTATGTGAGAGAAGCTGTGGCTCTGACTCTGGGGCCATGAAGCCAATTTTTAGGCTCTCTAGTAAAATACTTCATTACTTAAATATGCTTTGTCTTTGGGGAACACCTCCTTCTCCGCTCTCCCCTCCCTAATATACTTCATCATAAACTTCTGCAAAAATGTATAAATAAATAAAATAATCCAGGTTCCTTTTTCTTAAACAAAAATTTAATTAAATGGAAGTTAGATCCCTTTGGAATACAGAAAAGCAACTTTAAAGGCACTCTAGACATTGGCTTTAAGGATTTCCTTCCCTCTTTTTGCCTAATAGACTCCAATCCTAGGATTGTATTTCTCTGCTTCAATGTTAAAAGACTTCTTAAAAGAAGCAATATTCAAAGGTCTAACCCAGACATTTTATGGGATGTCATACATTTTCAGCTGTTCATAACATAAAAAATAAAATAAAATACTGCAGGTTACTTTATCAAAGAGAAAGTTGATTTGTAATTCCCAAGGTAGAATTATGAAAATACCTTGAGAGCATTACAGGAACAGACATTTATGAGAAGTAATAAAATTAGCTGACTGCAGTACAAATTTGCTGAATGCTTTTGGAGGAGAAAATGTGTTCCTTCCCCCACTGCCCAGAGAAAATCAGACAAAAATTGTCAGTTTGTGAGGCCTTTCCTGTGACAAATCAAAGCCGTTCTTTAGCAGAGTAGCGTTTCTGCAATGTTACCCTGGGAAAATGATGTAGACCTGATCTTCCTCCCACTGAAACAATAGAAAAAGAGCTAATGGTATTGACAGGAGCAGTACTGAGTATTAACAGAGCTTTGGGAATGGGGCTGTTTCCTAGGCGTCTTCCATCCCCAAGCTGTCGCTTCACTGCTTGGGTTGACTTGAGGATGAACCAGGGGAGGATAGGAAAACCTAGCAAGGCATCTAAGACCAAATCTTAGAGGGTGCTAAATGCCTTCAGGTCCAATGAAAATCCAACTTGCAGAACTATCCCGTTCAGACAGCAGTTGTCAAGCTTGTCCTGTCTTCTCATTTTGAAGGTACATGGCACTACCCGTATCCCAGCTCTTAAGGAGAAACCTGTAGGAGTCCGTGGGAGTGCCCCTATGGAGTTGCATCCTGTGTGAGTTGAAGTGTGGCCCTAAGGCAAACAGATGGCACAAAAAATACCAGGATGAGGTGGAGCACTGTCACCTGCTATTGCTCTGTATGTAACCACCAATGTGGAGTCCATTAAAATGTACCTTCATGGCATCTAGAGTCACCTTAAGGGCATGGAGTCATGTCTCTCCACTTCCCTCTGATAAGCCCTTCCAGTAGTTTTTACCTGTAACTGGCAAAATAAATAAATAGGTAAAGTACCTTCTTTCTCTATTGAATGTCTCATAACTTCTAACTGACTGGATTGTGCCTTTCCCTGCTAAACTGATGAATCTTTCCACATTCACAAGTTTTCCTAGCAAAGATGTGTATAACTGCACAGTACATCTCTGTCTCACACCAAATTGACCAAGCTACTTAAATCTCCTACTGTGAGGCCTGTTTCCTAGTTCTTGAATTATTTTGTTGATCTTCTTTGTATTTGTGGTTTCTTAAGAAAACAAGGCTTATGTGGCTATACTGAAAGTGGATTTATGTGTCCGCCTGCTCCCCTCTTTCCCCCTCCCTGTTAACCCTTGATTAATTTCACAAAGGCAGGAAGAGTCTTAAAGATCTTTAGGCTGCACATGTTACCTGAAGATACGCAGCCAGAAAGAGAAGGGAAATCCTATTAGTGCCCTAATGAGAGAGAAGCTGGAGCATGTGTGCTCAGACACTATCAGGTATCCAAAAATCCATACTGGAATGACCTGCCAAAACTAATTTTCTTGAGTTACGCTGTTCCTGATGGTGCTTCTTTTGAAGGCTGGTCACTGGAGCTGTGCGTGATGGTCAGTTTAGTCTCACCGTACTCAGATACCAAACCAGATACCTTGTACGTCCAGCCCAGGAGAGCAGTACAGCGAAAACTGGGCTCTGTGGTCACCAATGAGCATCCAGATTCATCGTCTGAGAGCTCTAGCCAGTATCCTCCATCTGCAGAAGTCTCTCTGGGCATTGGTTGTGTTCCTGCCTGCCTTGTTTCAAGAGGCAAATCTGTTCAGATGGCTCTATGTCTTCATAATTCACCATGCTGACAGTTTGTCTCGTGTGTGTGGAGTTTATTGGCAGTGTTTTAGGAACTTCCAAATCACGGATGAAAATGTTGACTAGTGTTGGGCTCATTACCAATACCTATAAATTTTTTTTCTAGAAAAAGCTCCCACCACAGATGATTCTCCATTTTTACAGCTGCTTTTTGAAAACTGTCATGTCAGATTCCATTATAGTCAGTTTTCAAACTGTTTGAGGTGTTTTCTATGAATGTTACTTAGTTCTAGTTCTATAAGCAGAAACTTAATCTCCTTTGGTTTACTACTGTAAATTAACGCAGTTTTACCAACTAATGCTGAATAATCTCAGAAAGTAAAGTTGTTTTTTTTGACATGACTGTTTTCTCTAATGTCATATTGACCACCACAGATTATCTTCTTTCCTAAGGATCTTTTCTGCTCAGTGAGTGCTCTATCCTCCCATATCCCTATTCTTTTTTGAGGATTTATTCCAAACTAGTTAATTCAACCAAAGTCAACTAAACTGAAATAAAAACTGACTTAAACTTGGAAATTGTTTCTTTGTTTCCCCTGTATCGTGAGCAGTTTGTTGGCTTGCCTGAACTCTATAATGCCGTAGGTGACATTGCAAATCCTCTCTTTTCTTTCCAATATCAAGTACTTTAACAGCACAAGAAAACTGAAACTTAAATGCATTTCCTTTTCTCAGATCCGGATTTAATCTTCATTTCTGTGTCTAATTTATTGCAGAATCTCTCACTTGTTCAATTAAATTTTGAGTGTTTAGCAAAATTACTTAAGTGAGAGAACATATGCCTTCAGGATATGTATAGGTTTCCTGGGCTAAATATTATTTCCTTTTTGTCTTCCATTGATTAATCATTTTGGTTTTCCCTCTCTCTAAATCTAGTTAATGAACCAACTTTCTTTAATCCCATGTGAAATTTACTGTATGTCCCTTCAATACCACTATTCATAAATCTTGTGTTCCCCTGTAGCTAATAAGAAACAACAGTCCAGATATCGTCCATCATCTACACTGTGGGCTGGAGCTCTAGCTAGAGCAACGGAAGGAGGACAGATGGCTCCATCTCAGCATCTCCAAGCAGGGTTATTTGTAAATGAGGCTGAGGTTAGAAATGCAGAACAGCAAACTTCAGTCTTCAACTGAAACAGTATGAAAGTAAATGATTTTTAGGTTCCACTAGAGAACAAACTGCTCTTAGTAATGAACAATATGATCAACATGGGTTGCACCTTCAAGCACTGACTTTTCCTAATTTCAGTTGCTAGGTTGGAGAACTTTCATCATCAGATGCATCCTAGCCTAGGACTGTATTCCTTATTTAGATCTCTTGCCACTTTTCCTCAATTTACTGCTTGCCGAATGGGCACTGTTAGGGTTTTTTTCTTGGTGGGAATGAATCTTCCCCATGTTACTTTTTCTCAAAATAACCTTTGCAGCTTCATGGAAAAGATATATACTCTATCTCTGCAACCCTGCAGCATGCATAGCATGAGCAGGAGCATAGTCCCGTGTTTGTGAAGGGCTGAAACGCTTAATCCGTGAGCATCTTCGGACAGATACCAAACTGAAGACCTAGAAGAAGACTAATTTTAAAGTTCTCCTCAAGCAGAGAGGACAGACAGGGAATATGTTTGCCACAAAAGGGAGGATTCTGAAGAGAGGAAAACAATTTTAGCTCAAAGCCAGTATTAACAGAAGAAACAAATGATGTAGGTTGGCCAGTAATTAAGACAGACTGGATGCTCTTTCAGCATTAGTTGGCTCAGGTAAAACAGAAGCCTCTGGGAGAAGCTCTGGGCAAAACCAGGTGGATGTTAGCTTAATTATGAAAAATATTGTATGAAGCTGTGTCTTTGGTAAAAGAACTAGAATTTCTAATCTGTACTTCCACCTGAATTACAGCCCATTTTTGAAAGGTTTCCGTGCTCAGATGGAAAAATCTGTATAGCATTCTCTAATCTTCAGCTGAAGCTTTTCTACCTCTTCTTCAGTCTCCTGCCTTTGCTGCCTATGCATCTCAGAAATAGCAGAAAACAGGAGTTGATTTTTCTTTCACTAGTGAAATTTCAGCAAAGGAAAATATCTGAAAAATAGCTATTAAAATTCAGAGGCACAGTCTTCACATTGCTTGACCTTTTCTGTAAACTCTGTGTGTGTACATACATGTATATAAAATATTTATGTGCGTGTGTATGTCTATACCCACACATAAATTGTTTGTGTAAATGACATACATGCAAAAACAGTTGCAGGATATGCATTTTCCCACATTTATATATTTTGACCTTGTCAAGTATCTCACCCAAAAAAACCCCAAACCTCAACAAGAAAAGAGTTCTTATTTCCTGCTTATTACTCCGTTGCAAACTTGCTCCTTTTCAAAAGCGTTTTGCTTCTTTCCTCTCAAATGGAAAGCAGTAACAAAGCCTTTCTACAGAACAGCAAAATGTAATCCTAAAATTTTCAGGGAAGGCTTTTGAAGTTACTAATGTAATAGCGTGCTTATCCAATTTTTAATGTTTTGGGGGTTTTTTTTATTCCAAAGTGTCTTTACATTATTCTCATCAATTACAGATTTAATGTGCTCGTTATTTTTTTCCTTGATGCACAACGTCAGTATTTTAGATAACTTATGTTTTCCCTTTATTTTAGAGAGAATTCCTAAACGTAACCAGATTCAATCCCAGAGCTACTCAAATAACATAATTATGCTAAAGGTGGAACTAGTTCTCTTGCCTAAAAATCTTGGTTTGATGCAATGAAAGCTACGTAGTAACTTGGGTCAAGGGTGACAAAGAAATAGTGGAAATACAGAAAACACTGGAGAAGGGATGTATCTCAGAAAATCCAAAGTTTTGTTACAATGTATTCAGAGTGAGGCACCTTGATTTTTATTATTTTTTCAAAAGAAAATTTCTAAATCTTACAAGAAGAATATAGAAACCCAAGAACAAAATATTTCACATAACAATTGACTGATCCAAAATAATTTCACAAATACATTTTAAAATGTTTGTCTTGAACAAACCAAACCAGTATATTTTTTTTTTTATTGATTTACCAAAATAGTTTGTGAACTGGAAAAAGAAGAATCAATATCTATGCACACCTATTTAGATACTCAATGCCCAGTGTATTTTCTCATACAAGAAGCGCTTGGGATATGGCAAATTATTTTCCTTTTTTTGTCATTCCTCTTTATTCTTACTGCTTGACATGAAGGCTAAACTAGCTCATGGCTCCATTGAACTTGGTGCCATACCATGCGGAGTAAGATGTGGATCCTGTGCTAATAAGGTTTTGAAAGACTTAAGCCAGAGCATGTCAGATTTTACAATTCATTTCAGTAAACTAATTGTTGCTCATTCTGTGGTTGCAAGGAAAAGCATTTAAGTTATACATATAATCATACATATTTCTTGATCTAGAGGCTACGGGAATGAGGCCTTAATGCTGTTTACCACCTTGGGGGACATTAAAATGATGGGACTGGAAGGGCTGTTTAGATTATAGGAATCTAATTATACCCAGAGGAGAGAATACCACAGCATTCAAAACCAGCTGGTAGGGGAAATCTCCTGTGGATCCAAATTACTTTTTTTTTTTTCAGTTAAAGAATAAGCATCTTTCATTAGCTCAGCAACTAAACTCTGACAGTTTTAAATGCAGTTCATACCCACTGAAGGCAGGGGGTTTTGTATTGAGTGTGTTCAGATGTTTATCTCAAGAAGAAAAGTCCTTGATCTTATTTTCTTTGTGTTGGATCTGTGCAGTGGTGCAGATTTTAAATTGCAGATCACATTACGTGGTGCGTCTTAAAATACCTATTCAACATTCCTCTCCACAAGCACTTCTTATTTGTTTCTTCTCAAATTCTACTGTGGCAGCTAGGTGGAAAGTCTGAACGAAAGGTGGGAGCTTGCCATAACTGTCTGATTGGTGTTAGATCAGCTAGGAGACACCTAAGACACTGGACACTGTGCTCTAATTAAAATAATAAAACGTTGTAGCTTTCTAGGGGTATCTAAAAGAAAGGAGAAATAATGATTTATCTCCTCTAACATGTTAAAATATTTCTGATTTGCTTTTAAACCTTACAAAACTTCATTTGTAAATCTAAGTAACCAAGCTTAGGTTTAGCTTTGTTTTTGAACACTTCCCAGGCTTTCTCTTGGGACAACCACTGCATTTTATCGTGTGTGTTTGTACATGTGCATAGATATGGATACAGATTAAACGTCACCAATACCTAGTTCCCCAGGTCATGGCCTGCTTAACAAAATGACTGTTCAATCTGGGAGTGCTTTCTTTAGGATAGGGTTTCTGCCGGTTTTCAAGGTAAGACAGAACAGTCAAATATTTATGAATGTTACAACATTCCAGATTTCCTTTCCAAGGCTACTTGAGGCCACTCAAAGAAGTAAATCTGTCCTGGTGATGGAGACAAGCTTCATTTGCACGCTTCCTTTCATCTCTCTCCAAACAAACGGTTCATTCACACTTCCTAGGTCAATGGTAGCAACAGTGCTTGGTTTCTCTGTGGAATGAGCAGGACTGATTGTGGTCATTTACATGATGCTGGTCTATTATTGAGTGAGGAAAGGATTTGAACAATCTAGGCACATGTTCTCTTTGCTCTTCTTTTCATGCATTTGATATACTCGGATGGACCGGTAATCATTGAGACCCTATGTTTACCCTGGAATCAGGTGGACTGGGCAGCTATCTTCCTTGTACAACTGCTCTTCTGCAGATGTCTCTCCATTAGAAATTACTCAGGGACTTTTCCCTAAGGCAGTCACAAGCTACTGCAATGACTAATGAATTCTGGTTCCTCTGTACAAGGCCAGATTTGGACCTGTGACTTTGAGCTGAAGGATGACCTTTTTAGTATCTCTCTGGTCCTCCCACCTCCATGCCTTTCATGCTTACATCGGTGCTTTCTCTATTGCTTAATGAAGTGACAACTCCATCTATTTCATAGTCATTTTTCTCTTAACCTCCCACAGTGGCTGTCAAGTTCAGTTTGACTTTGCTGCAGATGGGGCTCTGTGCCTAGAAATCTCTTTCTAGCCCTAAAAATTAAGTCCCTCAGCTGCTGCTAAGGAAACTTGGCTGGATGATGGGAAACTATCATAACAGGGCTGGAAGGAAACCTTCCTCCCAGCTGCAGAGAGAGAGACGGCTGGTCTGTACCTTCTGTTTCAGACTCAAAGCCCCATCCCCCTGTCTCCCGCTCCCTTGTCCCTCTCCCAGCCAAGGTCAGGCTGGCAGGACCAGGCACACACTGCTGTCCTCCTGATGGTGTGATGTGAGGATCCGTGTGCTGACCTAAAACAAGTTGCCTCTGATTTTGACCAATCCCATGTCAGGTTTTTGTGTTCTGGCCAATCATTTGTTGCCATTTCTGACCAATCCTGTCCAGCCATCCACCCCTGGAGAGTATATAATAGGCCTAAGTAGAGGCAGATGTGAGTTTGCTCTGCTAAATGCAGTGCCAGAATTTCTGTGGGTTTGGGGCCTTGTTTTAATCCTTCCTGATAAGTAGCTGTCAGTGTCCCATGCAGTTATGCTTAGTGGTTCCTTGTTAGCTTTTCTCAGCAGGGGCGGCTCCTGCCTTGGGGAATGCTGGAGACAGCTTGAGCGGCTGTAGTTTTTCATCTCCAGCACTCATCTGGAAGGCACCTGCTGCATCAGGCAGGGGAGTGGAGCAGGGTCGTGGGCAGATGGAAAGTATGATGTGACTTGAGAGCAACCCATGTTCTCTGGTGAAATCCCAGGTGTAAAGAGGTTTTGGTTGAAGCCATGAGGAGAACTCCCATGGATGTCAATTCTGAGAGTTCCACATCTGACACATTCCTCAGGGAGAAGGTGGCCAACTGTGTGTCACATCAGCTTTAACAAGAAGTGAGCAGATGAATGGTGGTGGAGAGGGACTATGCAACGTCACCTCCTGGCCTGCCCTCTGTGGGAGCATGTCGATGAAAGCAGTGAAGTCACCTCTCCCCGGAGGTGTCTGATGGATGTTACAGCCAGGTCTTGGCACTAAAGAGTGAGTTGGCCCTCGCTGCCCAGTCTACATCCCCAGCTGAGGCACGAGGTAATGTCTTAGCCAAATGTTCGCTCAAGCACACCGTGGCTGCTTAGCTTCTCCTCTGTGAAAGAACTTCCTTCCCTTCAGGGTATTCCCTTGATTTTTAAAAAGTCAAGCAAATATTTAAGAGTGGATTAGAGTCTAGCTCAACATATCCATCATTCACCATCAATTATCCAGGTCATTAATATGATTACGCTCAGCTCGGGACTTCTCTGTGTCTGAATGTACCAAGAGCTAGGAGGAACTAAAGGTGGAAATTTATAGCAAGAACCTTTCCCTCCCCCTGCCTTATTTAATGGCACACAGGCTTTGACCTAAAGTGTAATTTTCTGCAACATTTAAGGCAGATAAAGTGTCTTTAGCAGCCAAAGGAAAGCTCAAAGGTAACATTATCTAACTAACAAACAGATGGAGGATTTAACATTCTTGGTAGCTGAAATTTTGGACTCTGGCCAAACCATGTTAATGGATTTTTTTAGCAGTCGTTCTTTTCCTATGAAAGTGTAGAGTGCAGATTAAAAATAAAAACAAAACAAAACCAACCAAGGGAAACATCTAGCAATATAGGCAGGAGCAAGGAAAGATACCAGCTTGATCATGAGCAGTGTAGGGGAAAAAAAATAAAACTTTGTGTTTCAAAAACTGGGGCATGGCGTGTAGGCTTCAATTAAAGAAATAAGATAGTTCACTGCAGAAGCTCCAAATCTTTGACTTAATGGAGGAGACAAGCCTGTTGAATAGTAAGAGGGATCATCGTTCACCGTTAACTTTGCCTTCCTATGAAAACTGCAGACAAAGATGTCCTTTGAAGAGCTCTTGTTCCTATTGAGTTGCAGGAAACAAGGCAAAGTGTAAGCTCCCTGATCCACAAACATGTCTAGCTCCTTGTACACTTGTGGCAAGCCCTGGTGCTCCCTTATGATCCCTGGTATTTTGCTGTGTGCTAGAGGATGTTCCCGATTACCACAGCCATAAGCTTTCTTGTTCCATAGCGTATTCTCTCTGGATTCTAAACATGACAGATTGGGCCCTGAAAAAGCTATGTAATGGAGACCACAGAGTTTCAGAGACAAGAATGTGTTTTCCAGGAATTATTGATGAAAACTCTCTGGTGTACAGAAGGCAACTGAAGGGGTGTAAGCCCTGGGAAACCCTGATAATTTGCCATAATTTGGATCCACCGAATGCTATCATTTACTGTTGTGAATCTTCAAAACCATGTGAAACTTGTGAATTTTTCACAAAATGTCTGTATTTCATTATAATAACTTTTATCTCAAAACTTGTTGGGTGAGTTTTGTTGTTATGCTTTATAAAAATTTCAGTCTTTCTAGCAGGGAGCTGGGAACTATCATGTGGCTGAACTGATTATGTTATTATAATCAAGAGGAGTAAAGATGCTAATTCAGAGGATTGGGTTGAACTGTCAGGCACCTCTGCAGAGATCTGGAACCACTCCTTTCACAAAGAAAAGAGGCTGATGCTGGAAGGTTGGGAGGCATTTGCTTTGACTAGCCTTGCTCTTTTCCAAGCAGAGGTTTGGGAGCAAATGGATGACATTAACACTCTACGCTGATTACAAAATGCTGAATAAATCATACAGAGGTCTAATTTCACCAGATCTCATTACCACTGGATTGAACTTTTCACTAACTTGCTTGTCTCGAGTGATCTGAGTCAGCATATCATCTCTGAGCATCCCAGGATTTGAGAATGCTGGAAACAGCTCTGGTTCCAAACACTGGCGCTCAAGAGCATTCTTACAAGTCATTTTCCAGCAGGCAAAACCTAAAATATTACAAAGAGAGAGTCGGAGGCCAGCAGAAACTCCAGCTGAGAGCTCAGAGCTGCTCCAATGCCAGAGCATCCATCTTTCGAAAGTTTAATGAGATGAGTTTCCATCAGGCACTTTCACAAGCGGGCCACCAGCAGTGGCCTTGGACATGGTGTCTCACTCCCTGTGCTGTCTGGACAGCAGGAGCTGTGGTTCAGACCTCAGTGAGAAAGCAGGATGGTGAAAATTTGTGAGAGCTAATTAAACGAGACAAGATTTTGCCTGGCAGGGATTCATGCCAGATATACTACATCCTGGGAAACCATTTCAGGCTTTGCCATAAAGTGCTTGCAGAGAGAGAGGAGGACGTCTTGCCAGACTTCACTTCAAATATAGTAGTACAGCTTTTCCTTTTCTTTTTTGGAATTGGTATGGTCATAAATTATCTGCTTAGCACAAGGTTAAACACAGGACAGTGAGAGCTGTGAAGTCTCACAGATTAAAGGCCCCAGCGTAAGCAGGGAAATGGTCATACATAATGTTATCAGGCCATGCTTTAGCTGAGCATGCAAAGCATGCTCTGAGAGCTCAAGACACGAGCATCAGTCTCAGGAGATCTATATTCATGTTCCTGCTCTGCTACTGGTTACCTGTTGGTCCCAGGACAAGTGTTTAGCTTCTCTATGCTTTGGATTCCCTTTTGTAAGTAAGGATGGTACAATTCCCTCCTCTGCTGCAAAAAACATTAATGCCACACTAATGTTTGGAGACTGCATTAAAGAGAGTGTCAGTGATCTAAGCAGTAATGCTATCCTCCCATGGACACCTCCCCACCAGCAGCTCTTAGCTCTAACCTGGAGGCTGCAAGGTCTTGGGTAATCACCCCAGCAATGACTGGTAGGTAAAACAGCAGTTCATTTCTTCATGCAGACCCAGCCTCATTTCCTGACTCAAAGAAGTTTTCGAAGTAGCATCATCAATCAAGCACAGGTGAAAGAACAAGCCATTAGCAGGAGTTTGGTCTCTGCTCAGATGCTCCAGCACACCTGCGGTGTCAGATATGCAGTGCCACAGAGGAAAACCAACTCCACAATGGCTTTAGAAACAGTACCGGGACCTGAGGAGCAGATGATGTTCCCTCAGAGCTCCTTGGGTACAAACCAGGGTTTCTCCAAATCTGGCCTCTGGGTTTATGCCTGCATTCTGAAAGTGGGAAGTGATGGCGTTTGTTTAGGACCATTTTCTAATGCCTTGATGGATCTGTGACTTAGGGAGGATTCACATACGCAGTTCTTAGGCTCAGAGCTGAAGGTACAAAAAAATCTAGCTGATGCTGAGGAATACTTCCATTGCAGTAGTCAGTAACTGAGCTTTCCAGAGAAATGACACTAATATAGGTAGAGACTCTTAGGGTTAGATACTGCTTAGCAAAGGTTGGGTCAGTTAGAGATATATCGTGGTTGCACTTATGTAATCTGGGTATTGTTTCTGTGCAGAACTGTATTTATCATGTTCCTCAGTTAACTCCAGCCTTTGGAGATCACTGTGCATCCTAACTTTCTCTGTTAGAGAGTTAGAGTTGCCTTTGTTACTCCATTTTTTAATTCACCTGTTTCTACATCACATATAATACAATTTAGTTAAAGCCAGAGCTAAAGAGAGCCTGAGAGCCTCTTTCAGAGAAAGAAATTTGAATTCTTCTCAGTACTTGAGTACTTCTGAACTATATTTCAGAGGGAGCAGGAGCAGGTGTTGGGGAAGAGAGATGAGTTCTGAGAATAAAAAAATAGAGAGGATTGGTCTGGAAGAGTAGTAGCCCACAGATGTGTTCGCTGATTCATTGGAAATTAAAAGCAGATATAACAGTTTGGGGAAAAAGTTCTGCAATACCAGGTCTGCCTCTGTGTACAGACACTTACGGAATTGTTCCCCAGTTCAGGAAGGAGAGGTTTTGATGTTGTATGCCAGTCCAGTCTCATCCAGCTCAGATTTTAGTCTCTTGTGGGCAGACATCAGTCGTAAACAGATTGGAAAACTTAGACACTTTTCTTGGAAGGAAGCGTAGGGGTTTTTTTGTTGTGTGGGGTTTTTGTTGGGTTTTTTGGGGTTTTTTTTTTTTCAATGCACTGCTGATTTCAAAGCTGTGTGGTTTGGGCGATAGCCCAGAATTCTTGGGTTTCTATTCTCCTTGTTCATCTTATAAAGCATAAATATCGTATTTCCTCTACAGGAAAATATATACATAGTTGTGTATCTCTGTATATAGTACATCTGCATTTGTGTGAATGTGGAATTGTTAATCTTATGAGTTTTCAGGATCAAGGTACTGGATGCTGAATACAGCAAAGCAGCGTCATGGAAAAGAAGCTTGACATTGGAAAGGAAACTGATCCCTGCTGTGGCAATCCTGTCCTCGCATCTTACTTCTGCCACCCCAGTGGCACAGGCTGACAAGTGGTCTTTAATGCTGTTCATTAGTGCTGTTCTTTAACTGCTGTCTGTGGGCACAGGCCACAGATGGAAGAAGGCCATGGCAAGAAAACCAGGTGCTGAGGGAGCTGTTGGCACTCAGGAGAAATTCTCTACCTCGTGCATCAGCACTGGCCATTCCCCCGCACGCCGTCGGGGGTCGGTGAGGTCCTTTCTTTTGTGGTGATTCAGGAGCCTGGGACAGTGACTAATGGTTCAGTAGCACACTTTGCAAAGAGACTCGTTTGCTCTGATGTCCTGGCCAAATTCTTTCCTGGAAAATTGGATGGAATGCATTTTCCCTGCAGTTCCAGATGCACAGAATATTCCTTGCTGCTCACCATCATAGACTGTCAGCTAGTCAAGGTTAAGGAAGGCTGTCTTTTCTGTGATCAGCTGAAGAGTTCCCTGAATATATCAACTATAATAATAATAACGTTTAGAGACAGTAATGGAAAGGAAGCTTGGTTTGCTACTGCATAGCAGTACTGTACTCAGGATCTTTTGATAAAGAAAATATGTTTATTAGTTACTGAAAGATAGTCTCATTCCTGTCTTCATTTACAAAAGAAGCATGCTGCAGAGACCATATTGCAGTTCCCCATAATGAGTGAAAAAATTGTGGGATCTGGTGTTTCCCGTAAGCATAGTATTTACAGAAAAGCTCTATTTTCAAGAGAAGCAATACATGCAAAACTTGCTGAATCTCAGCTGAAAACTGAGCTGAAATATCTTTCCTTCTTAGACTGTGTTCTGCACTCAGAGAGGGGCTGGAGTTGGGCTTCATCCAAATGGCAGTCAAGTGATCAGAAAGCGGGATCGGTGAGTGATGGGGCAGAGGGTGCCCAAGCATGGGTGTAGCGTAACGCACAAGTGCAATGCAAACACTCTCACCGAGCTCTTGCACTCAGAGGTAGACTTCAGATAACGTGTTGACAGCATCAGTCAAAGAAAAATAAAATTGCCAAGGAGTTGTGAAAGGCACTCTCTGTTGAAATAAAACGGTGTATATAACCTCTGCTTTCTGTGTGCAGTCACAGTGACATGGGATGGAAGGGATGCATGATAATACCAAAAGAAAATCCCAGCAACTCCAGTCACAGCAGTAGTGATACTGAAAACAATAGCTTAATATGGTTCATTTCTATGGGGATTTTACTTCTAAGGTTATAGTTCAAAGCCTTCTCTTTCTCGTGAGCAAGTTGCATTGCCTGTTGGTTCAGGTGAGGTGGTATGCAGCAGCAGCTCCGGTTCAGCTATGGTGTGGTGTGAATTTAGGCCACTTAACCTCCAACATACTTATGCTTTGTTGCCTGCAAATCTGGAGAAATGGTTATTTATTGGTTCCAAAGTTAACTGTGTTACTGACCAGCGATGGGGGTTTCCTGGAATAGGAACGCTCCATGTTCCAGTTACTTTTGTACAGCACCAGGAGATATGATTGGGCTATGGCTTTGAGAAACAACCACAGTATAAATAATTTTTTTTTAAATTGCGTGGCTGCACATTAAACAGACTTCTGAGAGCAACTCTGCTTATTTCAATGGGACAGCTTTCTAATTAGCTCACACTTGTTAAGTAAGGGTCACAGCATTGTACCCTAGTTTCTGTCCTTAAACTGCTTTGAGATCTTTGGGGGCTGCACAGGAAATTATATTGCTATGTATAATTTACAGGGTGTTGTCAGTTGAAAGCTCCTCTGCGTTTTGTGCGTCAAGCACCATTCAGGCCAGCTGGCAGTTGGCTCAAGGTAATGATACCATGATAGGAAATATGGTCAGATGTTGCCAGAACTATCAGACAGCACATCTGCCTGCTGTATGCCAGGATCAGTGCTGAGCTGCCAGTACAGCTGTCTTGGGTAGAGATGGAAACATCTTCCAGTGTAGGTAATGTGGGTCACAGTTCTTCAGAGACACACAAGCAATGTCTTCAGCTGGCATCAGGGTGTTTCCACTATGCTTTGTCTTGTTCAGGTCAGTATCACTGGTAACAGCAGTAATATGTGCTAGGTGCACCCAAAAATGATCAAGTCTGTGGCAAACCTGAAATGCTGATTTAGTCTAAAGGGCATTTCCCTCAAAGCATTTTGATGGGTTCTGTTTGGCCGTTGGCACTGAGAACAGGACAAGTGTAAGGCACTGTGAGTGAAAGCTGCTTTTCATAGAGCAAAATAGCTGTTTTCTGCTGTTATGCTGATAATATGAGTTCCCAGTAATGGTTGTTAGAATAATACTGCTGGCAGAGTGAGAGAAACAGAGAGACAAGAGGGATCATGTTTCATGGGCCATAAACTGGGGCACACTAAAATAATCCTCTCAGATATGGTCAACTGAATATGAATCCGTGTAATCTTGAACACACTCTGCATGAACTCAGAATTAATCATCAGAAAAAATGAACCCGTGAACACAGAGCTAGATGTCAGGAGGAATATTTTGTTCTCATGGTGAAATATTCAAGATCAACTCATGGCATTGTCCTTCAAAGAGCATCATAAAAACTTACCCAAAAGATGTCATTATGAATTATTTGCTGGAAGCCTGACTATCCCTTGCTCAGTATATTATGATGCCATGTGGCATTTATTTTCCAAAGAGATCAGAAAGTGCAAAGTCTATCATTAGCTAAAGCTCAGCTGGAAAACAGTGATGTTTTTTCCCTCTGATAGCAGCCTTGGGCCCTCTAAGACTGATATTTCGTAATCCTTTGAATTAATACTTCAAACAATTTGAAAGGTGAGCTTTGGTTCTAATACCGACAAGTCTGTGGGTCTGACATGTAAAAGCATGGAAAAAAGAGGTGTCTGCTGCTCTGGTGGGACGACTTGTCCTTGATGTCAAGTCAGTGATGAGCATTGTGGCAATGGTGGGAAAGGCAGTGGTCACGGTATCCTGAAGTTCATTCCAAAGTTCAGTTGTCAGTAATTTTATCAATATACAGGCATGTAATGGGACAAATAATGTCCTTCTGGAAGGAAAGTGGATCATGCTTCCTTTAAAGATGGGGCAACAGGGGCACAGACCAGTTACTTTGCAAGGAAACCAAGTGAGTGTTTCTTGAGAGAAGCAGTCCCAATATCTCAACCACAAAGAAAATACTTTCAAACAGAGTTTTGATTCCAATTTTTTTTCCAAAAATAAGAGAAATTTTGGAGCGTTTCTGTAGGATTCCCCAACCCTTGGTCCATTGTGACTTTGAATGCCTGAGACCACTGTACAGATCTCTTGACTTACCATTCTCTTTCTGGAGCCCCATGATGTACCTTGAAAAGGAATGAGAGAGGGGAAAGAAGACTTCTTAATGTGCCTTGGGAATTCACGACAGATCTCGAATCTCTCTAGGAATGTTTTTCTTGTTTCACTCCATTGGGAATTGGCTCTGACATAGTAAAAAACATTTTCAGAACAACTCCCTTTCATTTTCTTGGCCTCTCTATTGCTCTTGTCACTGACCCAAAGCCTTTTGATATTTTTTTTTCTTTTGACGTTCTTGAGCTAATTGGCCTCAATGAAAAGTGTTTTGTTTCCTGCAGAAACTTGGCTGTGAGAAAAACTGTGGAGGTTGGGAGAAATCTGGGACAGGCCAGTGCCAAAGGGCTTATATAATAGCCCAGAATAGTCAGCCAAAATATAGTGTGAAAGCTTTATAGGTGAAGTTTGGTGGGATGAAAAGTACTGCAGGATTTGGACAAAAAAAATGCCAATAGGGCCGGCAGTGGATTTCTTATTTCAGTCAAGGATGATCTCAGCTTCATCCAGTGAAGGGAGCAGATAATTACTGAAGCGGATAATTATTGGCTGAATTCCTGCAAGAATGCGTATTCTCTTAGTACTTATTAACATGGGCCTCTGTCCCCCGTTCACGTTCTGCTCACCTCTAAATACATGTGCTCTGGAGCTCTGTCATCTTCAAACCAGACGAAAGGACCACAGATTGCACAGGAGATGGCTTCTCAGCATTTTTCTATTGACTTCAGTGAGCTTCTGATCAGACTGGACACAAGGGGAAACTTTTAAGTGTTGTAAGACTAAAGAGCTAGGCTGGACAGTTACATAGCCCCAGAAGTGAATTTGAGTGCTTCGAGTTGAAGACAGAACGAAGCAGTTTCCTCATATACTTTTTCTGTAGCACAAAGCTCTGATCAACCACCTTGAATTCAGTGGGAGTCTCATTATTGACTTTAAGGGGAAAAGATGGGACTCTATAAAGAAACTTTTTTTTTTTTGGCTCTGGCAAGCACCCATCCTGGCCCACTTCTTCATGGTCAGACATTAAATTGGCCTTAGCATGAACCACTTGTCTACACATATGTCCTTAACAGCCAGGGCAGGTCCCACCACTGTGCTCAGGCTTTAAGGTACTGCCCGTAGGTCTCGAGGAAGAGAGAGAGGCTGAGGATCAGGAATTCATCCACGTTAAGAGACCTGGGCTCAATCTAGAGTGGTGGAAATGATTTATGTCTTGTTTTGTCGGCTGAACCAGATGATTGAAGGAAAAGTTATATTGGGTCAATGCTGAACAAAAATGTTTTCATTTTCTCACCAAAACAAAAGCCTGGAAGAAAATTCAGGCTGTGTGAACTGTTTAATTGTATAATTTAATGTCTGTGTTTGTGTTCTTTTTGAAATGAAATGTATGTATATTACATTTCAGTAAATTATTTCTGAATTCTTTGAAATAAAACTGTGATTATTTTTTTGGTTTTGTTTTGGAAACAGCAAAAGACAGCATTTCAGTACTCTTAAATTCCTCATCAGTATTCCTCAGCAAATGTAATTTAGAAACTGTTTTGTTTATCTCAAAAATGAATTTTTTAGCAGATAAATTTCAGTCTAAACCATGTTCATCCAGTTCCCAGCTCCATCATGAACTCCCCGTTGATGCCTGAGACCCGTTGACTTTTCTGTAGGACTGGTACATACACACAGACATGCAGCCTGAGCTCATGCAGAGGCATAGCTGTACCCTTAGTATGACAGCTGACAGAGAGGAGGGAAGGAGAAGATGGGACTGCTTAGTTTGTCCTTAAGGAAGCTTTGCTTTTCTAAAAGTAAAATCTTCATTGGGGAGGGTTGGGGTTTTTTTTCCCCCCCCTCAAATAAAAATTCAGTATTATATCTTCCCTGTTTCCCTAAGTGATTTCTTTTGTGTTCTGTCTTTTGTAATCTTTGGGCCAGTTGCAATGATGGTTTAAATCAGTGTGACTCAGCTAACACTATTTAGCTTCTAACCCATAATGCTTCAAAACATGTGAACCCTGACTTATCTCAAGCAAATGACTGCTTCCCCTGGAGTCGGCTAAGGCTGCTGGTGTTATTAAAGTTAAGCAGGAGTCTCCGTGTTCTGCTGTGTTCAGGTTTAAACAGTAAGGTGATGACACTTCTCTCTTGCTTTTGTTATTTCTTGGAGTTGTTCTCTTTCCTTTTGGTATGTGTGGTTTAAAAGCAGTCCATCATGTTGCAGACTCTATAAACTGTGGGTTGCTTAATTTGTGTGATTCATAACACGAAAAAAAGAACCATCATCATTCTTGGTATTACATCCAGCTCTGTTACCCAGAGCATTGACCTTGACCAGCTAATGATAGGTATTTAATATATGTGCATGTGTGTATATATAGATATAAATATTCATTATGTGAGGTCTGAGATCGTAAGGGAATGATGGCAGTGCCAAGTTTTGTTCGATGGTTCAGGCCTCCAGCTGTGCCAGACTCTGGGTTCCCTTAATGTACCATTAAAACAAAACCCAGGCTTTGCTTGAATGTCATCCAGCTTTATTAAGAGAAAGATCAAGCGTAATCTTATTAAGCTTGTCACTCAGAAACCATAAGGGTGCAGCCTTGGTGTGTCTATTTGGTCCACATGTGTGAACAATTTTGACTCGTGATACTCAAACAGGGGCTGTTATTCTTTAATGAAGGCTATGAATAACAGCTACAAATTGCAATGCAAGCTTGGTGATGTGTGCACACACTCGTGTGTTAACAGAAAGGGGGCGAAGGCGTAGATTGTTTGCTTGGATTTTAACATTTTCCTTAAGCGTGCTTGAACCCACGTAACCACAATGTTTGTCAAAAATCTGTTGTGTATATTTTGAGGTTTCTAAACTTCCATAATAACTTACTCAACTTTTGGATGTGACCATGTGTCAGAGTGGACAGCTGTGTCATAGAAAACTAATAGGATCACTGAATCTCCCTCTTTTTGGTTTCACTAGAAGTCTGCTCCCTGGGCCAATATTAGAAGAGAGAGATTCAGATAAATTGTGCTTATCTGCATTGTTGCTCCTTTTCCCCAATGTTCACAGCTGGGTGGCAGGAGATAACAGTGAAAACCACTAGTGTTTATACCAGTGTAAAACCAGAGTAATGCAATGGTGGTTCAAATAAAATATTTCTGCTTGCTCGAAACATGGATGTATATAGAAAAATCTGTGTGTTTATACATTTATACAGGAAAAAAAACTAAATTGAAATTAGTCAGGATGTTTGGTCATGTGGCTGAGAATAGATCTGTGTGGGTGGAATTCACAAAGATAAATAATAATGAGTGGAATGTAGATACACATTTGATAGTCTAATTAAGAATACATTTGTAATAAAAAGAACTTCTCTGCAGACATAACACATATAAATTAGTACTTCAGAAATACGGCTTTCCGTTACTTTTGGTCAATTAAATTTAACATTTGTGAGCAAGGTATCCTTTGTGCACAGGGATGTGGAGGCTTGATATGACTGTTTACATGCACAAAGTATCTTATGAATGGAAGTATTTGCAGGATGGAGCTGATCACTGTTGGGTTGTGACAGGTGGTGTCCAGGAGAGGTGGCATATGAGCTTGGGAATGGCCACAGTTTGTATTCGTACTGCACCTTTACAGCTGAGAATCTCCACATACCACAGGACTGTTTTCTGTTCTTTTCCCACTACACAGATGGTCTCTTTGACAGATAAGATTTACTGACCCTCCTAGGAGAGTCTTTGTCATTGATGGCTAAAAACCCCCACTTCTTCCACCACAGGACCTTTAGCCAAAGGATTGTCCCTTCTTCCCAAAGCGCTTCTTTCTTCTGTTTTACTTTTAAAGAAAGAAAAAATAATAAAGAAAAGACACAGCCAAGGAATCTCCTAAGGCTTTAAAAATATTGCAAACAAAGTGTCCTATGGAGATCCTTTTCCTAATTTATACCAACATCCTTGATGTCAAAGCTGATCTGATCCATCATGCCTGGGCAGAGTTCATCCTGATTTATGACATTTAGATGGACTGAAATGGGTACTTTCTAGGCTAGTTTTCTGTTATTCCACAGCCCTGTGCATGCTTTGCACTTCAAAAGAGAGAGATCTCCAGATGTAGGTACTCTAGATTTCTTCCCACACCACATGTATCTGAGGGTCTTGCAACACTATATTAAGGAGCTTAACAAATGCCTGCAGTGTGTTCCTGCCTTCCTTCTCTCCTCAGGGGCAATAGTTTGTTGTTTTGATCTGCCTTGTTTTGTGGGTTTGCTTCCTGGTGTTAGAGTAGGCATGAATCAAGCAGCAAGCCTTGAGCTTGGAGTGTAAGGTGGGAAGCAAGTCCCAGTTTACTCCTTCTGAAATGCCACAGCAGCACCATCTGCACCTGGTGACCCCAATCTGAAAAGGTTTTGTGAACTCCTGGGGGTTGTTTCTCCTTCTTTGAAAGAGGGAAGGGCCTCAGCCTACAGCCTCAAAGCACTCCTTAAAGTCCATTGCCTGCACTGGCAAGGCTCACCATGATGGTGCAAAGGCATCCTTAGCTGAATTAAAAGGCTCAGGAAAGTCTTTTGGGCAGGTTTCCTCTGTGTGGTGGGGAGATGCCTGGTGTAATTCATAGGAGGCAAATTATCAAAACCAGCTTTATATTATATAGAGATATTAGCTCAAACCTTGAAAGTCATGCAGATACACTAAACTGCCCTTCCAGCAGCGCCAGCTAAAACCACAGAGCAAAACTATGTGTGATTGCTTTTAATCCATGATCAAGGACAAGCTTCGAAATGTGCTCACTGCAGTGTACTCCACTATATGGCAGAAGAGAAAGGGTTGAGTCCAAACTAGAGACCGGGTTAGATGTGTTGTGCAGACCCAGGGGCTCAGCAGCGACACATGTCAGCAAAACCAGAGGGGAGCTAAAAAGAAGAGGGGACACACCTCTGGGCACGGGTGATTCCGGGCCCATGAACTCCACAGAGGATTTGTCCTCAGATGGTGATGGAGACCTCAGTGCCATTGAGCATGCCTTGCCTCCAGTTGTTTGCGCTGGCAGGGCAGCCTCCAAGTGTCACCGGCACTGTGCTGGTTAACTGAAAGAAAAGGCCATTTCACCTCACCTTATTCACAGCCTGATTTGTGAACTTCCTGGTGTGTTTTTCTGCAACAACAGTGACATCCAGCGGTCAGCTGGATTTTTCTGGGAAAAGCGTGAACCATCGACAGTCTTAACACTGTGAGGCTTTTATATTTAGAAAGATACTGACTTAGGGAAGCTAGGTTTTGGTTTTCTTGAATTTTATTTTTCTAAAAAGTCTGGTAAAATGGCTTCTATTTTCCTATGCTAGCAGGACACTGCTCAAGAAGCGAGCTAGAAAGCGACGGTACTTTCTGCTCCAGCACAGAGTTTGTCCTGTGTCCATAAACTTCAGGGGGCCAGCAATCTGCTGAGCAATCACTGTATTTTGTGCTATGGAATCACCACGTTTTTCACTTGTGAGACATCCACAATCCAAATAAACCACCAGAAAAGGGCTCCTGGAAAAGATGAAGAAACCAGTGTAGTCTATAAAATAGTTGACTGCGAGGTCAAAACCAGAAGAAACAAGCAAGAATCCATGTCCTGTCAACTGGGAGCTTTGATTTGTGGTCTTCAAACTAATTTTCAAACAGAAAATGACAGCCTCTCTTGTAGTCTTTTGAAGTAATTTCACAGATTTGACAGACATCGCCCCCAACTAACTTTCCTGGCATGGTTTAATCTCACATGAGAGCAAGATTAAATTATTTTTTTTTATTCAGTTTAGAGCTGTACTTGTGCAAACTGGCAGAACTGAGGAGAGCCTAATGAAATGATCAGTAGGCAGGTTCAAAATAAACACAGGGAAGTGCTATTTCACACCATGCGTAATTACGTTGTGGCCACAGGATATTGTGGAAGCCAAATGCATCCATGAGGCCAAAAAGGGATTAGGCAAAACTCAGTAGTTCACCTCTGGAAGTCACTAAGCTCCTGATTCCCAGAGCCTGCGATAATATACCAGGGTCCTCACCACTGTTTATTTACAGCAAGCTACTATTTACATCCTTATTACCTGCCAGAAGTCTTTGCCTAAGGCAAGCACAGATGCTGCATTTCATAGTACTGACTGTGTCCTAAGAAAAGCTGAGGTCCTACAAGATCAGGTCCCTGCTGGGCCATGCCTCAGAAATGTCCTCACGAGTTCAATGAGATACTCTGGCATGCAAAAAGCTGTTTGCTGACCAAGGAGCTTTCCAAGGCTTGAAGCTGCCCTGAGCTCAGACTCCATCAAGTCACTGTAGGTGTTTTAGTAACCCATTTGCAGTTACCTTCTTTGCAAAGTACAAGTATGGAGCAGGGAGGTATGGAAACAAGCTTTTTTCCCTCCTACCCCAACCTTTGCCTGGCTTTGGCAAGCAGGTCCACATGCATTCCAGACTAGTTTGGGATGGCTCGGGGGATTTGCAATGGGATATGAAACACTTCACTCAGAGGCTACCTGCCTAGCGCCAGCTGTCGGGACTTTAGTGTGGTGGCTGTCCGGGGGGCCCAGCAGTGGCTTATGTGAAAAGAGCTGATAACTTTGGTTCAGATGGGAGTGTGTTGTCTACTTCAGCAAGGCTGCAAGCACACTAATGAGGCACCTTGGGGGGGGGGGGGGGGGAAAGAGACTGCATTTCTTCACCAGTTTCCTCACTGCTTGAGGTGTTGACAATCGGCAAACAATATTGTACATAAAGACAGTGCGTTTCATACTAGACTCTCTGCACTTAGGTGATCTGATGGTCCTAGGTGGTTGGGCCAGTCTCAGAGATGTCTCAGCACCCTGAGAAGACTTTTAGAGATGCTGGGTTTTCTCAAGATTTTTGTCAGACTCATCTCCTTGTCTCCTACTGCAGTGATGGGGATGGGTGAAGTTCCCAAGATTTTGTATATTGGTACTGTCCATTAGAGAGGATCACATGAGGGACACAGACATCTTCCCTGTCACACAGCTCCGTGGCTGGCACATGCCTCCAGTCACACATCACAACTTTGTGAGAAAGGTGGGTTCCCAACAACATGATTCAGTGAGGAGCATGCACCTTAAAAAAAAAAAAAGGGGCGGGGGGGGAGGGGCATAAAATCCATGCAGTTGTGACATTCTGCTGTTTGGGAAAATGCCAATAATCATCCTCCATGCAATATCTTAGACTGAGCAAGCCCTGTCTTCACTCAGTCAAATCTGGGGCCAAACAGGTGAACCTTTACTTCAGCCCTACCCATCTCATTTTCTTCCTACAAATTTTTTGTCCTGATAAATTGTTCAAGCTTATACCAGCAAACACAACAAATACATTTTAGGAAACAAAATACTTCAAATCTGTAGGCTTTGTTGTTTACTCCCCAAGAGACCTTTTCCTTATTATAGTCATGAAGGGATTCAGTTCGTCATGAGTTCATCATCAAACATACTGGTTTGAGCTAATAGGATACTGTGAGATACTCATCCACCTTCCTCTGCCCTTTAAACTTGGATTCCTGATATCCAGTGAATTACTTCTTTAAGAATATATACTGAAAGGATCACCTTCTGTTGGACCTTCTCTCTGTGGAAGACTCCTCTAATGCTATGTAAGTAAAGTTAGAACATGAAATAGCCCAAAAGGCCCCATAAACAACCAGAGCACCTTGTCCAGCACAGATCAACACAGGTCCCTCTCCCTTGCAAACTGTGGCACAACAAGAAAGGTGGGGGACAGGGCAGAAGAGGGAAGGATGGGGAGAAGGGATGGGCTCTGTGCAGTGTTTAGGAGCTTCTGAGCAGTGGAAGGGTAGCTTGGTGGGTCATCTGTCATGCCATGTCTGATAGATGCTGAAGCTAAAGGAACTATTTAAACTTACATGGTCAATGGAGCGAGAATTGCACAGAGGGCTTATGTTCTTCCCAAACCAGATATTTGAGATGTTAGAGTGAATTGCTTTGTGAAGCTGCCCGTCCTCTCCAGTGAGACTGACCAGCTTGGACTAGTCATTTCCTTTTAAAATGTCTGAAGCAGTTATGAACCCTGTTGTTGTGTTGGTCTGACACAGCTCAGTTATTGCTGTGCTCTGACACAGAGGCCATAGGAGATGCTTGGGAGGTGACCTCACTTAAGTTCTTGCTAGTGTTGTTTTTCTTAAGTGAAACAGCTGGTTTAGACTTGAAGAAAATCGAGCTTTTTGTAAAAGAAAAAAAAAAAAATCATTTTATTGTTTTCCTCATCAGATACTTAGGACGAGTGTTCTAGTGAAGGTGTGCAAAGACTTAAAAGATAGCATAGAACTGAGTGGCTGAGCCCAGGTGATGGCTCTGTATTGGGTCTGAAAGCGGAGAGTTATGCTAGCATAGCACCAGTCCCAAACTGGTAAACTCAGGCCCATCTCATGCTGAGCCTGTCGAAGGCTCTGTGCACTGCACTCCAGGCCACTTCCAGAGAGCGATTTCCAGTGTGTGACATTTGGGTGCCTCCAGAATAGTTCCATGCCCTCAACAGGAGGGATGCTTGGAGGAGCTGAGCAGAGACAAAGAGCAGAAGGGGAAGGTTATGAGGGGAGTTTATTATATCAAGGGGCAGCAAGAAAGTAGAAGTCTGTGGAAGTCTGTCTGTACTTCAGACTGAGATGCTCTGCATATAGTATTGTACTGCAGATCTCAAAGACACCCCAGGGAAACACAAATCTGTGCTCCATTACCCTGGCGTCAATCTGGAATAACCCCCTCAACTTTTGGCCCCTCGTTGCTTCATTCTCCCCCTGGCTACGGTGTGGCCTTTCTGCAGAGCATATTCTGTAAGTGCTCACGGGTGAGAGGGGAGAGAGGTGATTACATGCAAGGAAAGAATGAAGGAGAGCCATGGGAGGATCACTGGATGTTCGAAGTGCTGCACACTTTGGCCTTTTATGTTTTATTGCTTTGCTTCCCGTGACTGTCCGAAAGTGGCTATGAGTCAGTTCCTCACAATTGCGGAGAATAACAACATCAAACAAGAGAGAGAAAATGATTTCTCCATCTGCCTTGGAGAAGGGGTGGCATGATGTAAGGAGGCTATGATGTAAGCCTGCTTTACAAGACCATTGCATGTGGCTTGTACAAAGTATTTTTTAAGGCATGCTTTGGGCTCAGATGCTCCTGCCAAACAGGGGAGGAAGAAAGATCATTCTCTGCATGTTCTCCTCCCCAGATTTTTGCATAATGCTGAAATTTCCAAGTGCAAAACCATGTCTTGCAGCAGAGCAAAAGCCAGCAACCTGGGATGACAGACTTTTCTGAAAGTTGGGGTGCAGAGTTCCTGGCTTTGTCTGAGCACTCTCTTCTATGGCAAAGATATTTGAGGTAGCATCAACAGACCTAGTAGGGGTGGTCTCTGAGGCTGCTGAGTTTCTGTGGGGTGCCAGTTCACTCAGCCATGAGCTTCTTTCTCAGAGCGTCTGTTGTCCATAGTATTTGGGTGATGTTACATCCCAGAGTTGCGCCAGGGCACTCTCAGTTCTGTGCTGTGTAACTTTCTCTTTGGAAAGCCCACACGCAGCTCTTGATTTGAACCTGAATACCAGCATCTAGGAAGTTTTTTTAATATCTGTTTTGTCTGAGGTGTGGGTAGGGATGCATTTGGGATGCTGATGATATGTGAACTGCATGTCTCATCCTCTGGCATGGAGTATAGCTCATGTTTTTCATTCTAACTGGGGGAGGAGGGGGGGACACTGGGGTCCTTCCAGCCATTCGCAGAAAATTCTCCTGCTGGATCCCCACAAGCATTAATTTTTTTCATGTTACCAGTAAAGTCTAAGATCAAAATTTTCAGGTAGTCCTAACATCATACTTATCGCTAGATGCTGCATATCACCCACCTAATGGTGTCACCTGGTGTCATTCTTTATACTCTGATAAGACACTTCACATTAGAAGGGTACTCAGACTGGTGGAAACTCTTAGATACATCTAGATCCAACCTGCAAAAGAAAGATCTGTGCACAAATCCAACGTTTACTCCTTGTCAAAGTGCACTCAAGATACTGATTCAAGGCAATCCCTACCACTAGAGTGAGATTTCAGGAAAGTAAGTGACTTAAGAGGAAGGAGGAGCAATCCTCTGGAACTGACAGCAGTCTAAATCTGAGTCCTCGTGGGAAAGGATGAAAGAGCCTCCAATTTTTAGAGGATGATATTCATTAGCAAAGAATAGCTGGATGCGGGGATAGAAGCAGCTATGATGCTGGAGGAAGAGTGGAAGGGAATTTAAAATTTGGAGAGTTTATCCACAAAACTGATTCCCCGTCATGGGTCTGGGACATAGGCCATGGCAGGAAACAGTAATGTGGGAGGTCATGTGGTTCCCCCCAGTAAATTCATGCTGCCACCCAGAGACCATTGGATTAGAGTGGAATGCTATAATGGAGAAATTAGCAAATTCAGATAAAATTCATTGCCTGAACTGTTTGCTGTAGCTCCTTACTACAGCCTTTCCTTGACACATTTATCATTCAGCTTCCAAAGTACTCAGTTTGACCATTCTTAGAATAAGAGAAATGGAGGCATACTTTTGGAGGCAGCAAGCAAAGGAAGCAGTAAGTATTTGCCCCAGCTGTGAACACGCAGCTTTCGGCATTTGCATTTTTGCCTACCCTAATTCTTGTGAAGCCTAACTACCATAAACACTGTGGTAGTGCCAAGAGGCTTGAAAATCAGCGGTGAGAGAGAAGGAGGAATAGAGACTGCTGCCTCCTGATTGCAAAGCAGCCCGAGGTCTAAATGGCAACAAAACATTATACATAACGTCTGATTCACTGTGTGGAGAATGTAAAGAATTGAGACCTCCCGACACAGTTTACATTGGCCCTTTTTATGACTAATTGTGCAGAAAATAGCTCTGCTTGTAGTGTGCATGGAAACAGTTCAGGTTTCTGCTGTGTGTCAGCTAATGGGCTAGCAAGGCTTTTTTAGCACAACTTCAAAGGCTCTGGCAATGGAGGTCCTTTGTGAGGGAATTATCTCCTGCTCCTTTGTACCCCTTTATCCTTCTAAGCCATGGAACAAAGAATTGTGAAACGAAGAGACAAAGTAATTTGTAGTAGATCTCTAGACCTAGATAAAGTACATAACATTTGCTTAAAAACATTTTTTCTGCTTCTGTCATCAAATCAAGGTTATATTTTTCTGTGTAGGAACACCCAAGTTCATTTAACTTCTGAGGGATGCAACCTTATGCTTAGGTATGCTATTGATGGGGGTTACCAGAATGTCTGAAATGGTAAAGAAGAGCTTTAGTTTCTGTGGTCAGTTACAAAATACGTGGCTGTTACTGTTGGAATTGGCTGAGAAGTGTATTTCTCTCTGCCTCAGGATATTCCACTAAGAAAGGAAGAAAATGGATTTTTTTTTCAGCAGTGTGTGTGCGTGTGAACGTGCATGCTTTAAGGAAACCATGTATTTTTCATCTTTTAGTAAAAAAGCAAAGTGGTTTATTCTTTCTTTCTTCCAGTAAAAAATGAAACCTTGGGGAGATAAGTAAATGCATTACATGCATATGCTTTGTGTAGTCCAAAGCACAGTTTTTAAATAAAAATAAAAAAGCAAAACAGGGATGAAAGGTGTTTGATTAATGTTAGCAACCATGCTGTATAACATGTTCCTCCAGTGTCTCCGGATCCTCTGTCTCAAAAAAACAAGACATGAGTGAAAGGAGAATAATCTTGGCCTCATCAAATTTAATGAAGAAACACCCCCCACATGCAGTGAGCCATACTAGCCACTCCACTGCATTTGTGTTCAAACTACGAAACAACTCTGTTTAGCACTGGGTCTTGTCCTCAAACAAATCCCTTATCCTTAGAGGCTGAAACAACTGCATCCACACCTTTTTTTAAATCTTAAACCATTAAGAGAGGCTGTACTGCACATCTCCATGCCCAAGTACAGACTTTCACTTCAAGTCCTTATCTAGAGAATCTTTTATGTCTGTTTTCTCTCCTCTTCCCATACTCTCATGGATTTTCTGACACAGTTGGTGTTCTGACCTCTTGGATCCAGTTTTCATCAGCTGTCAAGGTAAATTTGGTTAATATTGCAGGAATAGTTTATTCAGGTTTAGACTGAAGAGGGAATAGTGATGAAGAAGCAAGAGCATTCCCCTGTCTCTCTAATCTGTCTTATATGTCTCTAGATGCACTAACTTTTCAATAATTATACTTCCTTGATTTTTTTTAATCAAAATTTCCAGGCCAGGCAGAGAAATTTTTAAAAGTTCTTAACAGAAGCATACCCCCCCAATATATATAAAGTTCATTTTTTAATATCTATAAATAAAAATTAAATCCGCTGATATTACAAAAAGATCTGGCAATTATTACATATTCTGTTTGCACATATGGGCAGCTAGAGGCAGGGATTTGATGTTTTTTACTGATGCTGACCTTAATTGTCTCTAATACACAGGTTAAACTGGTTTTCGTTTCATGCCATAAGCTGTCAAAAGTATTATATTGTCAATATCTAACAAGTGAATGCTCATCTCAAGTTGTATGTCACCAAGGAGAGTCATTTTATGTAAGAAATTTCTCATATAGAAAGTTTTCCTGGATTTTAAAACTGGGAAGGATAACGATGATGGATTTAGCAGCAGGAGGCAGGACAAGACATTTCTTCCAGGAATTCCTTAACCCTGGAAGTACAGCAATGACACCAGAGTGTTTTCATGTTTCACTGTACCCACCTGCACTGGGCCTCTTAAGTGCCACCTTTTAACTCAAACCTTCCTCTTCCACATATCTGTGATCCTGAGGAGCTCCTTGCCATGGGGATGCCATGGATCACTGTTGGGAAGATGTCTGGGTTGGGTGGGAAGGCTGCTGGTCTGAGCATGCCTGTTTTCAGTTTTTCCATCACTGAGGTAGAGCATGACTTCAAGTTGCTTGTAGTGTGCATAATGAAATAATGAGTTGTCTAGAAGAGTTTTACTGTGACGTAAGATAAACGGGTACAAAACCAATCGTAATATGTGAATTCTGACTGAGCAGAGAAGGTAAAACAGATTGAAGTCAGAGCTGGTCCACATAGAAATCTTGCAGTCAGTTGGGAAAGATGGATTAACAGGGCAAGCTGATGGTGAGATGGGTGGTGATTTTCCCAGATGTACGTGAGATAATGCAAACAGGAAAATCTTAAGCAGAATCTAACGGTAAAGCCTTGCAAAGACCTGCTCATGCTGTTTCCGAGCAGTTGTTAAAGCTTCAGGCTCTGTTGATGTGTGTGGAATGGAGAATTACTTGGGAGATCAGCTTGAAGTTAGTTGTTAGTTTTGATTTCTTTTGGTTTGATTTCTTTTCTCTTGGTTGAACTGGGGCTTTGAAAATATTTTAGTATGTGTTGAATTGTGGACCTAAAATGAAATAACTGTGTTCACACTGAGGTTTGTAGTGAAGATTTTTCATTTATTCAGGGATTTGGAGTGTGGTGGGGTTTTTTTAGTGGAAGCTGGTACTCTTTAGGAAGGGCAAAATTAAAGGAATAAGCTTCAAGTTTGGAGCAGAGGGTAAGGAGATTTGTGATATGGAAATTCAGTCCCTGGTCTTAGAAGAGGTCCTGGGGACATTCATTCCCCGCATGGGTAGGTTTTATATTTTATAGAAACCTCCTCTGTTCCCTGTAATTGCAGTCCAAATCTGACACAAACTCTTGGACAGCTGGAGGACAGCTCCCAAGAAAAAAAGAGGTATGGCAGAGGACTGAAGGGCTTAGGGTGTCTTACCCTGTGGAAACACGCATCTCACCACACTTACGTTTTTCTACTGTCGTGCACAGCAGATCACCAGTCCAGAAAGCTAGCAGCTTTCATCATGGTCTCCACACAGAGGGCAGGACCGGGAAGTCCAGGAGGTATCACGTTTTGGTCTTCATTCATCACTTGAAGGGACTCACGGGCTTTGCTGAGGAGCTGGCATTGACAGTCCTACCATTTTGTGGATTGGGAATCAGAACTGTTGCAGTTACTTTTTTTCCTGGGTTTAAAGCAGTTAAAATTGGGTTCTTTTGTACTGTCATGATGTCAAAGATTTGCTGGATTCAGATGATTGTTTACACTAAGAAATCTCTTGGCATTTAAGACTCCAGTTCAGGGAAAGTAGAACATTGTACCATGGACTCGGAAACATCTCTAACTTTGACACCTTTGATTTTGGTTCCTAAGTGCCACTTTGCCAGTGACAGAATGGGGACTTTTGTTTGCCTTGGCCACTGCATAAAAAACCAGGATATGATCAAATCTAGTTAATCACTCACAAATGTCTCATTTCTTGAATCTCTGAGGGTGTGTAACACATTTTTGGGACTGATCTCTGCTCCTTTGGCTTTTGTTATAAATAAGTTAGTCAGGGGAAAATGAAATTTGGAGTTTTCTTAAAAGGAAGTGGAGGAATCCTGGAACACACTAGGGCTCTGCAAATGTACGTTTAATCATTTAAAGAAAAGTCTTTTGGCTAAAAGCTCTTACCAGTGCTTGAAAGTTGCACTAAAAGACTACATCATTCCCACAACTGATGCGAATTAGCGCCCTTGTTGGCAGTGTGAGCAGAGAGATGCAGACTTAGTGAATACCGGGGACTGAATTACTCTCAAATGCATAGCGACTGTGTGCAGTATGGGTGAAGTGTCCTAGGGGTGACTCTGCTGATGGTTATGCCAGCTCCTTACACAGTGGCATGCATGGAGAGAGGCTCAGCCATGTCCTGCCTGCCTTGTTTTTTCTGTGCAAAGTATTTGGCTCTGCTATGGAGCTGAGCAGTTCCAAACATCTCCTGCAAACACTTACACTGTGCTTAAGGCAAGCACACACTCTCCAAGCAGCAGCAAACCCGAGGAGTGCAATTTTACACACGGCACGTGGTGGAACTCCCTGCTGCAAGATGTCATGGGGCAAAAAGTACATGGAGGCAGTGGCTTAAGCACATTTGTGGTGAATTGGTCTATTCAGAGCTGGCAGTGAGATGCAATGACCTGCGTGTAAATGGGGGTCACCCAGCCATGCAGAGCTGGAAGCTAATGGACATAATGGAGGAGGATTGTTCTGTCCTTTCTCAGTGTCACTCATGTATATATTTATATACCTTTAACATTCACCACAAGCTAGAGTTGGAGACAAGTTACTGGGCTACACTGATTTTAATAAACCTGTTAGTGGTCTTTTTGACTCCTTACTCTATATGTTTAACCCATCCTGAAAACAATGTGGGACTCTGACAATAAATTGAAAGCTTTGGAGGGATTACATTGCCTTATTGAGTCTGTACCCAAAGCCCTTTGAGGGCTCCCATTGACTCCAGTGGGATTTGGTTCAGACCTCAAGTATATAGGACTCCCTTAAGTAAACTCTTTCAAGGCCTGTACGCACTGCAGTACTTACTGGGCTCTTTGTTACTTCTGTGAATAGGAATGCGACCTTTACACTTATAGTGAAGAGCCCTGATTTCCAGGACTAAATCTTCATGTTTGGGGAGAGATAAGGTTACCATCCCAGCTCCTCCCATCCCTGCCATGCAGGTGGCTGAGCAGTTGATGAAGCAATTCCTGAATCACTGCCATTTTAGGCAGATAAGCGCTGAGCGTGCAGTACAGCCGCTTCAGAGCTTCTTCATAAGCAGATATCCATGAACGATGATGGACAGGGTGGACATCTGGGGTTGTAAGTTTTTCCAATTCATGAGTCAAAGCCCTAGTAATATCTTTTTGCCACTGCAGGGTCATTCTGATATCCTTGTTAGAAGTTTATTTAGTCCATGCACATACTAAAAATGGACACAGTGGAAGACAAGACCAGCAATTCATCTAGGCTTTCTTTTATCCACCCAGTCCCTTGGCCACATGAGGGGAGGGAGGGGTAAATAATTTGGAAGAAGACCATATCAGGCTGTACACTGTCTCTTCCTCTGGCTATTGCCAAAGGCTGCAGTGGGCTACATGGTAAATAGCTGAGTCTGAATTATAACAAATTGCATAACATGCCTTTCTTGCTTTTGAAGCTGGTCTAGCTTCCAATTACCTTGCCTCCCAAACCTGTTGTTCCAACAGGAGAAACTGGAGTGAGAGGAGCAGTTTGATTGACAGTGCTATTTTCTACCTGTATTTTAGGTCACTTCCTGGGTAACAACACTGTGATTGATGTACTGAGACAAGCAGGATTTGAAGTGGAGCACACCCCTCCTGGACAACCAATTGGAAAGTAAGCAGCTGCCCACAGATTATTAATCACTTTCTCTCCTTTTCTTTTTTTTCTCCCTTTTTCTGTGACTAGGCAAGATTATTGCATTAGTATAGGAGGTGGATGAGGGAGTGAGGAACCTCCCTTTCCCACTCAAGTTCCAGACAAAAAGTGCATTGTAAAGCATCCATTGTGTGAGTTTGGAAACATATGGAGCCTCAGTGACTGTTTTTTTCACTTGGGGACATTATTCATGTCACAGCTGCTTCACTATACCAGATCAGAAGTGCCACAGTTTCTTTCTGTTTTCCAGAAATATCTCATTCAGCTCGTTTTCCCCTATAGCTGTTTTGTCTTTTTCTCTCCATGGGGTTTTAGTTGCTTCCCCATTGCAGGGCAGTAGACTACCACCGACTTCATTTTTCAGGCCTCTCTGTCGGGCTGCTTTTCTTCAGGTGGAATTTCAGTTTTGCCTGAAGGATTAGATTTAACGTAGCACATGCACCTTGGAAAGTGTGGTGGGTAGGTAAAAAGCGATTCAATATTCCCTGAGCTTCTCCATCTATCTGATCAAGTAAAGCAAGCAAGATGATTAATTACCAGGCTCTTGGCAATCTTCATTAGTATATGATAAAATACGTCACAAAATTGTCCTTAGTTGGTGAAACAGACTTCCTTCCTCCCCTAGACTTTTTTCTGGTGATTTAGATGAGGTCTCTGTCTAAAGATATCATAGACAATAAAACTGTGAGGGATGTTGAGAGACCATCTAGCTTTGCAAAATTAACCTTTCCCCTGCATTCTGCAGGTAAAAATTGGTCAAGATTGCTCTGTCATAGGATTGTTATCCTCATTAGGAGAAAGTGTTAGCAGCATGCTCCTGTCCCTGGTGGGCAGACATGACATGGTCCAAATACGAGGTGAGTTTCAATATGGAGGATTTATCGCAGGCCTAATAGACCATGTCTGAAAAAGCTATGTTTAATATAGTTGGAAAATCCAGCTGATTTAACCTTGTTTGTGAAACATCCACAATAATTCATATAGAATATAATATGGCTCCACTGTACATAAGTGTCTTTGACACAGCATTTATCCTAAATGCCTCTTGGAATATGTTGAGCAATAAAAGCACAGTCTTAAATAACAATGGGTAAAAGACAAAGAAAAAGCTCTCAAACACAAGGAAGACCATATATTCAGAGAAGATTTAAGAAGCACTTTGGCAAGGGAGGAGAGTCTGCATGGCACAGGGAGGAGCAGTAAACACTGTAACTGACTGGAGCTGGAAATTTTGGCTAAAATCAACAAAAATGCCGGTGTCTAAAAATACAGCAAAACAGAAAAGCCAAACAAACTATTCCAAAACAGCTGAGGTATACTGTTCCTAGGTTTTGACAAAGAAACTTTCCTCTCAGGGAAGCAGGCACTTCCCTCAGCAATTTTAATTTAGTTGAAAGTATCATCTTCCCATGAAAAGTATTTCAACTGGAAATTGTGAAACTATTAATTTATTAGCTGTTTGCAAGCCCTTGAGAAGAAAGATACAGTAGTGTGAGAGATGTTCAAGAATAGTCTCTGCTCTTTATGGTCTTGGGATATGTCTATACACGTCATCACAGACTTGAAATAATGTGATGGGGCAAGAAACTTGAAACAAAGCCACTGCTTAATGTTGACTTACTTGCAATATAGGGCACCTCTGTGTATGCATTCCCTTACCTTGGCAACAGTGTCTCTTGTTCATGACGTCTTCCCTAAAATTGTCAGTCCCTGGGGAAAATGTACTTGAAAGCAAGTGGACTTGGCCTGCCGCCTAGAACAATGCATATGTCCTCAGTTGAATTATCCTACACTTGGTAGCTTCTGTTCCCAGCTCCAGACCAGAGCATTGGGCAGATTGGTCCCTTTGTCTGAACTAGCACCCTAATTCCAGTGCAGTTTGTTCTGAACAGTGAACATACCAAGCCTTATTAAAGGGTATGCTGTTTTGCGTGAGTGCTGGATTGAGTTGAGAGAGAGCATATAGTTGTACTTCATAAAGATTAGGTGCTCTGTATGTTTCCCTATGGTCTGATGATCCAGGCAGATCAGCCAGTCTTAGATGAGAATACAGAAAGAAAAATAAATGGTGTGGTAAAGAAATGCAGAGTTGCTACAAAATTGCATTACTCAAGGTGCAGAAACAGTAGAAGATTATAGAAAGTTTAAATACAGAGAATTTAAATATATTCACAGGAAACAGCTTGCTGCCTTTAGAAAAAAAAGAGACTCCCAGACCTGCACATCAGGGACTGTATTTTCTTTGTCCTACAGCAGGGGCTGTAGCCATCAAAAGTGCTTGGGGCTCCCCCTTAGAAATGAGGAGGCTGCTGCAAACCATTTTGTCTCTCTTTTTTTAGAATAGCTTGTATTTTATGATTTCCGGGCGAGCTGCAAAAGACAGTCGAGTTAAACAGTTATGACAAAAGTTGAAAGCACAGCCGGTTAATTGTTGTGCTGTAATTGAGTCTTAAGGAACCTTGCATTTTTGTCTACCCTTCTTTTTTTGCTCTCCTCCTTCCTTTTTAAAAGATGAAATGAAAACATTTGAAAACAGCTAAAAAGGCCCAGAAGAGGAACCACTTGGGGATAGTGGCTATACTAGCCACATGTATACATAGAATCAACGAGTAGAAGCTCAACAAATTTTGAGCTGCTTGCAAGCAAAAATTGTTTTATGGTTTATAGAGATGCAGGTGTTTTCGTCTTGATTCTTGTGGAGCCATACATGAAATAAGAGGTATTTCTTTCCTTTGCTGAAACCCAAAAGAGACATTTCTGCTTTACTTCCAAATAAGTTGCATAAGGGAGTCAAGCCCACTTCGTTGCATTCTGGCCCTGACAATTGAAAAATTGGATGGTGTTCGGGGAAGATCAGCTGGACTCCAATGTAGGGATTGGTGGGGGTGGACAGCACATGGAAAAAATGCAAAGGTTGGAAAAAACTGAAGCAGCTGCATGCTTATGTTTTGGCCAAGGGAATTCAGAAAAGGATTGTTGTGGATGGATTGTGCACAGAAGGACGAGGAGGAACAATTTGAGCTGGCACATAAGAATGTTTGGAGGTATATCATATTGAAACTGGGGGTTGTTCTGGCTGAATATCAATGATTTCTTGACAGTAATTTGCAAGGACAGTCTTTCTCAGGTTGAAGCCCCATTATTTGAAACTATGAAAGTAACTTTAGCAAAACACTCATGCTACATCCTACTTACTACCAATGCTGCCTTGCCAAACAAGCAAATACTATTTTTCTTTAATAACTTTGTTCCTAGAACAGTATGTTTATTATTATTATTCTTGAAATGATTAGTAGTCTGATCTTTATTGTTCAATAATAATGAAGCAGTGGTAGCATAAATAGGTGGGGTAGTCTGGTATGACATAGTGATGCCAGCAGGGACAGGGAAGTGATCTTACCCCTGTACTCGGCACTGGTGAGGCTGCACCTTGATTACTGGGTTCAGTTTTGGGCCCCTCACTACAAAAAGGACATTGAATTACTCGAGCGTGTCCAGAGAAGGGCAACGAAGCTGGTGCAGGGTCTGGAGCACATGTCGTACGAGGAGCGGCTGAGGGAACTGGGGTTGTTTAGTCTGGAGAAGAGGAGGCTGAGGGGAGACCTCATCACCCTCTACAACTACCTGAAAGGAGGGTACAGAGAGCTGGGGATGAGTCTCTTTAACCAAGTATTAAGCGATAGAGCAAGAGGTAACGGCCTCAAGTTGTGCCAGGGAAGGTTTAGACTGGATATTAGGAAGTATTTCTTTACAGAACGGGTTGTTGGGTGTTGGAATGGGCTGCCCAGGGAGGTGGTGGAGTCCCCATCCCTGGAGGTGTTTAAGAGTCGGGTCAACATAGTGCTGAGGGATATGGTGTAGTTGGGAACTGTCAATGTTAGGTTAATGGTTGGACTAGATGATCTTCAAGGTCTTTTCCAACCTAGACAATTCTGTGATTCTGTGACATTTAAGCTCTGACATCCATTTCAGTTTCAGAAAGGACAAGAGAATACCTTTTTAGAAAATAGCTAGTACTGTTCCTGTGTATCAGAAAAGCCTTGGGAAGAGTGAAAGGTGACAAAAACCAAAGCTATTGCTTTCAGTTACATACAGGCTGGGTAAAGCCCGAAGATTGTTGGCTTCCTCTGTCCAAAATGCTAAGCATGGGTTGGGAAATGGCTGCTCTTTAAGCCGACCAAAATGAATACCTAGTATCTCGCGTTTCTGTTGTCTTGTGACAGGCATAAATCTGAGCCAAGATCACCCTTTCTTAAGGTACTGGGGAAAAGTAAAGTGAGACCTTGGCAGGCTGGAAGAGATAGCCAAGAACTGGAGGGGTTTGATGGCTCCAGAATCAATGAACTGGCAAAGAAAAGTTTATATAAAGTGCATTTATCTGATGTGGAGCTATTTGGGAGCTCTCACTGGCTGGATTTCTGAAATCCCTTAGCTCCAGTTATCTGCCTGCTGGCCCACTGTTGACCTTCTTGAGCCTATTCTAGAATCTCACCAGCTGACTATTGAAAACACTTTCTTTAAAGCTCAATCTCTTTCTGTAAAAGAAACCTTCTTGTACTCAGCATGCAAAACAATGCCATAAACACTTGAGAACTTATCCTAATGTGGCTTCATTTGTTTATTTTGTTGCCTGAGGGAGTGTCCCGAATCTGTTTGTCTGACAACCTCAACAGCATTCATACTTGCTTCTTATTTTGCTGGCTGTCCTCCTTGTCCCCAGATAAAGGCATTGGAAAATGAATGGCTGAATCAGTATCTCATTGCTTTGCCCTGAAATAAGGCAACTTTTTTTTTTGTGGGGCTTCTGCCAACTGGCTGTCCCTTCCTCTTTCTGTCTTCAGAAAACAGAGTTGCATGCTTGGAGTGGGGAGAGAGGAAGAGATGGGAGAAAGTTTCCTCTCAGATGGATTGCAGTGACTTGAGGAGATAAAGGGCCACAGCTGCTTCACATTTAATTGGAAACAGCCAAATTGCAAGATCAATCCCGGAAGCACCTGTGTCCATGATGACTCTATTGTTACTGGGTTCTCAGAATCAGCTCTGACCTTCTACCACATGCCAAGCCCTGACGTACTGCACACCATTCTCTCAGCCAGAAAAACATGCAGCACTGCTCATTTCCATCAGACTGCTCTTTCTGATATTATGCTCAATGCTACCTTCATTCAGAATGGGAGAATTCAGGACAAGCTTTTATTTCTGCCCATATTCTGCCCATCTGAGAGCTGCTGTAGAAATTAATTACCCTTCCTCCTTATGCTTGAACTTCCTGGTCCAGTTGAAGCAACTTTGCTGCTGTAACTTATTCCTTTTCTTCTTTCTGAAGCAAAGAGCTTGTTCCTTCACCTTTTCCTATAGCATCCGACAGGTGTGACCCTGGCTCTCCTACTCAGCATTGTCTCATGCTGGAAGTCTTTGCTCCACTATGAATGCTTTCTTCTTCCCCACACCCAGTCCACACAGTGATGCAGCCATTTCACTCCATCAGGTTCCCTAACCTTCACAAGGTGATATGCAGAGATGGGAAAATGTTTGACATAACATTTCCCACAGCCCCAGATCAGTAAAAGTGACAGTTCAACAGATTGCATCCCAGAAACTTATGGATGCTATCAGACCTCAGGAGTCTCCCAGTAGTTGCCAGTTTCCTTGGGATGCCCAAGAAACTTCGCCTTTCTGATGTCAACCTGGCAGGGTTACTCCACTCTGCTTAGATGTTAATGTTCAGGGTATGTTTGGGAGAATGTTAAAAGTTGTAATGAAATGAGTAGAATTTTATTTAGAAAAGAAACAAGTGAAAAAAAATTGAGAGCTGTGAAACTTTCATTGGAAACAACTGAGTTAACTGAGAAAAAAAGAAGAGCTGGGGAGATGTTAGCCCATTCTGGATCCCCATCTCTTCTGAGATGGGGAAAAATGCACTTTCTTTTTTTCTGTGGGTGGAATAAACTCCCCATTGGGATGCTGCAGTTCTTAATCCTGTTGTAAACCTTTGGATCTCTCACATGATATGAGCCTGAAGATCATGCTTCCTTCCCTCAGAAGAAAAGCAAACCTGTTATTTAGGGGGTTTTCTCTGACAGCATAATTTGCAGAAGAGGTGTATAGAGATTAAATGGGGTTCATCTGCATGCATTGGCAAATTTATTGCCTCATCTAACAGTGGAGAATATGACTACTTAATGCTTAAAATATTTAGTCATGAAAACATGCACATTACATTTTCAAGGGATTCCCATGTGCCTTTAAAATATCCTCCTTTTCATTTAATTGTCTTTGTGTGTGTAATTACCTTACAGACACAAAGTCTGAGGCAGTCAAACAAACTCTTAGGAGGAAAGAAATTGAATAAAATCTCCAAGATGGGGTAGAGAAGCAAAGTCAACTTACAAGTTCCCAGCCTTAGAAACAATTATCCTGTCACTTCCTGAGCAACATCTTGCTTAGGGCCAGTGCATCTGCATGTTCTTTAGTCCACCTTTAAAAGCTGAACACCTTCTGAAAGAGTGGAATTTAGCAACTTGCTACAAAAAAATCTGGGAGAGAGCAAGATAATTCATGGTGTTGGTGAAAGAATATGGAACAAAGCTTCTCAGGAATTTTGTGCTTGACTAGTTCTCCCAGTGGGACATTCACTTTTCTTTATAATCAGATTTTATCCTTGGCAAAATTTCTGGTTTCTTTTGAAAAAATTGTTTCATATTCCATATCATTCTGTTCCTTGGGAACTTGCACACAGGGCCACTGGGGAACCTGGGCTTGCTTCTTTTTGTTCAAGGGCAGCTTGCTTGCTGAGCTGTCCTGAAGCCAGTGCTTAAGGTTTCTAGGTTTTTTTGCTGCTCTGCAGCCCATCGGTTTTAGGAGGTCTGTGTCTCATAGTCCATAAACTATCCAATAGTCGACTTACAGCACCTTAGAGACTTCAAAAGTTCAGAGCTAGTTCTTACTTTATTTCCTAGTGAAATTTTGGAGTTCTTGTTTGCACAGAAGCAGCTGATTTTTCATCTTCTTTCTGTTTCCAGCCAACTCTAATGCAGATCTTTTCACCTAAGGTCATTAGTATAAGATGAAAATTATTGTCTATAGTTGCTAGAGATAAAGCTGATCTAAACTGCACTGAAGTCAACAACAAGGCTTCCATTGGTGCTAGTAGCTTTTAGAGGTCATTGTTAATATGAGATTGTGGCTGATTCTCTCCTGTCTTTGGTTGTCAGGAGCCATGAGGGAATTAGTAGAAAACTAAGAGTATGTTCACACAGTTATGCAGATGCTTACTATAGTCAACATAAAAAGACTGACTTTTCCAGAAGACATGGGTGTCTTAGCTGTCCCAACTAGCTTGCAGTAGGTGTCTGGCTAGTTTTAGATGACTAACCATTTTGTGAGATGAATTCCCCTCTTATTTGAAGGACTTGGACCCCATGTTCAAGTCGGACAGTGTCACTAGACACATTTAAGCCTTTGGAAAAATTGCACCATCCCCTCTCCAGTGTTATACTGGAACAGTGAGATTGTGTGAGTTTTGTATTTGTGTGTTCAGCCTGCACTTCTGTGGATTGATGGCCTCCATCCCAAGTGATATCAATCTGGGCTGAAGTGCAGCTGCACTTTGTAACAGTTCAAGGGGCACAAAGGTATCAAGTGGTATTGTGTGGTTTGAAAGATGTCGTTTATCTAAGGAAGTTTGTGGTCTGTTTGCTGTCACTCTGTCTTTGCAGCGTCAACTTACCTTACCTTCACTATCACATTGTCAGGCAAAGAGACCTCACACATTAGGACAGATAGCTTTTCCACTTCCAGAGCTGACTTTTTTTCCTTCAGCAAGAGGTCTGTGGGTTGTGTTGCAATCAGTAGAGCTGCTTGATTCAGCATGAGTGTAATTGCTAGTAATTTTGCTTGCAGGGAGCTCTTTAACATGCACAAGTTCCTAAAAAAGGAACAGGAAGAAAGGGAGTCAATGGCTTTTTTTCACTGACACTTTCACTTAAAATTTCGTCAAGAATAGTGCCTTAAAAGAAAACAGTTGGGGATACAGTTTTCTACACAGGAATACACTGACAAATACATTTTTCATCTTTCATGAGTGATCAGGTGTTCATAGGAACATTTTGCACACTTTAAATGCAGTTAGAAGCCCTCCAAAACAACATTGTGTGACTGGTGGCATGTCCAAATGACTCCTTGTGGGTGAATCTTCTTGTGGCAAGCTGTGAAATTTATTGAAACCTTTCTGAATTGCCCCCACAGGTAGAAGGTCACTCTAACATACATATGCGATCTTGTGCCATTTCTTGTCCACTTCAGTGCAAAATAGTCTCACTTTTAACAATTTGTGGTATCTCAGCCAAGACAGGTGGCTGCACACTGGCCGCAACCCAGCTTTGAGTCTGAATTACTGTGTGGGTGTCCCTTTAGGAGAACCATTGTGAAGGGTCAGACTGAGAAGCATGTATATCAGCTGCTCTTCCTAGTTAAGTGCTAGTAGTAGGAGCTGGAATGCCAAAAAAAACGAGTTCTTATAACAGGACTAGTAAATTAAGAATGGTGAATATATGAAGCACTTGTCACAGTAAATAACTTAGAAGCCAGAATACATTTTCATGTCATAATCATTGAATCATTTTTATGAGAAGTCAAAGTAAATTCGTATGTAATCTGTAAAGTATGTAAAGAGTTTAATTCATCCAGTAAATCATGTGTTGTGAATACTGCACCCAGCTCCAGATCAGGTATATTTCAGAGAAGCTTTAAGGTTTTAAAATCCTTCCACAAGTTAAACTGATCTCCAGAACCTTTGGAGGTTCACCCTTCTCTGGAGCTCCTGCTCCATGCAAGTGAACATCATGCCAATATGTTTCCCATTTCCTGGGGATTAAACTGCTGTATTTGATGACTCAGAACTTCCCAAGAAAGCAACTCAGTCACTCACTCTGTCTGAAGCTGCCTCTGGTGTCTCAGAGGACATGTCTTCTCTTGCGCAGTGATTCATGATTTCAGAGCAGAGGATCAGGTCTCTTTTTTTTTTTTTTATTTCCCACAAAGTTAATTAATAAAACAAATTTCTATTAGTGGGTGTTGAAAGACTTTGGCTTTCCACCTACAATCCCAAATGCTCTGCATTCCAGGGAGAAAGAAAAGTGGACCTGTGAATAGAAACAGGACAGAGGAAAAATGGATCAGATGCCGTATATGGATATAGACACAGTGGCTGTCAATTGATACGATGGAAGAACATTCTGAATTAAGACAATTTCCTGCAGTCGTGATTGTTAAAACTACGCTACTACAGTTATGCAATTTCAGAATTAATGTGTGCAAATTAGAGAGAAAGACTGGGGTACGGGGAGTGTCTGACAGAAACTAAATTATCTGTTTGGGTCTCCACGCTGACCTCTTGTTCAGACAGGTGGCCACATGGACAGCAGTTGTTCTGCCTGGGAAAAATTGTATCCTTTGCCACTGTCACAGACCTCTGAGACTCCAGTTGGTCAGGAGAAGCACCTGGAGGATTTACCCCATCATGGCTGCTGTGGACCTGGCTATGTCCATCTGTCTATCTCATCTGTAGCTCCACCATAGAACAGAATTTGTCATCAGCACCAAGAATTAGCCTAAATTTACACCCAGCATGGTCATAACTCCTGTTGATTTCAATGAGAAAAAAGTTGGTCCTACAGTGGACCAGCATTGACAGAAGGACTTGATTTGAGGTGTCTGCCCTTTCTACTGCCACATGGGACGTCAGATCAGCTCACAACTCTGCAGTACCACTCTGCTGATGACAGCTTGCAGAGGAAGAGATTCCTAATTTGATGCTCTCATTTGGGGGTAAAAGCACCCTGAAGCCTCTCTCCACTGACTCCTAGGACATGTGTCAAGTGAGGCATACTAAGATTTTCCTGCTAACCTGCAGCAATTCAGCTGCAAAGTCGTAGACAGGCTCCGAGTGCTTTGGTATCCAGTGCCCTGTCTGGCCACTAGATTTGAATCTCCTGTCATCTGACCCCAGCCTCACATTTCCAAATTACTCTTGCAAAAATAAAGGCAGTCACAGAAATACCTCTGTCGAGACAGCACATCCCTGTTTATGTTTGAACGGCCGATACGAATCTGGAGTCCCCAGCGATCAAAGTGCATATTCAGAAAGATGAGCCCCATGTTGTGTTTGAAGTGAGTGCAGCACTTTGAAACACGGATGAAGCGGGAATAAATCAGGATGAAGGATGTGGGGCATTAACTACTTTACATGAAATCCCTGCTGGAAAGACGTGGCCAGTGTTCCAAAGTTTTCCTTGGAGAGTGCTCGGAAGTTGCATACCAGCCTATTTGTGGAAAGCTAAACAGTTCCCTATTGTCCTTGATGTGAAACGCTTCCCAGATAAACGCTTTTCCCCCTCCATTGAAGAAAAACGATACAGCCTGTCCAGAGCTTTAACACAGAGGACTACACTGGGCTGCTGCTCAGCCTCTGCAGAGCAGCTGGTTTCTGTTGGCATTGAGCTTTACTAAAGGCTGTAGTTCATATACATGCCAGCATCATTAAGAAAAGGCTAAGTTATTGAGTGAGACTGGGATAATCTTCAAGGGTTTAATAACATGTGCCCACATCTTTGCATCTCTGAGTTCATTATACCGCTGGAATGTAAATCCCAATCCACAGTGGCTAAACAAGGTTCACATGGATCTAAATACTTTTGTGGTATTGTCTCCTCTTGATTTCTGAAGGGGAAAAAAAAACATTGCTAGCTGAAATAAACTCACGTGGTTGTCTACAAGGAGGGCAGTAAACCTCTGCTGCTGTAGTGGGTTTGGGTTGTAACATTGCCTACATTTGAGGCATTTTAAGTCATTTCAAGGAATTATTCCTAACACCCACAGAGTCAAGGCATCGTATTCCAGCACAGGGAAGATCCAGAAGTCCTTGCATGAACTTTGGACAGAAGAAGCTGATTTCTGAAATCAGAAGTGCTAAGAATCAAGGCTGTCTAACACCAGGGTAATACTGGTGGTGGTTTGGTCCAGGTCAGTAGGTGGCTATTCCTCTGCTTCTCCCATCCTGGCAGATGCAGATCTGAAGTACCTCGTTGTGTCCTCACCTCGAACTCCAGTTTGGGCACATGTGGTTTTGTTGGGTGCCTCCTGCCTTTCTACGTAGTGCCACCCAGACCAAAGACCTCTTCCCAGGAGCAGCGGGTCATTCCACTCATTGGCCTACAGTCAGTGGATGCAATAGATGCACAAGACTGGCTTTTTGCCACCATTTTGTCAAAGTAAACCCTGTTTTGCATTTGTGACAAAGGAATCATCTTTCTTCCCCTAGAAGCATGTGATTGCTAATTTTGCAGGAGCATCAAACATATGTAGATTAGGTTTTGGGTTGAAAATGAAACTGGGAAGTGCAACTTCCATTGACATTTAGGAGGCATTGAGTTTTTAACTTTGTTGAGTTTTTAACTTTGTTGAGTTTTTAACATTGTTGAGTTTTTAACATTGTTGAGTTTTTAACATTGTTGAGTTTTTAACATTGTTTTTTTTAGAAACATCCCCCTCAGGGAGAAAGGGCATAGACTTGAAAGAAAAGAGTTAACAGTTTGTTCATTTTGCAAATGCAGCCATGAACTTAGGGCGATTTCTATGTATTCAAGCATTCATACTGATAGCAATCATTGCTGAATGGTCAGCAGTTCCTACTCAAATCAGTGAAAGGCAGCAAATGAAATGCACAGGCCTGGTTTAAATGAGATGATGGAGCAGGAGACTGATTTTATTTACTACTTCTTTCACTATTGGGTGCACCGTGCCACTTCCCTCGCTCTTTACTTCCCCTGCCTTTCCAAGAAACCCCTGGTCAGTCTGTGAATGACAGACCTGATGAGGTCTAGGGGTCCTATGGGTTTTCTAATCATTGCACTCTGGTATCTAGGAAAGGGCTGAGCTCATACCTGAGCCTTTCCTCATAGAGCCTGACTCTTCCTTCTTATTTTCATATAAATAAGGACATACACTCTTTTTTGATCTCTATGCTACTTGGGATAATTCAGTTACAACTGGCTGTCAGATTGAGTCTTACTAGAGAAGGGCAGAGACAGAAGGCGTGTGTACAGGGTGTCATCACTTGATTGTGAAAGAGCATTCCTTGAGTAACCTGTGCTTCTGTTCAGAATTAACGTCTTGGTGTCAGTGGGCCTGGTGGGGCAGCCCTAAGCGCTTAGTCTCATTGTAGAGAGATGAGTCAGATGAATTGTTCTGTGGTTTTAATTAAAACATCTTATGTGGGCAGCATTTCAACAGCACGAGGTGACAGTTTTGCAGTCTGGCCCATGCTTATCTGTCCGTAATGCTCATATGGCCCTACCAGCACAGCATCTCTGAGTCTTTTCTGTATTTCTTCTCACTATCTTCATGTGAAGTTGGGGAGTTATCTTCATGGGTGGATGGAAAACTGGAGCATAAAGAATTTTTTAACTCCCTGAGGGAAGATGTGACAGCGCAGCTAGTTTAGCATTAGTTAAACTACTAACCACTGGGCGATCCCTCCCCTATTGGGATTTGATGGGCAGCACTCAGGCCAGGAGAGCTGTGAAAGCACTGGCAGCACTGTGCTGCTCCAAATAAATACGAGACATATCTCGGCCACGGCAGAGCATGATGCAGAGGTCATCTGAGTCTCCTTCACAGTGCCTGAGATTCACCCACTTCTCTCAGCACTTTCATGTACAAACGTTTCCTGTGTGGAGCTGCTTCCAATGAAAGTAGAGGATTTGTATGGGCTTTCTGTTTCTGGGCTTAGTATCCCCTGATACGTGACTGTCAATCTTGCACTTGTGGTATGGAGATGTCACCTACCCAGGATTGATCTTAGCTGCCAGGGTAGACTGCACAGCAGAAAAAAACTCAAGGGCTTTCGGTCTGACACCAACATAAATTCAGCTGTACTGTGCAGAGAGCATAGCAGAAAGTGGAGTTCCCTAGGGGTCCTTTTGGCTAAGGCAGCATCCCTATCCTGTGCTGTAAATCCAACTCTTACAGTGGGAGGTGGTTTGAGACAGAGAGGAGTCCTTACTTATTAAAATATGAAGTCCTTGCAGGAGAACTAGTAAGGAGTGATACTTAGTATGGATTAAGAAGCAGTGGCAAAAGCTGAGTGAAGTTTGCAATCATAGAAGTTGAACCCTTGCTCCTCCAGACCCTTTGAAAATTAAGTGTGTATTCCAGTGCAGGGCTGTGGTGCAGAGGCAACCTGATCCCATGAGGTTGATAGGAGGGCACAGTCTTCATGGATAAAGACAGTTCACTTTAATAATGTACACTAAAAAACCCCAACTTTAAACTACCAAATTATTCTGAGAATAGAAGAGTGATTTTGGGATAAAAAGCCCTCTGCTAGCAAAGGAATATTGGCTTTTCTGTAGTTTGAGCTGCCTCAGGAGATGTCCTAGTTTCTCAAACTGTTCCAGCTTTGCATAGTGATAAGAAGCTAGCGTGACTGCTAGAACCCATGCCAGATGCCAAGCATAGTTTTAATGAGTCTCTGACGTCTGTTAGACTTGTGATATTACATGCTTTTCAGTAGGTAGTGCGTGCTACAAATACTAGGCTGTGATACCCTCTCAAACAACTGGCACTTAGATAAAGCATTTCCAGGCAAACAAACAAATAAATAAACACCAACTAAGAAAACACACATGCACATACAATGGAGGGAGGAGGCTTCCTAACTGACTTACTGTGCTCTGGGGAGCAGCAGAACAAGTGGTTTTCATTTTCCTGGTGTTTCACTTACTGCTGTGTGGGGTTCTCTTCATGGGAGGAGAGCTGAGTTTAATCCCTGGTTTTGTGTATGTTTGTGTGTGTGTATAAACAATTTATGTAGGAGTTGGTTCTGCTCAAGCTTGTGACAAGAGCCATTTGTCATTCGTGTTCACAAAGCACACCCAGTGAAGGTTTCAACCACTGCCAGTCTTCAGTCTAATTTATTATTTTTCCTTGGCATATTAAATCTGCAGAGATTACATGAAGGACACCTGAGGATCTTGACATGTCTCTGGTCAAGGAAGCCAGCTGGCCTAATTCTTCTGCTGAACCAGCAGAAAGCCCCTGGTAGCCATGCATGGACATTCCCCCCCTTTCCTCCACTGGAAGATGACCAGCACCAAAATTGCTCCAAAGACCCATCACTCTCCTCCCCTTTTCTCAGCAGGGGCTGTTAGTAGAGGAGCTAGGTAGACCTCCATGACTCCTGGTGGCCAGTGCTAACCAGTTAGATGCAGGAGGAAGGAAGCACTGCCTTTATGCAGACCCTCCTCCTCCTGCATTTTTAGCTGTATTGGTAACTCCTTGGAGCAGGTGAGCCCCAAAGCTCCTTTGCAATGAGGTCTACAGCAGAGTTCAGGGAAGGAGGCTGCAAAGGCTCTCACCTTTGTACGGTTGAGTGCTGTGTCATTATATCCTCATGATGCACTGGCTGTATCTGTTTGTCATCGTCTCATACCCTTCACTTGTTAGCTTGCTGAGATGGAGCTCTTTGATGCATGCATAGTTTATTTCTGAGATTCTTAAATGTACCAATAAAAATAATAATAGACATTGCAATGAAAGAGAGTGATTTTTCTGAGGTCAGTGCAAATTGTCCTGTTTTTAGGGGAGAAGACCTGGACCTTGTTGTTTGTAACTAGTCAGTGAGATTTGCCCGAGTTCATTAAAACTGAATCTTTCTTGTGGCCTCAGATGCCTCCTAGATCTTTAAGCTGTAGTTCAAGGTCTAATCTCATGGTTTTCAATTAACAAACAAAAAAGATAATATAAAACCTTCTTTTCTTCCTTAAGGTTTCAGCAGCAATGTGCATGCTTCATTAATGAAGAATTTTAATTAAGGATGGATTTGTCAGACAGAAATAAGTATTTGATACAAGCAGTTTCATCAGCATGAGTTAATACAGAGAGGGAACCCAGGTGAAATCAGGCTAATATGTAGAGAGACCTTATGTGAATTCTGTTAACATTAGAGTTGATAGAACAGCATTAGACTTAAAGCAAATGGAGTTTAGAGGAAGAACTCTTCTGCCTTCATCATGTTTCAAGGGCTCTGTCCATTACTGCACAGTAAAAATGCCCACAGACAGGCTGAAGTGTTGTCTGAATAGGGTTTCTGACAACTGTTTTGTTCTTTCCTTGGAAACACTCAGGCCCTGTGATAAAAACAATGCTGATGGACTATAACAGTATTTTGGAGAAAGGCAGACTGGCTCTGTGTTCCTTTTTTTAGCTCAGCAGCCATCAATGGCTAAGCAGATCAAATGTTTTACACTGTCAGCTACAGAAAGGAAAAGTGGATTCAGTGAAACAGAGATGTGGGATCTCTTGCAGGCATGGTCGTCTTATGGCTCTTTGGTTCCACACTTCTGCCTGCTGCTCAGTTTAAGTGGTCCATGTCTCTCTCCTAGTGATAGCAGCTACTTATGTGCCTACGTTATCTGTCATCTTCCAATTGTAAGAGCCTGGACTGAAAAAGGTACTTAAGGAAGACAAGTTGCTGTGTTTGTACAGATTTGTGATCCACCCCGTATCTCATCTCTGCCAGGGCCCAGCTTCAAGACCATCAGAGGGAAGTGCAGGAAACAGCGCCAGGCATACACTGAATCTGCCCTTAGTTTAAGTCTGAAGTCAGTGAAAATGTTTTAGTCCTTCAAGCTAGGTGTTTGGTACCTTGCTCAGTCGATGTCTCTACAGAGAGTTTATTTTTAAGATGTGATGGAAAATATGGACTTCTGCAGATGTTTCTTATCTCTGGAGGATCAGGCAGAGAAGGAAAACCAATTCCCAAAGGAGATAAACTGGAAGCAGAATTCAATTTGGATTGCAGATGAGTAAGATACAGATGACAGTTATGTATTAGCTGTAATTCTACTGAGGAGTCAAAATCAAGCAGCTAGTTTGCGGGTTTTCTTTGTCAGTCAGCTTCTTAATCTTGAAACTTGTCTGGATGGCAACTACTGGGACAGAACAAATGCATCCTTGCTTTCTTTCCTATGCATAAACCGAGGTCAGGAGTGGTTTGGGAATAACAACACGAGATGAGAATAGTTTTTCAACTGAGTTAGCAAACCTGCTTTTGTGCATGGCCATACACCTCAGTGTCCCAAAAGCTGACACTGGCTAGAGAGGAGCAGAGAGCCCCAGACATCAGAAGCTCTATTTACTTAAAATGGAAGTAGGAGACAAGTTTTGGTGAGTATTTCTAGTTTGATTGTGGCAGCTGGGGGAGAAAGAAGGATTTGTCCAGCCCTTGACTTGCTTTCTGGGCACTGGAGTCTGAGTTCGTAACTGCTAAGATGAGATGGTGGCATTCAGTCACCATTGTCCAGTTTCTCAGACCTTCCCAAACCACTATAAATGCACTGTAGACTCAGAACTGGCCCAAAACCTAAGCCCAGACAAAAACTTTGGAAATGTCACAATTAGACCTGAAGAAACATGGTGTTGCAGATTGGGCCAAACTGGGTAAGAATTTTATGCTTTGCAGAACCTGTTGAATGATGGAAGTTAATTTCCAGCAGCTGAGAAGTCTGCTGTGTATAATTAATATGACATCACCTTGCAGAAACATAGAAGGATCAGAGAGTTTATAAAGAGGAAACAGAGATTACATTGCCCAGTAATAAGTCCACCATTGTTCTTTATTAAAGCAATATATATGTGTTTATTAAAAAGTTACTAAAAGGAAAGAGTAATATATTTATTCTTGTTACTAATGGTTTTCAAGCAATAACAGAAAAAAAAAAAATGCGTGGAATAAAGCTTGAAAATATTCCAGTTCAATAAAAATGCAACCCTAAAGTCTTCTTTTGTGGTGTAATACCATCACTTTAGATTTCATCAGAAAGCCTGTGTATTCTTGGCAAATTTGAACAGAAGTAAGGATTTCCAATCCAGAGGTAATGCTGATATTCCAACATTTGTTTCTGTCCAAAATCAGGGAGGCAAAGCAGAAATATTGAAAAGTCGTTGCAAAGTCAGCATTCAAAAATTTATTAGAAGACACTGAAACATTTCAGTTAACATTCTGTGGCAAGACTTTCAGTGGTACGTGGACATAAAGGAGTTGAAATTAGAATGTGAAGCCCTTTCTCTCCTCTGTGAAGTAGACTTCCAGAACAAACCAGATGTCCCAGGACAGCTGTATAGCTGCGTGCTCCCATGTTGAACCAGGATGCTTGAGTAGAAAAAAGCCCATCTTGATCTATGGGATAGGTATTCTGTCCAAGGAGCTTTAAATATAATTTCCGTAAGACAGTGAGGCACCAAAGGCAGCTTTATTATGAATATTTTGCTTAAACCAAACTACCCAGGCAGAAATAGCTTAGCAGTAAATTGTTATGGTGATAGCAAGACAGGGAAGATTTAGGGAATAGAGTCTGAGGTGAGGCTTTGTGTGCCATGAGCAGAGAAGGTTCTTATTTGCTGTTAATGTGGGAGATGGAAGCAAGACTGGACAGTTGACCCATCCTTCCTCTGGAGGGACAGCCCATCTTCTGAGACAGGAGTGTGCAGCTTACACGATTTACACTAAAGATGCATGAACAAAGTATTATTCAGTTCAAGAATTGAACCAAAAAGTTGAGAAGGGGGAAAAAGTTTGGAGCAATCTGAAGTGGAACATTTTGAGGACATTTTTGAAGGCAGGGGTTGGGTTTTGTTGGTTTGTCATTTTTATTTATTAGTTGGGTTTTTCTTTTTAATTGAGATCAATTTTTAAACAAAAAAGGCCTCTTTGTAGCGTTTAAGTCTTTGAAAACAGAATACTAAGAAAAATTAAAAGCTTTGTTCAGAAAGTGCTGAAATAGAACATTTTGAGTTTTCTGAAGTAAAAGAATTCATATGAAAATGTGGAAATGGAACGTTACAAATGTTTCAGCTGTCCTCTCTTTTTTCAGCAAATTCAACCTCTCAAGTTGCAGAAAGCTTGCATTTCTTCTCCTGTGCCCTAGAACAACTCCACTTCTAATGAAATGGAATAGATAACAGAAGTTTTACTCCCTTCTCTTATTTCATAGTTTCTCAACCTGGGAAGGAAAACATCACCATCCATGGGAATATCTTGACCTTACAAGCTTTTCACTTCATTTATGCACAGGCTTGAGGGTTTGCATATATATGTGTGCATACTGAGGACCAAATTCCCTTTCAAACTAAGGCCACAGTTCTTGAACAACAGTGATTCCTCCCAGAGACATGGTCTGACATGGATTCTGAGTCCAGAGACACCATCCAAGTTTGGGGTGGACCATAATCTAATTTACCTACTTCACCTAATTTAACTGCTCATGAAATGTAGTTAAGTCTGGTGCAAAAATGAAAAAAACTTTGTTTTCAAATTCTGTTAAGAAGTGGAAATGCTTTAACTTTAGTGTACAGGCCTAAGACAACTGCATCCGGAATAAAATAAGTCATTATAATTAAGCCAATCAGGGCTTTCACAGATACTCTCTTTTGCTGTCTCTTGAGCCCAAATTCATCCTCAGTAGTTTACGGCACTTACCTGAAGCAGCTCAGATAAATTAGGTATGGGGAGAATCTCATTCTCCAATCTCTTCTTTGGAGTTACTCTCTTTTGCAGCAAAAAAAAATTTTACATACATATATATATGCTTTCATCTTGAAGGAGATGAACTCCATGACGATAGGCACTGGTGTCCCTTGGTTATGTGAGAGACCATGGTCTAATCCATACTTCACATAACTAGTAAGAGGCCCTGTAAGCTATGCTGGGGTGGGTTAGGATTTCTGCCTGGTTTTCTGTTTTCCTTTTGTTTGCTGCTTTCCCAAGAGCTTTGAAAATCTGAGTTTCATCCTAGCATGGAAGAGAAAAAAATGTAAAACTTCTCGTGGGACAGGACATTCTGGTGCCCGTCTTGTGGGTGTGCATGACTGGTCTCTCTGAGATGCGTAAGGAAAAAAAAAGCAAGAAGCAGATGTCTCTGTGGCCTGTGGCAAGGGGAGCAAGGATGCGTGCGAGGGACTGATGAATTCCTGCCTTGACAAAGACTCCCAAACTGGAATTTATGAGAATCCATCTATAATAAGATGCTCTTAACTTAGTGTCTGGCTGTCATCCGGGTGCATCCCAAGAACAGTGGCATAAGGATAAAGCTGACACATCTACATTCCTTACTATCACCACAGCTTCTCTCTTGATGAAACAAAATCTTTCCTTGTCTGACAGTTCTGAAAATTGAAGCAAGAAAACCTCAGCGATGATGTTGCTGTACTTGGAAGCGCATGCAAAGCATGGCAGTATTCTGAGCAAAAGTTTTCCATTGCTCGCACTACAAAGACAAGATGCAAATAACAAATTGGCAAACTTATATTTTAGAAGATTCTGCACATATCTGAGGGAACAGAAATGTTACCGCAAGATTGCTGAAAAAATAGATTGATGATTTAGTTGTGTGGAAGATGTGTATGGTCAGCAAAGGCATGTCCTTTCTCATGAGCTAAAGCAAGGGCAGATTCCTGGCCCTGCTGAAGCCCAGGGGATGGGACTCGCCCCAAACATTATTAGCATTACTCCAGCAGGGTCAGTGGGCAGAAGCAATAGTGGGGTCTACTCTGCCTGATGCTCCCCTTAGACAATTGTCAATGAATCGGTGGTTGCGAAAATCCCTGTTGATGGACGAGGTGCGGTGCAAGGTGTAGTGTTAACACCACACAGCTTCCACCTGTGGGGAAAGGTGGGCTATTCACAAGGGCTATTCAGAGAGGGAATGAAACATGGATGCTCTGATACACCCTACAGGGAGGTTATCACGCCTGGAGATGGTCACAGCCCTCTGAGCTGCAGAAATTGGATACCTGATGTGAGGGCTAGGAAGGTGCTTGCCTGGGCAGAGAGAAAGGCATGGCCAGATTGCCAGGTGGTTTGGGGTTGAATGAAAGTGGGACCTGGACAATTTTAAGCCTGGCAATTATGAAAATAAGGCATTACAGGACTTTATGATGTTAACGTCATTTTTCTGACCAGATCCACTCAATAACCCTAGCAAATCCCAATGATGAGTCAAATCGCTATTGTCAGTGCCAGCACAGAGCGACACTAGAGACCACAAGGCAGAGAGAGAAATGCTGAGACAGCCTAATGGAGCATACAGCTCAGCCTAAACTACTTGCGTGTTTTGTTTTGTTCTTTTAATTCTCAAAAAGAATTAGAAAAGGATGGCAAATTTCATCAGAAGTGAAACAAAGCCACAGGGGTCTGTGTGGATTAAGCATTTTCAAGAAATAGCAAGAATAAATGTTTTCCTGTTTTCACTCTGTTTTCTGTACCTTAGGACCAAGCCACGTAGGATATTTGCTGAGACTCCCAAGTTTTCTTATTTGGACTCTGTTACTTTAGAGAATTTATTTTGTAGAACTGTGCATCCCAGAGAAGGAAATTAAGGTCAGAGATGAGAAAAACCCATCTAAGGGCCTGAAATACTATTAGTTGCTCAAAGACCACCCTGTGTGGGAATGATAGATTTAAAAATGGGTGGAACATCTAGGCCTGGAGTTGTATCAAGTTATTAATGAAAAATCTCTGAGATCTTTGTGTGGACCAAAATATTTGGGTGGTACATTCTCACTCTTTCTTCAGAAGAGGCACTGTGGCCTCACAAACTGAAAACTAGCCCTGCTTTTTCTGTGGCTTTAAAAATAGCTATGTATTTTGAAAAGCTGTCTCAGCAGTAGTGAAGGAGTTGCAAGAAAAGTGTATTACATCCCCATGGTTTTATACAGTGCAGCCATGCTAACAGAGTGCATTGAGATTGGGACCAAAGGAAAATCATGAAATAGTCCATGAAACGATCAGTTGAATCAAATAGTAAAACTTCACACAATGGAGAGATCTATTGTCCAGGTATCATACTGCAGATGGGAGGTTTTTGTCTTTTTTTTAAGGGGGAAAAAAGTCTAGAATATTAATAAACTCAAGTCCTTTGTATTAATAAAATTTTTACTGAAATCAATGGAAAAGTTATCTTCTGATAGGAAGTCTACCTTACTCTGAATTAAAATATTTAAATATTCTTACATTATAGTTGGATTAAATATCCATGTTTTGCAGGATTAAAAGGTTTGATTTTACTTCTGGTTGAATGTCTATAGGATGATGATCAGATCTGAAAACAATCACATTTGAAAACAATCAGTTTTAAAAAATTTCTTTTTTTTGAAGAAGCAAGCATACATTGACATACAGCCTTCAACAGTCCCTCCTAGGTCTTGGGGTAGTTATTAGTGGTACAGCAATAATGGAACAAGTATCGACCAAATGTAATATGCAGTTGCCACAGTGGAGCTATTCCCCCTGCGTCGACTCTAAAGTACAAGCGGTTAGTTTATAACCCTCTTTAGGTTACAACATTTTAACGTTTCTTCAGTGTTTATTTATTCTCTTCCCAAAGAATGTTCTGAAATATCAAGTTTACAACCTGTGGCTCATGTGATGGTAGTGGAAACAATTAAGCTAGAAGCTTTCAAAGCCACCACTGGGATTTTGATGCCCAAACTCATTAATTTTAATAAGAAGTGAGCTGCCAGTCGTCTTAAGTGGTTTCTAAAATCTCAACCCATAAAAACACCTCTCTACTGGTTCCAGTTTACTAGGAGCTCAGAGCAAGGTAAACACATATAACAAAATAGTAGGTGTTAAAAGGTGGAAAGTATGTGTTCAGATGTCTCTGAGACCATTGAAGGAACTAAATGACGGCCCCAGCCTTGAGCTGAGAGATGTGGGCTGATGTGGGGGCTGCTCCTACCTTCAGCATCTCCAGGAATTACTGACTGATCAGAACATGAGACACAGCTTTGGTGGCAAGAAGAAAGTCAGTGGAAACAGAAATCTTGGCAACAGCTCAGTTCCAGCTGTAATGATCACATTAGTTGTCTACTTTGGGCTTTCACATCTGCTGCATGCTCCTGCCTTCTTAACATGCTTCTGCCCACCACAGCCTTGCGGCCAATGTAGTGCTCTTCTCCCCGGTGTGCAGATGGATGGCTGGGTTGCAGGAAGACCTGGGTGAATTCACACCACACAGTGAAAAGCAGAGGTATCCAGAGCAGTACCAGAACAAGCTGTCTTTGGGCAATCTCAACCAGGTTGTATTGCCACTGCAGTTACCGACACGATGTTTGTAGATGCTTGGTCCAGGTCCTTCCTACCTGCCAAACCCATCCTATCCAAGTTCACACTGTGTTATCTTCCAAGCTGCTAAATGGATGCATTTGCATGTTGATACTTCACTGATTCACCATCATGGTTGCACAAAACTTAAGAACTCTCTGCTGTGGTCTGAGGGACCCACCCAATGCCCAGTGCAAACCTATGCGAGCCTTTCCTTTTACATTAATCTGGAGATGGCTTTGCTTCAGCCATGAGCCTATGTCACAGCCCAGGAAGCCTTGAAAGCTTTGGAGAACACTAAGATATTCCAAAGAAAGTTGCTTCACTGATGAAAACTCATCCTCAACATGAATCATGGAAGAAAGCCTTAATGGGGAGAAAAATCCAGAACCAGCAGATCGCTCTGTGATGTAAAATAGAGCATGGAGTGAGTATGAAGGAGTTTGAGAGTCTGAATGCTAGCAAAAATATGGGGTTTTCTTGTGTCTTTTATTAATGAAAGCAACCTTAGAGAATTTTAGAATTAGTTTAAACAAGTGTCCTTCTTCTCTGTATCTGTCATATGATCTCTGAAGAACTTCATGAATGTTGGCTATGAGTGACAAAGTTACTGTAGTTTTTGCCAGTGAGTCTTGTAGTAGCAACGATTCTCAGTAGCTATTGGAAGGACCTTTGGGTGAAACATGATCAATGGAAATAGAGATGACCATCTGACTGCTATTGTAATGGACTTCAAAAAAATCAAAAAGAAAAAAAGCTGCCATTAGTAGTAGATGTGACTTTTTTGGAAGAGAACAAAATGTTCCATAAAAGAAACATGTGGTTTCACTTGCAGCACATTTTGTACATTGTCACCAATGAAGTTTAGGATTTTTTATTACTTTTTCATTAAAATGTCTTACTGGTTTCACTCAGGAGGCAAAACTTTTCACGTGGCTTTAATTGTTTCTGTCATAAAAGTCATAGCATCCGTGTAATAGAAATAGTTTTGCAGACCACAGCTTCATATTGCCTATTAATTCTCTTCCATTTTATGTGCTTACAACTCACTGGGCCATCCCAGAGACAGAAAAAGTTCCTCTCTTGCAATTAAGACCAAACAGGAATTTCTACTGTAGTTAGGGAGGGGGGGGGGAAATCACTTTGCGTCCTTACTGGTTTATTAGATTTTTGTTTCAGATATCTTAGCTCACAAATGTAAATTCATATGGCCACATATCAAAGGAGAGCGTTTGTATTGACTTTTTTCTAAAATTAGTGAAACTCTAGAATATGAAAACAATAAAAGGCCTTTTTCTGCATAGTTCCAGTCAGAAGCAAGCAGTGGTAGTATTTCAAAAAGGAATGAAGAGCTCTGGCAGCATTGTTTCAAGGTGGCTTTGGACAGGTCATTTACCCCCTTTTTTTCTTCATTTCTCCATTATACAAAAACTGCTAGAGTTCAGGAGTCACGTATCTGTTCCCAGCAGCCTAGCTATTAGACCATGCTTCTGTCATCAGTCTGGGCTTCCCTGTCACCAATCCTAACTTGGATGAACAAGCATAATTATTGTTGCAGTCAAAACAATGACTTGTTTTCCACAGATGATATCCAAGTTGAAAAAAAAAAAGGAGGAAACTAGTGTTACCTCATTAATTTAATATCAGCTTCTGTTAAGGTATCTGTTTTCCTCAGAGAAAGTCACAGTTTTGCCATTTAACCTTCAGCCCAGAGGGGGAGGTGACGTTGACCCCTACTGCAGCCTCTAAAACCTGTAAGAAGTAATTAAAATGCCAGAAAACAGCAATAGCGTATCAGCTGCCTTTTCCCCTTTTTCAGTTTAGTGTTTATTTGAAAGCTTGCTAGGAAATGCCACTGCTGTCTTTAGTTGCTGCCCCAGAGCAATAGCCTGTCTCCTTGCACACTTTCTTAGCAGTTAGGAGCTCCCACCAAGTAGTGTAGTCCTCTGCTTTCACTTCTTTTAACACAATCCCTCGCTTATTCATCAAATGTTTAAATATGTTTTGCAGTTCAAGGACAACAAAGACAAGCCCAGCCTTGGAAGAGTCCTCAGCAACAGCCCTGCCTGCTGTCCAGCTTTCTGAGCAGGTCCCACTGACATCTCCTTCCCTGAAGCCCCTGCAGATGGATGAAGAAGACAGCCTGTCTCCTCACCTCCTGTTGCCAGATAGCATCAGCCAGCTGGAAGAGTTTGGCAGGCAGAAGAAATGGCACAAGAAGCAGCACAAACACTATCGCCAGAGGCAATTCAATGACCTCTGGGTTCGGATAGAAGACAGGTGAGTCATAATTTTTATGGTCCCTGTCCTCTTCCTGCTATCTCCTAGCTAGCTGCCCTTCACAGATCCCAGCTCTTGTTGATTAGACCATAAGGAGGGTTGAAGAAAGACTAAATGGGAGAAGCAGGGAGTGAGGTGATGTTTTTGGAGCCTAATGAAGAACTAGGAGGAAGACTCATAGACACATTTGATCTAATAGTAAAGCAAAAAAAACCTAATGCTTAGAATATTTAAAATATACAGAAACAAAGACTTGTCAGAGTAAAAACAGGAAAAAAATGTCAATGGAAAATATTCTGTGTTTGCCTTCTTTCTTCCATTAATTATTTTCCAATCTTTACTGTTAGTTTTCAACTCAAAGACTCGCCCATTTTCCAACCATGCAGAATATTCCTGGGAGTTTTTAAGATTCTGACATATCTGACTTTTGATCTTCTTAAGTGTGTTCTGGCACTGAAATGTTTTAACATCTCAGACTGCATTGAAAACAGCAAACTGAGGCAAAATGAAATACTTAACTAAAAGGCCTCTGTGTGAAGAGAATGGAGGTAGACACATTTCTGTGGCCATTCCAATCTTGGTCCAAGGTTAAAAACTCCCATTCGGTGTTTGAATAAGAGCCTTCGTATTTGACCAGGGCTTCTTGATGTGTGCTTTTAGGATTCCTAGGCAATTTATTCTCCCATCTCTAAAATTGGGAAAGCTCTTAGTGCCTTTATCCAGGCCAAATTGTGGGCAGATAAACAGCCACAATGTTTGTAGTTTTCCTAACAAGTAAAAGGAATGAAATAATCTGTTGGGAACTGACTGCTCACTTATACGTGTAATGATTGTCTTTGAGCATTACTCTTATTCATATTTTCATAGCACCTAAATTCCTTGCAAATAAGATGAGTCAGAGTCTCTCAGAGGCTTCTCCTTTTGCTAAGGAAAAAAACTCCTCATATTTGTGTTTTGGGATTTTTCTTTTAATTCATTCTTTTTATTGGAGCTGTTGCCTCATTTTTTTGTAGTTTATTGTATTCTCAGGGTGAGTGATGTAAGGGTTGTTATTAAGGTGGTGCATATCAATCTTAACATACTAAGGTTATTTTGGAGGTTAATGCCAGTCTTGGTAAGAAGGATTAATGTGTTTTGTTCTTAAAGTGTGTTCAGAGGCATTTGGGTCAACATAGTTGATTGCCTTGAAGACAAGGGACTTCTCTGTCTTTCTTCTGCCTGGGGGCCACTGAGTTGTGGTGTCCCATGATGTCCCAGCATTTCACAAGGGTGTCTGGTCCATATGTGTCATACTAGTGAGGTGCTTAAATAGATCTGGTGGGAGCCTGGCAGTTAGGCACAATCCTCTTGCCCCCCTGTCCTATCTATCCAGAAAGGATATTGGATATTGGGCCTGATATGACTGTGGAAATGTGCAGCTGAGGGCTTAAAGCAGTGGTGCTTGCATAGCTTTGGCGGACTTTTGTGCCTTTTGCTGGTTTTATTTCAGTAAGAAATGTTCCTAGAAAAAGTATTTGAAAGGGTAGTTCCCCAAGTCGGAGTTAAATTATTCGCTTTCTGCTCCTGTGAGATTTCATCTGGATCAAAACCTTTTATCCCTCTACTTCCATTTCGTAAGGATGGAGATTGGGATAAAGAAACATAAGTTTCCGCTCCCACAACGCTGGTGATGAACCAGACGCTGTATGTCGCCTGCCTTGCTGAAAGATCCCAGGGAGATATTAGTGGGAGATCACAGGCCTAGAAATGAGGAAAGGCTGGAAGAAGGGAAGTCTGCCTTAGTGCTTTCAGATGGTTTCAGTGCTTCTACAGTTCTGGAGTAACTTCTGGTGTTTTCCTGGAAACAAAACAAAACAAAAAATACAAACTGTTCAGTTCAATCAGAGACTCACAACCAGCTCTGGTTTCCCCATAAATTGGATGGGGTCTCAACTTTCATAAACCAGCTGCTGCATATTGTGCTTTTGGCAGTTGGGTTTCATCAGCATTAATTGCAAGCTGGACCTTGCACAAGGCAATAAACAGTGAGTTCTCTCTAACTGGTCCCTTTCTGACTGGCAAGAAAAGAGCAGAAATGTGTGCCTGTCACCAGACTTTGTAGCGTGATCATTCTTGGGAGGAAATGGATAGGATGGCTAATAATGTGGGCAATGAAGTGTTACCTGCGCAGGAGAGTAACGTGTACTTTTATTGTGTTGCCTCAGTAATCACCAGCACTCAACAGTGAGACTGTTAGCACTCATTTTTGGAGGATAATCAGTGTACTAGCAGGTCACATTCTGGCCTGTCCCATAGATCCATTGTGCATTTGCATATACTTAAATTTGAGGCCTCTGTCTTCTATATGGACTGAGGTCTCTGCATATAGCATTACCTTGAGCTATGGCCTCATATTTCTAAATAGTTCTTCTTCCAGTTTGAGTCTCCTAACTCACCTGTTGTCATATGAAACTTGACTTATTCACCTTTGAGACAAAGTAGAAGGATTTAGGTCACTGTTACGGCTTTTGGGTGAAAGCTGCATAAAACTCAGTGTTTCCATGCGAGGTCTCCGGCATTCAGCTGTTTCAGCTGCCTTTCAACCTGAAAAGTCAAAGAGAAATATACAGGTGGAGGACAAATCCAGGCGAATTTAAACCAGATTATTGATTCTTGTATGAACCTCATTGAACTGTGAAATGGCTGTGGTTCATACAGCTCTTTTCCAAAGCTTTATTGACCGTGGATTAGAGGACTTTATGAGCCATGAAGTGCAGGGCTTTTATGGACTATGCATTTCTAGGCTATCTCATACACTTCCATGGAAATCTTGGGGTGTTTTTTTAAGCTACCAACACAGAAACAAAGGAAATGAACACAGGAGAACAATCTTAAAGGAACATCAAAGGTCTGACTCCAACCTATAAAAGCCAGGAAATCCATAATTAATGGTTCCACTAAGACTTCAGCTCACACAGTCGTTCAGGTCTGATCTGAGGTTATAGCTACAATCTGAAATGGACTCGTGAAAAATGAGTCATCATTTAATGTCACACATCATTATTAGTATTTACTTTCAGTTATACCCTGGAGATTGTCCTTTCCTTTTTATTCTGTCTTAACAGCTGAGGCATTTGAGTTGGCACCCTGAGTGGACGGTATTTAGATTTGTGTGTTGGAGGGTTAGTACCGCTGTGGAGGATGAGAAAGCTTCTGCTCAGTCTTCTCCCTGTCTTTGACAGAGCTAAGATTTGCTGATCTCCTGGGTAATTGGCTACACTGAAGGCTATTAAAAAATAAAAAATGCTGATGAAATGTGTGGTTTCCTTTCCCTTCTGCCTCCTTCCCCCAAAATCTAAACAAAGTGGAAAAGTCCTGCCTGGCTGCAGTTTGTGTTTGAAATTGTTTGTCAAAAATCAAAATTAAATGGAGATTTTAAGTAGCAGGATTTTCTCTTTAACTCCTTGATTTTACAGAAATGTGCAGATCTAAAGTCTGTGTTTGGGAGGAATTTGTACTTAGACAAAACTTAAATGCTAGCTAGCTCCCATAGCCAAAAGTCAGCTGGGGCAGTAGGGAGGGGAGGCAAAACCCTTGGGCTGGAAGGCTGCAGTTTGGCATACAGAGTGTGTTATTGTTCCTGTTGACACTGTGTTAGCTAAGCTTCCTCTTGTAATATAAATAATTAATTACAGATCATTCACTGGCTTTTCATGATGAGCTGCTCAGTTAATTAGAGTAGAGAAAAGTCTGTGACGTTTCATAGTAGTCAGTGAAGGCCAGATCAGGATCACACCTTTGTTCTAGTGGGCAAACAGTTTAAGACTACAAACAAGACCAGCCCAAGAGAACAGAGAACCTCTCCCAGCTTGGGGGGGGGAAGCGTTACAGCTCCTGGGGCCCTAAGGCAGGGTGGGAGGAAAGCTCCTGGGAAAAGGGTGGGAGCCGAGTTAGTAAATAGGAGGGTGTTTCAGGAGGTGTGAGGTTTGGAAGGAATGATGGGAGCTGCAAGATGTGAAAGAGAGAAATACAGTGGTGGGAAGAAAGAATTAGAGAGGATGTAATGGGCAAACTCAGAAGCTCATTCCCACTGCCAAGGAAGAGATCAGGGTGAAGATGGTGTTTGGAAAGACGCTGAGGACACACAGATGCTTCATTGCACAGGAAAGAAATTAAAGGAAGAGAACTGTTATCAGAAGAGAAAACAATAAATTCTTGTCCCAGATGCAAGCTCATCCCTGAAAAACCTGTCATTAGAGGGAAATGAAATGAATTCCCCCTGTAGTTGGAAGTGGCATTTCTCTGATAGCCCTGTGCTGACTATTCAACCCCTGATGAATGCAATAACATCACAAATACCAACTTCTTTTGGAAACAACAGTTATTTTAGGGGGGGGAAAAAAAAAAAAGTTATACCAGTGATGGATGAAGGGAGACAATGTGTAATAAACTGCACTAAGTGTGCCTGTATAGCGTGAACCTTATCAGTTTGAATGGAATTTAAGCACTTAACCTGTTATCCTTTCTTTCAAGACAATGCAGTGATGGAAAACAGAACTCTGTCAACTCAGACAAACTTTTAATTTCACTTAACTGCATCTGAAAGGTAAATTTCAGTAAATGAATCCAAATTGCTTCCTTTTCACAACACACGGTGCTGAAATACAGTACTTAACTTCATTAAAGAAAAGACTGCTTTTCTTTAGAGGAGACCTAGACACTTTTGAAGTCTAACAGGTAAATTGTGGTCAGATGATTTCCCTCCATATGGCAGCTTTGAGCTTGACATTTCCATCACTGGGGCCTTGTTTGTTTAAATTACTCTATCCACCTCCCTGGTACGGATACTGCTTGGAGACTACATGCCTACTGATGCTCATGGGGAGGGGGGATCACTCCCTCCTCCAGCCTGTCTCCGTGCAGCCAAGTAAGCAGTTGCCACCACTGCGTTTCTTTGCCCTGTGTTCGACCAAGGATGAGGACGCAGCTTCAGGACATTTCTAACTTGTTCTAGTGAACCTGTCTCCCAAAGGGACCACTACAGCAGCCAGGAACAGCAGGAGCATAGGTGTGTTGAAGCCCCACCTTCCCTCCCTTGTCCCACCTCTTTGCTGTTTGGGGCTTAACTGTGTTGTGTGGCCCCTTGGCTTTCCTCCAGCACTTCTGTCTACCGTTTCCTTCACTGCTCTTCTGGCAGGATTTCCTTCCCAAGGAACTTTCATGATCACAGTCCCTACCAGTGACTGCCCCCAGTTTCCAGGGTATGGCATACAAATATCTACTCATCAGAAAAATCTCATGGTTTGACAGCTTGGGTACAAGACCCTTCTGTCACGCTGAGTGGTCTCAAAACTTCTCCTGGACAAGTGCTCCATCCTGGTTCCTCAGTGGAAGCTGAACCTTTATATCTTGAACTGGCCTAAAATCTGCTTAGTTTGCCCAGTTTTTTACGAACTCTGGTGGATATACACGGGCCAGAAGAAGACTTTTTGAGCAGTGAAGCAGTTGGTCCTTCTCTCTCCCCACATTGCATGGCTTTCTCAAACATGCGCTCTTGCTTCTGTGAAGGCATTCTCAACTCCTCCTGAGCAGAGAGCAAAGTGTGGGGAATACTGCATTTTCCCCTTCTTAGTTTCTTACTGCTTCCATTTGATCCCCCTTTAAGATGAGCAGATAGCTTGATGCCTCCTTTAAACAAGCACTGATGTTGGCAATTCTTTCATCATGCCCTTTGCACAGCCCCAAGTACACAAGCTCTCCAGTGAAAGTAAAATAATAGCACAGTATTACTCAGTGCGGTATAAATAAGAGGTAAATCTCCTGACTGTAACATATGATACGGTGATGACATATCCTCCCTCCCTAGATGGTTTTTATTGAGGCTTCTTGGATTATCAGGTTGGTCAGAGTGCACAGAATGTATTAATTAAAGCTGTGAAACCTAGGCTCAGCACACAACTCTCTCGTGCATCGCAGTAATGGACGGGAAGTCCTGACATTCATGTCCAAAACTCTAGCATCTCCATGCTAATAGACCCTCCCTGTCAGCTGGCTGTGAGTAATAACTTCTTTCCCCTTGTAAAGTCAAAGAGTTAATTTGTTATCCTCCAGATGGGGCTGAAAAGATGTGCAGCCACACTTTCACCTGCTAGGCACGCAAAAAGATCTGTATGTTTTACTTTGTTCTGTTGTTCTCTATAATGTGCTGCCACTCTGTGATGAAACAAACACAGACAAACTTTAAAAAAAATAATCAAAAGCCTTGCATATTTACTTTTACTATTGCTTAAGTGTCTCACCACCAGTACAAACAATTAATATGAAGTAGTATGCAAACTCTATTTTAATGAAAGCTCTAAATACCTGAAAATAAAATAATTAGAGATAAATAACATGTACGTCTCTTGGAAACAGAGATGTAATTTATATATGGATTTCAACTTTATTTCATGAAACTAAATTCTTAATTGGTAATGCATTAGTGTTTTGTTTTTGTGAAATTTAAATCCAACATGAATATTAAATCCATATTTTTGAAGGCAAGCAAGTAACAAAATTGGAGCACACAAAAGCTAGGATTTTGGAACACTGAGGTATTTTTCAGCATTGGATATCCAAGACCACTTTCTGCTCCTTCCTCTTCAGTGCTCATTAAGATTGAAAATACAATGCAAGACGTTTTTATGGAACCTATTAAGAGCTTTCTCTTCCTTTCTTGTTTTCTACTTTTCATTTGGGATGTGTTGAGCAAAGATAGTCTATATTATATGCTTGTATCTGTCCCGGTTTGGTGTATTTGTGACTTGGGCTGAACATAGCCCTACCCTTGCTAGCTTTGTTAAGCCACCTAAGATCTGTCTGATGCAGCACAAACAAAATGTTTGCTTAGGATTCAGTTTCAAGAAGGAGCAGCTGCCAAGATGATAATCTCTTCCTCCATGATGCACATCCCCACTTGTTCCACTCTTTCTCAGCCAGCGCAGTCTCATTTCCTCACCCAGTGCCAGGACTCCTCTTGATTTTGGACAACTTTTCAGTTCCATGGTTTTCCACTTTCTGCTTAAATTTTCTCTTTCTCCAATACTCTTTCTACCTGCCCTTTTTAACTCTGGCTGCATGTGCTAGTCATGGGCCCTGGAGGAAGGAATTGGAAGGGACCCCTCCAGCATCTCCATCCTCATCCCCAGACCTCTTCACTCGCCTCCAGTTCTCTGAGCTCACCTTGTAGGAGGCTGTGATCCTACAAACACTGCACTGCACTTTGCAGTCAGTCCGTGCCAATGAAAGCATGGGCTTTTGGAGCCTACAGCCTTCAGCAGAACCCTTTTGAGATAGGGGCATGTCTCACTTGTAGCTAGCATGTCTTTGTCATCTGGCATTACTGCAGACTGCAGTAGGTAGGAGGCATAGCTACGCATCCTTCTTCATTTTTTTACCAGGAGGTAGATCTCCTCCATGTTATTTCATCATCTTTGCTTTTCCTACCATTTTCACACAGATGTGTGGTCAAGAACACTGCAGACTGAAGAAGACAGTCAGCATTGGCTCCATTTATTCTTTGCTAAATTCACAGACATCATAAAGCAGTCCAGGCTCTTGCTGCTTTCTTCCCTTGACAACTTGACAGCCTTATGGGCAGTCTCTGCAATGGTGGCCAATGCCAGTAGTGCTGGGGGCTTGTTGGGGGTGAACTGTGGTCTAGATACCTACAATAATAAGTCATTAGCAAAACCTTTCCACTTATGCATTGGATCAATTTTTTATTTCTCAGGCATCAGAAATGCACCTACAGTTGTCATTAAGCTGGAGAAAAGGTGCCAGTGGGTATAAATGCAAGTTTATTTTACCTACAGCTTGTTTTAATGTTAATATTAAGCTACCATGGTTGACTAGGTTAGACTCTATTTAAGTCTTGAGATTCCCATCCACAACTACTGTCATAAAAATAAGGTTTCAGGACTGGACCTATAGTACACAGTGTCTCCTGTGGAGCAAGGCAAAAAAGGAGAGTGCTTATTCCACCAAAAGAGTTAACACTAAGTGAGTTTGACTGTCTTCTGTGTTCATGCAAGGCTTTTTCTCCAGCTATTTTTAGTCTGTTCCAGCAGTGTATCTCACTGTGGTCTGCTATGCAAGAGCTTTGAGGTTTGCAAACACTTGTATTTCTGTGTTGTGAGAACAGAGCGTTTGTGTGTTGTTGGAGCGTGTGTTCCTTCGGCGACTGAAAGGAAAGGCAGACCGCACATGTGATCCATGCACATGTTTATTGTTGCCTGTGAATAACCATGTACAGCAAATGGGCTCTGGAAGAAAGCTTGTTAGCAGATGTCGTCATGGCCCTTCCAATTTATAAATATGAGCCTTGACATTTATATTTTCCATATCCAGGGCTTTCACTAGCCAGATGTTCTAAGGATTGGCTCCTTGGAGCCTTTAACTATGACTCCTCATGGCATATTGTCTATCACACACAAAAAACCCCAGAACTGTATTTCTGTCTCCTATCAAAGAGATAAGAAGAGAAAGTGCACTGAGTACCCTCAGGTGAAGGGAATTCTTCTAAAACTGAAACGCACTTTAATGCAGCTCTACAAAACTCTTTACATTCACTCAGCTGAAAAAGAAGTTGTCTGGTTTAACAGGCAGAGAAAATTCAATACACAGTAGCACTTTTACCCTGCTGTTTGGGGTGGGTGAAGAGTGTGGTTTGTGTTAAACTTGCAGGGCTGACTGCAGTTGCAGACACTGTAAGAAGTGCTGAGTGGGCTCATGCCCAGCTGAGTTGGATTCCTTAAACGCTGAAGTGGGTAGTAAAGCACCTGCACTCCCTCAATTACAATTCTTGATACAGAGGTTTTTCCTTTAGCAAGTGTTGTGTTTTCCCTATCGAGTGGGGTGGTTGCCAGCTGCACATTCAGACTCCTAACTTGCAGCACTACTCAGCTGACAAAATGTGGCTGTTTCCATCTTCTTCAGAGCAAACTGAATTGCTCCCTGGACTGATACAGCCAGCACAGACCCTGCAGGGAGGTTGGACCCCTGTGCACATGAGGTTTGGAGCTGTAGGGGTCAGGAGCAAGATGTTTCCCCACTACTCAGGCTATGGAAGCGGCAGAGATCCATCCATGCCATGGCTGCTCCTTGCACTGCACCCATCAGGGAGAAAAGTTAATAGAGTCATCTCAAATGCTGGGTTTGGGTTGAAGATGGGACCTCTGAAAGGACACTGCCTGCTGTGTTAATGGCTGTCTGCGTCTCTGCCCCAGGGATACGCAGATATGTTGAAGAGATCACTTACCATCTGAAAGCCAGAACAAAACTTTTTTCTCAAACACTGCAACCCTAAATTGGACTTCTTACATATTTGAGTGATCTTCATATCTAGCAGTATCTAAGCCCTGAAAGATTGCAAATCTGCTGTTCCTCAAGGTAAAGTTCCAGACTTATCAGAGCTGCATAAAATCCATAAAATGTAAAAAACTTCATCTTCCAGTGAAGGCACATGAGTTACCGTAAAGAAAAAGAAATGTCTTTAAAATTCAGTGGAAATGCAAACACACAACACTGTCAATGCTAGCCCAAAGGAAAAGGGTAAGGGATATGGGTTTGATTTCTGGTCCTGCTATGCCCCTTCTGACTAGTGAGTTTCATGCCCTGTGATATTAAGTGAAGAAAAGTATGACAGGGAGGAAGATGACATTATTGTTGTGGTGGGCAGTTGGTTTATAAGAGGGGTGTAACCACATTTATACTGTGGTAGTGGGTTTATCTAAGATGACAGATTCATTGTAGAGTGAAATGGGAGGAAATTTGATTCCCTGACACTCCCGGCAGCACAGGCTGCGCTGCATGCTGAAAACCCAGCAGGACCCCGAAGGGCAGCTGTGGTCTAAGTCCAGTTGCTCACTGGGGTGAAGGAGAATTTATTTAAATTCATATGGTTTTAATGCTATAAAAGCCGGGTTCCTGCAATTACGAAAATGCCAGGCCAACTTCCGATTTCACTCAGATCTCTTCTTTACAATTCCTGAATAACTTAACTGAACAAAGTAAGCTTTATACCTGGGGCCTGAGCCCACAATGCTGGTAGGCAAGGGAGCCAAGACTATTGCCTGTGAGCTGCTAGGTGTCAGGGATGCCTCACATAGCAGTACCATGGAGAGACGTGGTGCAGACCATGCTCACAAAAGCTCAGCTCTGCAGAGACGCTTCAGGGTCCAAGTTATGACACCCGGCAGGGAAAGCTTTTGCAGCCTTTCCAGGCCTGCAGGCCAGCAAGCAGCTTTTTATGAGCCACCGATGGCTTCTCCAGGCTTTCAGAGGTTTGGAAGTGCTAGGGGGGAAGGCGTTTATGCTGTGGCTGGTATCATCGTAGTTGCTTTGCAAGCAACAGGAGGAACCCAAACCTTGTGGGCAATGCACCAATTTAGTGTCCTTGGCATTTCTGCCTGGTAGATATGCCCTATGAACCTTTTTTTTATTTTGAGAGTGAGTCTGTTGGAAAGAAAAAGAAGCCAGTGCTTTTGTTCAGTGGAACAAGATTGAATTCAATACTGCTCCAAATAACAGGTTCAAAGATCTGACTCAACCTTAATTATTCTTACTAAGGGAGATTCTGGAAAAATGCAAGCAGTGAGCAGGAAAGTGAGCCTAGTGAATTAGAGAGAAAAATGTGATACAGACTAAGTGGAGAGAAAAACTGTTATGCGGAGATGGAAAAAGAACAGGGAGAAGGAAAAAGAAAATTAAAATCAAATGGAAAAAATGCAGTATGTAGGACATCCATTTAAGCCAGTTTATATTTTGGTTGTTCATTCTGTTCCTTAATATATTGCACAGGCATCTTCTTAGCTGAAGTAATTGTGTGTCTTAGAGAACAGTCTTGGAGAAAATACTTAATTTGACAGGATGTTTTAGGTATTTCCCCACTACTGCCTATTCTAAATCATTTTAAAATCTGGAGGGGAAAGTCGATATCTTTTACAGTGTTTAACAAGAAGGAGACAGGGTCAAATATATACATCTCTATGAATGTATGTGTTCCCCAAGCACATCTAAACATGCATGGTTAATTCTGTGCATCTGCAAAAAATATTTGAGCCATAGGGCCCACACAATGCCAAACAAACACTTGAGTGCACATAGGAGAGGGCAGACCAAGTCACTCTGGTTCTAATTAATTGAAAGGTTGAGCCCAAGACATAAAATATGGATTATGATTTTGACCACCCCAACAACACAAATTGTTGTGCTTGTGGGGCTGTGTTGGTGAGAGCAGGCAATTTGCAAAATACAGACAAAAGTTAGATGTTCTGCTCATGCTTGGGATTTGGATCAAAACCACCTGATTGCAGCACCATCAAATTAACTCTTTACATGTTGTGTATCAGCAGGTTGCCCAAAAATCTTCACAGATTGCATCACTAGTAAGGTTTTTACAATACTAAGCCCATCTGCTTGTGTACCCTTGATTTTCTTGCTTACTTTGGCTGTAAAAACTGCAATCATCATCTGTCCAAGGACCAGTGAAACAAGTACTTGGTTATTTGAGCCATGATGATGAGTGCCTTAATTGCACATACAAATCAGGTACACAGCCAGATGTGTGCAGTAGGTGGGGGTGAGTTTGTGGATGTTTTTGAGCCCACATCACTATTTAGACTATCATGAACACATCCTGGCTCAGATGTCAGTGCAGAACTGGTAAAACAAAGGGCTCTGAGCTATCCCCTCTTAGCAAGAGCCAGGCCCTGGGTAAAACTGGGATGCATTATCCCGGCTCTGTGATTGCCTTGTCCCAGTGCAGAGTCATGGGGGGATATGCTTAGGATATTAGAGAATCATCAAAGCATTTCTTAGAAGGGCAAAGGAAAGAGCTAATGTTGTCATCTCCTGCCTCGGGACCACCCAGACAGTCTACAACAAATCATGAGTCTTCAGCTACAGTATCTTGAATTATTGTTCACAGGGATTTTAAAGAATTTAATTTCTTTTTTTTCCTCTCTTTTTTTCTTTTTTTTTTTTTCTTTTTTTAAAGGATGACATGTAGTTTCCTGATGGGCTGGTTTTAATAAGGTCGAAATCTTTGTTGTTGCCAAATCAGAGAGCAATATAACATCTTTAAGTCATTAGATGGGAATGGAGTAATTACTCAGAGGGTGTGCTTCAAAGGTTATTGGTTTTTACAACATTCTGTGTTTTTACACCATTCTGCAGTTGTCTGGAAAGAAGTAGTGGGCCTGATTCTGCTGCTGCCACATGTGTGGGTGCAGGATTTGTATTTGCAGGGTTTTCCTGAAGGACTTCAGGGAAGGAGGTTGAAAAGGGCCATACACAGTCTCCTCCTGGGATGGGGGAAAGCTAAACCTGATCGTGAGGTGCAGGAAACTTTCCCACGCGCTGGAAGTTCACTTCAGAAAAGGGCCCTTGGGCTGTGCTGGAATTGGTGTGTCTCACCTGCTCCTTCCCACCCTGCTAGATGTGTCCTCATGCCCACCTTTTCATCACTGTGTCCCCATGCCCAAGGGACCCTCAGGCTGCATTGCTGTGACAGCAAGCTCCTCTCCTCCTCTTTCCCGTCTCTCATGCAGCAGTCCCCATGGCCCCCATCCCTTCCTGTCCTATCCCTGTCCCCACAGCAGATGATACACTTTGCCTCAACAACGTGACCCACCGGTGGCTTTACGATGCTCAGATTTGCTGCAGGCCAGTGTCACTCCAGGGCTGAATTTGTCATTGCAGAGGTATTTTGCAGGTGGCCTGGGCAATCGGGACCTGCAGATCACAGCGAGAGCCTGCAAAATGCTTCACATTGGGTTAATGCTGGTGACATCACACTAATGCTTCAAGGTCTTGACTCAGATCAGAGTCAGGCAAGTAATAGAAGTAAAGTGATTTAACAAGGTTTTGATGGTTCCTCAGTGAGTGACACAGGGATAAAAAACAAATCTCCTGGCTTCTAGCCTATGGCCCATCCAGAGAGGGGGCCAAAAACTCACCAGAGCATTTGAGCTGCATTTCAACATTGAGCTTCCTCCTGCTTACACCATCATGGCCTCCGTGGAGCCCCTGATCCAAGTAAGCCACCTTCTCCTTCATGCCAAAACCTCAGAGCCAAGACCCCAAAGAGGGGACAGCAGGCTGCAGCTCTGCCGTGCCCATGTTGGGGAGCCACTATGGGACCACGGAGGCGAGCTGTGTCCCCACCAGCTGCTGCTTTCTGTGCTGCAGAATCAGCATTTTTTCTCTTCCTCACCCTTTGGGCCCATCCCAGTTTAGGAACCCATCCTTACCAGTCGAAGCCCTTACTGGGGCAAGAGCTTGACTGGGGTTCAGGAGACCTGAATTCCAGAGATAGAGATCTTCAGAAGGAGCTCATCTCTCCTGCCTTAGAGACATGCCTTTTGGGGGAAGGACTGTACTCTGAAGACATCTTGTTCCCCACAAACTGTAGTGGGAACACAGTTGAATAGCTCCAGCTACAAGCCTACATCTGACATAGCTACAATTAATCCCACCTTTTAAATCCTATTAAAGGCCAGGGCATCTGAAGGACTGCCTGTGATTCTTCTTGATGGCACCTTTTGCAGGTGTTGCTGACAGCCTCGGTCCTGCACATTCAGGAGGTGAAGGTGCCTCACATTACTTCCATTCACCCCCACAAGCATCTCACCCTTGTGCGCAGTGTCCTGCTGCCCACCACCACCCTTCCTGCTCTCCAGTACGTGGTGACAGTGTGGCTCAGGGTCCTGGCATGCTTGTTCACGGCTTTTTGTCCTTTCAGACCTAATGTCTGGTGGAACTTGTGCTTCCCTTTCTCTCTTTTCCCTTGATATCCTCTTCTTTCTCCTAGAGATAATCCATGGCAGACGTGGTCCTAACAAAGACCAGGGCTGGGGGAACAGACCTCTGTCAGCGGACATACAGTGCCCTTTGCCTCTGCACAGGGGTCGGAAGCTCACAGGTGCCTGCTTCAAGGAGGGGAATTGCTTGCTGTCAGTCTCCTGAGGAGCCAGACCACTGAAATAAGGCTGGATCAGAGCTTGACATTGCTCTCAGGTGGAAAGATGGTTCCCATTTGAGTCTCGTCAAAGGGGAAGCTCAGATTGACAGTGACGGGTTGTTGAAATACTCCCAATGTTGTTGCCTGACCCCTCTATTGATGGCGTGGCTGCAGCTGCCTCCCCGCAACTGTGGCTGTGCTGCTTGCAGAGAGGGTGGATGCTTGCAGTGTGGAAAATGGCCAAAGATCTGGGCTTTCAATAACCCTGGGGTAAAGGGAAAATGGTAGAGATAAGGCTCTTTGGCTCGTCCCCTGTCTTCTCTGTTGGCCACAAACCAGTGTGTGATATTGCTTACTCATTCAGACATGCAAAGGCAGTTTACTACACTACTGCAAATAAGTAGTGGCCTCCTCTGGACCAAAACTGGATTCCTTAATCAGATCCAGGCTGGGTTATTTTTTTTTAATGAACTGAACCTAGCAAAAGCATGAGCCTCTTGGCCTTGATCCCACAAAGGGCTTTAGGACGTGCTGAGTTGTAGGTATGTGAATACTAGCCTTGCTGGAAGCACTCATATGCTTGCAGTCCTTAGCATCCTGCTAGTCTGGAACCAGGAGACTCAGCATCCTGCAGGATTTATTCCTCAGGCTGCAAGAACAGTCTCCATAAGGAAGGCAATGAGGAAGAGAGAGATGGAGGGAAATGGAGCCTATTTTGGTCTATAGAATCTATTCCAGAAACACATCAAATAATAATATTAAAATTTCAGGACATGGGGACTTCACATTCCATTTAAGAGGTTACTGTAGTGGTTTTCACAGTGAAATCCCTGTGACTTATTTCTAGTGTGATCCCCCCCCCCCACCAACATACGCTCTTTTTCCTTTTGGTTGAGCACCTCTTCTTTTCTTTCAAACGTGTGGTCAGAGTTCTTGCCAGCCAGCTTATTTACATACTGCAGCGGGTTGATCCCAGCGCTTTAAGCAGATGTGTTTTTCAAATCTTGATTAATAAATTTTGGTGACATAAATAGGTCTGGTTAGTTCCAAGAATAATTGTCTTCACTAGCAGAACATTATTTCTGATCACCAGAAAAATAATGTGATCAACTCCTTTCACATCTGTTCATTAAATGGAAAGGAAAAAAAATAGGGCAAAATTTGTTTGAAAAGAAACAGGAAGCATATGCTTAATATCACTTAAAAAAACCCTAGCCATCATAAGGTTAACATCAAATCACAAATGCAAAACAGCCATTATTGTATTTACTCAAAAATTTTCTTTCAGTTTACTAGCTCTTTAGGTTTTCAACTGAACCATGCATTTTTTCAGGGTTCAATCTATGCTGGCACGTTGTCTTGATAAGCTTCTTTCATCAGACGCTATTGTAAGAAAGGCTGTCTGAGTCCACATTTGTTTACATTTATTAAAAATAGTTGTCATTTGTTTATATAGCTCCTTTGATCCAGAAAAATCCCCAAACACTTTGTAAGTTATGCTTAAGAGGGTTACTTCCTCCGCCCTGAACAGAAACTATGTTGGGACTGAGGCATGGCAGCAGACTAAAAATGCAGAGAAGTATCACCAGAATTTGGTTGGTCCTCACCCCCTCAGAGCACCATCAGTTTTCCATGAGCTTCAAAACAGTTACTGGGACCATAAAGGCGGTTTGGACTTTGGGGGCAAAAAGTAATGAAAAGACCGTCTTCCTGGAGATTGCATATTTTTCATGCACTTTCTTCTGCTTTGCAAATAAAGAAGCAGTGGTACCTACTGCACAAAGCATAGGGCTGGCAATATCTCAGCTAGACCTACTGTTTCCAGTTTTAGGCAACTCACTCCAGAGAAGACACTGGTTAGATAGGCAGAGCCAGGGAAGAGCAAAAGAAAGGATGGAGGGAAAGAACCTGAGGACTTGCAGAGAAAGGTGGAGGGAATTGTCTGTTGAAAAGAGGGAAGACTGAGGTGAAACATGGTTAAGTCTTCAAAACACGTAAAAGGCTGTTGAGAAGAGGAAAGGAATAAACCTGTCCATGGGGACAGGAGAAGTCACAAACTTGCACTGTAACAAGGGAGATTTGGTGAAACATTATGCAGTAATTCTGGATGTCAGGAATGGTGAAACGCTGGAGTAGATGTCAGCAGAGAGTCTGGAATTGCTGTCATTGTAGGGCTTTTTCAGACTGGGTTAGACATAAATGTCAGGAGGGGTTTAGATCTTGTTCCTGTCTTTGGGACAGATGGGCCAGAAAGTCCCTCCTGGTCCTATCTCCTGTGGTTCTGTCACTAGTGGTTAGATGAGCCCTGCTTTTATGGATAAACCAAGTCACGCTAAAAATGAGTTTGTGAGGTCCTTGCAAGGTCCTTGCAAGCTAAACCAGAACAGAAATTCCCCCAAAGGATTGCACGTCTGTTTGTTTTATTTTTCAGTTTTAAAATGTTCCCAAATCATCAAGGTGCTTCACCATGCCCCCAGCCTAGAGGACTTGAATCATGTAATTGCATTCAGTAGGGTCTGTTCACACAGCCTGTGCCTGAGGCCCCATTTTGGGGGAAAGTCTTGCATGTTCTAATGACGGTAAGACAATGTATGACTAATACACTGATTTGAAAAACTGCCCTATTATCTGATCAAAAGTACAAGCTCATGAATATGATACCGCAGGTCATTTGGCTAAAAGATACCTGGAGTCTTCCAAATTTTTAAAACAATCCCATACACAGAAGCAAAAAAGAGAGGTATGAACAGTGGAGCCAGTGGTTGCCTGTTCACCACAAATCATGTGGAATGTTTCATTAAAGATACTTTTCTCAGACACGAAAGACTGAAATACAGAATATCCTAGGCTGACAAGAGAAGGCATGATAATAATTTAGATTATTATCCCTCAAATCTGTGATTTGTTTTTATTAGTCTCTATGCTCATTTCAGGAATTATCAAAACCTCTCTGAGGACAATGGAAGGTTTCCAGTTGAGTTCAGGGGCTCTGCTGTTGCTTTCATCCTTAGGGAAGGTCCAGGGGTCAGTAAGATCCTATGTGCATGTGCAAACATGCTCAGAGGGAGTTTGGAGAAGTCATCTCCTGACACCAGGGCCACCTCTTAAGATAGGTTGCAATCTAACCCTCTGTAACCCCTAGGAAGAGAAAGATCTCGAGCAAGAATAAGTACCCCCTAGAGATCTGCACTGGAATGAGGTGGACCACCTCCTGGAGAGATTTCTCTCCCCACTCACTACAGAAACAGACTAGTTACAAACTTGGGCCAGAGGTTATACAAGGAATTTTGTAGCATTTGGTAAAAGGTATCATTCTCTTTAAATATCTTTAAACCACCTTGGCAGTCGACTAGAAAATTTAAGAAAATGTCTTATATGGATAAACTGTGATTCATTTGCTATTACCATGCATTGTACACATTAGTGGAAATGCACTGTTTGTCTCTTGTAAAGCACTTAAGGATTTTTTAAAAATAATCAACACCACCTAACAGTATTTATCTTAACAAGGAAGTCTTTATAGAAATCTAATGTCTTGAAAACAGAAAATTACTTCACTGACTGAGGAGAAGAGTGGTCAAAAATTCACAAGTCTTTTGACAGGAAATGCTGGGATTTTAAGTAAACTGTAGGGATTTTTTCCCTAACAAATACCTGTTTTCAAGGGAGAAAAAAAAAATCAACAGAAAACCACAAAACATTTCTGGCAAATGACTAGAAAATGAAAACATCATGCAGAAACATATTGATTTAAGACTGCTTTAGAAATCTCTTAGATATAGTTGGCTGATGAATGGACTCGTGATTCCTTTACGGGTTCCCTGGCCAGCCTGTGTCCCACATCGGACATCTCACACAGTACATCCCTGAGGTGCAGAAAGACAGTTTGCACAAGGGACAGTTTAATCTCACTGGAGGATCTATCCCATAGAATGTGTCAGGAGCAGGATACACCCAAACTACAAGTCTGAGTGCATTTTGGCGAAGTTTTTTTAAAATTGAAATTGAAAACCAGACCCTCCTTGCAGTTTAAAATTTAATTTAGGGCTAAATTATGTAGTTCTGTAAAGTGACAAACAGTAACCAAAAGATGAGTACAAGCACCTACCCATACTTACCTTAGGGAAAACTGATACAGGGGGAAAAACCCCAAAACTGTGATCCTACTGTCCATGTTGCCAGATCTGTGCACTACAGCATCACTCAACAGGATAAATGAGATCTGGAGCAGAAGTCAGAGCATGACTGCATTTCTGTTGAATTACTCAGAGCATGTAGTACCTAGTTTTGTCAGAAGTATGCTTTAATGATGCTTTGTATTCACTGTGGGAATGCTGTTCATACTTGATGTTACGCATGTTACAGGAGCTTGGATACACAGTGCCTAATCTGCTATCATTCTTGCCAGCACTAAATTAACCGCTCAAAAGAGTTGGACAAATTTGAAACAGCGGCATTAGCTTATCCCAGATCAACTCTTTGTATTTAGTGACTGCAGTGGTTTTGATGCACCATAGCAGAAGCTCTGAAGCTATGTGTCTTGTATCATCAGTTCAAGACATAAACCAACTGCTCACCATGGGAATTTAGATAAGAGCTTTCTCCGGTAAGGCTTGATTTCAGAATTCTCTATTTACAGCATTTTGTTCCTCTGGAACAAGCACCGCTTCTCACTGTCAAAGTTGTCCTAATGCTGGTTAGATGGATTATCCACTCCCATGAAGCAATTCCCATGTCTTTAATTCAAGACTGCCTTTTCTTTTTACTCTAATTCATTGCACATTAGTTAAGATCACTTCTAGCTACAGAACAACTATCCCACCCAGAAGATGTGGTGACAGTATAAAGGATGAGGGAAGAAATGAAATTAATTATCCCAAAACCTGGGGTGAAGTGTAATGTGCAGTGATTGTCTATTGGATTTGATGTTGACCCACATGTGTGTTTACCAGTGCCCTCTGATCTTCTCACAGTTTGTGATTGACTCAACACTTTTGAAGTATCTAAGCTAAAAGCTATCTTAGTACTGCTTAGACAGAAGAAGACAAAAACCTTTAGTGCTACTAAATTCTATTTCTGTGCATGAGTCTGGAGCAAAGTATTGTTCCTTTTATTCCTGATATTATGCAAGACACAGCCTTTTTCTTCCAAGGTCAGGGTCTCAGATACTGTAGCTAAATATTCATAGGACTGCATAGCTTCTTATCCCATAAAAAAATATTTGATGGCCATTTTCAGTATCTCCAAATCCCCTTTATGGAAGATTTAGACAGCAACACAGAGAATCTGCAGGTATTAGTGTCACATCTTATTTTCAGGGGAGCTTGTCTTTTTTCTCCTCGCTTCCCAGCAGAATGCTAGCTTTAAGTCCAGAATCCACTTTGCACAGTTTGCATGCTCAGTTGTGCTGCTCAACACAACTGGTGGATTATGGATCATCCAATAATGGATGCAATGGAAGCATTTTATGAAACGGAGACTGCAACTTAAAACTTCCAAATCAATTGTAAATGGACCTTTTTGACCTTCAGTGTCATGGGAATCATGACGAATTCCAACCTGCAAATTCAAATCAAAGTACTAACTCAAGCTACAATCAGTAAGCAATCACACCGCTATTGAGACATAATCCACAAACAGGGAAACTTCACACTGAGTCTGGTTTTGGCATTGTGATTTGATCCAAAATGGCTTAAAACCAGGAGAAGAAAAAAAGCTGCTTGGTCTTCTGTGCTCAAGGTTATCAGTTGTGTAAGGGGATCCTGAGAAAGTCTTTATGGCTTGTGAAACAGGGGAAGGATGTGTTTTGTGGACCTTCCTGGACATAGTATCCAGTCCATGGTAAGTAAGATTTGTTTCTGAGACATGACAGATTTTGAGACCTTTGGTGGCAAGAAGGTACCTAAGAACGTAAGAATGATGTCATCCAGGGTCAGCACAAAGATACATCTATCACAGGCTCTGATGCTGGCCAATAATGGATGCTTAAACAAATGGTGCAATAAGTTAGATATATCAGGAGTAATTCCTCCTTTGGCTATATTCTACCAGCAGCCAGAAGCTGAGGGACATCCTGAATCAGAGCTCTTTCCAGATCATTGCACTTATCAGCCCCTGGGGTCTCCCCATGTGTCTAATGCGTGCAAACGATAATAATAATAGTGATTGTCATTGCTGTTGTTACTACCATGTAGAATGACAGCTCACAGAGTAGAGATAAGGGTTCTCCTGTTTAACTTTCTTCTCTCATGTTTTCTTTTAGCACCACCACGTTGCCTTCCTTTATCAGGATAACCAATGGCTACATCACAGTCAAACCTCCCATTTGGATTTCAAACCGGCTGGATCAGAGACCGCGTTCAGATCGCCCATCCCAGCCTCAGCCTACAAGCTCAGCTTCAGCCAGCCTTTTATGGCCATCAATAACTTCTCCTCTCTGCGTGGCCATAGCTTCTTTTCTCCTGAATCTACTGCAGCCTTCCTGACCACATTAGTATTACGTGCAATCCCTTGGAATAGAGAAGAGAGATAATTTATGAATGAATTGGAGGTTAAGACAACAACAGTTACAAGCTGGACCTTCTCAGTGACTCAGTAGTGCCTTCTAGCTGATTTTGTCTCTTTGCCCAGATACATTTTGAAATTCTAAAGCTTTATTGTAACACTGACTTACATCTTCTTTTTGTAGAAGGATCTTTATTTCCCATAGTGCTATGGGGTTTTGTAAAATATACATGTTCATATAAAGAAAAAAAAAAGAAAAAGAAAATTGTATTTATTCGACTGGTAAACTTATTTTTCTTGTTGTATATGTTAATAACATCCCTATTAATCAGTAGCGATGGTGAAACAGATAAATTAATATTTTCTATGTTTGTTTTCTAACTGACAACTGTGCAAATGTCTGAACTGACACCAAATGAATGCCGCCTTTGTTTCTTTAACCATTACTTTTTACAGCAACTGTCCAATAAGTACATTTCTGCTGAACCTCTTTATTTTACTTTTCTAAATCTCATTAGCATAGCTTACACTGAATAAGCAGGTCCTGCTTTCTGTGGCCTAAGCCCATTAGAAAAATAGGTGCATTCTTAATTCATTAGCTGCTACAGCCTAAAATACCGGTTATTTTTATATGACTTAGTAAGTTATGAGTCAAGATGACCCTCTAAGTTCCCTTGTTGTCTTTAACTAAACTATCTAACTTCTTTGGAAATTACCAAATTCCCTCTTTGCCCTGGGATTAATTCATTAGCTAACACAAATTAAGACACCTTTTTCTTGATAAAAAATTTGCTTTTAAATCTGGAATAATCCCACTGGAATTGTTTTCTTCTCTCCCTTATTTTATACAAACACAAGCCTACAACCTTTCCCAGTGTAAATAAGAACAGAACTTGGTCTGTCTATAGGGTATAAAGATGTAATATCCTGTTAATCTATAGAACTTCCTTGTACCAGTTGTATTAATGCAGATGGACAACCTGGAGGGCAAAAACCTCTACAAATTCCTCTTCGTCTGGCTATTATGATGCTTAGAGCTGATATCTCCGTGCTGAATTGTCCAAAATCTGTTCAAGACCACAGGAACCAAATTAACACCCGTGTCATGGACACATACAGAACATTCCTCCGTTTGTAGACTATGGTACCTCTGTTGACTTAGATGGAAAAGTTATGACACTTTATATTCACTGAAAAATTTGCCCCCTATCCAAGCAGCTACTTTTCATGAATGTGATGAACAACATCTATGGGAAAAAACTATGTCCATCTTAAAAACTATTATGTCTGATAAGGCATGTTGATATTTTTCCCCAACAAAATGTGATGAAAAATCCCTTTGGATGCAAGAGTTTCAACCAGAAAATTAATTTTGGTTGAAATAGTGTTTTTCTTTCTAAGTCATCTACAAACCAAAAATCAAAAATAAGTGATGAAAACATCTTAGTTAAAAAGAAAATTAAAAACCAGAAAAATACAATGCAAACTTTTCTGTACAAAAAAGTGGTGCTTTTTCACCTTGAAAAAAATATCAGATAATAATGATGATGATTATAATAATAATAGTGATAAAAGTCTGACTGAAAACAGTCGTGTCTGTTTCCCACCAGTCCTACACCCTGGTCTCCAGGACTGCAGATGATTCCATGCAATCTTCGAGTCTCTGCAGTGAGAGGGAGTTTAGGATTCACTGTTTGTTTGTCATCATACCAGTTAATTCCGGCAAGTAGGTTAGAAAATAATTAGACTACAAAAGGAATGCAATTTTATTTGAAACCATGATGAAATACTGAGCTTTTCCATCATGCAGCCTAACCCATTGCAAATGCCAGGGAGAATACAGATAAATTCTTTTTGGCTTACTGTGCACCATGACCTCCAGCCTTTGCTCTGTTTCTGACAGAAGGTTGTATAGGTTTGTGGTCAGTTTAAGTGGGTACAGCAGACAGTGCTATAAGCTACCCCTATTTTTTTTTTCAAACAAAACAGTTGATAAGGCTGAATGGAAAACTTTGAGCTTTGCCCAAATGTGAGCTTCAAGCATGCCCTGTGCATACTTCTATATTGTGTATTTTGGCTAGCAGAAGATTAGAGATGTTAGTTTTGGACAGAAGCCATTCACCTTGCATAATATTTATTGCATGGGCCTGAATATTGGAAACATATTTTTGAGAACTTTCATTTTTATTTTATTTGAGCTATTAGCCTAGAAATGCCTTCATTTGAATATAATGACTTAACAGACCTTCAAATTCAACCTTAATGCATTTTAAAAGATGATTGGTTCTCCTGCTGTATTCAAGACAGACATCAGAACTGAATTATAATGTCTTATTTACAAAAATGGAACTGGAAATAAGGTATGCAAATCTTAAGGGTGATGATAAGCTACATAGTAAAAGTAAACAGCCAACGAACCAAAACCCATTGAATTTTATGTGTTGTAATCTGATCAAATCCAGAAATGATTTTGTGGTACCATCCCAGAAATAATTCCAGGTGTTGGAAAACTTGCGGTACAAATAGACAAGACCACATAAAGATAAGGGAGAGAGAAAAGAGCAGAAAACAGAAACAAGTTGTCTAAGACTGCAAGGAAAACCACCAACAGGACCAGGACTAGAAATTACAGTTCTATAGTTTCTCAACCTGTGGCTTTCTCCATAAGCCTCTGGGGCTTTTTTTAACATTAGGAGCACACAGATATCTCCACACTCACAGCTGTCATCATATTGCTCAGAATAGTCACTCCATTCGTCACTAATGAAGTTTTTTTTCTGAGTCACTCCACTACTGGACAGTAATATTCAGTATTTATTAGCTCAGATATCATGGTGTGTTTGGATATCACAGTATGTAAATAGCTTGGATATCAAAGTATGTTTTAATGTATTTGCATTTTCTGGCATTTTGTCCGTAATTCCATGAAATGAATGAATGTTACTGGAGCTCACCAAATTTCCCTTGCACTGGTGCCCCGTGTTTGGCATACTGCAGTGCAGATGTCAAAGCGAGGTGTCTCCTGGCTTTGGGGTCCACACACCTGACTCCTGCCACCTAAAAGCATCTAGCTCACTCGGTCATCTGAGCTTTCTCTGGTTAAGGGAGAAGACATGACCTACAATAAATACAAGATTAAGTAGCTTCCTGTAGATCCGAGCTCAGGAACCCCACATGATTGTCTTCAGCACAGTCCTCTAACCATTTATTTCATTCTGTTGTCTTACCCTAAAGTAGAATTTAGGGTAACTTTTTACAATACATGCCATGTAAGCATACCAATACTGGAAAATGAGACCCTCACTGTGATTTATAATATGTATTATTTAGTAATCAGCTACAGCGGCCCAGTATTAATTAAAATACACTAATACTGGTTAGCACAGATCTATGCACATCTATGGCAATGGATCACGATTATATTCACCATGAGTTTTAAAAAGAGTGCATCAGGTTTGATACATGCTCTTGAAGTAACACTAACTACCAGCTTCACGGGACTTCAGTTTTCTCTGTGAGTTTCTCAGAAAAGTAGGAACCGACTGTTTTCTTTCTTCCAAATGAAAGCTCAGGTTCCCATGTAATCACAAAATTCCAAGGGAAGGAGATCTAACAAAAATATCCATGCCCGCTATATATAATAGCAAACACCAGTGATACTATTTACCTCTGTGAAACACAATCAAGGGAGTCATGCAATGTCTATCAATCAAGGACGTGATTTTGGCTGAGCCCAAAGCTGAATGTTTGTATGATTCATCTTTTCAACTCTGCTACAACTGACACCAATACAATTCACATTAAATGTAGCTGTAACATTATAAATGAGTGCTAATTATCTGCCAAGCTCTTGCCCTGGTGGAATAAATATTCCATACCACCAGCAACAGATCTAACTTCCACTGTTTCATTGTTTTAATGCTTTTCTTGCCTATGTTTAACTATGGATGCTATATTAACATGCATTGCCACTTGGAGAACCAGTTAGTAAGCTGGGACAGAAGGTATTTTATATTTTATGACTGATGTAGTTTCTCTGCAATCCCTCGGGCTGTTGAATAATGCAATACCTCTTCTGGCAATAAATGATGAACATGATTTATGATAACTATGCTTTATACAGGTGTCAAAAATCTGCTTTGTTGAACTTCCCTTCCCATTCCTCCAAGCTCCGCTGTAATTTAGGAACACCCAAGGTACAGAATTGTATATTTATCTAAGTTCTTCAATATACAATTGCAGAGAGAGAGAGATGGAAAGAGGGAGAAGTTAATCTATGTTTAGTGCATTGATTAGTCAAATGATATCACCCAGCCATTACCATATACCACTGTTAGGGAGGAATTTCCCATCATATATTTATGTTAGAGAAACCAAAGTGCCAAAGTTATTATCTCAGCATAAATGTTATCATTCCAAACTTTGCTTAGTACCATATTTCTATATTATATCCAAAAAGTATATGGGTTTGTCATATCTCCAAAGTGATCAATGTTCCATGGAGTGTTCTAAGTTCAGCTTCAATTTAAGCTTGTTTCAGCTGAAGCAGAAAGATAATTGCCTGATTTTGAGATCATAGGGTATACGTGTGTGTACACACACGCGCGTGCATGTATATGTGCACGTATGCGTGTTGCGTGCATATGTTTTGTTCCAACCCAAATGCAACCTTTCCTGTGACTAGCTTTTCAGGAGGCACGTTAATCTAGCTAAAGGCAGAGAGATCTTTCCAATAAGTAGTCAGTACCTTACAGGAATGATTAACTATCCTGCAGATTCATGCCCACACTGAATTTTAAATTGCATGTTTGTCAGTTTTCAATTCAAATGTATTTCAAATATTTTTTCCTGTTCCGCCTCCTGCTTTCGTGAACTGTTTTGAAGAGTGTAATAAAAAGATGCTTTCTAATATTATTTTGTCAAAATATTTTTGTAGCATAATATATTAATAAAATGTTATTATAAATCCATAGCACAAGAATCTTGTATGTATAGGTTCTTTCCTTTGCACTAAATGCTAGGGAATCCCTGAAAATTGGGAACATTCAGTTTGTAGAGTTTATGCATGCTGCTTCTCTTTTGCCCAAGACCAACATGGAATGGAGGAAATCATACTCTGGGGAAGGTTCCTCATAAAATGATGTGGTTTTGTCAAGTCCATTCCTGTGGAGATGTAGAGAATCTCTCTATGTACCTTTTCATTGGTGAGAAATTGCTGCCCCTGGTGTGTAACGAGTCTGGAGCAACCTCAGCCTCCAATCCATGTTACTCAAGAGAAGCCACTGGGTTAAACTCGTGGCGTGTTTTGAGTCGGGCTTGGGCAGAGGGAATGTAGGAGCAGGGGTCTTAAGAGACATTAACCCGATTTCTGGGGGGAAGGCAGCAGAGGGAGAGGTTTGGGGTGTTTCGCTCTTACAGCTGTTCATTTGCACACTGCCCAGGGTAGCACATGGCGAGTCCCACAGCCTTTGGGCCAGACACGGGGGCATGTGGGACCACGGTTGGGACACAGAACAGGATGAGTACATGGACAGCCAGAAAGTGCTCTGCAGGGCTAAGAACAGCAGCTTTGCCAGTGTGGCAAGGCTTAACACCACAAGCAGATTCACCTCCCCTTCCCGGCAGCAAGGGACAGGCAAGAAAATGCCCTGACAGCCTCTTCAAGACAATGTTAGTTTCTGCAGAGTCAGTGGACCACTGTCAGCCTGAGTGAAAGCAGAACCAAGCTCTTCCCTTTTAACTCTCTTCCCTTGCTACTAAATCCGTACAGTTGTAAAACAACATTGCAAGCTATGAGACTACACCAGCAACACTAATTTCTGTCACTGCTGTTAGTCCTCAAGCTCTGCCACTGGGAAGCTCTCACGTGGGGCCAGGGGCAGCAGGGCCTGGAAGCCAGCCCTTCTGCACAAACGAGCTGGAGTGTGTGAAAAAGCCCAGATGAATCATCTGCGTTCACTCCTGGTGGCTTTCTCCAGTGGAAACAGTTGGTGTCCTTTGAACCACTGTTGTTGCTGCTGGAAATTAAAATAACCTTGGAACTGTCTCTGTTGGGGATGGAGCAGAAGCTACCTCTCTGCACCAAGATACGGAGACACAGATATTTACTCATTTTTCTTGGCATATTCCTCTTTCTCTCATCCAAATCCTGCCTTGTAGCTGACATTGCAGACTTCTTGCTGATCGCAGCATCATTGTTTGCTTCTTAATTATGTGCTAAATCATCTGCTGTTTAATATACTATTTTGCGAGAACTCCACCAGTGAAGCTGTTTTAGAAATATCCACTGTAGGAAATGCAGTGGGAGGTATAAACACTTGAGCTGGTTTGAACTGAGCTAACTGTGGCACAGGAAGGAATTGCTGTTGCAACATAGAAGGCAACCTCTCTAAAAATATAGTTTAAAAATGAGCCCACTACTGAAATACCATCCAGACAGTCAAAGTTGCTTGCCATCTCGATCTTTGGACTTGCAGCATGGACTTGCAGGAGAGTCCATGTGGTCCAGCCATGGTCTTAATCCTTACCCCTACGCTCCCCGCCCCAACCAGTCATGCATTGCCAGCTATCCCTGGCTCTGACCAGTCCCAATCTGTCAAGTCATTTTGCTCCTAAGGGTCCTCTTCAGCCACAGGTCTGAAAATGATATAAACCTTCAGTCAGCAGAGCCAGATACTGGCTCAGTGGTGTCATTTGCTTAAGCTTCTCCTTCCCTTGACCTCTCTCTGTACTCCTAGACTCTAATTGCAGCTTTTTACTCTAACTTGAGATTTTTCTGTTTATAGATTTGCACCAGGAAGAGAGGAAGCTGTGATGAAAAAAGTTCGCAGCAGAAGATTGGGTTTCTTGTGGAATAGCTTAGTATTTGTACTGCCATCCAGAAGCCTATCGCCTTTTTGGATCAGTGCTTTCCAGGTCCCAAAACACCTGAGTGCCACCCACAAGTGCTCCCCACACTGAGCAGGTTGGAGGGACTATTTAGCTAAATGAAGCCTCAGCACGCTCTCCATGGTTCAGTCTGCTTGGTGGTTTCCAAGTTTTTCAGCTTGTGACCTTTCAGTATTTTCCACTGAGAGTGCAGACCCCTGGCTGTACTCATAATGTATAGAACACCTTTTCTCAGTCTACTACAAACTGTAGAATTAGGCCAGGGATCCCCAAGGGCTTGTGGACCACAAGCAGATGTCCCTGAGTGGAGTTTTTCACCACTGTCCTGCACTCATCTTTGGCCCAGGCTAAGGATGGATGGCTTCTGCAGAGAAGCTCAATGCAGCAGTCCGCAACGGCAGTCTGCTGCCATATTTGTTTATTCATTCACTTATTCCTGTATTTTTATTTTAACCAGTTTGAGCTTAAATTATAATACAGAGTGTTGTTGGTTCTCTCTTTCTGATGAACCTTTAAATGGGGAAAAATACCTTTTGCCTTTTGGGCGTGTGTGTAATTTTCTAGCAGAGAACTCAAGCATCAAATGTCTTTGTGTCCTCATCTTTTGGCAATCTCTTTTTTCTTAAGCATGTTGTTCTGTGAGCAACAAACCTAATGAAGTCTTTTGGGGTTTTTAGCACATCTCTCCTGTTCACCCCACTGCAGATTTACCACTATTTATTAACGACTGAACTTAGTAACTCTCCCTGAGCAGAGGTGCTAATAGAGCTTCCCTGTTATCTATGGCCTGCTGCCTATTCTCATGAAACTCCTAGAAATTGTTGTATTTGAGACCTCCAACCCCATGTAGGTAGTTTCAAAAATTGCTAGCCAAGAGGCAGTTCCAGCACACCACAATCACATAACCATCATCGTTTTAGAAATGAGGTTGCAGTATGACTTACAGGCAAATGTATTTGAGGCAGCACTTCTGAAGAAAAACACATCATTGCTTGTGCACTTAATCACCACTGAATCAGGGCAGAGCTGTTCCTACTGCACCCGATTTGTGGAGGAACTGAACAAGTCATACCTTGCTGGTGGAAAGCTGGAGTTTAGCTGAACGTTATGGCAGTCTGTGCTCCAGACTCATCCCAAAGATGTGCCCATCTAACACAGCCACACAAAGGAGCTCCACGGCATCTCCACTAACTGGAGCAGAGGGGACCACTGAGAAATACATTAAAAGATCAGGGCCCTGTTGGATGTACAAGTGGAGCCAGAGGAACTCCAAAAATTACAGGGGATGTCCAAAGACAAAAAAAAACAGACACCCACAAGTCTACTGCCAGTAATGGAATCCATAGTAATGGAAAAAGTAGCATGTGTTTAGACTGCTAAATAGCTGGATGGTGGGAGTATGATTACTTAATTTCACTGGGGTCTTAAAATATAAAACATTGAAACTTTATTGAGCATTACAAATTCTGTATTAGCTTTTTTAACATACAGTTTCTCCCACTACAAAGAAGAGCTTTTTAGTATCTCCCTGTACATTTAGTGAGTGAGTTTCAGGTACTGGGTTTTGGAAGAGCAGATAGTAACAGCAGTGCAAACATGTGCAGGCTGGGATAAAAAGGTGCTTGGCAGCCACATGTGCCACACCTACACCACCTCATGCACCTAAGGATGCTCTCTGTCTCAGCACAAGAATGTCTCAAGAGCACTGCTGTGTGCAGTTCAAGTGCCAGGACTTCAGGATGATGGGACAGACCTTAAGGCCAGGGTCCTGACATTGCCACCATACTTTTGCAGTCGTAAAAATATGACTCAGGACTCAAAATCCCAACAGGTACATCTATGAGTTAACCTGTGTCTACATAACAGCTTGTATACCTAACAAACCACTCTGCCCTCACCACAGGTTTAACACCTGGTAAACTGCACTATGTGTGCAGCTTTGGTGAGAGTTTAAGCCAACGTCCAGTCAAAAGCCTTCCACTGATTGCCCTGGGCTTTGCATTAAGTCCTGAACACCTGATTCACTTGAGCAACGGGTCCCAATCCTGCAGTCTCAAATACCTTGCTCCACAGCATGCCAGAACTTTTAGTTAGGCTGCACCTTTGGGGGCAAGCCATCATCCAAAGCACTGCACTTCATTCTATTTTCCACATTTAACAAGGATACAGTTAAAACAGCAGAACAAGTTACACAGAGCCAAACCTCCATCAAGCTGATTTTCAGAGGAATGATAACAATAATAACTGCGACAGTGAGTTCATGCTAACAGCCCTCATTCACACCTGGAGCTCCCTGCCTGCTTGGAATGAAATGCAGTTTGAACAAAGGGATCAAGATAATGTGAGAAAACATCAACGACAGGCAGATAGAGGCAAAGCAAATGAAAGACAGATGCAGGAAGGAAAGTGGGAGCTTTCTGCTTTGATTTGCACAGGTCCCATATCTTTATTGTCCTAAGGAATATCAGTTTGTTGTCCTAACGATATCAGTTCTCCAGTCCTCTTGCGTGACTTACGATGCACCTTTTCTTTCTTCATATGAAAGCTATTGGTTTTAATTATAACATGATGGATACACAGCCCCAACTAGCTCTGTGTGGCTGAAGTATTTGAACAGCAGTGTAGTAGGTCCCTTTTTCTTTCCAGAGATCTCTGCAGCTGTTTGTCTTGGCAAGAGTAGGTTTGTCCTCAGCCTCATCCTATGTGAAGTCCTTTCCACCCACTCAAGTCAGCCTGAGCACTCACCTCATTTTTAATGGGAGCATTATTATCTTCTATTTTGTACTGGCAAAAATAATTCTCAAAAGGGGAAGAGACAGAAACTCACACCTACCCATCTTTTTGAACAAACTGTCTTCATCCAAACTTGGAGGAATTTGCCAAGAATTGTTATTCTCTTAGCCACGGTCCAGACCAAAAGTGGACACAGAGTCTGTGATATCACCTCTCAACCAGAAGCATCCTCCTGAAGACACATTAGCTCAGATAACATGTGCACTGCAAACACAATAGTAGCAGTTGTGTGGTTGTACGGTGGACAATGCTGGTTGTGTTCGCTGGCTGTACATGGGCCAAGCTTGGCCCTGAGGACAGGATCCAACCCACACAATGACTTTATACTGCTGCTGCCTTTTCCTCCAAGGGAAAGGCAAGCAGTTCATGAGGAGCCAAACATTTTTTCTCAACCCTGTTTGTGGCAATGTGCATTGAGTCTGATCTGCCAACTACTGAGTCCATGATGGAGGGCAGAGGAGCCAACTCTCTATGTAGAGCCTGGGGCTAGAGATGAGGCTTGGTTCCCCATTGCTGAGGGTTTAATGATGACACACCAACACCTGGGCCTTTCCCTGTGGCTGAGCAGGCCTGTAAAAAGACACGTGAAGTGAGATCATGATGCATGTGGAGAGAGAGTAAAATTCTGAGACCTTGTTGGTTACCTTAGCTTTCCTTGAAACCTCAGCCTTTCTGGACCATCTTTATCCAAGAGCATTAACACTAAGGGAGGGGGGGAAAAAAGGCTAAAGTATTGGTGTTAATGGAAGACTCAGACATGAAGACAAAAGTGTATACCAGGTTTGGAGCCTCTGTAGCCTGCTGCCAGCAACAGGCTCTGCTTGAAAGGAAAGTACCTATCTCAGCATGCAGTCAAGAAGAATAATAAAACGCTAGTCATTCAGAGGCAGGGACAAGGAGAAAAACATTCATAAATGTGCTGGCTTATGTTTCTCTTGAACTTTCAAACTAATTTTTCTCTCCTGCCCAGAGATTAGTCACAGAAGCAATTGATAGCATATCTGGGAAAAAAGTTGGATGGATGGAAATGATCTTTGGGGAGAAGGAGAGGAAGAAGGGAGCAGACACATACTTCTCTATGTGCCTTTCTCACCTTTTCCTTTCTCTGAGCCTGAACATGCAAATAAAAGAGTTGGGGAAAAATCAAGTGTTTGGGTCCAACCTAAAGCCGGTTGGGGGCTTTGGGTCCAGCCTAAAGACAGTGGGGGGCTTTCCATTGCTGTCTGGTGGGTTCGGGGAGCTGACCTTGCTGCTCCGCAATCTCCTAGGGCTCCCACTCTGCAAGAAACTTGATTTCTCCCAGAGGACTCAGTGAAGTTATTTTCACCACACTTTTCCAGACTCAAAATGAAAAAGAAAAAACTAAGGGACTAATGAAAGTATTCTCATAAATGCCACTCTTTGGGAAAGGCTAGTACTTGCTATGGTTTTCAAAATAAAACTCCAGTTCCTCACAGTACTTCTGAAGCACTGAGTTAGACTTCACAACACCCAGAGGTGTCAGGTAAAGAACAACCTCAGCCCCATCTTAATAAGGTGGGAAAATGGGGTGGACAGTGGATTTTATGACATGCCTGAAATCACAAGGGAGAGCTACGGAGGCAGAATTCAAAAGGCAGCCCTTCCTCTATGGTACACTGTTTCCAGAAGCATGGCTCATTTATTTCAACTAATAGAGCTTTATAAGTGCTCCCCTGCCTCCTTTTTTTTTTGGCACGAATTACTGCAAAGACAGTGAATTAAAAGCACCAAAGGGCATCATTTTCATTTAGTGTTTAAAGAAGCTGTTTCCATAAAAGCAGAATGTGTGAAATTTGCCCAAAAGAGTAAATTTAGGAATAACCTAGAGGATTAGAACAAAAACTAAATGTCTTAAAAATCTTTTCTTAGACAAGGCTGACCTTACAGTTCAGCTCTGGAGTGGTCTTTCTGTGTAATACCAGTCAAGTGGTTCAACCAGGGACTGGTTCCTGTCACAACGTTCACTCAAGCATTGCAGGATTATGGGTTTCTCCAACCACATGAGATTAATTCTTTAAAAAGCATAAAGCTAATGCATGTAAGTCCACTGCCTCCTCATTTTCTCTCTTCAAAAATATGCAAGGTGGGATTCAGTTCACGTACCATGCACTGTCTGAAAGCTGTCACCCAAGCTTGCTTCCTTCAGTGGTGCCACCCAGACTCTCTTCCCTTAGAGAAATATTTCTGGCTTATATGAGTTGTTATCAGCTATTTTAACAGATGCTGTTGTCCTTGGTCCCAGTCAGCTTCTGCCCTGAGAATGCTGTTATATGTGTAATGTTTGCAAAGGCATTTTGGTTTGTCTCCTATGAAGGGTGACCAACTTCTTTTTAAAAAAAAAAAAAAACAAAACTCAACAATGGCTGATTTATATTCAATGTTTGTGCAGCTCCACCGTTTGCTGTGACCATGCAAAATATCTCTGATGTGGTGGGGATGAGTTATGGCAGAACTTGCCAGGCAAGCTAGGACTTAGACAAAGTGCAAAATGAGCTGTAATCCCCACCTAAAACACTTCCGCTGCAGGATCTGCCCAGAGCTTGGCCATGTCAAAACTTACCGTTTCCTAGAATTAGAGCCCATCATCATTGTTCGCGCAACATATTTTGGTCAGAATTGCAGGACCGAGTGATACTGAGACATTCAGTGAATGCTACTAACCTTAGGTGTCATTTTTATTGAACATATATATATATATATATATATCAGGTAAACTCAAAATGGTCCACTGTAAGACAGAAATGTGTAGCTTTTAACTTTGGCTTGGAACGACTTCTTGTAACAATGCGCTTTCATACTATAAGATCAGAATGAAAAAAAGCAACATGGTTTGGCTTGGTACAAAATAAATAGCCTTACATGAAACAACCCAATTTTCAATTTTGTTTTTAATTTCTAAGTGCCAGAATAATAATACATCTGTCATTGATAAACAACAGAAACTTTTAAATGTCAAGGAATGGAAAAATCAACGTTTCTACTCTAGACAAAAATGTTGCTTACAGTGTTGGTATTATAGTTTCATTGCTGACTTGCACCTCTCCTAGCAGTATCATTCTGCTGCTCATCCTGGTTTTGAAGCTAGGAATTGGACTTTGCTTAGCTTTTGTACAGGCCTCTACAACTAGGGCCTTTTAAGTACTCCCTCCTTCTGAGCTTGTAAGGCCTGTTATTAAGAATAATTGCTAATGGATGGGCTCTATCTAAACAAAACTTCTTGTAATTCTCCCGTATTTCAGACTGCTGAAGACCTCAACTCAGTTCTCTCTCTTAGCAAATGTTGCCTTGAATGCAATCACTGTGTGGAGCAAAATGTAATTGCAACGTGATAATTTGATGATGATGATGCTGAAGTGCTGAGCTGCACAAAGTAATAATCTTTGGTTAAACCATAATCACAGCACTGGAAACCATTGGTTAATCATGGAAACTTCATATTCAGTGTGGTCTTCTGTGCTGTTCCAAGATATTATGAGAAATGGCCATAAGCAGGCTGGCAGGAATGCTGTTATTCACATCTTGTGGCACATACACCACATGCCAGAGGTCATCGGCTTGTGGTTTGTTTGGAAAAACAAGGTTCACAAGTAAGACTCAGTGTTTGAAGATGAAGGTGTCTACAGCCCCTCTGTTCTCTTTATTAGGAGAAATGAGGCACCATCTCCAGCTTCATTTCAATAAACTGTACTCTCTTTTACCCACAATTTCTTCCATGAGAGTAGTCTGAAGTTACGCTTAGAGCATCGGGTGAAGTTACAAGGTGCTGCTAACATGCTACAGGTACCAAAAAGACTGCCTGACTTGTGCAAAGGCAGCCCAGGTACCAGCCTCTCAGCAGGAAATGAAGCCTGGCGTGGCAGCAGTGGGTGGTGAGCTCTGATTGGGAGCTACAAGCTGTAGAAGATCTCTATAAGGGTCTTGTTTTACTCTGAGGTCTCTGTGCATTGGGACTGAGCTTTTTGGGGAGCGATGTGAAGGGCTATGCATGGCCACGCTGTCCTCATTAGGGTTGCTCAGCCCATGCCATGGCTAACACTAGCAAGGCAAGAGCCCTGGGCCAGCACTGGTGGGGAAATAAAAGAAACCTTGTCCTAAATTCCCTGAATGCACAGGTGCAGAGGTTCGAGGGTTGCACACATGTGTTGAAACAGTGTTCTGAAATCCATGGAATGGTCAAATGTGCCAGTTCTTCCCACCTTGAAAGAGGCCTCTAAACAGTGGGGGAGAGCCCATGTCTTGTCTGTCTCCGCTGACCACAGGGCAGCACAAGCAGGCAATAGCCACTATGCACCAGCTTTCAGACAGGGACATGTTGTGGAGCTTAAACTCATGCACAGGCACTCTCTCAAGTACCATTTCAGCCTGTCATGCTTCCTCACGCTTCTTCTGTGTGCTGGGACACACAGATGCACAAAGCCAGCTCAGCACTGAAAAGGCAGCACAGTGAACTGCTTCTTGCTTGGGTGGTTGTTGAACAGCTGTTTCAGCTATGACATAACTGCTTTTAAACTTCAAAAGAAGTCTATTTCTGAGCTGAAAGCTTACGGACTGTTTCATAAAAAAGCAAGGGTGAAATGTTAGCAGGCCATGTAGTGGGTAGTGGACACAGTGGAACTGCAGAGTACACATAACATCCTGTCAGCTCTGTCTTCTACTCGGCTTTCACTCCTTAGGGGTCCAATCCTGCAATTTTTTTCTCAAGCAGTAACCTCATCCGTGCCAACAGAGTCTGCTATTTCATCTGCTGGTAGCCACGCTGGAATGTGTTTGCTTTGGGAGTGATTGTGTGCTTTGCTGGTGAGCTCAAAGGACAGATGAAAGCTAGTCCCCAGCTCTGCAGAGTAATTTCTATTGAGGTGAATGAACTCATTAGTAAAAGATTCCTTTAAAAAGTTGGGTCTTTTGCAAAGCCAATGTGGGGTAGGTGGAGTTGAAGCATGACCAGACACAGCTCAACTCTGTTTCAGGTTACCAGCTACCCCTGGGAAAACTTTCTGATGCCAGTTGGGACAGACTGAGGGAGTGCAAAAATCATACGGACTAGGCTTGGAGGTCTGAAAATCTTACAAAACATAGAAGTTGTGAAGCAACAGGTTGCACAGATGCTTTGTGATGCTGGACCTGCACCCAAAATTCTGGCAAAAAAATGATGGAAATGTTTTGCTGTAAAACCTGATTATTGTCTTACTGATCTATGCAAGGAGGAGGGATGGGATTTTATTATAAACAAACAAAACAGATTCCTGTCTGGAGCTACATCACCAGCCTGCTAGACCCCAGGTTTTTCTGTTTCACTGTCATGGGAATCATTCCCTTTCCATGAATGATGACTGAAAGCTCCATCTTGCAAGCAGCTCTCTCAATTAAATGGCTGCCCTTGAATTAAGTCATTGGTGCTGGAAGCTAGAACACGGCAATAGAAGAGAGGTAGTACAAAAAAAAAGGAGGTACTATGTTTAAAAACAAATGAAAAGTCTCTCAACTGCCAAAACCACAGTCAGGGGAGGGATGTGGTGGTGGTGGTTCCAGATTGTGGCAATGAAAAGCAATGATTGTTTAGCTGGTTCAGGGGAAGGGAAACACACTCCAGCAACATCATTACCCAATTAGTCCTAGTGACACTGCCATGGAGAAGAAGCACTCATGAGTGAGTGAAATGGCATGAGCTCCTGACATGATGGACCGCAAACTTGGAAGAGTGTGGTGGAGATGAGGACCACCCATCCCGGTGGGTCCCTCCTGCTGAATTCAAGGGCCTGGAGTTCAAGGCTCAGGCACATGACATTAGGTGCGTGGAGATCTGCTGTTTCACTCCTACCCTGTGGAGCAGCTCCCCAGAGAGCAATAGATGGTCACTTCTTTCACCCAAAGAACACTGGGGACAACAAAGCAGACAGTGCATATTGCTGACTATAAATGGTTACAGTTTAAACCAAGAACTCGTGGTGCCAGTATGTATTGAACAATTAACATGTAATATTTTTCTGTTAGGAAACACATTAGTGACTAAGAGAGCTTGAGAGAAGACTCTGACATGAGTCATCTCAGCCCCTGTTGAAATCCTTGTGCTGGCACCAATCAGCTCTTGGATTTTTAAGGGCAGACTCATGGCCTAGGCATCCAGTGCTCCATTGCAAGATGAGCAAGTGAAGAAAACCTCACACAACCAACACAGCCTTCAGGAATGGCGCAATTTCAAAAATATACTGGTGAAATATTTCCACATCACTGAAAGCATTTGCTTGGAAGTCTTACACTGGGTCCATAATTTCTATCACGTATTGCAACTCCAAAAGTAATGTAATTAGTCCTCAGTTAAATCACCCTGATTCTAGATTAAGGCTTACACTGTGCAGCTCTGTCCTGTAGACTAAATATTGTCACATAAATGCATTCTGACATCAACAATTTGTGTAGGTGGGTGGCTTGGGGAGGAATTCATGCTAAGTGCAGAGCCGAAGACTGGGAAAAGAGCTATCCCAAACACCCATTGTCCTTTGTAAAAATAACAGAAAATTGATGATCCTCCACCCCAAAACCACAGCGTTCCTCAAGCCTAATTCCAGAGGGCAGCCGAAGTGCTGCTCTTCAAGCATGTGTTGCTCAAAGACAGGTCAAGAACTGCTGCTGGGTGGGGGCTGTGGCACAGGAGCAGGAGAGGTGTTGCCTCAGGGGCTGCCAGGTAATTTGGATCCTTGAGGCACAAAGTGAGTGGGGGACAGCAAAGCACATGGATCTCCAGCCCAGGTAATAAGGTTGAATCCCCAGTGCACTGCCCTGCAGGTAGTTTTTAACCTCCGCATCTCTCATTTTTCACTTGTGGTCTAATAGTGCAAACTGCAGCAAGCACTCAGACAGCAGATATCAGCATCTGCTGATCAGCTTGGGTCTAGCACCAGCACTGGAGCAGGTCAGATCCAGATGTGATCTATACCATGGCTTGTGACACGTTATTTATCCTTTTGGCTATCAGTGATGGGCATTATATTAATTTTCCCTATAAATTGTGTGCTTTGTGCAAGGATGGGACTTGGTTGTTGCAAGGAAATTGCTTTAGTTTACAGCAAAAGCAACATAATAATCACTTCAAAATTATTCCAGATAAATACTGTGCTGATATACAGCAAGACTTTATTTATGTCATGTGCAATTAAATTTGTTTTCCACCTTTTGACAGGAGCATTTCAGTCCCAAGTAAGAAGAATGAAACACACACAAGCAGCAGGAGGCCACAGCCAGAAATGCTTCCTTCATCCAGGGAAGAAAGGGCTCTTACATTGTGAAAGGGAGCCTCCTGTTGTCTTCCAACTGGCATTTTCTGGCCAGCTGAAAGTTAAAATAACCCTTCCTTTGTGCTTTCAATACTGTGATCTAATGGCTAAATGGATTTTTAGTACAAAGCATGAATTCCTTCTTTGGTTTCACTCATCGCTTAATGGAAAGACCCCCTAATGTATTGATTGTCATAACATTCTTCTTACATCCCAAACAGTGGCTGCTCAGCAGAAGTGAAGAACAGACTGTCTTAGAGAGCTGCAGTTATCTAATAATGATAATAACGGCTCCATTGCAGCTGGCTGCTTGAAGCTGCTGCACACTCACACTGTTTCCAAAGACCAGCGGTCAGAAGGCACAACTAATTTTTGCATGATACATGGTGCACCTCCCCTCACATTTTGCTGAAAGAAAGGCATGGTGTCCCAGCTCCCCAGTTTAGCTGAAGACCAGTGATTCTCATTGCCCTATTCAGCAGCATTGCTGCAGATGACCTGAGAGTGAAGCCACGCCGTAACCTTTTGAGCAACTGACTTCTTGCTTTGCATTAGGCACTTGTGATGTCCAGGACCTGGGTGATGGCTCCTAGCAGACTGATTCTACCAAGAAAAACACATGTAGCTTTAGGCATGGAGAACACTGGTGCACTGAGGCCACCACAAGGATGAAGAGCAGCAGAGACCCTAACTGGGGAGCAGCAGTAGAGTATGAATGTAAAGTGCAGGGAAGCAGAGGATTTTGGCACTCTAGGACACCTCCATGAGAACAGAACTTGAATAGACCCCAAACCTTAATTCATCTGCACAAAGAGATGCTATAAGAACAACCTATAGTGTGTCAACACAGCTCCTAGGAACTAACATACAGCAGGGCCCAGAGCAGTGTGGTGGTGGGGACCGATTGGAGGCTTACGAGGACACACGTCCCACAGCATCAACCACTGCCACACATGTTATGCACATGCTCTGCAGTTGTTTGGAGCTGTCATCTTAATTTTCCTCAGCTGTCCCCATTGTAGCAGAAGCATCATTGCTCTGAAGGGGCAATTGAATCTCAGAAGTGCAACACCACTGAAAGGGGGAATGGACAACTGCATTCTCCTTGGGAAACTCAAGTAACATATCTGGAAAGGGAAACTGCATATTGCAGGTGTTTCATTATGGGAGAAAAATGCCTTTTAAAATCTAAAATCAAGAAGTTTGTGAAAATAAATATCCTGGAAGTGAACTGAGTTCATATCTTCCATTAATGTTCCCTATAAAGAAATGTTCCTGCTTCTTTGTTTCACTGTTCATGGGTTTCATGCCAGTTTCAGTATCTGGCTGTTGACTTCTTCAAGCAGATTGATGGCTCAGCTGAAATTAAATTTATGGGCACAACCCTCCCCTGACCAAGGCTCACCTCTTCAGATAGATCTAGGTCCATAGCTCCCACTGAAGTTCAAGGTGGGGGAGGCATTGAAATAATTTGGGACAATCTAAACTTAGGAAGGAGGATAAGCCATTTCTACCTTAAAACACTGAATTTGGATGCTTTCACTCACGATCTGGAAGCACCTACCTGAAGACATTGATGGCCATACTTCAATTAGATTCCTAAAACTGGGCTGTGAGAACACCCTGGGAAAAGTTCAGCATCCCAAAGTTCATCACAGGGTGCTGAAACTAAACCCAGCTCTGCTGCTGCAGTGGTGAGTCCTGCAGCTGCTGAGCCCGGGATGCCATTTCTTCCTCTGCAGGGAAAGGCCCAAGGCAACAAATGCACTGTGACACATCTGCTCATCTGCCCAGACAGGGCTATGCTTCAGCTTCATGCAGCACTGAAGTTAGCAGCTGTGAAGTAAGATTGCTTCCTTTTTTTTTTTAATTATTAGGAAAGAAGTAAAACAATTCATTGTTCTGGGGAGAAAATATCCCTTGAGTCTAACTACTGAAAAATCAAACAGCATTTGAAAAGCAAGACAATAAAGCTAGCTTAAACTCACAGAGCATTACAATTGCTCTGGCAGGAGCATAAGTGATTTTCTGATAGATGCAATAACAATGCTGCAATTACATAAAACAATATGTAAACTGAAAATGCAATACCACCCTGCTATTTGTACACTCCCTGTTCCACTGTCATCCTTTTATTGTTAGCCCTTTAAGTATTGTCTCTCTTAGGTTTTTAAATACTTCATTAACATGATTTGCCACCAAACTTTTTGTCTTGAAGAAGAATTTTTGTCCCACCCGGACACTAATTAAGCCAACTTTTAATGTGGGAAATTCAGGCTTCAGTGATATCTCCATGCTCTTGACAGTTTAAGTGGGAAAGTCACAGAGAAGCACCTGATACTAGCAGAAAAATAACACCTGAAAACCTGATGTAAGGTGGGAAGAAGTATACAAAACCGAATATTTCCTCGGGGGGAATACTTTATGGAAAATTTGTAAAGGATGGTGAAGGTGAAATGGATTCACTTCTGCCCTACTCCCACCTATGAAGCACATAGAGATGCTGTAAGAAATTAATCTCCTCCAGATCATAAAACTAGTTTTAACCCCTGAGAAAGAAATAAGTTGACTTGTTTTGACTGATGTCTTGTGAAGCACTCAAAAAAAAAATGATACTGTCTCTTCTCCCTGCAGCCCAGGAACATCGTAGCTGAGGGCAGGAACCGGCAGCCTCCTGGGTCCTGGCTTATTCCCTTCAAATTTTCCTTGTAAAACTTCTACTGCTATAGTGCCATCTAGAGACAGTTAAAGAAATTAAAGGGATTTTGCTTGCTAAGGACAGCTTTTAATGTTGTTTGAGGGTTTATATGGTCATATCCCAGCAATGATTATTGCTTACTAGTCCAGAAGCCCTTAATTTTAATATTATGCGCCAAGCACCACTGAGGCCAATGCAAAGACTTTTGTTGGGTTCAGGGCTGTCAGGATTACTCTTGTCCTGCTTCCACAGGATGGGGATCTCATCATGATTAGCTCTTTATTAACATAAAAATGCTACCAGGGCACCCACCGCACCAAACAGCTTTGGACACTTCTGTGCATGACTCCAGGGACAGTGGTACCTGAACCACAAAAATAACATTACACTATTAGAATTACTACTAGCTTTTCCTTAAAACCCAGTGCAGACTGAGAGAGCACAAACACTTGCTACTTGTTCTGATGTTTTAGCATCCTCATGTCCCTGTGACAGATGTTTTAGCATCCTCATGTCCCTGTGACAATCTGAAGTAAAGCAAGTATTTTGAAGGGTAAAAAAGTCACTTCACAGAAGTGAAAATTAAAAATTTAGTCACATTGGAGGGGAAAATAGCATGCTGGTAAAGAAGATACAGGTTTAATTCCAGATTTCCAGCTGTATTATACACACTGTAGGACCTGTAACATTTGTGTCTTAAGTTTCTCTGCTTCCTATACAGAAAGCTGACAATGACTCCTCTACTCTCTCTTTATCACTCTTTTTTTTTTTTTTTTTTTAAATTTCTCTTCAGATCTCTGTGTGGTTGCTCAGTACCTCAGCCATGGCTTGCACTGTCATAAAAGTAATGAATAATATTAATAAAAAATATTGCAAGTGTCTCTCCACATAGGAATGATTTAAAGAAGATGTTTTCTTACACTCCCAGAACAGATTTACAGACAAATTTAAGCTACTAAGTCAAAGGCAGATTATGGAAAAGTTGTAAAGTTAAGGACAGAGAAATTTCAGGAGATAAAATTGATGATCGTCTTGCAAGCACTGAAAAACCTCCTCTTAACCCTAAGGCAAATGGCCTTAGATGGCAAAATATCTATGTGGCACTGCATCTGGGTGTCCCAAGGAGAAAGATGGGTTAAACAGAAGGCAATAAAATACAGATCTCACTCAATGGCTGCACAAGAGCAAAACACATTTTTGTACATCCCTAAAAGGTTTATCATTACCCATGGTTATAAATTTTCCTATAAAAAGGGTTTGAACACAAAATACCTTTTTGGTCACTTGGAAAGAAAATACAGTAACATCATGACCAAAATCCCACTGATGAGCTGGTTTTGCTGGGGAAGAGGAAAAGCTTCATTGTCCTAGAAGTAGTATCTTGTCTAGCAAAAATAGGTCCACAACTGAGTATTTCTGTATATCTCTGTAGGGCAGAGTACATGGGAACATGGTAGAAGCATCTGGAGATGTGATTTTTGAGCCTGCTTTTGCCTGTGAGGCATCTTGAACATTCAAAGCTGGGCAGTTGAAGGTGGGTGGGTCCGACAATGGCAAATCACCCTCCTGAGACCCCTTGGCTATTAACACTGATGTTGCAGAGTCCAGCAGTAAAACAATAAAGGGCTAAAAGGAACAGCATTAAATATTTCACTTTTCAACATTTTTGTCTTTAACTAAGTCTTGCAAGTCATTGTTGAACAAATACTCTATTTCCAAACATCTCTCACTAAAATTTGGTAGTACAAACCATCTACTAAGCAGTTACAAAGACCATATAGAAGATTTTAAACTATCATTTGCTTAGGACTACGTGGGTTAAAGTGTGGTTAAAAATCACTGTCTAAACAAAGGGTCTGTCTCTGAGACAAAAGTGTGAGTAATTGACGTTCATGTGTGCATTTATTGACTTGCATTGACACAAGTCATTGCAAATGATACAAAAATAAGAAACCAACCAAACAATACTTCCCCACGTGCAGATGGGTGATCCACAGAGGACACTTCCTAAATAGCAACAACCCTATGGAGCATATCCTGCTGCTGAATCTACCCTAAATCAAAGGAAAGGTGGAGCTGAGGACCTGGCTCTCAAGCAGGGTCCAGAGCATGACCTTGAGACAGGCCAGAGGGACTGATGGGGCACAGAGGGAACCTCCTGCCCTGACACAGGGACTTTTTTGGTTGAATCCTGCATATTTCTCAGTCCTACATGAACAGGACTATGGATAAAACAAGCAAAAGGTACTTGCCCATAAAATCCTCTACGGTGAAGAGCCCAGGGCTGAAGATGAGGGACATGGAGGGAGTAAAAGCATGCAGACCAAGAGGGGAACTTTCACCATCCTCTCTCCTGATGTGGGGCTGAGCCCTGGTAATGAGACATGTCACACTGCACCCTGGTGAGCCAGACAGGCTACCAGGGCCCCCTGCCCAAATCATTGATCTGACGTGCTCTTCTGCAGCAAGCCAAGGACATGGTGCAATCATCAGAAATGTTCCTCACCGCGCTGCCTCACCTCCTCCACAGCCTCCCTCAGGAAAATGACCCCCCAGCATTTGCAGGGCTCAGGTCCACAAAGAGGAACATTGCAGTAGGGAATAAATTCCTCCCACGTATTTTCTCCAACACAATGAAATAATGCAGGCCACGAATCTGACACTCTGCCTCTCGTGTTGGAGAACTGAGCAGATAGCTGTGTTTTAACATTAGCTCCTAAGTATAATTTCCTGTAATTGTAAAGCACTTTAGAGGTACTTGTGAACTTGGATGGATAGCTCCTAACTAAGTTGATGAATAACCCAGGACTGACTCATCTCCTAAACAGATTGAGCACTGAAGGAGGGAACGTGGAGAAAGGTTTTGCCTTCCATTAGCAACACTATCCAAACAACTGACCCTCTCCCCGACAGATTAGTTCACAGCAGGTGAACTATAATCTGCTCTGATCGGCAAGCAAGGAAAGCATTCATTCCAACTGCATTAGAGCCAGAGCTTTTCTTCTCTCTTTTTTCACACATTGTGAGCTCCTGACAAAGGGCTCCAGCTATCAGATCAAATAAACATTTTGCCACTTACTTGCAGAAATGGTTCTGGTCCCTAGTTGGGATGGTAACCAGCTAAAGACTGGCTGATGAGTATTTTTTCCTGGCATGGCCATCACCACTTTCTCAACTGTAAAATGGTCATTTGACAGTGTCCAGAGCAACAGGCAAGTTTTTGATTGGTGTCAATTTTGTGCTGGGAAGTTGTTGCCTATTTGTGATGCTTAAGATAATCTACTGGAAATTAGTATTTGAATGTTACATGGTATTACCACCCATCTGATGCACTCAGTTGCCAGTTGGAGAACATTTTTTCACAAAACAAACATGCCAGTTCTGGATTTCTGGTCCAGAGCCTCATTGGAAACCTACAAGATATCATTAAAAGATAAGTTTAAATTCCAAAATCTGCTGCATATTAGAACTCATAGACTCACTAGTTTTTATGGCACATATATTTCCCTAAAACCAGCAGCAGTAAAGCCTTTATTATCTCACACATAGTAACCATGCATCTCTCCTTCCTCCTCTCTTTTTTTCTCTCCTTGGCCAACAATCTTATCACTTCTCTCTTCGCTAATGTCATTGCCTTTTCTCCACAGGTATCAATCAGACTTTTCTCCCTGCAAATCTGAATAACTAACAAAATCCAATTAGAGCAATTATTCTCAGCTAAGATTTAGTTTGAAGATGGCAGTTCTTATTTTTGGAGTGAAAAAGACCTTGTGTGTTTGAAAGCTTAGCTGTTTGGTCTGGTGGGGCAAGGGGGGACGGGGAGTGTGTGTGAGTGTTTCTCTCACCCATATCTGCAAGTCTAATAAAAGGTATCAGCTCTGCCTACACATTCAGCTTTGCTCTCCAATCCTGTTAACTACAGCAGGGGGGTGTTTAGCAGGGATGGTGCCAGCTGCGAGCCCCAGAAGCTTCTGCTCAGCTTGAGGTCCAGTGTGGGTCCCTGTTTACCAGGCTGGAGTTGTGTACGGCTCGAAGAGACATCTCGTGGCCATATCATATACTGCAAAAGAGTTATTTTGTGCATGAAACATCCCTTGTGTGCAGGGGGCCAAGAACTGCCTAACAACTAGTTACATTGGGTGAAACAGCAGAGGATGCCAAAATACTGTGCATCGAATTCAGCCTCCAGCCATTCTCTCTGGGTGCCTTCTGAGCATGAAGAAATTAGAAATATAGACATATTATTATAGACATATTATGTCCCTGTGCATTTAGCTGGGACTTGTCAGTACTGAAGAAAGAAACAGCTTGGCAGGGGATGGCAGAGAACTACAAAATCCCGAGTCACTAGCAGAAACCAGAAAGGGAGCAGCTGCTCACCCTTTTCCAGCACAGGACTGAGAGCCACCAGCTTAAGCTTTTGGGAGCCACGTTCAAGCAGGAGGGGAAGGAGTTGGTTGCTCCTGAGTGGCAGAGGATTGAGGAAGTCGTTGCTGAACAGCACTGGGGATGTAGGAAGTCCACCAAGGGCGAAGGAAAGATTAGACAAACTTCAGGAAAACAGAGCTCCACCGAGGGCAACTAGCAAACAAACCACAGCAGTGTCTGGAAATCCCCCATGCTGCAGAGAGTCATTCTGGGAAAGCACTTAAGGAAAATAAGATGTCCTTGCCCTGTTGTTGCTTTTTCTGAGGCTTCTGCACATGGTTACTGCAGGACCCCTGCATATGGCACTAGGCAGACCTAGCTGTGACCCAGCACAGCTGGTTGTACATTCATACGTCAAGTTACAAAGAAAACTGGGAGCATCCTGGGAGCATGGAGCAGGTGTCAGTTTGATCCTGATTTCTTCTCTTTGAGAGCTGACATGGAAGGTGAGCAGTGAGAGCATGCTGGCAGCGTGGAGCCTCAGCTCTCAGTTTAATGTGGGTAAGGTTAGGCTCAGCACCAGGGTTTTCAAGTGAACTGGAAGAAGAAGGAAGCCAAGGGGCTGCCCAGACCAGCCAGGAGGATGCTCTAACTCATCAGCAATGAGTGGTGAGGCTCTGTTTAGTCTGTGGCTTGTGACAGTTGTGCAATGAAAACCTCATTGCACGTTGCTCCATACAAGAGTGCTGGCAGCCAGTCGGGGCTGCATCCTGTGCCTGGGACTCTCAGGGATGCTTGCCAGCACAGGTCTGAGATGCTGCTGTGCATGGGACAGGTAGAGTTTCCCACCTCACTGGGAAGCGGCCACCTTCACTGCTTCCCACTGCCAGTACTACTGCTCTCCTCTCAACCAGTAACCCCTTGCTGTCCTTCACCCACACAGCCCCCAGCAGTCACCCAGAAAGGGTGAAACACTGCAGGTCTGTCATACCCCTGTGCTGGGAGTGAGACACATTGCCTGCTCTCAGCCACTGAAACAGCTTGAAATAAGTCTCATTTACCTCTATTCCCTGACTCTCCCCTTGTTTTCTTTCATTTCAAAATGTATGGCAGGACTCTGGTAAGCAACCTTCCTCTGCTCAGACCTGTGACAGTGAGACCCAGCACACCAAAGCCCTGCACTAAGGTGAGGAGATTTAAGTATTTGAAATACCCACACTCCTCCCAGAGACTTTCAGTCAATATGCCACATGGAAAAGCTTCTGCTGATGCCAGCACACTCTTGAACATCAGATTGAGCCATGATTTTAAGCAAGCCAATGTCACCACCTGAGGCATGAGGAGGGGTCTGGACACCAGGACACCCTTGTGCACCTCCCCAGGTCTGCAGCCACCAGTGAGGCAGACCTGCTCCCTGTGGCTTCACTGTGTTGGCTGTACGTGCTTCAGGAAAATGACCATGTCTTGGACCCCTGCTGTGGCCGCCACCTCCTGCAGCAAGTAGAATACAAATATGCAGGAGCTGGCATCCCAGTGTACACCTGTAAGGGAAACACTCCTGATATAAGCTGATGCACAGACACTGATCCTCACCTACCCCAATAGCATGTTTCTTGGTCTTGGCTTGCTATGAAGTACCCCCTCCTGCTCCCTTGCCTGCATGGACGCCCATCCTGAAGTTCCCCATCCCTGGGCAGGAGAGGGTGGGAGACTGAGGCTGAGCTCTGGCTTTACCTCCTGTATTCCTTGCCCAGTCCCCATCCCTTTCCGAGCACAGTGAAACATCCAAAAACACAACCCCCCCACAGTGTTTGAAGACCTGGCCCACCACCTCCAAGACTCTACGCACTGCTGATGTGATGTCCTAGGTTTCGAGAGATACACAGCTCAGTCCCGCAGCTAGCTAGGAAAGGGGTTTAAATTAATCTTTGTTGGCTCCTGCTAAATGCTTCCTCCATGATTAACACCAGAGGTGATTTTGATAGCAGGATTCATTGTCAAAATAGCTTATAAAACAATTCCATAAAACTGTGTAAATCTTGTGTTGATCTTACTTTTTACAAGGAGTCTTAAAGCCATATATCCCAGTGCCATTTACAAGGTAGTTGCAGGTGTGGGACAGGCCTTAGAAATATAGCTACTACTTAAACTGTGCATTTTACGAGCCTGGGGAAACATCCGTTTGAACTGTAAAAGGAGATTTCCAGCCCACTTGCTTCTTTGTGCAAGAGACTAAGCCGTTGCCCATCAGACTTCAGTAACTCCTGAGTCACAGCCAAGGTGCAGGGACAGGATTCCTTTGTCAACACACCTTAGCAAAGTTTTCCAGCACATTGAACTTTGTCTTCAGAAGGAGTTAGGCTCCCAGAGCCCAGGATTCATTGCAAGCCACTGAGCACCTTAAAACCACTTGCCACTTACAGACAAGGGGCTCTTTTGCTATGGGCTGCAGTTATTCCTCTGGTGAAGTTTGCAGGCTATTTACTGGTGCTCTGGAGTGCAAAGAAACAGGTGGAAAAGGGAAGAATGAATAGCCCAATCATGTAAATCAGATGACAGAAGGCATTTAAATAGGCAATATATACTGTAATTACATAATTGGTATTTAACAGGCATCAGGCTCAGTCTGCTGGGGATAAAGGAAGAGCCAAGAGAGATTTCTCCCCTTCAGTTAAAAATGAGCAGGATTTTAACCCCATATTAACACTCAAGATTACATCCCATCCTCCAAGTCCTCTGAGATCTCCTCCAGCTCCCAGAACAACAATCCTGAGATTGCTCAAACTATGGGAACCGAGCCCTCCTCCCATAGTGACCAATGAATATAGGATCCATTAGGTCCCAAACCATCACATGCCTCTGCTTTGCAGGGTACATGGGCAACCAGCTGCCATGCTGCACCCCAAAGAGCACTATGCTTTGCATCTGGATACATGGGCTCCCCATTTATAACACTGGGAGGAAATGGGTTGCACTTTTGTTTGAAGTTCAGAGACTCTGGGTTTTAATGAGAATTTGTTTTTTGACGTTGGCTAAGCTGCTTATTCCTTCCTTTAAGGAACAACCAGGCTCCTCCACCTACACGTGCCCTGGCAAAGACAAACACCAATGAGCTGCAAAGCAGTGCCACCATTGTGACACGGGGCTATGGGCAATCCCCTGCCCCACTGCCCCCACCTTCGTCCTCCTCATTAGATGCCTGGCCTCACCTTCCCAGCGGATGTGTCCCAGCAGCCTCTTATCTCATGCTCATATCTCCTGTGTAAGACCAAATATTGACACTGTTCAGGAATGGCCCTTGGCTGTGAGGACATCTCCTAACCTTCAAGATAGCCCTTGACCTCTCCCCCAGTCCCTGAAAAACACAGGATAAATGCAGAAAAGGGTCACAGTAACTCACTTAAAAGCTGGTTTACAGCAGTTGGAGGGCTAAGCCCAACACATGACTTCTGCTTTGCAACAGCTCTTTCTGAAGGGTCTCAGCAACATTGAGTGACAGGCATTTGGGTCAGTATCATATCATCATCCTCAGCTGAAATGAGCTTTTCTCTAGCCCTGCCCAGGCTCCAATTCATGATGTCCTTCAGATCTAATAAAAAATGAATACAAACCTTCCTTATTTTTCTAAAATAAGCCTTCTAAAATAGCATCAAGCTCCTGAATTCGACAGCGTCGTAAACCAGTACAGTGGCTGTGGCATGTGATGCCTGAAAAAACACCAAGCTGGAGGCACTGGGATCATCTGCGGGTTACACACTTGTACTGCACACTGAATCTCCTTCCTAATCAGGGTTTGTAAAGGTGTTGTTGCAACACAGTTAATAATATAGCATTATATAAAATGTTTTATATATTAACATACTAATTATCCATGATAATAACAAGTAAGTTTGTAGTTGAATTTATGAAATCCCGTTATCTGAATCCCATTTGTATGTGGCTTCACCAGGACTTGATGAAATGCTGGGCTCATTCAACAACCTTCCCTTCAGCTAGAGCAGTGATCTGGGGTCCTTCCCTCTCCCCTGGCTTTTTATTTCCACAAAACACTAAGGGGTCTAATATGAGTCTCCTCCACACACAAACCTGTTTTAAACCTGCCTGTTTGAGTGATTAGGCAGGGACTGATAGACCAATGCGGGCACAGCAATCACACAACCCCCTGTTTCCTTTGGAAACCAGGCTAAAAATAGGGGACAGGCAGTAGAAAACCAGACAGGAAGGCAGGAATGGATCTATCAATAGCTCCTGCCCTGCTTCCTGATCATTAGCATCTCTCAGCAGATGTCAGGTAACCTTTAGCAACCCTCCAAAGAAGTGTTCATTTATCAGACATTTCTTAAATTGAGACAGAGGGAATTTGGACCCTGTATGTTTATGGGCATCCCAGAAAAGAAGAAGGAAAAAAAAAGGAAAAAAAAAAATCTCTTCTGAGTGCATGCATTGTGTGTCGCAGAGAATTTTGTTTCTATTCTTAATACAGCCACAGCCCACCTGTGGACTTTGTACTACATATATAGCTAAATGACCATGTCACACCGATCTGTCTCACCATTCCCTTGGTGCTACCGTTGCTCTGACTGCAATCCCAAGCAGAGCAAGAGAGAAAACACATGCTTTAGCAGCAGTGGTCCTCCCAGGAGGTGAAATGCTTAAATTCTAGGTAAGAGTAATTTGCTGTCTACAAAAGCTTGTCAGCAAGACGTTAATGATGGTGGGTGGGAGAGTACAATATAGATTTCAGCTAGTTATGTTAGTATGTTCTTCCAGAAGTGCGAAAAAGGGTTTTACATCAGCCCTTCCTTCAGCTGCAGCTGCCGGTGATGGTGTGCATTGCTCACTAGATGGCGAAGGCTGCCTTCCTCCCTGCAGAGTGGCTGCCCCGCAAAGCTCCTGCAGAAGCAACGAGGGATGCTGCTGGGGATGGAGAAAAGGGCTTGGATCACTGAGGGAAGATTTAGGGGAGACACTTGGAGCCTGCTAAAGGCACAGGGGAAGGGAGGGTGAGTTATTAAGGTTCAAATGGTGGTAAGGTTCTCCTTTAAAAGACGGTGCCACATGTTTGAGAATCTCCCCTCTTCACCTGATTTGAAATGGACCTTCAGACAAGCTACCAAGAACTGGTGGGGAAAGAGATATCCCAGTGAGTCTCTTCTGCAGCTTTCCTCCAACCTTCAGGAGTCTCCCTGTCTTTTCACCAGCAGGATTAAGCTGACATGACCCACATTGTCCCTCAAATCTATCTAGGGGGGACACAGCATAGTACAGACAGGCATTAGTTCATCCTGAGTCCCTGAAGTGCTCTTTGGCCAAAAATCACCCTTTAGAGATTACAGCTATCTATCAGAAATGCTCCACGACAGTGTCCATCAGCCACGAGAAGTCTCAGTGCAAGGCTTCTGCTGCTGCCATGGGTTGAGCATTGCCCATGTAGAAAGCTGTGCGTCACCTTCATGGCACCCTTCCTCTGCTGTCCCAGGGGTGGTCAGCAGATGCAGGATTGCAACAACAGGGGCAGAAGCATGGCAGAACATGATTTAAGTCCTTCCACAGAGGCTGCCTTTGTTAAAGCTGAACAAACCTCATGATTTGCCAGAGTGGGAGACTTGGCTCCCCCAGGTACTTTCAGTCTCTCAACCACAACTAAGAAAGCATGAGAAAGGGCAATGCTCTATTTACAGGACTTGGATACAAGCCAAAGATGTCATTCCCCCAAAAAAACCCAAAATACATAAATTAAAAAAACTTGAGAGAGATGAAGCTGTGAGTCAAGCAAGACTATTTTGAAAGTGTTCATCTGCACTAATGAGTCATAAACCAACGCAGCAGCTATGGAAGAGAGTTAAGAGGAAGGTAATTTTGGCCCTGTTTTCAGCAGCAGCTGGCTCCCAGGAATATCCTGCTCTTGCAAGTCACCAGTGTTTACAAGGCAAGTTTCGCACCGTTGTAGCCAGAGTCCCTTACACAGCCTCAGCTATTTGCAAACAGCTCCTCACCCACAAGTACCAGTATTTTCAGTAACACCAAGTCGAGGACGAAAGCCCTCTATCAGATGTCTGTGTTGTCAGGTAAAGAACTGACTGAAGCAAGCTCAGCCCTGTGATTTCCAGGCTCCCCATCTGAGCTGCTGGCTTTACTTTGGCCATGGCCAGTCTGCAGCTCAGCTCATAGAGAACCACATTTAGGCATGAGCAGCATCCTACAGTTCTTGGCTATACTGGATTCAAAAACCTCAGCTCAGTTGGTCATCTGGGTGATGCCGGCTACTTGGGCCCAGGTGTGCTCAAATTCACATGTGCTCTGTCTGTCCAGACTGAAGGAACCTGTGGCTGAAGTCTGCAGAAAGGAGCAGAGCATATGTGCATTCTCACAGGCACCCAGTTCCAGTGTGAGTGTGGTGTTCATGGTGCACATATGCCGGCTCAGGCATTCGAAATGTACCTTTATATAGTGGTGCATCACCTATTCCTCACCACAAGATGCCCTTGTGAAAATGAAAGCCCATCTGCATGAACTTCTCAGCAGCAGCACCAATAAGTCCACACCTGAACCTACAAACATGGGATAACACACCCACACCTAGTGATGTGTCCATATATGCCCAGACATGCATATATAGGGCAACAAACAGGTTTTTGAACATTGCTCACAGCCATTTGGCATAAAATTAGACTTGAAGGTAATGTTTAGCAGACTGAGTTTTTTCATTGCTTCCTCCAACTCAGGATCTGTTATACCCCATACTACATCTTTTGCAGAATAATGCAAACATATTTCTATTCAGAAACCCAAGACTGTTCCTACCCAGCTCACTGGGATATGAAAATACCTGGAAGGTGGTACTGACATTTTTCCTGAAGCTCTTTTCTATTTAACAGAAGCAAAGTCACGCTGCTGAGAGACCCCTTAGTAACAGGAAGCAGTTGTCCGGTTTAAAGAACCAGCTAGAAAGCAAACAGCTTTGCCTCCTTTTTAAAGCCCCTCAGGACAATATTTACTTTTCTAAAATATCATTGTGCCATGGCTTTGGGACTTTGCTTGACAAACTTGGGGGTCTCTGAGCAGTTCAAAGTGGGCTTGACCTATAGCTGAGCATGGAAAACAGGAACTGCATATAAATAACTAAATTACAGAGAGATCAATTCTCAGTCAACTCATTAGCAATGCCCGGCGTCTTTAAGTGATAACTCCACTCTCTAAGACCTTTACGTAATTACTTGCACAAGGCACATTTTACCCTTTGGTTTGCAAGTTTCATAAATGAAGGTTAAGTTTACTTAACCACCCAGGATTTACCAGCCATGTTAAAGCATAAAATGCGTGTGCTGCCAGGTGTCTCTGCAGAAACTGCCTTGTTGATTCAGAGACTCCAAGGTTAAATGACGGCTCCTGAGTCCAAGTTAGTTTCCCATTGGGGAACAGGAGTATCTGCTCTGTAACATTGTACCACAGTTCAGCTGAGGTTGATTTAACAAGGCTTGGAGTTAAGATAGCAGTGATTGCGAAAACCTGAATGAAAATCAGGGTTTTGCTGTACGTCGCACCCGTAACGGGGATCTTGAGCGTGTCATGCTCCAGTCTGTTACAGAAAGATGCTATACGTATTTTCCTAGCCAGATACCTTTTTCTATCCTCTATCTTTCTACCTAGACTATTCACACACATGCATATCTATAGGATGCATGTTTATATAGCCTGCATATCTCTTATTCCACACAGTTATAAAACTGAGTGGTGGGCTAAATTTTCAGCTGCTGTGAATCAGGATAGTCCTATTAATATTTTTGACAAGTCAGACTAGCCAAGGATAGATTCAGTGTTTTCAGGGTGGTGGGTTTGCACCTGTGTGTTTGACTCTTTCTTGACAGCATTTTGGATGCCCTGTTTCTTTTTTCTCCCTGCTTTCACACACATTCAAGTTTTTCAGCCACCATTGGAGCACCCAAGGGCTTAATAAAGTTGTTTGTGGACAAGGAGAAAGTGGATCAGAGAGCTGTGAAGCCACTGGCTTGTGTAACGCAGGAAACCTGGGAGAGAGCAGCCAACAGGATATGCTTTTTCCATCCTCCAAACCCAGCTCTCTACCTGACAGCAAAGCTGCCCAAATTCTGCCCCTCAGCCCAGGCATGCTCCACCAGAACAACACGATGGGCTATGATGCTGTCTTCCAAGGAAGATCCTCAGGTATGGCCAAGGCTGGACCCACCACTCCAGGGAGCACTTCAGAAACGTCTCCCCACTGCTGCCTCTCCAAAAGGTCCTGCACTCCCTCCTTCAGCACATGGCCAAAACAGAGAGGTGTTTCCTTGTAGGTCACACATGAACCCCAGCAGGAGCTGAGAACTGGCATACACCTCAGGTAGTGCAGAATGATCTGTTGGGGACCTCTTCTAGTCCCATCAGATGATGGGGATGTCTGAAGTCTGCTCACCTGAAGTTTGCTCAAATGTTTGGTCACATTTCCATGCACCTGACAGAGGAAGGATTAGTGTATCTGGTCTTCCATTGTCTTCAGATGGAGTGAGCTAGACCATTCTGGTCAAAAGTTTGGCTCTTGCAGCCATGCCATAACTGCTCTGTCACTCAGAGAAACCCACTGGTGTTCTGACACCCCCATTCTCACCCTCTGATCCTGGGAAAAGTGCATAAAAGCATATGATAATATAACTTGCCACTCCTTTTAACACTGACAAAACAGTCACCTCAAGTTAGTGTCACAGCATGAGAAATGTCAGGTTTCCTCCTTCCCCAAAGCTACAGCAAATCATATTCTGTTCAAATTCTCACTGCTGTCCTCTTCTTTCTAAAGACCAAAAGAAGATCAGTGATGAAAGAGGCTTCCAATGCATTTGTTCTTTCACTGTGATAGTCTACAAGCTTGACTACATGAGCAGGTTTACAGTTCTACTGTTCCTGTATGCCCGGAGTTATGCCAAAAAGTTATGCATTAGACCTCTGATGGCAACAACATCCACTTGTTGGCCTGTGGAATATTCATATATGCCCACTAATTCCTGCCAGCAATACAAAAGAGTTCCCCAAGCCTTATGGATTTGCAGAGTTACCACTAAAAGAGAACATCTATCTGCAGGTTTCAAAGTAGCTGGATGGCCACAAAGCCCTGACTGAAAGTTTTTGGGGTCAAGGAAAAGAGTCTAGATATTTTTTGATTCAGCTGTAAAACTTGGCTTTGTGACTTAGATAGGGCTAATCGGTTCCCAGGTGCTGCTGAATTTCTAAGTTATTTGGAAAGGTAGTTTTCAAGCCATGGTGCAGTTGAACAGTGATCAGTTTATCCACTGCTGATTTAGAAACATAAGTTCTGCTCATGCTGCCAACATGGGGTTGGAGCTGTAGGTGTCAGTGCACAGATGAAAATGGCTCAAACCAGTTGTATCTACACCATTGTTAGACCTGAATTCAAAGGTGAGTCAGTCCCATTCTTCCAAATTTTCTTGCTGGGGACCTAGAGGCAGAATTTGAGCTGATATACATTATTGTGAACTAGTATAAGTATAGAATGGTCTTGTTTCATACACACCAGTAGGATGGGTTTAATACCCTTTTTACCTATTTAAGACCATATTTAACAAGCTATAACCATTCCTATTAATGTGATTATAACCACTGATGAAACACATTACTCGTATCTGAACAGTATCAGAGCATCTCTCTACCACTGATTAACCACTTCTATCAATGGAAACTTGATAAACGATGGGCAGTTGAACTTCGAGCACAACCAATGGTGACAGGTCAGAACTTCCACCCACTACAATTCTGGGTGTTTCTCTGCTTCGTGTTCTTCTTGAGGGACCGATGGTGCAGCCATCATGGTGTGGGGGTATGAACAAGGCAATGTTTGCAAGAGGAGGTAGTATCTTTTATTAGACCACACATAGTTGGGAAAAGTAGGTCAAGCTTTAAAGCACATGAGCCTTTCTTCAGGTCTTGCCTAATTAAAACCCTCTGACCATTGCAAATCTAAGTGCGATTTTAAAGACAGGGTAGAAATGATGGTGCAAAGATTTTGTAAGGGGCTTAGTACAATAGGCTATACATTGCAATAAATAACCATTAGACTTGGGGAAATAGCTCAGCCTCTGATCTGACATTTTAGCAGCTAAGAGCTCTGCCTAACAGATCCTACTCTGAATTACTCTCTCAAAACCTTATCAAAAGGAAATGGAGTCTTTTGAAATCGCTGGCATCTCTGGAAGACTGGTTTATCAAATTTCCCCTGGTTCAAGCAGAAAACCTCTGTTTTCCTCTGCTCTTTAACCTCTTATTTAAAACGTCGTTTTACTTTGAACTGTCAAAAGAGGCAGCAAGGGAAGCAGCTAGCTCACCATCAGAAGGAGGTGAAAGCTGAAACTTTACCCGTCCTTAGTGAGTTTATCCACATATCAATGGCATGCTACACCAGTGTGTTTATTTTTATGACTAGAGCATATCCCTTAACCTCAGGGATCCGAACATTTCCCTGGAATGTACAGACGTTTCGTATCATTTATTTCCCAGTGGCCCTTCCCCACACCAGCTCCACACACGCATACATAAACACACACGCTTCTATTCACATTCTCTTGATCATACTAGTGTACACAACCAGACATCAGCTTAACACAAACACACACACATTCCTATCCACAGCATCGGTCTTATCTATAGCCCTCTGCATAAAATATAAATGTATGCATTCCTGTATTTAGATGTACATATTTACAACACATATGTGAACATAAATGGCTATGATTTGTGTGGGCATTATTTATACAAGCCCATATGCTCATGTATGTACCAAAATGTATGTGTGAAAATGAACATATGTGGAAAACCAGGACTACAAAGCGTGCTACACATGTCATCAAGTCCCATGGCTGCCCAGGACTTTGCTGGGTGGCTTCCATAACCAAGGGAAAGCATTTGAATGGGATCCAAACAACTTCCGTCAGCTGAACCCTTGGATTTCACTCACCTCTGTCTCTGTATCAATTTAAAGGGGAAAACTACTGCCTGGAACTAATAACCAAAATGATGGACCAGATTCCCCCTCAGAAGCCCTACAGCAGTTAGAATTCTGTGAAGTTGCTGCAGCTTTGCTCTATTTTAACTATGTCCCCTTTCCATATTGACTCAGGCTCTAATGAGATATTACCAAGCACTGAGGTTGCATTCAAGCTCTCATATAAGCGGCCAGCTGAGAATTGGACTCTCTTATCAGTTTGTGCTGCATACTGTGGGCCAAGGTCTTCAGCTGGTGTAAATCAGCACAACTCCACTGAGGCCATGAAAAATGAGGTGCATAAGTTAAGCATCTGTCTCAATGGCTGATGTTTATCTTTGCTCCCATGGCCTCAGTTGCACTTAAGATGAACATAAGCCCATGAAAACTGTTTAATGGGACATGGGCTTTCTGCTGATCATCTGCATGCAGCTGAATTTTAGTTCATTTGACTGCTAAACCAAGTTCAACAGATATGCATGTTACAAATAATTTGTCATGCTCTTAGGAGCGTTCCACCCCAGGCCACAAAATGTTCTCAGTAATTGAAATATACAGCCAAATTCCAAGCTAGCATAAATCCTCACTGATGTCAAGCCATATGGAAATCCATATGATTTGAGGGCTGTAAAAAAAAACAAAAAAAAAAACCCCAAACCAACCATGCCTTCTAGTGAGAGACTTATGCAGCTCAATCTGATTAGTCTATCACAAAGAAGCTTAAGAGGTGACTTCACTAGGATGTCCAAGTACAGCTGGAAAAAGAAAATACCAGGTACAGAATGGTTCTTTAATCTAGCTGAGAAATGCCAAGCAAGATTCATTGTTTGGAAGTAAATGCCAGACAAATTTGAATAAGCAATAAAGCATAGATTTTTTTAACATGGAACCATTGATCAAAGGATGAGGTGAACTGTATCACTGAAAGTCTTTAGACCAAGGTCAGATGCTTTTCCTCACAAGATTCTTTTGTCTAGCATAACTTGTTGGGATCAGTATAACAGTAATGACATCAGTTGTTGAACCTGAAGTCATCTAAGAGGCTGCAACTATTTATAAGAAGCCAGTGAATTAAGACTGAGAAAAGCCACTGTACTATCAATAGGATTAAATTTACTACAGATTAATTTAACTTGAAAATGCTTGTGGGACTGCTAAGTGAAAAATTAGAGCAGAAAACACTGAACTTAATAAAATACATTATTTTCTTCCAATTATAATACAGGAAAAGAGATGAGCCCTCTCAGACATGAAAGAAGAAATATTTCTGATCACCAAGAAAGAAATGTATATCTTGCTAGAGCTGCATTCTTCTGCAGCAAAATCAATACTTTTCTATGGATCCCAACCACCAAGTGCTGCAGTTGCTCCAAGTTTGAGCATTTATCCTAAGAAAGGCCCAGGTGCCAAGTTAATTTTTAAAAACAGTTTCCAAAAAATGTCTTTGCACCATCTGTTCTCTAGCAGTGGTGCATTCCTCAGGCCGCGATGTCATCAGCTTCTCATTATTATTCTTAACGTTGCTTCGAAGTCAATCAAAATCAAAGACAGAACAACAGATTTGGGGTGTTTGTGCTCTGTTTGCACGCTACATTGTGCCAGAGGTACATAAGGTTATTTGGTTATTTCCATCCATGGCTCTTTGGCAGCAGAGCTTGAAGTCAGAACCCCAGCTTGTCAAACAGATTATGATTATATATAATATATAATCACAATGAAAATGAGATTTTAGATGAAAATCTAAAATTGGGACGGCATGGGAGTGAAACCAACTCACTCCAGGCAGCTTTCTAATTTCAATCATTGGTTCAAATCCCTCCCAAAAGCCACAGGGCAATGCAGGATCCCTGTTTCTTGGGAACCAGTCCCATACTTTCACTAAAGTCAGTGGGATGCTTTGTTGTGCCTCTGCTGGAAGCTTGGGAAGGTTTTAAACCAGGGACATCCCAGCCCAGGGTGCACACACACCCTTTGCAGTACATTACAGGGGGTACTTACTCCAAAGCAGAATGGGGGGCTGCCGGGGCCAGGAGGGTGCATTTCCCAACTGCATTTTCACCAGTGGCAATACCCACAAAGGAAGAAAAGGTTGAGGGAAGCCATGCTCCAGATGCAGAAATAAAACCCGCTTCCCTGAGAAATGAGCAGCAAAGCCCAGAAGTCCGGATCTCACTAACACATTATTGGCTTCCCCGTGGCTCTGCTCAGTTAACAGCTGGGTAACTGCTGCTTTATCCAGCCACACTGCTTAGCTGTGATTTAGGAAATAAACCTGCAGAGACTGGGATTAAACAGCCAGGGCTGAGGTGCAGGGTATTTCCCTGGGATTAGCAACTGCCTAAGAGTTTGGCCAGTGGCACTTCCATGCCAGATAAGGCTCAGCAGCACTGCTGATAGGGCTGGAGGGAGACAGGAGCCAAACTCCAACCAAGGAAAGTGCCACCACCCTAGAGAAAGGCCCAGCCCCTGAGAACATTTCTGTGGTATTCACTGGCCCCTAGCAGTGAGTAATGTTGGTGGACTGATCCATGACATGGGAACTGTGTTTCTGGTGTCAAAATAGACTCCCGCCCTATCTGATGTGCCCTATCTGATCTGATGATCAGTAAGTCAAGACCAAAGGGGACTGAATCATGTCAGGTCTCTGCTTTCCAACAGGGTCACTAACCTGCGATGTAATATCTGATGGTTAAATGGTTAAAGCAATATTTTGGACTCAGATGAGGCTATATCATGCTAGAATATTAATGATATAATCAGTAAGTCATCTTGCCTCCACAGAGATTCCCCACCCTCACAGAGCAAAGCCTTGAGCCTCTCCAGACAGAGCTGAGCCCCCAGAGCCCCAGGCTGAATACAAGTAAATGTTCTTTAATTCTGGGTGCTATATGGCCCTGGGTGTTTTCCTCCTCAGAAAGAGTGGGGGGAAATGAGAAGTAATTAATACAGAATAGGTATGCATATTTTCCTCTAGCAAGCTCAAGGTCAAAGCTGCAATTTCCCCACTACATGGTTGCAGAAACCAGAAGCAGATAGAAATCACTGTAGAGCAGAGACTATGGCTTGCACTTGGCAAAGAGGAGATCTCCAAGCACTTAGATGACAACAGTTTGGAGAATAAATCAGGCTTCCTGATCCTACTCCTTAAGCCCTTAAATGACTGGAAGGCGGTAATCCAACAAGGGTTTTTGTCATAAATCCCTTGTTCCTGAGCCCATCAGATAGATAAACATTGAATACTTTACAGTGTGTAGCTGAACCATAGCATCTTGAGGCAGAAAATAGCCCAAAAAGTTTGTGAACCTGCAGCCAAGGTGCTGCACAAACACTCTCACAAACCTTCTTTGTAAGACAGACAAGTCAAAGTCAAAGGTTGGAACAACTCTCTGGTTGCCTCCCCTCTCCCTCCACCAGTTTGTTTCTGATTATTTTGCACACAGATCACAAGGCAAAAAAAATGTTTCCTATTTCACTAGGGAGCGGAAAAGAAACACACTTGATGGTACTTTAAAGAAACTTCTGTTCTTTCCTTTCAAAAACAACAGTTCAAGTAAATTAGTAGGCCTGGTCTGATGAGTATGAGTCATTTTCAGTACAAACTAGACACAAAAGCTGGAAATTTGGTTTTAAATTTAGAGGAGAAGGCAGGAAAGATTATAAAATAATTCATGCATTTTTTGAAATATGCAATATTACCAGTGATCAGAAGAGAACGATAAGCTTCCAACATCAGAGATCATAATGTAGCCTCTGAGCCATGGCCAAGCAGTAAACAGAGCTCTTTAGTGACCAACTAATTACAGAGTTTGAAATTGAAATATTATACCATGTAACTAATGCAGAGAATAAACTCCACTTTGCATGAGTTTTTACAGCTTGATACTCCATTAACATTAATTGGTTCTTCTGTCAATTTGCATAGATTAGCCTTTGAGAAAGATCTCCCTTACTGTCTTCCCAAATTATTTTTTTAAAGCTGTGACTAGTTGATGTGTTTGTGTCTACCCCTACTCTATTTTTCTGTATTTCTCTCACACACAGATATCCTGCCCAAAATGTAAACTGATTTTCTGTGGATGTACACGTGTTTCCTATTGATGGTTGTGGGATCCACGTGGGTGTTTGTCTGTGACTTATAAACATGCACATGCCAGCTCATATGCACTTAGTATTACTCTTGTTGGAAATTCTCAGTTTAAAAGATTTCTTCAAAAATCACATAAGAAACACTAGAAGAGATGAGAAGAAAATAGTTCTCTAAAGCAGCACCCCATGATGTTAGTTAAAAGACTTTCTTCCTACTGCCCTGAACAGCTACAATGGAGAAAACTGAGCTCCTAAGGACAATTGTAACACATATCCCTGGCTTCAGCTCACAGTTGCTTTAACAACATACCAAAAGACACGCTAGCTCTTCTCTTTGCTGGTTTAGCTCCCATAGCTTTCTCCTTCATGTGGGCTAGGTCGCTGAAGAGGCTGGAAAAAGAAGCCTCCAGCTTTTTGCCCAGTCCTTGCATGGGCATCACAGCCCAGAAGTGCAAGCTGTGAGCCAGCCTTGCTCTGGCTCAGCTGCACCTTAACTCCACAATGATTTTCCTTTTCCCTCTGAGCTTTTAGCTTGAGCAGCTTTGAGTGTATGTCCAAATCATGCACATTCCTAACAAAAAAAACTTGTCAACCTTGAACTTCCACAGTTTTACAAAGAAAGAGTATCCATATGCATATACAGTGACTACACACACACAATACAGCTTTGTAAAGAAATAGTCACTATATATTGTGACTACACACACACATATACGGATGTATAAAAACTGGGGAGAAGACACATCATTTTTGCGTGCCTCAGCCTCAGAAACAGCTGATGTATTAGGGCTGAAAGATTATGTCGATATCGACCTGAGGCAGAAGTAGTGTGGGATAATTTAGTCCCAAGGGTTAATTGACTATGAATGATCTTAAGATCACCAAACAACCTAACTAATAGCTTCTAATATGAGCTTTACATACAAGACCCATACAAGACGTAGCATCTTGCAATATCCCACACCTTACTATATGCCTCCCATTACTGCAGATTCAGTATTATACGGAATATGGTGTTTTATGATGTGTAGTGTTTCTTATATATATTACACAGCATGTAATACATATTTTACTTTATATTACATATTATGAAAAGTTGTACATAAGCAAGGACTGGATGCCAACCATACTGATGACAAGCATACAATATCCATTAAAAGCAGGAACCCCAAAGTCCAGCAGTGCTGGCAGGTACAGGTGACACCGCAGCGTGTGAGGGGCAGGATGCTACTGAGCGTGGTCGGGATCACTTTCCCTGCCTGCAGAAGGAGAAAGTGGGGAGACGGGGTGGGTTTCTGGCCAGGTCGCTTGGCTACACACAGGTCACACTTCAAATTTTCTGAATCTCACCCATTAGTGTGTTAAAACAAAACCTACACGTGGCTTTCACTGCTCCTCTGCTCCAAACAGTGTCTGAGCCTCTAGAGCGGAGAGACACAAGGCGGGCAAGCGAAAGCAAAACGTGTGTGCCCAAGCCCAGAAAGCGGCTGGGGAGGGACAGCCTTTGGCTTCCCTGCCCTGCAGCAGGCAGCCTGCCTGCTCCCGGCTCGGCTTGAGGCACATTTAGCAGCAGAAATTAAACGGGTTTGCCTCCCCTTCGCCAAATCAGATTTGTCGGCCAAGGAAACTGCCAACAGCCAGCCCGGGTGGCAGCTGAGTGGGAACTTTCTGCCTCACTGATTGACGCTAAAGTACCTGAATTCAGTGTCAATCACTGACTCCACCTTTAGATCCTTGGGGAAGGAGAAAAGGAGCGGGATTTCTGATGATTTCGTGATTTTCACAAGGAGCTTCGGGGGCCAAGAAGCAGCAGCAACAGCCCACAGCCCACACGTGCTCTCGCCTGCCAGGTCCCAAGCACAAGGCGAGCCGGTGCCTCCGGGCTTGGAGCCGACCCCCGCCCCTAAAACAACGTTTGCTTAACGCGCATCGCCGGCGGTATTGAGCTTGAAGCTTTGCGTTACTCGCTTTGCACCCTCCTCCTCCTCCTTCCTCCAGCCCGGCGTCCCCCTCCGGTGGCAGTAACGGGGGCCGGGCTGGCACCGGCACCTCCCCGCCGGCGCCGCTGGAAGGAGCGGGCCGGTTTGTGCCTCGCCGCCGCCCGGGAGCCCCGGGGAGGGAGGAAGCACCGGGGATGGGGGGAGCACCGGGCGGGGGCACGGGAGCCCAGAGCACTGGGGAGCCCACCCTGCCCGGGGGCTGAGCGGCTCCGCTCCCCGGCGGGCGGGGAGGAGGAGGAGGAGGAGGAGGAAGAGGCGCGTTTCGGTGCGGGCAGGTCGGCAATCAGGGCTGGCGCCCGGCGGGAGGGGGTCGGGGTCCCGTCCTCTCCCTCCCGCCCCCCCTCGCACCGCCCACGGTGCGTGTCCGTGGGTGCGCGCACGGGGCTGCGAACGGGTCATTCAAGGCTGTGTGCGTACCTGTGTGTAAATGGTCGTTTCGGTAATTATGTACAGCTCAAAGGTCGTTTAGAGGTAAAAATATACACGTATACATATGTATTTTGAGGCCATTTCTATATATATATATGGACATACACGTGCAAACGGCCGTATATTTGATAAAGTCTTCCTGAAATATCGTGTATGTCTGTATTCGCCTATGTTGTAAGTCTGGTTAAGATCTGTGATTGTGTGTATCGTACGAATATACCACTTCTATAATTTATCATTCCAATTCAATAGCATAATTAATCTAAATATATGTACTATATTTAGCTGAAGGATATACTTAAGGATATACATAAATTTACTTCGAAATATTTTATACACATATACACAACAATTTCGAATGACAAGTAATGCGTTTATAACGTGCCTCGCACGCATGAGGCATATTTCATCGTATGCTTCACAAATGTGTCGTGTAATGAATTTACGAATTTGTCATGTGTGTCATATATATACACACAGGTATAATTGTGTGTGCGTGCGCGCTGAACTTGTACATTATCGGGGAACGAACAGGACGAAGTAGGAGGCAGAAGCCCCGGGCAGCCATCTATCAAAGAAAACCCACCCGGGGGGATATAAACACGCTGATTTTGTTTCGGAGCCTGGCTCGGCTCACCGGGAGAAATGTTATTTCCAAACCGCGGGCAGCCGCGCTGGTCCCGCCGGCGGAGCAGCCCCGAGCTGGGGGGCGGGGGGGGGCAGGAGGGTCCCGGGACCCCCGGGGTCCCCGCCAGCCCCTGGCGCGATTGCCCCGGACAGGTAACGGTGCTTGCGAGAGCGCAAACGCTGTGTTTCCACACGGTTGTTCTCGGGAGGAGGAAGCGGGAAGAGCTGCAAACAAACCTCTGCAGGGAAATTAAAATAAAGATGAAAAAAGTAAAAAAAAAAAAAAAAATCGTAGAGAAACGGACCCCAACAGCCTCTCCCGGCGGAACCAGCCCGATCCAAAGCCACTCGTTGTTTGCAGCAAAAATCAATCGGAGCAAAAAAACGCTGGTTTGTTCTGACTCGGGACGAACGTTTTTCGACATTTTTGTAAAATGATTTTGCATCAGCCGATGCAATTGTGTAAAAAAAACGTTTCGGATCCAGCCCGCGAACGGAGGTACATGTCTGTCCTCTGCTCGAGAGAGGAAAGGTCGGTGGAAGGAGGATAGAATAACGACAGAAGGTGTGCCGCGGTGTTGCTAAATAGAAAGATGGAGGATGGCCGAGAGATGCTAAAAGGGAAGCGGGGCGGGGGGCGGGGGGAAGATGGTAAATTAGAAGAACGACAGTTAGAGAGGGGCTGTGCGGTGAAAAGGGTCGGGGTGTTGAGGGAGGACTGGGGATGAGGCGGATTTCGGCTCAACTACAGCAACCCTACGGGGTAGGGGGAGAAGGAGAAAAAAAAAAAAAAAAAAATGAGAGCCGCAGCTGAGCGCCAGGCGATAGGAGCCGGGACGGCGGGCAGGACGCAGCCCTCGGCCCCGCAGCCCGGCTCCGAGGCGCCCTGGGGAGAGCCTGCCTGCCTTGGAGGTTTGCTGCTCGCTAATGATCAACATCTTTATTTGCTAATTAGAAGTGCCTGGCGATGCCGGCGCCTCAGCGCAGCGCCGGGAGGGCACGGCCGCCCTCCTCCGCCCGGAGACCTCCCCGTTTGGGGCGTCTCTGGCGGCCCCGCTGCGGTGCCACGGCGGGAGCCGCCTTCCCGCATGCACCTGCACCGGGGGGGAACCAAACACCTCCCCTTCCCCTTCCTTCCCAAACCAGCAACTCCATCCTGACACCCATCATGAACCGGGTGTTGTGATAGGGAAAGTCCTGCAGGATCCGGCCCTTTTAAGCTAATGCAGTGAGATGTTTGTTTTCCCTACATTTTTTTTTTTTTTTTAATTTATTTTCCGCATCCGAGAGCAGCACGGTTCCCCGAGGGCTGCGCGGGGCCGGTGCATTTCCCTCGGCGGGGCGCAGGGGGTGCAGCGGGACCGCGCGGCGCCGCGGGCCGAGTCGGGGGGGCCGCGGAGGGGCTGCCCGCTGCGGGCCGGGGCGAGGAAGAGCCGGCGGGGCTTCTACTCGTGGTTTCTTTCCTATTTCCCCCCCGCCCTCCCCTTTCTCCGGAGGAGAGAGCCCAGCAAAGCCGCCCCGCGCATTTCCCCCACTCCCCCAGGCAGTCACCTCCCCGGCTATGACTGAGCCCTCGTATTGCCCCCCTGGAAAGATGGGGGGCAGATGCTGAGATAAATGTCTCCAGCTCTGCAGCCAAATTCCCAGCAGCCCGAATAAACAAACACTGTCACCTTCCTGCTCGGGCACGGGGGAGTCCCCTTGGTCCCAGCCCTCCCTGCTGCCACCCAGGTGAGGGACACCCCTCATGGAAAGGCAGATTTATTGTCCCTAATCAGCAAATCGTTTAGGTCATTACAAGCCCATTACCGAGGGACAGGCGGGGCGAGGAGAAACCTTGGCCACGTCTTATCATGTGAACCAGGGCCTTTGAAAACCAGAGAAACGACAAGGGTTCCCTGGAGAGTTCCTGGTTATCCTTTCCTACAGGGATGCCCCCTGCTCGTTTGCTCTCATCTGCTGCTTTCCTTCAGCCTCCTGTGGCCCCCTCGAAAGGAGTTCAGTCCCCCTAAATCCAACACCCCCATCCTCGCCTGGACCCCTTCTTGCATGATTTTCAGCCAGGGCAACTCATCTTCCCAGTAAGGCCTAGGGGATGAGATCGTTTCACTCATTTTGGTGGATTTTTTTTACACCACCCCACCTTTTACAACCTCTTCCCAGTCCACCCCACTGACATGTTTTCAGGTAGAACACCAGGGATTCTGTGCTGTGGGTAACCTGGGGCCATGTTCATGCTGGCAGTGCATTCCACTGGGGAGGAATTTGGGGCAGAGCCTCTTGGGTCTGCATCCACTTGGATCCACACTAGGGATCCAGCCTGAAGGATGGGAAAGGGGATGACTCAGCCCCCTAAAAATCAGGACTCCTGTACCACCCCTGATGTGGCATCCTGTGGCATCCCTGGTACCTATCCTGGGTACAAGGGAAGTCACCAGCTACACAGAGCTGGGGGGCTGCACAGATCCCCATGGTGGGGCCAGAGAGACCCTTGTCTCCCCCCTCACCCCTTTTACCTCCACCCTAGTAATTATGCAACCTCTCCTGACCCTGCTTTCTATCCCTTTTATCCTGGCCTCAGTGCCTGTTCGCCCAAGCAGGCAGGGCTGAGCCGTTGGAGATTGCTCTGAGGTCCTTCCATCTGGCACTTTCTCTCTGTTCCCCCACTCAATAAATAAAATAAGGGTCACCTTTTTTTTCCCTTTTTTTTTTTTTTTTTTTTGGATCACACACCAAGGCCCATCACAAATGAGACCCCCGAGGCTTTGATGCCTGTGTTTGGACACAAGCAATTATCTCTAATTATTGTTTTGCTTTTCAGTTTGCCCAACTTTCCAACAGCCTTGAAAAGAAACTTCAAGGAGGGGGCTCAGCAGACTGAATGAGACATTTCTCCACGAAAGCCCCTCCCAGAGCCCCTTCTCTCGCTTCCATATTGAGAGAAACAAAATCTTCACAAATGTTTAAGTACAATATGGGTTTGGCGAGGGGTTTTCTTTTCTTTTTTTTTTTTTCTCTTTTTTTTTTTTTTTTGAAGATGATTTCTAAAGACACGGGAACATTTGTACAAATAAGGCGCAGATGGGAGTGGGGTGGGGGAGCACACTGGAGCTGAATATCTGGGAAGGGAGGTGAAATGGTTTTCAGCTGGGAAGGAAGTGGAGAAGCAGAGATTAAAACCCCCTTAGACTTTCCCACCACTCATAAATAATACATTAAATTGCACTTACTGCTTTCTGCTCACTGAGGAGCAGCGGGCAAAGCCCTCAAGTCCTGAAGAAATTTCACAGTCTGGGGGAATGGCAGGATCAGGAGGCAGAAATGGGGAGAAACAGTGGTATTTTGGGAAGCAATTTGGAAAGATGAGAAACAAGTAAAAATAACATGTCAAATCTATGCTCATGCATGTAGCGCACACCTACACACACACACACAGATCTATATATATGTGGGTTTTCTCCTGCTGGCAAAATGCATAGGGATATATATGCACCTACACACACATATATATACACACACAAACGTGCAGCCTGGGCACACATATGCTTAGACTGAAACACATCTGTGCACACAGGTATTGCACACACACACATATACAGAGGGTACGAGTGTGCACAGAAGGATGTGCATATATATGTTCACATCCCCAGGCCCATCACCTCTGTGTGCTCACACAAACAAGGAGGTGGGGGAAGGATGTAGATAAACAGGTAGATGTAGTAACAACCATAGACCCCTGCACTGTATGAGTACACAGTAATGTCATTTGAGAGCCAGGATTTTACTCAGGCTGCATTATACATCCCTTCCAACTTCTTAAAGTAGTGATAATAGCAACTCCACAACACAGGTCTCCCACTGAATACCCAAACCCTGTGTGTTTTAACTGCTAACCCACCATTTATTTAGCAATCCTTCACAGTAACCAGAGCAGGCTACGCCAAATACGTCCAGCCTGCTGAAACAAATCTTTGGCTGAAGGACATCGATCATTTGCTGCAGCTAAAATTCCTCTGCAAATCAATGCCATCCAGTCATTAGTTCTTCACGAACCAGCCTAATGGGCCATCGCATCTCCACCCAAGAAAAGGAAAACACAGCCCCGCTCCTACCCCAGACCTAATTGCACAGGCCAAGGGTGGCAAAGGTGGGGGAGCTTTTGTTTATCGCTCCCCTCCCTTGGCGGTAGCGCTGCAGAGAAGTGGTGTCATAAATATTTGTCTTTCTGCCTGGCTGTCTGTCAACATATATGGCTAAAGAAACACTCTAACTATAAATATATAAACATGAAGTGATAGCACATGTGTATTTGTACACATCATGCTTATATATAGTGAGTGTATCATTATATGCACGTGTATGTATACATGCATGCATATAAATGAACCCAGGCATGTACTTCCCTTGAGTATTTTATTTTACCACTTGATTATTAGCAGTGGTAGCAGTAATAGACATATTTCTGTCAGATCTAGACTGGTAACATAAGAGCATATTATCCTTTTAGGAAAGTAATTAGCATCAGGGATCTGATTCCTTTTGCTACCCTTCTAATTAATTATACTTGGTAATGCCATCATTAAGAAGAGCGGAGTGTTTGTTCTTTTAATCTCTGTGTAAGGGACATGAGTTAGGACAAGCTGCTTTGGGGTAGCTTTGGTGTGCTCTTTATTCCACTACTCAGCCCTCCTCTTTTTTTTTTTTTTTCCCAGCCAGGCTTTTTGCAGTGAGAGCCTGCACACACACCCCCCCCCCCCCCCCCCAACAAAACAAAACAACCCCCCCAAAACACTCCATCAAACTCCTCCCTCCAAAAAAACTAGGAAACACAGTGAATTAAAGAAGTCTTGACTTAAAAACGACCCATATGTTTGCAAATGCTTTCCAAATGATCTCTTTCTGAATCCATGTGTTGTGCACGGGGTGGCGGGGGGGGGGAAGGACACCCCGCTACAGATTGCAGCTCTGATCTCTGGGTTTTTCCTGAGCTCGGGGGCTGTCTGCGGCGCGGCGTGACCCTTCTGCCAGGGGTCGGTGCACTCGCCTGGAGGGCGGCTGTCCCCATCGCTCCGGCACAACCGCGGGCCCCGCTCCCACACGTGGGGTCCCGGATCTAAACTGCTAATTGCACGGGTTCACAGATCCTCCAGCCCAGCGCCTCGCCGAAAACCGGCTCCTCGACGGGCCCGCATCTCTTGGGGACCACACACAAGCACCGCACAGAGCTTTTGTGTGGCAGAAAAAAGAGGACGCATAATAGAAAGGGCGAGAAAGAGAAAAAGAGTTGGTAAACACATTGGCTGTGGTACCTAGAAACCAAGGCAGTGCGACAGGTTCCCAAGAGAAGATCAAAAGTTGGCCTTTGGGATAAGCAACTGAGCAAACTCAAGTATGTTTCTATAATGAACTGCACAAAAGCAGCAGAAGGAGTACTGCGCTAAACTCAATGAGCTCCTCATAATGCACTGATATGTATATTATATAGATATTCCTGTACCTGCCGTACCAGTCCTGGCCAACATAGGTGTGTGCACGGGCAAAGTACAGCACTTAAATCTGCCATACGCACCATGCACCGCACGATCTATAAATAGATACGCACCACAAAGATACATACCAGTAATCTCTCCACAGAGAATTAGATCAAAAAATTCAGAGCTCTGCCATGAGACCTCGATGCGGATAATTACACAACTTTACCTACAGGTACCCGCAGAGGTGTGTGTCTATGGGCACAGTAATAGTGCTGAATATGTGTGTACACCACATATAGTTCTGCATGTCTGACAAAACAAATCTATGTGTTTAGATGTCTGTGTTATATATTCATATAGTTCTGTGCATACATTTCAGTTGCAAAAATGGACAATTGATTCTGGATGGAGCAGGCACAGATGGCCGTGCATTTATTATTGTAGTATATGGGCTACTTTTACATCTAAGAAAAAAATCACATTAACGTGCTGCTCAAAAATATTATCTTTTAACTCAGAAATGTACAATGAGAATTTTCTTAAGAGGGTGGAATGCGTTTTTATATTCTAAAACTTCAGCAGCCTGGGAGATCATTAATACTCATTTATCTGTCACCTGACATGACATCTGTCATGTCACTTAGCTTTCCATTAAGAAGAACAGGGAGCAGTTATATTAAGTTATGTCCCAGCTATCTTCTTATAAAGAAAAGACCCCATTTGTTCCAGGAGCTAATATGCTGGTTTCCTTCTCTGTTACTCACTGAGGCAGTAAGTATGGATGTGACAGCCAGACGGCTGATATGAATGCACATGGACATTTAAGGTCCAAAAGGAACATAATACAGCGTAATCCCAGTTTAACATTATTTTAAAATAAGGGGGAAACACTTGAACTCTCCCTACATAATGATATGAATTTTGCCCTGGATAAGATTACGTGGTTTTCAAGCATGATTAGCCATATGTCTAAACTGAAATGAGACAAAAACAAACCAAGCAACTTTGCAGTGCCTTGTGCTGAGCTCAGCGCTTTTTTAAAAGGACAATACGGAACTCATTCAGCTGAAGTGTAGTCATAGCAATTGTTTCATTGAGAGAAATATGTTGTTAGAAAAACTAAGGGAATATAGGCGCTTTAATTTGTCCATTGCTTTAGAAAGAGGACACCTAATATAACGCGATTTTTCAGCTTGTGAGTTACAATCAGGTTGAATCCCATGCAGTAAATCTAGATAGACCTTAATCAACTGGTTTCTTAAAAACTTACTTAGACCATCTCCTATCTCTCCTAATTCATTTATCTTAATAAAATAACTTGTTAAGTTATTACAAATAAAATAATTTGTTAAGAAATATGCCAGTAAAGACAGAAAAGGGTCAATCTACACGTATGTGTGTTGAGAGCATCTGAGGAAGGAAGAATACCAACTTAAAACTGTTAGTAACAATTATTTTTGCCTGTGTGCTTACACTAGTACACATCTCCCAGACCTCACAGAGAAGGTGGATGGGGAACACTGAACCGTCCCAGTTTACAAGAATTAGGGACGAGCAGCTTTAAGACAAACAAGAAAAGCTTTTCACAAGGTGCATTGTTGAACTGCAGAGCTCACTGACACAGGTCCAAAAAAACAGTTCAAAAAACAATTAGGGCAAATACTGGAAGAAAAAAAGACATCATCAACACAAAAATGAAGAGACAACTTCTGGCTCCAAAAGCCATGCTGGAGGGCTGCAGGAGGAGAGACATGCAGGCGTTCCTCCAAAGCTACCGCAGATTCAGTAGTATTTGGTGTGTGCTTCCAAGCTGTCCCTGGCTAGTGGTTAAAGCAGTCCTTTCGGACACACATCAGCAGTGGCAGGGACAGAACCTCAGCCTTCCCCATCACTGGCAAACATAGTCACTACCCAGATACCACATAAAAACAGAGGATGGAGGTCTGCTTCCTCCCTATTCTCTGAATGTGTTTTAATAGCAAGGAGTGATCCTCTGCCTGGCCGCAGAAAACTGACTTTTAATCACCATCTACAGCCAAAAGCAGCTCTCAGTCTGTTTTCCAGAGGGGCATCCCTCCCAGAAGCAATGTGTAAAACCCAAAGGCAGAAAACAGAACAGGATTACAGGTACAACCCTAATATCACCATTTGTCTGCATGCTCACTTGGTGACTCACTGCTCAGTGGGCTGGCTTAGGGGGACAGTACTTTAAGATGTTCTTAGCATTGCAGAGGAGATTGGAACTCTTAAGTGGGACTCTGCCATAGGAATGAGTGCTTGAGTCATCATCTCCAAAGTCAGTTTGTCTCTCTCATCTGTCTGGAGGAGCCACCTCCCTCTTCACTCATTTTAGAGGGAGTCAAACTACCTGACACTAATCAAGCAGTTTCTGATACATTTCGAACCTGCAGATCGACAGGACAATAATTTCAAGACTCCTGAGGATGGACCAGCCTCTCTCAGATGGCATTTGAAAGCATCTCATAGTAGCCTCTGGGATCATCACACTGTGGGTTGAGAAGCACAGGAGAAAGATGAGTCCTTCCCCAGAAGACATGGTCTGGTCTGGCTCTGAAGCAGTCAAAGGTTTCACAATGCGTACCCTGAGCCAAGGACACTCCTTGCACTTGCTGGCTGTCATCTCTCCGTTAACCAGCTCTACAGGTCAGCTGAGCTGACCCGAATGCCAGCAATGGTACGAGCTCCATGTTAATAAGCAGCTTAGAAACTGCCCACGGTTGAGGTACTGTACCACAGCTTCAGCATAAGCCACCTGAGAGGTCTCAGGGCTTTAGGGCACCAGCTTTACAAAGCGAAGGACATCACTGTGTTGTTGGTTGGGTGGTGAGCAAGATTGATGGGACCCTCCCTGGGTGAGGGCAGATTTAAGTGCATTGAAGCAGCTGCAGTGGCACTGAAACAAGTAGGTTGGGAAAGAGCAGCTGAGGGGAGCAGAGGATCACCCCCAGGTCTCATAAATGCAATCTGGGGTAAGGCTACTGTCATGCAACCCTTGGAGCCCTCACATGCAGCAATGGTGTCTATTTACAAAATATAAGATTTTCTGACACGGCTATATGCCCTTCCCTTTGCTGACGGATGAAGAAAGCGATGGAGCTCAGTCTGCCAAGAACCTCGAGAGGAATTTTAGGAATGTGTCAATTAGCTCTAGAGAGTGATTAGCAGTGATTCATACCGGCTTAGTGTCTCTTCCTTGTTGCTTTCTGGCCGCATGATTCGGCAGGTGAGTTTGCCCAACTTGAGCTGGTTTTGGCCGCTTGAGCCAGTTTTGCAGCCGATGACTTAAGAGGTGTAACTTCCCCAGCAGTAGCCGGGTGTGAGTTCAGCCTGGGTGTGAGCCGGGTGTGAGTTACAAGCTGAGAGGGAAGATGGAAGTTATTCCAACTCCAAGTCCTCCAGAGTCTTTAAATACTTCAGTTCACCTCGGCTTCACTGAATGCAATCCCTTCACTTGGCTATAGCTTTTCTGTCAGCCTCCCACACTCTGTATAAAACCAAACTCCGGCCCTCTGTGTCCTTTAAATTATTTGCCTTTATTGTACAAGCTCCAAGAACAAAGCTAAAGAAAAACAATGAAAATAAACAATTTTTAAACACAACCACATTTCATGCCCATTCCTCAAGCCAAGCTCTTATTATTCCAAAGAACGGGGCCACAAATATGAGGGACAAGAAGTGATAAATGAGTTCCTCTGACAACCAGCGGATCATGGTTCTTGCTCAAGAAAAAGTACCTCACAGTGCTCTTTTTAGGTCATAGATATCATGAGACTTCATTAATGACTCACAAAGTACGCAGGGAGCTTTAAATGAGAACTATTTTCTTTGTGTGCAAAATAAACTGATATTAATGGCTGGAGCAGGAACAAGTTGGCAAGGTATAGGCAGACCACAGTGTGGTCAGCACAAATTACTGTCATTTGCTAGAATAATTGCAGTGGCAACTGTTGCTGTTGTTGCTAAGTGGGTTTTTTTTTCCCTGCGTGTCTTTGTGGTGCACACTATTTATGGCCAGATTCTGCCATTCCCGGGGAGCCAAGGCTGCTCCCTCCAAGGTCTGGATCATCCTGGCTTAGTCTATTCTTAAGGATGGACACAGCTTCATTCCCCCCAGTTACAGTCACTGCCCAAGGCAGGTAACTCTACTGGCATCAGATTTTGCAGAGTGGTAGGATGAGATTATGGTCTATTGTATTGCAACTTAAAGGCTGCAGCCCCTAAATCAGTGAATGGGAGGGGATGAACATATGTGCAACATGCCCCGTGTCCTGCCACGTGATGGAAGGACACCCCATGTCACTTGGCAGGCATGGGGCACGGGACTGCTTTCAGGCTTGCATGGAGCTGGTGGTCATCTCCAGCTTCCTACATCTGCCTCGTAGGACCTTGGAGTGGGGAAGACTTGTGGCACCATGCTGGATGCAAGTATCTTCCCCAGGGGAACATAAAGCAGAAGAGAGGGGCTGGGGCTGAAGCACCTTCTTTTCTGTCCAAAAAAGTAACTGAGTTGTACAAGAGCAAAAGCTGATCTTCAGAAGGGAGGTAACAAGGTGTTGACCTTGACAGAAAGAACGAAAGAAAAGCACAGACCAAACCAAGGAAAGGGAATAAAGAGAAAAGAGTGTAAATTTTTTTCCAGTCACTAGAAGCATTTTAAATATTGTGAACCAGAGAGCTGATTTATTAGCATCCAATTACCCTATGAGAGCAGAACAAAGACCTGAAGCTGTGCCTGAAGGGAAGGTGATGCTTTCTAACACAGTCAGCCCAAGCTCCCCCAGAGCAGCGTACCTGATAATTAAAATCAAAGAGGGCCAGGTGCAGCCTGGGTACAAAAGGGAGAACAAAGAGGTGAACTGCTCTTTGAGCGAAAAAGAGCACGTTTTCCCTGTTGCTTTTGACACAGCTTTGTGTTCTCAAGTGATCTCTAATTTCTGATGTGCCAGGACTCTCCATCACACATTATATGAATATGGGAGATGCCACCTTTGAACTCTTCATGCTCATATTTAAGCTTACAATGACACCACTCATAAAGGATGGATGCTGAGTTCCCTTGTTTTATGTACCTCCAAACCGTTCCCAACCAAGTTTTGTACTGAGAGGCGCAAGGTCAGAGCGAGAATAAAATAGCTCAGGTCCAAGCCATGAGGTTCCTACTATCTCTTCTGGGTGTGAAAACACGAGATCAGAAAGACCTGATCTGTCTTTGGGTTTCAAGGGTCGGTGCAGACTCAAATCGTTTTTCTGTGTATGAGAATTTGAAAATGGGCGATATGTCCCAGTTCAACACTTCGGAGATGAAAAGGTGTCTGAAAACTATATCGAGAAAGTACTTAAAAATCTTACAGCTTCAAAATCTTAATACCAAACAAGCACTATGGCTGAATCTTTATCTTCCATTATTAGTCACAAAATAGTGGAAGATTTTGACTTTTCATCTCATGACTCAAAACCCACTAATATCTAGAAGAGTATTGCAGCACATGAAAATCATACCCAACGTGAGACAAAATAGATCAAATGTCTCCTGTTGCTCCAGCATCTGAAATTCCCTTCTCCATAGTCCCTAGAGGATCTGTGTTCAAAACACTGTCCTTTGGCCTTCAAATTTGTCTCTGCATGAAAAATAGCATTTAAACATGAAGCAAAACAAGCCTTTGGTGCAGGCTGTGTCTTTGGACCCCTGACTTGGTCCCAGTCCTCCAACAGGAGCAAGGAGTTAAACAGGTTTTACATGCAAGAGATCTCAGAGATTTGGCTGCAGTGTCCCTGACGAAGAATGAATTGGTCGGTTCATTTCAGCAATTACAACTACGCCATTGCTCCCTCTTCTTTCTCCTCCCTCCCCACCTAGTTTTATCTGCATAAATATTAATACTGCAACTCCAAATTAAATCCAGGAATATATTTATCTTCACAGACGAGCTACTTGAGCAACACAAGAGGGGCCTCTTGTTTCCATGAAACTTTGCAGCCTGTAAAATGTAATAGTTCTTTCCAGGGTTATTGCTGCTCAGTAAATAATGGGAAAAGATGAGGAATATTTCTGAAATAGGTCAAGTACACTCCAAACAGAAACATGACAATAGGGAGAGATACAAGAACAATGTCAAATGTCAATGATCACAAAGTAGCTCCCGAATATATATTTACTGAATGCAATGCTTCCCTGCTGAACAGAGTTGACATCATGACATGCTCTTAGAGGAAACTTTCCTGGTTATTTTATTAGGGGTGTTATTATACCTTTTTTTTTTTTTTTTTTTTTTTTACACTAAAGTGCAACTAGAAAGTTCCTACTCTCAGAAGACAGGCTCTTTGAATAATAATAATAAAATAGCCTGGAAAAGGTGAACAATGTCTGTTTTACTCAGAATGGTTTTTATGAAGCAGTCAGCTTAGCTGCACTTCCCTCCACACCCAGAGCAACAGTACAGCTTAACTCATATTGACTGAACTGTTATATTTATGGGAACATCACATGGGCTGATGCTAAAGTCAAGATGAAAGGCCCCAACTGCAGCTTCCCTGCCCACAAGAACTTATTACCCTGTCAGGAGAAAAATCTAGACTGATTTGACACGAGATTGGATAAATCCATGTTGTCTGGTCCTTATCAACCGTGTGTGTGCAAGCAGTTTTGCTGATAGCCTGTTATATTATTTATGCTACAACCAGCTAAAAACCACTTCCAGAGTGGACACTGGCAGACCCATGTCAAATGAGACATACTGAATGGGGTTTTATAAAGTCTATCTGAGGTCTGGCAAATTGCTATTCGTGAGCTGGACGACGCGTGACAAAGCAAACCAGGAAGGCTGTTATTCCAGTAAGGCTGTGGGCAAAGTACAACACTTGTACAGTCCCTCCCTCTCCTCTATGCCACTGCTCCTGTCTGATCAAAAGCCAGTGTGACATATCAAAGAGAAAAACTCAGCCTCATGCTGAAATTAATAAACCAGGGCATCTTATGCAAGACACATGAGCTAAGCCTGTCCCACTGCTCACTACCAGGAAGGTCTCCACTGTGTTTGTCTTCTGCTACTGCTTTAAAATTGCCACATCCCAAGAGACCAATGGGAAAAAATGCCATGGGATTTGTTTGCTTTGGATTCAGCTCAAGTCAAAACCACAAAGATGGTCTATAACCAACTTTTGATCAGAGCTGATCAAATCCAGGGATAGTCAGACTTGGGGGGAGGTCTTTGAGAAAGGCATGGAGCAGCTTGAATCCAGAGGAGTGCAACAGCCGCAAAAAGTGGGTCAGAAATCTAGAAAACATAATATATGAGAAATGGTTGAAAATGAGTGGGTTTGTTCAGTCAAGAAAATGCAGAGGACACAGTCTAACAGTCCACAAACCCATGAATGAGAAGAGGGAGGTTATAGACCTCTGTGTCTCCTACAAGAAGGAGACAAAAAGTCTTGCCCTTAAGCTGCAGCAAAGGGGGGGGGGGTGACATTAGACATTACAAGACAAGCTGTTCAAGGTGAAGACAGGGGAGCACTGGAAGAGGTTGCTTATGGAGTTTATGGTACCTCCATCTTTAGAGAGTTTTAAGAAGAGGTTTGACGTACATGTGTCATAGAATGGGTTAGGTCTGACTGTTTAGGTTCTGGATGAGGAGGACAAATCAATACCTTCTCAAGGTCCCTTCTCACTCTGTCTTTTAGAATTTGGTAATTCAAGCATATGTAAAATTGACTGGACACAATCATGATTCAGTTCCTAACTATAACCTCTGCTCTTCAAAGAAGGCCTTACCTAAAGTCTCGTGGAAAAATCACCATGCAGTTTGGTCACTTTGGACTCCAACCCACCTTGTTGCACTAAAGTCAGCTTCATAAATCAAAGTGGGGATGAGCAGATTTCTTATCCTGGTAAATCAAACATGGACACTCTGATAGTTGAGGGTCTGGGAAGGCCTAGGAGAGTTGGGGACAAGGGTACAATGTAGACCTGGCTCCACATCTGAACTGCTCCCAGCCCCAAGATGTTTACATCTAAGCTGTTGGTTGGGGGTCTCCCTGCAACTTTCCCATGTCGGCAGCTATTGTGAAGAGCCACATGAGTGGTTTTTTGTGCCGGGAAGCATTTCAGGGATCTTTATTTTATCTAAATAAGGACAAAGAGCTTGTGCAGTGCCAGCACTGCCCCACTGGAGTCAAAAGGCATCTCTGTTCAAACACCAATGGCTTGAGGCCCGAAGATGTGCAGCTCCAGTGAGGAGGACCCAGGAGGCGATAGTCTGTTCCTGCCAACCAGCAACGTGGCTGTTTATCCAAGGGAACAGCACTCTGTGTGCATGATGATAGGTTTATTTTGCAGTCAGCGTCACAAATTATGGCACTTTTCCATCTATTGTCCTATATGCTAAGTAAACATCATAAACCATTCTGTGCTATGGCTTCTGAAAATCATAACGCAAGAGTTTTGCCATCAAGGAACAATGAAAGGGCAAACAAGGAAGGCGAACCATGTAACTTAGCTTTGTTTTCCGTACAGCGGAGTAGTGTATAACTTGGTTTCTCCTGTCATGTCTTTTACAGTGTTTTTTTAAATCTACTATGCCATGTTACACGGCTCCATTCATAAAATTAAATTCCACAGGGCAGGAAATCATTCCCTTTTTCATGATCATATCGTCTGAATCCATGCTGCAGGCGACAGGGAGAAATTACTACTCCTGATGCACTTTTAAGGAGTTTCTTCTGTTGCATGGTTCCCACATCAATAAGAAATTCTGCACATGCAGCAAGACAAAAACCCATTGGGTAGGATGAAATTATTTTTGTGTGTGCGTGTGTGTGGTTTGGTTTAATTTAAAGATGTGCAGATAGAGTTTTCACTCGGTGCGCGGTATTCATTAGTGCAAGGCAGCAAACTTGCCCGGAGATCTGAAGGCCTCAGAAATCAAGCTGTGGGCGGGTAGTGATTGGAAAGGTTTAGAGGGTGATGATTTGATAATTTCCCTAGTCCAGAAGCCTGCAGAGAACACACACATACAAAGTATGGTCTAGGGCTGCCCCATATCCCAACTGCCCTGGACGCAGGTACTGCATGGCCACGCACTGGTCCGTATGGACATACTGACATGGGATGGACCTACCTAGGGGCATCTCAGGCAGGGATATCTGCAGACAGACCCAGGTAATGTCTGTTCAAGGCCTTGTTGGTCTGTGGGCTATGGAGGTCCCACAATTGGCTACTGAAATCTAGACAAATGGCTCTTAAATCCACAACAACAGTTTGAAAATGAAGACATGAAAGATAATTCCCATCCCTAGATGATAACGCAGCTCCTTCTGGGTTTGCTTTCATAAATGTATAATGCTCAGATCCTGAATGGACAAGACTGGAAGCCCAAGTTGAACCAGGCTGCAGGTCTGCACGAGGTTCACCAGTGTGTGTTCCCCACCATGGCACTGGCACACCCCTGGCGATGCCGCTGTGCTGATGCAAAGATGACCAAATAACCTGCCACCTCCCTTGCGTAAGGGAGAGCTGGCAGGCACTGCTGCAGCAGACACTGTTAGGAGCAAGCAGTGGGACCAGTGGGGGGCCCCCCCACTCCGTCCCATAAAGGATTGATGGGAATTTTCTCTCACCTCCTGCCTCTAAACCACCCCAAAACTCAGTCCATAAACTCAGGTGAGTCAGGTGGAGGCTAAGTCTTGTGGCTGTCAGTCACCTCAAAATCTTGTTTTGCTCTTCTTGCATAGCATGGGATTTCAGAGGTATCCCACCATGATCCAGGCTGAAGCTGCATCAACTCAAAATTCATCCTAGTGCAAAGATTTTATTTGGAAGAAGAGACAAAATGTCCCTTAGTTTTTATAAAAAATTTCTTCATGATTTTTCTTACCTGCTGATTCTATCTGTTGACAAAATATACCACCAGACTGAAATACTGGCATTTAGAAAAGGGTGGTAAATCACAAATGCTGTTGCCAGCATCATAATAGCGCATTTGGAGGGTTGTGTGAGCTTTCCATATCCCTGACATGAATGCAGCTGTGTACTCACACACGAAAAACAAGCTTTCAGAACTTAACCAGAGAGATCATTTATTATTTGGAGTCCTTTCTCAAGAGAGCTCATTACATTATATTTAAAAAAAAAAAAAAAAGAAAAACAACAAATCCTTTATATTTCAGCTCTGTTCATTTACTATGACACTGTAACAAAAAGCTGCAGAGCTTTCAAAGTAATATAGTATATTATCTTTATACTTTCAGAGCCATTCTCTTAAGGCTTTAAGAAAGAACTAACTCCCTTCTTCAAATGTGTACAGCATATAGGGTCAATCTTATGTTGTTGTATACTATCCATTGAATATATCCATACGTGCATAGCTGGAAATACTAATTCCTGAGAGTCTGTGTATGAGGAAGGATACTTTAAAATCCTATATATTATACATAATATATACTTATAAATGCACATCTCTCCCTATCCTGCAAAATATACATACAGTTTGCTTTTCAATCATTTATCTGGTATATCTGAGAAAAGGTGTCTCTGTAATTATCCAATTTCCTACACTTTCACTTGGTTTCTTCTGCTGTCAAATATCCCACCAGGCAGAGTGTACATGCAGGGCACCCATCCAGCTGCCCTGGCAGGGAGCAGTCACAGTTCTCCCCCCAGCACAGGGTACAAACATACCTGACCCTCTTCTACAAAAGTCACTTGTGCACTTGAGTCGCTGACCCCCACCGGCCATGAATGGATGAAGCACTCTCTTTAAATACTATCCTCCCACTGTGACCAGCAAAACCTCTGCTATGCCATGGGTGTTTTGCTGTACTGCTTAGTGAAGCCTTGTAAAAAATGTGCATATTAATACAGTGATGATGAAACCCCTCCTGCAGGGTTTGGGTTTGTCACCATTTAATCCAGATTTAAAACCCGTTAGCTTAAAGTGAGCAAGATCCAACCCCAAAGTGAAGGGTAGGGGAAAGAGGAGGAAAGAGGGTGAATGCTCTTTGTGTTTTGATGTGGGGGTGCAGGGGTAGGAAGGGATGCGCAAATTCTTCCCTAGATATGAGAAATAAAAAGTGAAGTGTAGAAAGTCAGCAAAGCTCTTCTGCATTCCTGCTGTGCCCACCTTTGGTGTAAACATGAGGAGCAAAACACAGACCTTGGACAAGCAGTTGAACAATTTATGAGATGGAAAATGCAGCCTGCAGCAGCCTGCACCCCCTCCCTTCCTCCTCCTCTATGTCACCTGGGGACTGAAAGGATTTTTTTCAGTAGTTTTGCACCTCTGTCTCTCCTGGAAAGTCCCACATCAGTGCAGGGGGCTCTTGGTTGGATCCCTTCTGGGGCCCTGCTGCTCTCCACAGCTCTGAGCATGGGGATTCATGCAGCTGGTGTCCCTGCTCTCCTGAAACCCAAACACGACGCTGACAGCCGGGTTTTAATCACGCAAGGGCTGATAACCATCAAACGCTGCTAATTTCCAACAAATTATCTAATCCAGATGCTTGCCGGATTTGAGTAAACACTGCACCCAACAGGATCATAAAGCAAATAAGCACAAAGCGGTTTAGGGTTTCAGCTCTCCCCTCCCCTAGCCTGGGACCCTCAAATGGGAAAAAATGCAAATCAGGTGATCCAACGCTTGTGTCTGAAACCAGATCAGTTCCCATGGGATCACATAAAAGTCCCCCCCGTCCCCCCCCCCCCCCGCAGTGCAGGCTGGCACCCCCTGCACAGGGCACTGGCAATGGAGGGGCATGAGTGGGTTTGGGATAGCTGGTGCTCCAGGCAAGAATGGTGACAGCGAATATTGCTCTTGGCAGGAGCAATGATCATGGTTGGGAACAGAGCAGCCAGGAGGCATTGAGGGACATTGTTGCCTCCTGGTGAGTGGAGAAGCTTTGCAAAACCTCACTGGGACCCTGGTTCAGCCCCTCTCACCCTCCCACATGGGGAGATGCTCAACCCGTGTGCTGCAGCACAGCTATCCTGCAGCAAACACCCCGGATGCACAGGCTGACACCCACAGCATCTCCCCAGCAGGAGGAGGGGATGGCATGCAGATGGAAAGAGGTGGAAAGCATCTCCGGCCTGTGTGGTTTGTGCGTACAGGCAGCTGACTGCAATCTGCCTGCCCAAGTAGGGAGGCACGGGACTGAGTTGCTGGCCCACCAGGGTTGGGTTGCCTCTGAAATCACCCCAACTGGTTTTCTGAGGCAGAGGAGAATTTAAAATTTATGTATTTGGAGAGAAGTGCCCACACAAATATGAACAGAGAAACATGCCTTCAGCAGTGTGAATCAGTTCAGGAAATGGTTAATAGGTTTTATTCTGTCTCAGGACAAGAGGTAGATCCTGTCTCATGTAGAAGCCCTTTTAGACTCCAGATTTCCAAGGGCAGTGACCTGGAGAGACACACAAGGGCGTATGTATACGCACACAAGCACACATAATTATAGATATTTTTTTCCCTCTTCAGCACCAGCCTATTTTCTTGAATAATTCTCCTATAGGACCACATATAAGACATTCCTCTAAAGGAAAGACGTATTTTCTGCAGTCATATAATATTTTCTGATGTACGCATATGCCTTTTGTACAGTGGGTAGGCAGGGTATATATTTAAATATATATTACATACAGTTATGGACTGATACTGTATGAATGCACATGGCACAGCCATACTCTGCCAAGTCTGGGGACTCATGTAAATACAGGATTTATTTTACAGATTTCCTTACACACAAACACACACACACAAATGCACTGGAAACATATGGGATGGAAAACATTCTTTTGCCTAAGTCTGCAATATTGGATTCAAAGATACAATTACCCAGAGGTTATGTAAGCTTTGAACAAGGAGGTGAAAAAAATGTCTGAGCAGGCCTTCTGGTAAAAAGGGGAAAGGCACCTCCCCACTTATAGCGTATTGTCTATTCTGTTTCAAATTGGGAAAAAAAAATGTTTTCTCAATTCCATAAACAACAGCCATCCTTCTTTCAGCAATTCATGGTGGTCCTCGTTCACAAATGTTCATTAAAAAAATAGCCCTAACTATTCGCCCTCCCAAGCTTTTTTGCCATATGAAGAAATAAACCAGCCGTGTTGTCTGTTCCCGAGAATTTTCCGTCTTTCCCCTTTGCAATTAAAGCTGATCCCTCCTTGCAGCTTCGCTCCCCTCCACTCCCCCTCCACCTCCTTGTCTGTCTAATCTCCCGTTCCCCTCCAAGTGCGTTATTTGGTTTTGGAATTATATCTATTTACCCAGAGTGGAAGTTGCACAACGAATGTGTTTATGCGAGAAAATTATATCACTGACAAACGCTGATTGGCATGTGGACATTGGGAGAGAAAACTACAGAGGACATTTTCATCAGCTTGGAATAACACAATGATTGTGTTTTCAGCAGAGCTAATGGATCACATACCCCTGCTCACTCTGATAGCTGTTTACACAAAGGACAGCTTCCCAGATGCAGCCAAAAAAAGAAAAAGAAAAAAGCTTAGAATAAGAAAACCCGCCCCGGCAAACACAGTAATAATAGTAATAATGGGCGATCAGGGATAATCCTTCGGAGGAAGATCATGGGTCTAATTCTTATTTGCACTAAGATCCCTTCACACGGTGCTGCTAGGGAAAGGGGCGTTGAAGTGGATGCAAATGACATGGTTGTGCATAGAGAGGTCTTCACCCTGCTGGGGTGGGACGAGGCCCTGGGGGTTGAGGACAACCCCTTTCCCCCGTCTCTGTGATGGCAGAAGTGCCACAGGATGCGGATGCTCCCCAGTCCCACTGCGCCTGCTGCAGCCCCTGGCTTTGTCTGGGCTTGGGGAGGAGGATTTCTCATGATGGAGATTTTGGTGATGCTGGTGTTTGGGGTAGGGCAGGGAACTTGTTCTTTTGTCTTTCGGATGAGCAAAGAGAGAGTTGGAGTTTTAGCACAGAAAGATGATAACTCAGATCATTTGGTCACTCTCTGCTCATCCCCACTTTGAAACAAAAACAAGGAAGAGGACAGAAGTGTAAGTGGTCAGGGGAATCAGAGTCCCCTCCCCACCCCAAAACCCCCTCCCATCTCATCATGCATTTGACCTTCTCTAGAGCTCCCTTATTTCTCATGCAAATATGTATATCAGGGAACAAAGCTCTCAGCCGGGTGAAAACACTTTACACAAGCTTTCATCACTCATAGCCAGACTCTGCCAAATGAGCTTGACAGATAGAAATAAACAATTTTGTCAAACACTTTTTGGAGACCAGATCTGCAACATCCATTTTATGTGTCTGTCTCTCTGTATATTCTCCCTTCTCTCATTTTTTTTGAAGCAAGGTGCCGTTCATCTAAAAATCAAACAAATGACTTGTTGGAATCCAGACAGTTCATCTACCGCATCTCCCAATTTCACATCTATTCATGCCTTTGAGTAATCTAAATCTGCCACATGCTGTCCAGGGAAACCTGGCTGATTTTGCTCTTTATTGCTTCTTACATGCCTCAGTGTTTAAAGAAGACCCATCTTTTGAACAGCAGCTCACAATCTGATAATATTTCTCTTTGAAAAGTCAACATACTATCATTGTTTCAAATTCAATTATACAGCCGACTTTCTCTCCATGGTATGCAAGCACTATATTTAGGTTATATTAAATTATGTTTTAATAACATCCAATGGCTTTTTTTATCTACCTCAGCCTTTAAAAGTCTTAGGCCCTCCAAAGGACGGGCAGGGGGGGGAAAGCAGTTTATTAATGCATCACTTCAGAATTGTTTTTTAATTGGAAACATTTTGCGGAGAAAAGACCATTAATAAAATTCGATTCCAAATCAAACTTCTCTGTGTATGTTATTTTTACTCTGCAGTCAAATGCTTTTATTAGATTTAAAACTTTCACTGTTCTTTTTTATCTCTAGCTGTATAATGTTCTACAATAAAAAATAAAGGGCCTAGCGACTCCAAAGTCTGGCAAAATAATATACTTTTTTGGATGTCTGTGTATGTTGCCAATTAGTTTTGCTGTAAATACAGACCTCCATCCATCATCAGTCTCTGGGTGGCTATAAGAGATCTAATTTGTTTCAGATGCCTTGTGCTTGCCGAGCTATTCACCAACTCTGCTGACCTGCTGCGAAGACCAAAAGCTGCAGAAGGATGACTGACAAGGGAAACTGGAGAAAGACCTATCTACTTAGGGATGGATCCTGCCTCCCAAACAGGGAAGGAAGCTTTCTCCCCTCCCTTCTCCCTTTCTCTGCTCTCTTCTCAGAAGCCTGCAGTTTTGGAGAGGAGCTCAGAGGCGTAAGACCCACATTAGGGAGGCTATGACAGGGTAATGGAAAACTCTCCTCCTCAATCCATTCTTCCACCTCCCCTCTCCTCCTTTTACAAGCCATGCTTCAAACCCCCCGTTCCCTAGGAATTTTATGAATGCTTGAGCCCAGCCAAAACAAACTCGTAAAGAAAAAGTTTCAAAAAAAGGTCACAGACCCATACAGCAAGTGTGAACCGGTAAATATCAAACTTTGGGGCAAACAGCATTGCGCAGCAGCCTTATTGCCATACGCAACCCGGCCATGCATAGTTTGTCAATCTAGAGTATTTGATTCTTCAGCTCCCACACCTAGGTCCTGCCAGCTTTTTGTCCCTCCTCACAGGCATCCCAAAGTTCCCAGAAAAGCACCTATGGGGGTAGCAGCACCTCCAAAATGGAATAACGCAAGGAGTCCCCTGTGACTTTCATGATGGGGAGGGTCAGATCAGAGCCATTGGCTTGGGGGCTCATTGCAAACAGCCAGAAACATCCATCTACATTGTTTTTCTACAGACAATTGGGATTCACACTAACTGCATGGTTTGTGTGTGTATGTGTGTGTGAAAAATATCCTTTTTTTTGTTCCTACAGAAATTATTTTCTGTGGGAAATAATCCTTATTTATTTAGGGGTAATGAAAAAACAACATACCAGAAATAGAGAAAAAATTGTTGCCTGGCTAAAATATGCAAATTCCCCTGCCAAGCACTCTTGATGCCTGATGCCAGTTAATTTATCACCCTTATTCTCACACCTCTCCTGGGGTGCAGCAGTGCTGTGCAGTGCACAGGTCTGGTGGGCAGCTGGGCCCAGCAGTGCTGGGGCACCGCTCGCTGCAGAACCCCAGCTGCTCCCTTACTGACGTGGCTGGGATTCGGCTTCCCCCATGCAGCAGCACTGGTGTGGGAGTTGCTTCTGAACTGCTCCCACAAATCGTACGGCCCAGATCTCTCACTCCAGTCTCATGATTTGGGCTCTTGCACTGGAGAAGGGAGATCAGGGTCTCAGCTCCCACCTTGTCTGGAAGAGGTTCGAACTGGTGGCCCCTGAAGGCACACCAGCAGGAACAGGGTGGGAGCATCCCCAGCCCTTTCAGTGTGGTCATGTAGGAGACAGCTCAAGGGATCTTGAGGGATCAAACAAGGGAATTTGACTTGGCTGCATCTGCTCAAGGGTGCTGGAGAAGAGCCCTGGGTGCTGATCATTGCTGCAATTGCTAAAACACTTTACATGGAAAAGTTACTGGATTACAAGCCATAGTAGAAACAGTCTTTGGAGCTGAGACGAGAATAGCTGAGAAGCCAGAGCAAGGATCCTGTGAAGGAAAAACTTTTGGGAAGGCAGAGTGTGAAGGTTGCCTCCTCATCCTCCTACTCTTCCTCTCCCATGCACTCATGGTGCATGCACTCCGCACCCAACAAATGGGCTCTGCTACAAAACCCTTTCCCCTGTCTGTTTTACAGTTCTGCTCTGGGCATATTTTTGCAAGCTCAGAGATTCAGAGCACTCATGTGCTTAGGATCAGCATGCACAGATCCCCCCTGAGGGGTCCAAAACCTATCCCAGCTCAAGAAGCTCTGGGCAATAATTTTCCAAGCAGCAGCAGTCAGGCTGAACCAACCATGGGCAGCTGTTTCTGCAGAGACACGATGAAGAAGACAGGGGAAATGATTCATCAGAAAATGAATCCAGCTACAAAGAGTGAGGTTTAGGGGTGCATCCACAAGGAGAAAGGGCTGGGGATGCTGAAATTAGAACATTTGCTTTAAAAAAAGCCCATACTAGCACAGAATCAACTTTGACTATGCAGAAGGGTTTATAAGCACCTTAATGTGTCCAAGGTTAAGATGCTAAAATTGTTTTGGGGAAAAGGAAGTAGGAGTGGAAAGGCTCAACAGCCAAACTACACCAGGAAGGTGGAAGACGTTCCCACCATCTCACCCAGGTGGTTGCTCCCTTGCCTGGACAGACATAGGGGGCCACAGAAATCACCATGTGTCCGTGGAGGGGGACACTACCTGAGACTCATCTCTGGTGGCAGCACAAGCAAATTTGGTCATCCTGGGGGGACCATCTGAGTGCTCAGCACATGGTCAGGACCTGCCAGGGCAGCTGGAAACACTCATGTTCTAACCCATGCCAGTGCCACAGCCATCTGTCCAGGTTATGGAGATACTTGTGAAAATGTGAGGTTGCTTTTCAAAATGAGCATCATTGTTCCAGTGCTCAGGGAGGGGAGGGAAGTGAGGGGAGGACCCTCCCTTTTCAATTGCAGGGCATACTTAGTTTTCGTCATGTTGGGGGGGGGGTAAATTACTTTTACTCAAAACCATATGTAGAGCATCAACAAATGCACATCCTGTGAAGTTGGGCGTGTTGCAAGAGGGATTACAACGCTGGCAATTTATAGCAGCTGCCTTAGTAGCCTCTTCTTCCACGCATTATTCTGTCAACATTGTATTTTCCTTGGAAAAACATCTACAGTAGTTTAAATCTCTTTACTGAAAACAGATCTACTACAGGTGCTTTAGAGTTCATCCACGGGATATGAGAAGGTTGAACGTCCCCAAGAAAGGGAAATTTATGTCAGTAATGACTAATTGATTTGCTTGGCTTTAAAATCCCTAATGTATTTTCACATTTTTCCTTGCCTTCTTTTTTACAGTGCTAATAAAAGAAGCTACATCATATATTTGTGTTATATGTGGGTTTGTTCTGGGAAATCCTTACTTTTGCAATGTGTTTATGTTTTCCCTCATTTCCTTTTACCTTTCCTTTATAAAAGGGCTTGTTTTTATAATAAATCAATAGGTTAAAGGTGAACATTAATGAAAAAAAAAAAAGTGTGTTTGGAAAATATATGGTGAAAACAAGGCAAAACTGGAAACCAAATCTTTGTTCACTGGAAATTAAAGACACACTTTCCACACTGAAGTTGGATAAATACAGTATATTGTGGTAGAGCATAGTGAGAACTGCACACTCCTCTCCAAAGGCTCCCAAACCCCATCTGAATCCCAAAAGTCACAAGAAATGTTCTGATCCTCATAGGGATGAGGAGAGGGGTTAGTGCATCTCTGTTGGGGGTCGTTTATGGAAAAGGTTTCTGCAAGATCCTTTGCAAAAATAAATATTTTTACTAAATCCCTGGAGCAGCTTACAACTCCCCCTGCTCACAATTACAATTTCCCCATTAGGAAACTTCCTTGAAAAACCCACTTTGGCTCAATTGGAATGTGTTTTTTCAACAAAGCTGAAACATTTTGATTTCAGTCTTTCTTTTTTTTTAACTTTGCTCTGTAATCATTCATCATCCTCCGACACAGAGTATTCAACAAGACAAAAATGGCAAAGTCACACAGAGGAGTCAAATGTGCTGTTCTGAACATGACAGCCCATTTCATTTGGGGTGAAATATTGCTCTGTTTTGGGGGAGGGATACAAAAGAAAGCAGTGGTGATAACAAAATTATTTCCTTAAACATTGCAATTTCCAAGGCAGCAGAAAGTGGTTCCACCAAGGGTTTTCTTAATGCAGTCTCAGTGTGTGTCAGCCTGTCCAGACATCTACCTGGAGATGCAGACAAGGGCCTTCTCTATGCTTTTTGAGACCACTGGAATATTTCAACTGAATTTAGCACATCATTTAGTGGCAGAAACAAAAGCATGAAATTGGTACCAACATCATTAAATCCCTGAGCACCCTGGGCAAGGACACTGGCACAGAGAGGAGTACAGGAGGGCTCTGGGGGGTCTTCATGGCTCTGCCATGGCTTGAAGACTCCTTGTCGGACCATATCACATCTCTGCACTGTGCCTCAGTTTCCATCAGTGCTCTGAGGCAAGCCACAGGAAAAACCTGCTATAGCATGTTTTGAGATTTACAAGTGACATGGTATCACAATGTGGCTGAAACTATGTGAGCATGCCAGAGTTTCCAACTTCACACTATTTACAAACTGGTATTACTAAGAAAGATGCTAATAGATAAAAGTAGAAACTGAAGCACTTAAGACTGTACTTAACTCCACCATATCAAGTAGAGAAAAAAATTAGTTACAAGACCACTTGGAAGGACACTAAGTAAGAAGTTCTGTTGTCTTTAAAAAAAATTCTTCAGTTCTGTGAAATTAATATTATTCTGTTTACAAAACTGTCCCTGTTAAACTTGCATTCAAATTTTAAAATGAGAATCCTGAAGGCATACTCTGAGAATCACTCAAAGGCCAGCTAGGAAGAGAGGCATTCCTTTAAGTTAGAAGGACACTGGCTCTTCTAAGAGCCTCAGCCAGGGAACACGAGGTTTCCATATGTCTCTATATGTGTCCATACAGGCTCCTACATACGATTTATAAACACCCGATGGATCAGGGAACCTAACTTGCAAGCTGACAAAATCTGTGGAGGTTATGAAATGGGAATGGATGGTTGCCCATTTCCTCTTGGGATCCTACTGTCAAGATCTTCTGGGATGCAATCTGTTCTAAAATCAATTAATTTTTACAAGGACCACTCCCACTGAACCTTGCAATATCCATCCTCTGCCACTGTCTACTCGAGTTATTACCCTCAGGTCACGGGAGCTTTGGCACACTGAAGTATACACATGGTGGTATATGTTGCTGGAAGCTATTATCCCAGGGAGCTCACAGGATACAACAACTTGGGGATGTTGTTTCCACTGAGAACCAGAAATCACTTTCTGAGCTGACTGATGTTTGAAGAAGGGCCATCTGTGCTGCCCAAATTGACGTTGACAACTGTGTTTGATGTCTCTGTCTCAACTAGTAAAGAAAAATCACTGTTCTGTTTTCTTGACTCTGCAATTTCTAACTTTGAGTCAGTGGAGGATAAGATGAGGAGTGATAGGCTGATACTGCAGGAAAAGAGTTTGGATAAAATGTTAGGGAAAAAGAACAGCTCTTTTAAACAGGAAGAACTGTGAAAGCCTGGAGGAGGTTGTCTGGGGAGGTGGTGGGATCTCTGCAAGTAAGGGCCATTAAGAACAGGTTAAACAAACATCTGACCAAAAGGCTTAGACAGAGTTGCACCATGCTCCAGGCAGGAAGTGGACAAAGATGACCTCTGATGGACATTGACAGCACTATTGTCTGTTCCTAATACTGCTCAAGTAACCTGTGGTGCTTTGGCTTGAGTGTCTTTCTTAAAAGGTTCTTACTCAAAATGCCGTCCAGAGTTAAATAATTCAGACCCAAGAGGCTGGAATGGTCACACCAACCACATTTCCTCCAGCCAGTCTCAAGCAAAGCACAAGAAAGGGAAACAAGCCCACATCCAGGGTTCACGGAGGTCAGAAGAAAGCTTCTCTTGGAGCAATGGAGTTCATGTCAGACATGAAATAGCCTGAGTGAAGAGAAAGCACTTCAGAAGCAGAAAATCCAAAGGGGTTATTTTTAATTACTGTGTTAGGTTTCAGCGTAATATCAGAATATCATGTGCATGTTGGGGGGCAGCTGCAGAATCACTTCCGTGATACAAGTTACTGCAATTACTGGTGAACCGCAGTAGTGAATTTCTTTGAAGTACCTAGTATGAAACACAGGCATGTCTGGAATAGCTCTTTCATTCTTGAGGCTGTTTATAAAATCATTACAAAACCAATTACAAATGTTCTAGCTTTATAATGGTTAATATTATCTTTATATCACAAAGGATTCACTATCTCAGCCCAGAACAAGAAGGACTGCCTTGGTCTAGATTAGTAATGTCAGAGTCTCAAGGTATGTAAATGTTTTAACCCAACTTTGGCAGCCATATGTGCTCACCTCAGTTACCTTCAGCTATCTATTTTAAAAGACCCCTCTAGACCCCCATCTAAAGTCAGTGGAGAAAGGTTCACACCTCTGGAGAGCTCTTCATTCCTTCCTACAGCAGATGTCTAGCTAAGCTGGATGAACCATCCCGTGGAGATGCCACGCTCATCATACAGGTTATGGAAGCAGTCTATGTGATATTAGACATCTAATATCTACACCTCTGCCAGGAGGTGATATCCTATCCTTAGAAATATTTCAAATGAATGGGTTAAATTGATCAGTGTAAAAACCCTTTCTATCCCAGTGCTTTATATCCATGATCCACTTTCATGAGAAATCTGCTACTTGACTTTCTTAAAGAGAGCAAGTCAGAGCTCTGCCTGCTTGGAGTCTGCAGCACTGCACAGTCCTTACTTGAGGGGAAATGCTTTTTCCAAGACACCAGAAATCTTTGGTAAAAGAAACACAGGGTTTGGGTTGGTTTCTTTGTGTTTCTGTCAAATCAAGATATCAGATACGGTTGTTATTATTTAATAATGATAATAGTAACAATTTCTCAGATGTAAAAGTAATACAGTAATGATAGGCTTCATGGAACATACAAAAAAGACTAACAAATATAATCAGTTGCAGAAGGAACTGAAGAAAGTCTGGGACATGAAAAGCAGAGTAACAACTGTTTGTGGTGAGCTGGGCTTTCATGATAGGGGTATCACAGCAGCAGCATAAAATGGAAACAGGGTCTACTGTAAAGCCGTGTGTCCTCCAGATGGCAACATTGATTGGTATTTCTAAAGGAGTTTGGAAGGAGCAGTCTTTCTCTGGGATACCCAGATCAGTCTTCAACAGACTTGCAATTGTGCTGCCCTCAAGACCCTGGGCTGTGGCAGTAAAAGGCAATATCTTTGACAATATTCATCACAGTAAAAATAAGGATGAAAGGTGGAAGTCACTACACAACCTTTGGATTCAGCAGATTATTCCCAGGAAAAATAAATAACATTTATGACACAACCATCTGGCAAAGGACAAAGAAGTATTTTAATCCCGAAAATCAATCCCTAAGAGGGGATGAAGACCATTAAAGGTGCAAAATAGCTGTGATGTTAAAGATGCTTGAATGCCTTTTGAAATCGGTGTATTTCCCTTAGCCTTTTGAGTCACCAGGGTTGCTGGTGTGAAGACCTCTCTCGTTTTACAACAGCACCTTCACCTCTACAAGTCTTGAGATGAAGACCTGACAATTGATGGAGATGACGGTAGCACCTAGGACTGCAATAGTAAAGGTATTTAGTGCTCTTCTGAGACTTTTCACTGAGAATTTTGCAACCCTTTGGAAAGATTAGGAGGATGAACTGTAGTTAAGTCCGAGATTTATATGCATCAGCCACAAATGAATTCTAGTCCCTGAGCTGAAGTCAGGTGAAAATAAAGGAATGAATAAGATCGTTTGCTTTTATTAACTTTACTAAGGTATAATTTTCTTTCTGGTACACTGTAGGTCAAGTTGCACTGCAACCACATAGTATGAATTCTGCCTTGATTCTGTGATCACTATAATCTCCTGAAGTCCTGCTCTTAAACTAGCCAGAGTGCAGGGAGAGATTATGGTCAAACACCATGTTATCCTGAGATTTAGGGCCAAATGGCAGGCTGGTGTGACCTGGCTCAGTGCAGGTAACTGAAAAGGAGTGTCACCCAGTAGGCTGGGAGAAGAATTTAATCTCATTCTCTGGGTCAGAAGAGGTGCTTCACATTGGCTCAAATCTTCCACATCATGGCCATTTAGACAGCAGATAAAATAAGTTCTATCACTTTCTTACACAATTTGTTTCTTTTTCATTTTTTGCTCATTCATGCTTAAAATGTCTTGAGGTTTTCATGACTCATCTGTCCTCTCTAATGCTGGCGATTAATGAAGGGTTTCCTGGAAAACAGACGAGTTCAAAGTTTCAAAAATCCTGTTTTCCATTGAAGTTTAATTTCTAGAATAATTTTCCACTTTCGACAAGAATGAGACTGAAAAGCAGAGAACATTTTCCATTAAAGTCTGCAGAGAAATTTCCTTTAGTTTCTCACACAGGACTGCAGGGCTTGAAACAGCCTTCACTTTCACCACCACTGCCAGGACAAGAGCCAACATCTTCTGCTTTCCTCTTCTGACTTAAATGAGGCCTGAAAAAAACATTGAGTTCCCAATTTCTGTGCCATTAGTTCTTTTACTTCTTCTCATCTACCCAGGCTACTCATGATAGTTATGTTCCAGTCCTCACTTATTTCACAGTATATGGAGTTGCTTCCATACACTTGGCCCTGCTGAAGAAGATGAGGCTAATATTTGTCTGATAGGGGGAGTCAATTGGAATTCTTTTGTCTAGGGAAGGGCTAAGACCATGGTCAATGACTTCAGTCATCCCTGTAGCTCTCTAAAGTAATGATACTTTTTCCCAGTTTCCACTCTGCTTCCCATGCATTTTCCATACTGAAGGCTCATCAACAGGATTTGTGGCAGCACAAACAAGAGTTCAGCCTATATTTTTTGGTTGGTTTTTTTTTAAAGGTTGGTCTTGTTCCAACGGATGTGAACAAATAAATGAAATTAAATATGAAATTCTGTAGGTGTTTTTAGGGATTGAGGTTTTTAGGGGTACAGGACAAGAGAAGGACTTTTCTTTGTCCACAAAAAAATCTGGAAACTACAATGTTTAGTTTTCAAAAATATGGATTTTAGTAAAGGAAAAAAAATAGCTTGGATAAAAATGTGGGTTATTTTAAAGTATCTTCAGATAAACTTTTTAAAAATCAAGCCATACTTTTACTGAACACAGAATGGTTGCAGAAACCTTTTTCATTAATTAAATTTTCATTGAAAACCACCCAGCCAAATGTGCTGGCTCAGACCCATTCTCCTCCACAAGCAATTTGTTACCAGGGCGGGCTTGAACCACACCATGTGGCACCTTCACCCACCATCAGCACAATCTGCGCACCAGTGGTGGGAGGGCAAGGTTTGTTTCTTCTGCTGGTGTCATACTCACCAAAACTGAACCAGCATGATTTAAACTCGCAGAAGCTGACTGGCTCAGATTTGGTCTCGGGTTGTAGATAGGAACCAATGCAGCAATCCTTCCTTATTTATTATCTTGGTAAGAGCAAGGCTGCCTTTAAAATGTGTCTGATGTGCTCAAGAGATAATACATGGTTGTCAGAAGGGGATCACTGTCCTTTCAGGAGACAAAGACAGCAAAAGACCCTTCTGATGAAGCCACAAAGCTAAAATGTTAATCTGATGAATTCTACCTCTATGGCTCTGGAGTAAGAGGTTAGCAAAATACTTTCTGTGCCAAGAAGCTGTAAAATAAGCTTCATTTTAGATGCGATAGGGGAATATCTTCTTACTAATTGTACCAAGGTGTCTGCTGAATTAGCTGAGATATGATATATCAGCAGTCACTGTAAAACCTCTGTGTGAAAACATCTAATAGAGTCAAAGAAACCCGCACTGGAATAGACCCCAAGGCAGATCAGCTGTGCCTAAACCTAAACCAGGCTCAGCAATGTCCACTCACACTATACAAACCCCCTGACAGAAAGGAGAAAAGCCATGATTATGTTTGTTCCTATTAACTTCTGTCAGGTCTGACTTCCGACAGTGGGCTCATTCACAGTACACAGTTACCCGTCTCTTATCTGTATCCACTGATGCTGTTATTGGTACAGAAGCAAAGCTGACACCAAAACCCCATTATGACTTCAACTTTCCCTATTCTCTGTTCTAAAAACCATACAGAGAGAAGCAGCTGGAAATGCTGTTATACCTATTCTACAGGTAAGCGTGAAATGACACAACTATCCCTGCAATTATCCCATGGAGGTATCTCTGCATTTAAAAGACTGATGAAATATTCATGCCGAGCCTGGTTTCTCTACAGCCCTGGAAAAATGCAATCAGAAGGTCCTAAACAAGGTTCAAATAGGACCCTGGCTTAGGTCCCAATATCATACGGAAATCTGTGACTGAGACAGGAGGGGAGCTCTGATGTCCCGACTCCCAGGTCTGCGCCGCTGTGACGGTGCTGCACTTCTCTTGACATTTTGCTTTTGCTGTTACAGCACAGACTTATTTTTCACACTCATATTACGTCCTGAAAATTTGGGTCTGGTTTTGAAGTGTGTGTGGGCCTTATCTTTTCGTTCTCTAAATAAAGGGTCATTTCTAATATTCTGCATGTGTCTTAGTAGAAGTGATTTTATAGCTGTAGATTACTCTACAATATGTAAGTTTTTTTCTCAGGCACCAGTAATACAAGGTAGTTTTTATGTCCAGTGGAAGCCAGAATTTATTTTCAGTAATTTCTCCCAATTATGTTTATCAATAGGTATCTCTTAGCAAAATGCCAAATCTTGCAAGCGTGTTTGGAAAGTCAAATATGTTTGTGTAATACAAACCTATGCCATGTCAGGAATTAGTTTGACTAATAGGCCTTTAATTAAATCCTTGTGGGGTCTTGGTGTGAAGAATAGACCCAGTTTCCAAAAAAATTAATTTATAAGATAAATTCACAAATATATCCATCTAATAAATCTTTCTTACATCCAATATTTGTCCTAGAAACAATAACAGGACAGATAATTTATTAGACTATTTCCTATTGCATTATAATGACTATGCTTGATACTTTAAATGTATTCTTCAGAGCACTGGAATGATGGAGGCTATAATTAATGAAGATAAAGATTTCCAGGGCGCATTGATCCAGGAGAGACATACTTAGTGTAACTTCCAGACCTATATGTAATCACAGAAATATTTCCCTAGAGAACACGAATTATAGATGACTCTAAAACTGCCACTGGAGATATTTTGCAGAAACCACAACAGGAAATGTTTATTTTCTCAACCCTAATAACCCTTTCAATACAAATTATTTTGAATTTTTGAGAAAATTACATTAATTCCCAATTAATTTTTTTCTTGCAAGATACTTTATACTTAAAGAAATATCCATATTTTCCTTCACTGTCTTAAGTCAGCTCCTTGGTTTGTCACTTAAATGGCCATTGTATAGGAAACAAAATGCCACCTGAAGTGTCCCCATTTCTCTTCCCTCAGAGAACAGCATACAGACCAGCACAGCAAAAGTTCAATTCTACCCCAGCATATGGGAATCTTAATAGCAGAGAACAGAAGTACCAGGTCTAAAATGCAGGCCCAGCAACTAGAAATACCATTCTGGTATTTGTAAATACCTTTTAGAGAGCTAGACATATCCCTAAACTATCAAGCTACCACCCCTCAAATTCAGACAGATCAGAGGAAACATGTCATTGTTGCCCTTCTCGTACAGCATGGTTGGATCATCCTCTTCCTTCAGTGGCAGAGGTCCCAGTTTTTGGGTTCTTTACAATCTATTTATTTTACTTAATACTGATCATAATATTAATGGTAGTTTTTCATACCAAACAAGCCCATTCCAGGTAAATCTAGTGAAAGACCGTATGTCTGGCATGGAAACTGCACAGCCCTCCTCCTCATGTGAACCAATGGATGCTCTCATTTAATTCAGACTGAGGGGGAGAAAAAGGAGTGGATGTGTTATGTTTTGATCAAGTTTATTGGAAGGGTCAGAAGTGCCTGATTTATTACTAATTGTATTGGATTTAGTTCAGCTCTTATTGGCCTTCTCAGCATCACCCCCACTCAGTACACAGGTCTATACAGGTACGGCCTTTGGGATGTGCATCTGAGGTCAGGCAACTGCTCTGACTCCAAAGGCTACTGAGCTGAAGTCAAGATAGCCACCTCCCCAAGAGTTTGAGAAATAAAATGTATCAAAAAGAAAACACCAGCTTGGGCTGTGCTGATTTTTAGAGGAAAATCTGATTTGCAACCTGTGGTTTGGCTTGCAGCATTCTGTGTGCATGGATTGCATAGCAGTGGAAATGAGGCACTTAGTAACTTTGGCTAGTGCTAGCCCTGCTCTGGGCAGACGCTCCCCCAGGAAGTTTCACATCTCCTCAGTCCAAACACCACATCGGCTCCAAAATCCTTTGCATGGTATTGCAGGCAGAGATCTTTGGGCAACAACACAACTATTCGACACTAAGGAGTGTTTTAAAGAGCAGGGAGCAGAAGTAAGGTGGTAAAGCTGTTTCCCACTAGTTTAGGAAAAAAACCATATCTGAGGACTTGTACTCATCCCCAATCCAACAAGTAAAGCGTGCACTTGGTTTTTCACACACGTCAGGCACTAAGTCCCCAGAGTGGCAAGGATCAATGTTTCTGTATCACACTGATACATTTCCTGCTGCAAAGGACACCTCTACCTAGGAATGGAGGACCAAAGTGAGATCAAGTCCCCTGCAATTGCAAAAATGATAGAAATGTAGGAAATACAGCACTTCTGCTCCTGTTTTCCCATTCATACATAGAGGAAGCTGCAAAACATTTCCTCCAAACTTGTAAAAAGCTTAAAACAAGCTGCAGAAAAGACCAAAAGCCACAAATTACAACATAAAACAGGAGGAGAGCATGAAAGATTACAGGCAGTGAGATGCCTAGGGGTCCTGCAAACTCAAGGGAATTTGTTAGGTGCTAATTCCCAGGTGATGCTCAGCAGCGGCCTGGACTCTGTGCTGTGGCTGAAGACAAAGAAGAGGTGACAGATCCCTGCCTCTGTCATCGATGAAACACTTATGCCTGACCCTAAGCTTGATGATTTAGTATCAGTCGTGTGAGCAGGACTCCCTGACTAAGCTCCAGAGAAATTGCTAACACCAGCTGGAGAGCCAACACTACCAGCACCTTGTCCTGCCTCTAGCTGTGGCCAATTTCCAGTGCTCCAGAAGAAAGCAAAGAAAACTCTCAGAAGCCAAGTTACGTAACATTTACACAATATTATAAACTAACACAGTTCTGGTTTGTTTTTTTGTTCCCATGAACATGATATGACTCAATGGAAACTACTCTGCAGGAAACAGGCGGCACATTTTGAAGCTTAAGCTTCCAGAAATAAGATACCGCTCAAAAGAATTTGGAAACAGCATACCTGTTGGAGGGATGAGCCCAGCTCAAAACCTAGAGCTGAAGAAACCTGGAGTTTGGGATCAATTTTTAAAAAAACACAACCTACCTCTGGTCTGACTGTTACAATCATGGTAGCACTGGACCAAACCCACGCCATGCATCTACATGAGCTGTGTGTCAATGTAACAGCAGTCCTGCTTACCCAAACAGAATAATCCTATAGTGTGACTTTTTTTTCCTTTCTTTCTGAGCACTTCTTAATGTTTGCACCAGCATTTCTTAAATCCTGTTTCAGCTGCTACTTATAATCCTGAAGTGGTGTTTGAAATCTGTCTCTGAGTTTCAGGGTGTGAAGCCAACTCGAATCTCTTGTCTCCCCATCAGCTCTCCTGACAAGGATAAAGAAGGACAAAATGTTATGCAGACTTGTTGACGGAGGTGAAACTCAGTGGTTGCCAAAGATGGTTTCTGGAAACAGTGCAAACCCTCCACTGAAACCTTACTGGCATGCAAGACAATCTTTGCTTTTTACTAGTAGGCCCAAAACTAACATTTTCATAATAATTTTCCAGTATCAAAGTGATAGTTTTTATCCAAGACAGCTGAATACTACAGAACTGTGTAACAACAATTCAGTGCCAAACATATGCTATGTATATATTTTAACACCTTTGATAATAATAAAAAATGCATGTTCCTAGCAGTTTTCTCAACTTTCATTCAATAACAACATCCTTGAGTTGATGCTTTTTGTTTTCCTTTCATATTATTACGAACCTGTGTTTAATTCTCAGTGCCAGTTTGGCTTTTTAACCTCTCTTTCTACATTCCACTAGTAATGTCTGATTAAGAAATTAGCCTTTCAAGTGCTATAAAAAAATCCAAGAAATACAGTAACACAATACCATGGAAAACTGATATAATCTTTTCAAAACTATAAAAATTGGTCACCCAAAGGAACATCTGCATGGTAAAAATTTTAAACAAACTGGAAGGGAATCAGATAGCTCATAAAGAACCAAGCGGCTAGAAGAGCCATTGGTCGTTTACATATTTTGCTGTCATCCTGACTTGGAGAAGACTATCATTTTGAAGCATGTTTCTTCAGTTTTAGTTACCGGCATCTGGAATGAATTCCAGGATGGAACACTGAAAGTTTTTAAAAGGAAACTCAACCTTACAATAATTATTCCTTAAATCATTAATATGGTGAAAGTGCCAGATGTAAAAATATGAACAAAATAAAATAAAATATGGTCCCAGGTATCACTCAAATCCCTAACGTACATCTGTCTGTTTTCTCAGTTCATTAATATCTGTTGTAGTCTCAGATATTTTCTTTTATGTAAAAATTTCCACTTGCTTGTTATGTCTTCTGTCTTGCATTAGAGTTATTGCTTTACCTCTCAGAATAACTCTGGTTGTGTACATTGCAGGACTGTGGATCTACTCTAATGCAGGCTTTCCTCCAGCAAAAGATAACGGTGTATTCGTCTTCTATCCAACAGCATGAGAAGCTTTTGGTTTGATAGATATCCAAGAGGGACAGCATCCTGAAAGAGTGGTTTCATGGTGACACCAGGGCTTTGTCGGCATGGAGCTCCTCACAGGGTCCAGGTTTCATTCACAGGCACAAGATATGGCACAATGAGACCTAGGTGTGAGGGACTGCTGAGGTTGCTGAGCTTGGGATAGGACTAAGAGCCTGCAGACCTGGCAATTCTGTCTACGCATTCATTCCCTTGTTCACGCTTTCAGAGCAGTGGGATGAAGGCAGCAGAGGGAGGGATGAACGTCACTGTAGATTAATACAAATTGTTTGATGGTCTGTTCTTTTCAGGATGATGACGCAAATCATAAGGCCAAAATGAAATTCACTTTTCTAAGTGAAACCACTTGAAATGTGATACAGTTCAGCAAAGAGTTGCACTTAAATCTCTCAGGAGAACCCATTTCATTGAAAACTCCTGGAACACCTAACCAGACCCCATCAAATCCCCAGCCATTAATTTGTTTCCACTAATGTCCTCCCTCACTCCACAAAGAAGATGTCTCCTCAGAGCTCCACTGAGTACTCCCAGCACCACTAAGCAGTTTTGCAGATTAATGCTTGTCTGAATGTTACTAATTAGGCCAGGCGACTATATAATGAGATGCTTACAAAGTTTATTCATCACTAAAAATAAATGTTAAGCATCTGTTTTGCAGGCTATTCCCATGTGCCATTCAGGTCCGCATGCTGTAGAACCAGATGGAGCTGGAGGGAGACCAATCACAGTGCAGAGGGATTACATCTCTTAAAACCATAGTTAACTTAAATAAGCAAGTTGCCATCCCTCCATAAATCCCACATCTACCACCAGATGTGTGACAAGACTATTGCACAGGGTGTTCTAGCTTGGGCTCCCCTGCTCTGAGGGGGCAGAGGAGAAAGCCAGCTGCTCATGGCAAGGGCCATCTCTCCCTTGCACACTTGTCAACAAAGCCACTCTCTGTTGGTGACCATCTGAAAAGAAAGCCCTGATGACTCACAAAGCACAAAACCATCAAATGGAGCTACACTAAATAAACTCTCCTTCTGTCCCAGGCAGTGGTGGAAATGACTCATCTCTCTCAGCTAAGCTTGGGGGAGAGTTTCTCTCTGCCATGTTAACCAAATGTTAAGTGGGTTTCTCAAGATGGTTATTGCAGTGAAACCATTAGTGATGTTTGCTTACAAGCCCTCACTTAAGTACTCAGAGTAGCAGTAGTTCTAAACAAGGACTCTGTGTCTCCTGAAAGTATTTCATGTATAGAGAAGGTGGGATTGAGAGTTGGATGCTTTATTTTCCTTTTTTGTTCCTGAGCGATGCTGTGCAAGAAATGGCACTTTTCTGGTGTCATAGGCTTCAGCAATGACTGGGAAAGCAAGATCTGGGAGATACCAGGTTCTGGGGGAAAGGAGGTTATTCCTCATCCAACAGAAGAGAGAAGAAATGAAAACAGCCCAATCCAACATTAGCAGAGAGAAGGGAACAAGCCAGGTTTTCCCAGAGCTGGCTGTATCAAACCCTTTAAAGTAGAGGAATATTTAAACTGTATTTCTCTTTTTGGATGGGCTTAGAGGCTGCCTTCAGGTTGGGAGCCTTGTTTTGCTAAGCACGGCTGAGCATAAATAGTGGAGCTGATTTCTTGTCCTCAAAGAGCCAGCCATCCAAGAAAGCAATGCACAAATGCAGAACTGATGGAGGGGATGACTTTAATCATGAAAGTAATTTTTCAGCACTTGTGGTTTGTTTCTAGAAAGGAGCACAAGGTGATAAATTCATATCTGGATTTCAAGCACCCCAAAATTCAGGGTTTTCAGATTCTAGGGGTTTTTTTTCAGTACCTTACATGGCTAGGGAAACATAATGAAGCATGTTGCTTCCAGCAACCACAGAGTACAAGTAAACTATGTAGATGAAGCCATTAGCATAAGAAAAATACTCCTTCCCTCTGAAATGAGACATCCGCAAAGCTATCTGAGTGTGAGAAGGGAGCTATCTCCCACTCTTTAAACCAGCAGTGAACTTTTTAGCTGACTGTTATTTGAACACCATTAAGTGTTGCACTCTGCCACATTTACCAGTTTGCACAGAATTACAAAATGACTGGATTGACTGAGTAAGATTTTCTACCTGTCTGATCTCCCAAAATACTAAGATTCTCAAGAACAACTGTGGCACAGAAGAAACCCACAGTGCCCCAACCTCGGACAAGAGTGAATCCAACCAGAAGACACAAAGCTGCAGGACATACGACTCCTGAAGTCCCGCTGCTCAGTGAACAGGCTGATGCTACACAGTCCAGACGTCCTTTCTGTCTGCTGCCACTCCCTGACACTGCAGAGTCCTTGCTGTGGGGTGGAGCATGCTAGGAAAGGCTACGCAGGGCAGCACTGGATGTGATCCACGCTTGCCTGTGTGATGATAAACAGAGACACACCAGAGTGTCAGGAACGGTGTTTTTGTGGTTATGTGGTTCACCCATGGCCCAGAAAATCAGTCTCTACCATAACATTTTTGTTTTGTCAAAGGCAAGTCCTTTAATGTGTCTGTAAGGCACTGAGAGCACAAGGCAGTTCAGTGCTGTGCTGGTGGGAGCCATATAGGTGTGATGCATGGGGAGACAGGCACATGGGGAGAGGAATGATGACAATCTCATCAAATTTTACTGTGTTAGAGCCAGGTTAGACAAAAGGGGATGGATTATGGAAAGTTACAGCAAAACTAGAAAACATTTGGGGAGGTTTAGTAGCACTGGATAAAAGGTGCCCATTTCAGGAGGGAAAGGAGCTTGAACACATTTTAGTTATGGGCACCATCTCCAGCTAGCTGGAAGCAGTGGAGGCCTTTTCTTTCAACATCATCCAGTACAGGAAGAGAAGCCAGGGAAAACTGGGGTTGGAAGGTAAAGATGAAGCACAGCACGGGTCATGGAAGCAGGGTCTTTTGGGACCAAGTATGCACAGGTGGTGAGGAGAGGAGGGAGAGGACACTTGTCAATCTAAACCCAGTGGTACTTCAGCAGAAAAAGAAGTAAACAGCAGCAGGGAGGTTGAGAAGCAGGTTCAGCTGGTGCCTGGAGAGCCAGGTGTAATTCTCATGGCCCATCTGACCAGAAAGGACCAAACTACTTTCATACACAGACCCAGGATCACAATCAACTATCCATATACAGCCATTATAATGGTTTATTTGAGCTGGAACAAGCCTGAATGTGCAACTGAAGAATGGGGTTGGGGGAGGTGAGTTATAGGATGCTGTTCTGGAGTGTTTGACAGGATTAATCCATGGTTCCCCAAGGGAAAATGAAGGTTGACAAACTGGTGAGAGTAAATGAAACAGCTGATGAAAACAAGGACTGGCCAACTGAGAAGAATATTAAGTAACAAGCATAATACACCCACTTGCCTGTGTCTTATTTTCAATATATCTCTATATTTAATATATGTCCTATATTTCACCTTGTCAAATGACAGACACACATATCTCCACAAAGAAATCCCCAGAAGTTAATGCCACAGAGTTAGGGTATGAACGCAGTCTCAGTAACAACTCCACAGCAGTGCCCCAGGCAGAATGTTCTCTATTCTAGTTTAGGTTAACCCTTCTCCAAAGCGGGATTAAGCTAAACCATTTGAGATCAGGCTTAGGACAAAAACATATGTGCTCATGAAGAATTAGTACCTGATGCCAGAACTGAGGCCACTGCCCCACAGTTTTGAGACTACTTGGAAGAACCAAAGCAAGGGAGAAAGCAAGTGCTAATAGAGACGCTAGGTGAGGACTGTGCAACAGTGGGGTTGGGACAATTTTAGAGAAGGTCAAATTGCTCCTAGGAAAAATATTTTGTGGGTGGCATGAAAATACTCCTGCTGGCTCATGTCCATTTTTATTGACAGAACCATCAGTTGCTATCACCTGGGAATTTTTTTCAGATTTTTAGTTAGGATTTATGGGGTAAATTTGAAGAACTCAGAACCAATACATACATGTTATTGGTGGTTTTGTTCTTCCTGACAGCAAAAAGTTCCTTCCTGACAGCACTAAAGGATTTTACCCATTGCTGTTGCTGAATCCCTGAAATACAGTATTTGGGCTCTGGCTGCAAGGAAGGTTTGAGTCCTTTTAGTCCAAAGGAAAGCGATCTCTCAGACAGAGTCAGGGTCCCGTGTCCAGTACCTAACAAATGGAAGGGGAATGGAAGTGAGACAGAGCACATTCCACAGCCTGGTGTGTTTAAGGAAAAGGGTATAGCTTTCACTCTCCCGCTGTTAGACAATAATGCGCTGACTGAAAATGTCAAGCTTCAGTTTAAACAAAATAAAAGACTAGAGGGCCCAGGGCAGAGAATTTAAACACATATTAATTAGGGCTGGTAATACTCTGACATTTGCTGGATTTTTAATAAACTGATGAATATTTCTCCTTCATATTTCAGTGACATGAAATTGGTGCAACACAATTAATTTCAACAAGTTTCGGTCAATGGGTGTTGAAGGAAAATGAACATACAGCGTCACAGACTTGAATTAGAAGTACTCTTATTTTGAGCGAGTAACATGGAAACCCATTGCCCTCCGCATGAGAAAATTGCAGCTCAGGACCTTGAGAGGAATTTATTTACATGCAGCAATTTACTTAATAATTTCACAAAAAGAAGAGAAAGGCAGAGAGAATAGATGATTAAAGCTCCCTCAAGAATGCAACAGAATGGAGTAAAAGACATCCCCACATGTGGAAGCACAACACTTATGCTTATATTAGCATGTAGTCTTAGCTTCATATGTTCATAACAAACTATCAGGGAGAAAGAATGTTTTCTGGAACACGTTGAAGGTTCAGTTATTGCAGCAATGAGCACTGGAGAAACATCTCTTTACTAGGTTATAATCTCTTCAGTGGTGCTTATGCAAGTGATTCAGAAGGTACCAGTATCTAACCAGAGCACTAACACTTCCACACAACTAGACAGCGAACATCGTAAGTTGTCGTAAATGTTCCCAACCTCTTTGGGATAGTTCCTTCCTCTTTTATTAGCTACAACAATATTTCTTTACTTGATGAGTGGCTTCAGTCATAGACTGGGCCCCTGCTGTGCAAGCTTTGGTTGAAACACCCAAGAAGCAGAAGTCTGGCCCAGAGCCACCTGAGAAGTTTAGGCATGAGTTACAGCTCAGGACAAAATGGCATAGCAATAACATAAGCCACTATGCTGGTACAAATTGAGATACAGAGCACAACTCTATAGTGTCTGAAGAAAAGTAACTGGACAGATGTTGACTCTTGTATCACTTAATGTTGTTACAGCACACATACTCAATCACGGTGATCCTGAAAAAGTCACATACACATGAACATACTCTCCTCCTGCTAGTAAGTGAAATTTGTGTGCATGTGGAGGTCTTAGCTTTGCTAAGGGAAACTCTGGGGTGCAGTTATAGAAAGAAGTGGACTGAGAATATACTTTCTGTAATAAAGAGAAAATTTTTAGCATTTAAAATGTTAGCTCTCACACTAAGCGTATGGCATTCAAATGCTACATATAAGAATGTTCAAGCAGAGAACAGAGCTGGACATCCGCTTTCAAGATTTTAGTGAAATTTTAGATTTTGAAAATAAAGCATTCACCTTTCTCCATATTTTTTGCAAACCATCAATCTATAAAATTTTGAAGTAAAAAACTGAGAATCTTGAAATCTAAATCAGCTGCAGTTTAACAAAAGCGAAACATATTTCAAATAAACATTAAAAGGGAGTTTTTAAGTCGTTTGGCTTCAAAATGACAGAAAGTGGTTTTATGTTAGGTTGTGGGTGTTATTATTACTCCTATTATTATAATACACTTGTTATTGCCAGTATTAATAAAATACTTATATCCACTAAAGCCTAAGAATGTCTATCAGAGACCCATGTGCTGGGTATTTTACTGATGTTTATTTGAAAGACTGTCCTTGCCTCAAAGTACTTCTAATTTACTGTTGCACCCAGGGGAACAGAGAAAGAAATAGTTGCTTAGCACAAGAGCTGGATTATCACAGATTCCCAATGTCACAAGATACATCAAAACCCAGTCCATCATCATCAAGAGTAACACAGGAGACCTGAGGTGACCTAGGCAAGCTCAAAACACCACTGTGTCTTAGTGAGAAGGAGACCTGACCCAAACAGTTTGCAGACTAAATAGATGAAGAAACAGCTGGAATGAGAAGAAAAGAGAGAGGAAAATACTGATTCAGTCTTACAAATCAGGAGGTAAGAAACTTCAGCACTGAGTTAGCAGAGCATGACATGGTGATAGAGTTCTCCAAAGTCACCCAGATACAGGACATCCCAAACATCCCAGCCTGAAGTTAAAACTACAGGACATTCTTTGCAGATAGCACAGCACACAGCAGGAAGGGTGTCTGAGAAGAAAGTGCTCTAAGGGAGTCATTACAGTGTCCAGTAGCTAATACATACTAGAATAGTGTTTAATTAACATGGTTCAATGAGCTACCACTACCTGGCTGGACCATGGTCACCAATTATATGGATGTTCTTACTGAAACAGGGAAGATTTACACCTGCAAAACCTGCCTTCTTTGGGGTCTAAGCCAAGGCTTCTTACCCTGTCACTAGAGCAGGCTATGGGCTTTGGTACCTACCTACTTTCCCAGGTACCTAGACCCAAGCTCTGGTCCCAGTCCTTCCCTGGAATCTGTGCTCCTTCCAGTGGAAGTCAATGGACAGGAGACCTGCTTGCTTTTACACCTCCAGAGCTTGCCACTCGACAGTGTATCAATAGTCTCTATTTCAATTAATACATCAGGCTGGGAGCTGCAGCAGGACAGATCTGCTGCAGGATGCCTCTGGGCAAGGGTTTTCTGCCCCAAGCTGTGAGGACAGTAACTGCATCTGTCACCTTCAACCATGGTTACCTTCAACAGGGAGTCCAAATCAGTACCAACCTGCACCCACGGCTCCTTGGGGGCTGTGGGGCTGCTGGCAGTTCCTCATGCTGCTATAGATGTTGGAGATCACCATCTCCCAGACTCTAGAGATCATATGCTCATACCCTGATGTTTTCTGAGGCACACAAGAAGGAAGTTGAAGCAAGTTTGGAGCTTATGGAGCAATGTTTCCTCTCTTGTTCTGTACAGTCTGAGCGTGGTGGCATCCTCAGCTCTGCAAGTAACAAATGAAGATGGTTCTCCTCCCCAAAGCCAAACAGACATCCCCAGGGGAGAGCTTTTTTACAAACAGGCTCATCATTTAGATCTCATCTAGCCCCCACAAGCCCACAGAGGTTGTGCAGAGAGACTCCTTTCAGCCCCTATCGGCCATTACCAGTGTCAATCCTGGAACACACACACTAGAGCCCTCCTGTCTCCACTTTCAATTAAGTCTTAAAATATGGTCCCAATATGATGGATTTGTAGACAATTGCTTAGGGAAAGAAGTGCTGCAAGGGATTCATTACACTACGGGCTGACGGCTGATGCCTAAGTATTGCAAAACCCATGGGGTTTCCAGAAGGAGCTTGACATGAAATATGTGATGAAGGAGCAGTATGGGCTGCAGAAGCAACAGCACCCCAGAGAGACAGATATGAAATGGAAATTACTGACGCCAGTGATGGCCACGGAAAGAACAGGATGCTGGGAAATACCCACACCAGTTGGAAGAGATCTGGAATGGGGACGAGACAGGAATACTGGAACCCAAATAAGAGGAATTCGGCTCCTTTGCTTCCTTCCTAGGGCAGTCCTCCTTATAACCAGTGCAACTCAAGAGATGAGCTCTTTGTGATGGATGTTGGTGATTTTGGCATTAGATTTATAGCCTGTTTTACAGGAATGAGAGTCTGGAGACCTGGATTCTTGTATCTCGACTCTGCTATCAATTTCCTTAGTCATACAGACCCACGTTTTCAAGTGTGGCAGCCTGAAGTTCAGTGCACAAACCCATGGCCAGCTCCAAAAACAAAACCCTCCTACAGTCTATAAGGCCCACTTTGAAAACTGGGAAGTTGGCCTCAATTCTGTGAGCCTCCATTTTCTAAACTGTTGCTAACGGTATTATCCTTCTGCAAGGTCCTTCCAGAGGCTCTGTTTATTCATGCTCGCAAAGAATAACAAATGCAGGGACAGAGGCGGTATGGAAAAAAGAGCCAGATAAAAGCATTATCTGAAAAGTGCATCACCACATTGGCAAGTGGAGCTGTATCAGAGGGGACAGAGGAAATTGTTGTTTCCCGTACCTCCCTCTAATCCTTCACTCACATCCACCCCTACAGAGACCTGACCAGAAAGAGACTAAGTTGATACTGAAAAACAGAAAACAGCAACCCTGTTGGATTATCTAGGTCTACCCCAAATAAAACCACACAAAAAAAGGTTCACAAGTACTTGGTACTCATTCAGCAAATGTCATCTGATAATCTTGGGGCAGCTTACAATGTCTGGCTAGGGAGCAGCAGGCCCAAGTATTTCTGAATAGCAGACTAAGTTAGATGACTAAATATGGTATTTTTTTATGAACTTGGAGCACCCACTTTGGAGTGCTTGGCCCAGGACTGATTCCTTCAGAGACCTAGGCCTTTGATCTCACTGCTAGACAAAATAATTAAAGGAACTGAAATACAATTGAAGTTTCTTTCCAGCTTAAAAAAAAATAGATATAAAAAAAACCCCAACAACTTGGATATCTTTTTTGGACTCTTCAGATAAAACATCACGTAGAAAAACAACATGGTGTCTCTTGAGTTTATTCCACCAGCTCTCTTCTTTTAAGCTCGTATGTGAAGCTGCTCAGATTTTTTATTTGGAGGGAGAAAAACTGGAAGCATCAGGTAACCCCAGGGGGGATGCTCAGCTTTAAACCAGACACATTTCCCTCTAAGGACCATTACCTAAAATGCTCTTTTCATACTGAATGCCCCTGCTGAGGGATTTTGCTTTGAAAGGGGGCCTCTGTTTGGAAAGAGGTTTTCTTTGTTGTTGCACACACAGATTTGGTAATTTGGGTGATGCTTTATTTTTCTTGACCTGGTACTCACCAGCCTGATGGCTCCACTTCAGTGACAAAGATGATCTGCCTCCCTCACAAAACACACAGGAGATTTCATAGCTGGAGCAGGAGGGAGAAGAGGTCCATATCATAAGGCTGGGGAAGGATTTGATGGGTTCCTGCTAGCTCCTGTCACCAGTCTGAGGTCTCAGGACTAAGTCAGAACAGCCCAGGGGTGTTTTTTCTCCTCCTCAGTGAGGAAAGAGAGTGACAGAGTGGTTGAGGGGGTTTCTTACAGGTCCAAAGGTGCCAGTTGGAGCCTCACTTGGATTTTATGCTATGAACTGTCCCAAATTAACCCTAGTGGGAAGGAATAGCTGGTAATTTGGAGTAAGGACTCAAGAGCAGATATGACACAGAAACTTCGATCACCTCCCTGGAGAGCTTAGGTTCTTCAAGTAGACTACATAAGAGGACTAAAAATTCACCTCTAGGTGTTTCAGCAGCAAATTTCAACACCTAGAGAGCACAGGATGAGTGAAGCCTTTAATACTAACAATAATCTAACCTTGTCTCTTGGCTTAAGCTAGTTTTGCACCCTCTGACCATAAAGTGGTGTTCAAAAGCCAGTGCCTGGAAGTTTAGTGAAAAATCAATATATACGTAAAAGGGCACTGGTTTTATCCTGCACACTCACCTTCTATCATGAGGCATCTTTCACACACACACACACCATGCCTTTTTTCTTTTGCTTCCCTTTTCTCCCCTTCAGTCTGAGATCCTGACAAGGTAGGAAAGCAGAAGACTGGATTTCCTCATCACTGAGCCAGTTAAAGTGCCTATTTTGGTGATGCTCACAGCCTTGGATAGATTGCCAGCACTGAGGCAAACCCAGTGTGACCACACAGTCTGTGAGTCCTGGGCTGGTTTTGAAACCGTTTGGAGCAAGTACATCCCACTCTTTGCGAGCGTTTCATACAACATTCTTCCATTTTACATTTTGTTCTGTGGGAGTACATTTGTTATTAATCACTGGCTTGCACATTAATACAGTGCTTTCTAACAGTTAAACCAGATATTCCATCCTAGCAACATAAATTAATATTTGTTTGAATAATCTATTTAAGATGATGTCTGGCCAGGAGTGTGGTCTGGTTGGCAGCACTCTGCTCTCCCAAGCGGACATTTTCATTTGGTTTGTTCCATATTTTCTTCCTCTGCTCTTAGTTTATATCGTTTCCCAAAATCTTCCACTCAAATTGCTTTCTCCAGCAATGGTTCTTCTTGCATTCAGTCCATGTAGGTCAAAGTACTTTTTTCATTGCTTGTCCTAATTGTTTTGGACAAACGGCTCTACTGAAACCAAGTATTTTTGAGGAACTTATTTTTGTGGCTTTTTGTATTATTTAAGATTCAAGTTTAGATATATATTCTGAGTACAAAATACATATGATACATGAAACAAAATATGCTGTTTGTACATGTATATGTGCATCTGTATTTATTCTACTATTTTGCAGCATGGCCATTGATTACATATATCACACTGATGTTGTTTTAAGGATTGTCTTCCACAAGATCAAAGTCTTCCTGCCTTAATTAATTTCTACCATGATAAAAATTATAAAAAACTTGAGAATAATCAGACACTGATTTGGGATGGACATAAATGCTCTTCTTCTTTGAAAGAGTTGAAGTCTGAAGCCAACTTTCACAGTTCAAACTTGTCTCTAGAAAACAGAATGAGCAGCGATTCATGTCCAGTAGCAATTTCTCCGCTGAATCATACTCAGATTCTGGTCCAAAGACCTTCTGTGTTTTGAGGAACTGTGAAGCTTTTCTGGCTTGGGTTGGCCACAGACTGCCTTAGAAAACAAAATTTTCAGAACTGTTCATTTTCAGAATGTTACACTGGTAGAAATTTGCTTTGACAACACCCCTCTGAGGTACAGAGATCAGTATAATGTGCTCTGACTTCACAAGATGCTGCAAACACAACCTGTGTGGTGGGAGTCAACTTTGCCCTGTCAGTTCTGGACCAGGTCCACAGAGAATAAATGTATGGAAAGAGGTAAGAACACAAGTTATCCAGACCTCAGTACTTTTCAAAGTACTAAGCCTAAGATACTATATGTGTTGTGGGGCATTATTATTTCTTTTCACTTCAGTATGTTTTCAGAAATCTATTTCAATCAACCATGATTGCAAGAAAAATAGCTGCGAATGATTGCTTCCCAATGAAATGTGTACTAGGAAAATGACTATATTGTATCATATAAAATTTTCCCCTTATCTGAAGAAGTGTTTTCTGTAACTCTTTTTACTGAGATTAAAAAATAACCTTCCTTTCACCAGAAGAACTAATTATTTTTCTCCAGCTGCAAACCAGCAGGTAAACAACAATGATCGGTGAAGAATTCCCTCCTCAACCAAGGGAAATCAAGGTGGATTTTTTTTAATATACTCAGTTGAGATAAATAGATATCTTTTCCTGAAAACCTGTATTCAAATTGATAACCACAACAACTTCCAAGAGGAAGTTGCACAAATCTTTACATCACAGACGAATTCCCTTTATTTGAAGTCTTCCAAAAAAGTGAGAATCCTGGAAATTATGTATCTTTGAGTCCTCATTTAATTCATTTTAAGCATATAATAATTGGTTTAAGAAAATAGCAGAAACCAGAGGAGTGATCTGCCTTTCTGTTGTATAACAGTTGCCCTATCAAATTTCAGACTGGGATATTTATTCTTGAAGACACGGGCTATAGCACATATCCATCATACATTAACCTGCAGTTACATTCATCCAAACACACACTGTATAATTGTGGCAATTTATATGTCCCTTTATGATTATAAAGAGGATTAATAAACCATCAAGATCCTTGACCATGTAACCAACTCTTAAAAAATCCATCACCATGTTCTCCCAGGTATTCCAGAAAAGCCAAAGTCTGAGTCTGACAAACCATGTGCTCTCCTGACTTCATGTCCACCTCTGCTAGAAGTTCCAAGCATGCTGGTCACAGAGAACCCTCCCCTGTGCTAGCACATTTCATGTGTTCTTCCACAGGAAGATATTGCCTGGGGAAGGCACATTTTGCCTCATTAGGGACACGCTAAGGTCAGAAGGCCCACTAAGATCTAGCCCACTTTACCAGGGTCCCACAAGGACATGGAGAGTTTCTTTCCCACTCAACACAACATAAGAACCATTGATACCTGGGAGGGACTCTTCAAAACCTACACTGCAGCTGTAAACTAGCAGTTGTACTGTAAGTAGAATCTGCTACAAACATGGTAAAGAGCAGAGTAAACCTCTTCTACTCCAAAAACACCTGCAGGTTTTGGAGCTTATGGTTTGTTGCAAATAAATATCACCCCAAAAGAAGTCGCTTCAGGCTGTCTGATGACAATTTCATATTGGAAATGCTCTTCTCTACCTGAGGCAACACTTTTTGTGTTGTGACATCTTGCAATCTCAAGGTTCAGCTAGACAAAAATGTAGTGTCCAGAACAAAGATTCCCAAGAACAAAACAAATCTCTGACACAGAAGCCAAATCTAAACTATGAAATTCCTCTCTGCAAGGGTGAACAACTACCAGAGGACCTCAGCACTCACAGAGCCAAATAAGAAATCATCCTCTTTCAGGTGACCAGCCTTCAACAGTTTCTGTGCATCCATGAAACTTTCACTCAGTCAAAAATGATAATAGCAAAACAGTAGCCCATAATTCATATACCAGGCAGGAGATGCCTTTAAACACTTGCAATCCCTGTTTATGTACAGCAGTTAATAGGATGTAGCAATAGTATTATTTTGTGCTTATGTGCAAGACCTTGTTTTTGGTCTTGAGATTAGCCCAGAACAAACCCATCCCATCAGCTCATTTCTGAAACTGAAGAGTTTTCAGCTAATTTTGTAGATATCTATTGCAATCAGATTTGCTCAGAACAAAAGCCAATATACCATACTTACTTTAAAAGCTCTTTTTGTCAATGACCTTGGTGTGAAAGCAGTATGCTCCATTGTTATTTTTTCTTCTCTATTGTTTATCTTGAAAAGCAGCTGGTCCTTTATGAATATCTCACTATTTGACTCAAAGGCAGAGTATTTTAGCTCCCTTCAGGAGTTATTGTAACTCCTCTTCTAACAGACCCTTCCCTTGACCTCACTCCAACCTTCGCCACTTACAGAAGATTTCCAGGAAGGTTAGAATGGAGATTTGCAAAACAAAAATGGTGTAAGATTTTCATCCTAGATGAAATTCCTAGATGGCAATTCCTAATCATTAGTGGAGCCAAGATGCACACAGTACTGCCTGAACTCATAAAAATTATTTATCACTGATTTATGGAACTGGAGGAAGAAGGCGAGATTTTTTCCTGAAAAACTGAAGGCCTGCTTTTGGTGCTTTGGTTTGTTTTTAATAAAAATTTTTGAAAGAAGAAATGGGGGCAAATGTTTCCATTTTCAGTATTAACGTTAAAAAGTTCCAGTATTTGTTAAAACCACCTCTAACACTAAGCCCTCGCAGCTCCCATTTAAGTCCATGGGAACTGCGAGCCCTTCCAGGACTGGACCCTCTAAATGCTGGCTTGCTGTAACCAACTTCACATACAGCCAATTCCCAAGTCTTTATCTAGGTTTTACTCAGCCTTTACTCAATCAAAGTTCCCACTTAGGGGCAGTAAATAAGGACTTTAGGAACTGGCCCAATGGATAGGTTCCACAGCATGCAAGACAACTATTATTAAGCGTGGGCGTTAGTCAGCAATAAGCCCTCCTCCACCTCTTAAACTTTTGGTGTTCCCACAAGGGAAGCTATTGAAAGCCTGTGCTTTGTAAGTTCAATTCCCTTTGCTGGCTTATAACACAGCTGCTATATATTATCTTATACATTTGACCACAAAGGTGCATTCTATAGGCAAGATTCATCCACTCCTGCCATCCCTTTTTATTCATTCACTGCTTTTCAGTGTAATGTTTGGGGACCCTGTTCTCAGCCACTTGTACATTTCAGCACTTGAAACACACCAAGAGGGACAATCGCTTGACTGATATCTCCATCTTAGTATCTATACCCGTCTCTCTGTTTCTCTAGCTTTCTACCCAAGCCATTGTGTGTGCCAATTGTGCTATCATAAAGCAGAGTGTTGGGCTGTTTTGTGATGATGAAGAACCATGCAATCACAAGCTTTATTGCATACCATCCCATCCAGTGACCCCTGTTCTTATCATGAGAGCCCATTCAAGGGGAAATTACACCAGACTTCAACGGGGAAAGTGTCCCTCTGTTTCCAGGCTATTCAGGACAAAAGGTGAGAACCGCAGAACAAGCCTCTTCTGCTTTAATTGTGAAATGTTTCAAGCAATTGGGGGGGGGGGGGGGGGGTGGAAGGGGGGTTAAGGGGGATGGGGAGGGAGAAAAAAAACAAAAAAAGAAAAACTCTATTGAGATCAGGTGGTCCCATTTCCCAGAGATAAACAAGTTCAATAATATACTGGTCAACAGAGTTACCCTATCCTCAACAGGCTTTTGTTTTTTAAAAAAGGACTAAAATAACCACTTGGAAATGTTAAACCAAGGCACGGCATTTTAATATGAAAATGGAGGCCTAGTATATTTTTGGTCCCTCTGACAACGATTGCCCTCAATTAGATCACTTATACTCAGTAAATTGGTTGCTGTGAGGGGTTTGTGATCATAAAAATAATTCATACATGGCAAGCTGCTTTCAAACCTGGGTTTTTTCGTTGTTGTTGGTGTTTTTTTCTCTTCTTTTTGCTTATTGCCATAGTAACGACAAGTGCATATTTTGGCTTGCTTCCAAAATAATATTCAAGAATGTTCTTTTTGTCCATTTTTAAGAGGAATCATTATGAATATTTGAATTATATTTTCCAATTAGGTGAACTGAAGTGTTTTCCATCAACTCTGGTTTTTTCCCCTCATTTATAGAAAATGTGAAATTTTTATTACACCAAGGACTTTCAAGACAATAGCTACAGAGACTATTTTTCAGTACTGTTTGTAATATCTAATTCAGAGCTAATTTTTAATGGACAGGGTTCCATGGGGATTTGTTTGCAAATTTCATCAACTTGAGTTCCTGCTTCATTTGCTGAAATGCAGTACTTGGAATTGACCCAGTGAGCAGGAACACACTTGTTCCTTTTAAAACATGACTGTATATTACAATAAACAGTGACTGGTTATCAAAAATAAAATGCTTGATTGTCTACAGATTTTGAACACACATTTTTTGTCTTGGATGAACTGTTGGGTTAGATTCACCACTAACACAGCTTAAACAAACACATACATTTTATTTTAAGCTTTGTGTTTCTTTAGAAGCCAATAGGATGTGCTCAGTTTAGAACAAAAGCAATTTCATGAGGGAATGCTTCTGTGATGGACACATTTTGTGCTTAGCTGTCTTTACTAAAAAGCATAGGTGAATAAATCTCAGTAGCTTCTCTCTGTTTCACAAAACATCATCATTACAACTCATTTAGAGTCTCCAATGATATTGGTGTCTTGGTCCTTTTGCTAGTATAATTTTATATTTTCTCTCTCACGCGCTCTTTTATATTTGCCCTAGTAATACACTCTTCAGCTCAGGTCCTGAGTGGATGAAAGCAAATCCAACTTGCCAAACCCACACTTTCACCCTCCTTCAGCAGTAAAGTGTCTGCCACTTGGAAAGGAATCCAAAGCGCTCAAATAATTAAGGGATTGCTTAAGAAGGTCTTGACATGCTCCTGTCTTTGGACTCCTCTCCAAAATATCTGCTGTTGGGTTTTCCCCAGTGTACAGAAATGGCCATTTCAGGTGAACTGAATAAACACAAGCTAAAAAAAAGCATTTTTAGACACCTAGGAGTTGATGGTCAATGAAAATAAACATCTGAAAACTCTCCAGGGTGTAAATGTTAGAACTTAATTGCAAAATCAAGCTGTATTTTCCACCTCTAACAGCATAGATATAGTCATACTTCTGCACAGGGATAGAAATAACCTCACGCACTGAACTCATACAAGACCCTTTTCCAAAATGGGCTGTAGGCGAAAAAGTTCCTGAAACTTCTGAAGTGTCATTCAGGGCCTCTCAACTTCCTTTCCAGTCTTAGCCTCGATATAGGATTGAGTCAGACTCAAAAGCCTTTGAATCTCTGAAAAGCCATATCTACTCTTCATTGTTTGTGCCTTGTAGAAGCATCTTGTCCCAGGAAACCTCTAAGATGAAATGTAGCAGAAATGTCAAAAGCATAAAGCATTGTTTACGTGGCAGTAGGGGAAGGAGCAGGAGTGGAGGAGGCAGATGCAGCAAAAGGGAGTTTTACAATGCCAAAGAATGACAGGCTCTTTGTAAACAAAGGTGAAGGTCTAGGTCTGCCAAGTTCCTCCAATCTCAGACTACAGTGGATACCTACAGGCTCAGTTTTGTAGAGTTCCAGGCTAAGCAGGCAAACTAAAACACTGTGCTATATCCATCTCTCTTTCATTACAGCATGAAACAAGCAACTTTAAAAAAAAAACAAAACCTGCTCAGACATGTTTGATCAGAAAGCACTTAAGCAACACAGAAGGAATCCACAGCTTTTGATATTACATTAATACACTAATATCTTAATCCTTTACCAGTGACAGGCTACTCATTTAAATCCCTAATGGGACCTGGTTTCCAAATTACATTATTTAATGTTTATTCAGTGAATAATCCAAATAGTATTTAACACCACTGAAGAAAAAACACACACACCCCCTGGGCGGATTGTCTGCTTTTCCTTTGCTTCGTAATTACCCAACCAAGGGCCCTATTAAATAACTCCATTTTTTATGATCTTAAAGTGAAATGAACCCTCTATTTGAACATTGCACAGAAGAAACACTTCAGGCACACATGCACTCTGTAAAATCCAGCTCCATGTCAAAAACTTTCCACTGATCAAGATTGTTTTGATCCATTTGGGGACTTTCTAGCCAGATTTAACACCAAAGGGCCTGATCTGAGCCCCATCCTGGAAAGAGAACAAAAGCAAACACCAAGGGAGCATCAAAGAAATAGAAATGGCTCGTCAATGAAATCTCTGTGTGTGGAAGAGGGGAAGTTAATTGCCTGTAACATTATAATATAATTAGGACACTTTCAATAGGATTTGTGCCACCCAGCTGTGGACACAGCCAGCAGGGCTGTAATCACCCAGGCTCCCTCGTTACCCAACAGAAAGGCTCTTCCCCTTCTCTGTGGTGGGAGCTCAGGCAGCCATGGGGCTAAGGAGAGTCTCTGAGTGATGGGGCTGGTGTTGGGTGGCACAAAAACAAGCAGCTCTGCACCACAACAACATGTCCTGGTGCTTCCCTGCCTGACCCCCTTGGTGCTCCCCTTCAAGCCTTTGCCCAGCAGCATCCCACTCCTGTGGAGCCACAGGGATGGAATAGCCCATTCAGTTCTTTGGGAGAGTCAGTCTCATGGTCAGTAAAAGTAATTTGTTTCCCTGGGGAAAGGTGCTTTGTTCCTCTAACAAACAGAACACAACCCCTTCAGCGTCAATGATGAACCACTTTGCTTTCCTAAGAGGCAAAGTGTCTGCTTGCCCCCATGTACTCCTCAGGTAGAGGAAATCATCGCAGATGTATAATAGTGGAAATGACAGATGGTCCCATCGTGGTCCTCACATTTTCATGCCTCTCTTTCAAACCTGTCTTAAATAAAGGGCAGGCTTTTTTCTTCTTTTATTGAACATCTCTAATTGAAAACTTCAGGCTTTGATACAGAAACCAATTTGAGTAGATCCTGAGGTGAGTTAAAAAGTGTGTGTGGAAGTAGAGTGAAGTTGGGCACATGAAGGAAAGATGGTTTTGCCTCTTTTTGGAGTGAAGAATAATTTGGGGATTCATTTGTAACAGTAACAAAAACAAGGCTTTTCAAAGAGGTTTCCTTGGCTAAGATCTGCTTTACATTTTTCACAAAGAGCCAATGGTGCTTGACTCCAGCACTTAACTGTTTCAACCTGCATAGTTAAAAAAATACCCAGCACAATCCCAGAAACATGTGTTTTGACATCAGAGCTTCTGGTAAGCTGTCAACATTTCCATTAAAGAGCCCTTCTTGAAGAGCTGGACATATCGACAGCTTCAAGAGCACATGGCTTCAATAGAAGGCAGACATGTTACTACCAGTTTGGATGCACATGAAAAGATTCAGGGATGCGTGGACAGCCAGCCAGACAGATCCTTGTGAACCATTAGCTTCTGCAGTGTGAAGTTCTGTATTATCTCCCACTGTCCCAGATCATGACTAGCTTCTCCTAAAAGAGAAGCTGTTCAATACAGGGTGGCCCAGGAATATCATAAATGCACTGCAGAGGTATGGGGCTGGTCTTGCCCTGTTAGTCCATAGCCAGACTGGGAATGAGGGGTCAGAAGACTGCCCATGCCACACACCAGCACAGGGGTTTTTGGAGGGACACTGATTTAAAGACTGCATCGTAAGTGCATAGCACCTAGAGAGTGCAAAGCACTTGCTCTCAGTGCAAGACACTTGACTTTCCTACCTTAATAATACAAGGACATGTTATTCCCAGCATTACTGTTCACATTTTTATGACATGAATGGCTTAAAGAATTATAGGTCTTTTCTGAAGACCAAGGCAAGCATCCCTAAAACTTACACTTTTGAGAGGATTTGGGTGGTATTTTTTGGATTGTTGACCATAGGGTATATTACCAGATGCAGAGAAAAGAAAAAATAGCACCTAATTCCTTCCCTTGTAGGACAGGGAACCTCAGTTATTAATGAGATATATGAGGTGACGCATACAGGCCTCACTATAACAAAGGCCCTCATAATCACCAGTGGATTTTGTCCTACCTTTATATAAGGAAGAAAATATCTACCCTTACTACACCAAGGTGGAACTCCAGCACTGATGAAGTGACTCCCCAGTGGGGCTGGGAACCTGACCTATACCTCCTGCATCCCGGTCCAACCCATTCTGCTTTAAGCAGCACGGTGTTTTTGTGAGTGATGCTGGGAGCCAACACAGGGCTGTGTGGACATTGCAAAAGAAAAAGATAAGCCAAAATGCACTGCACAGTCTGAAATCTGAATTTACCGGCAGGGTCAGGGAGCTATTTTACTTGCTACCACTGTGAACTCCAGGAATGGAATCAATTAGTATTAGTTTAAAACATCATCTGTTTCAGTTTAACAGAAAGCTTCTGTTCAATGAAATACAGAGTTGGTAAATGAAAAATAAAAGTTGATCTGATTTTAGTAACTCCTAAGGTACTATTTTAGGTGTGGCAAAGAGGTATATCATACATCTGCCACAAATGTGTGTGACAATACATTACTCTTGTTTTTCTTCATGGAAGGATATCCCTGCAAGTCATGCATGAGTGCAAATCACAAATCTGTGCTTCGCAAGATGTTTCACCAGTGACTTCACAGATGTGTGACAGCATTTTCTTCAATGATACTGTTAGGTGATAAACCAGCTACTTTTAAATGGATGTTTGCACACATAATTAAAACCATCTTTAAAATCACAATGGACGAATTCCTTTCCAGGCATCACGTCTATCTTTAGAGAGATAAACTCTTCCTATGTTTTTTACCATAGATTTTGACAGACTATGGGAGGAGGATTCATTAGAGAGCTGCAAAATATGAGAGTTTTCCAAGGCAATGAACTCGCTCCAAGCAATACTGCATTTCTTTTTTCACAAAAGGTTTTTAAAGTAGTCATCCTTTCCAATTCAAAACAGTCCTAACACATTTCAGTTTCTCAGGGGCACCACCAACTTGCTCCTGATCTAAGTGTCTTACAAGGCTAACAGCATATATTACTTTATAGGTAAAACAGGAGCAATGTTATTGAAAACTGAACTTTGAGTGATCTTACCTAGAGAAATGTAAATCCTTTGGCTGCAGTTGCACCTTTTGTTTCATACCCAGAATTAGGAGACCAGAGCTAAAGGGCACTACAGAGACAATTTAACCTAATGTTACTGTTCCAACATTGCTACTAAACTGCTTAAATATTTTGTTCTTTGAATGTTCCTTCCTTCTTTTAATACACTTTTTTCTTTCCTTTCTTTACTTTTTGGAGAAAATAAATAAATATAAATCAGAGGATGGAAGAGGACTGAGAAGGCTTTTTCTTGCTCTCCTGTCTCCTGCACTGTTTTAGAAATAAAGAGACAGAATGAGGGGGAAACCTATGGAGAAGCAGCAGAATATTAATACTCATATCCCAGAAAAAAAGCAACCCTAAGCAAATAATTATCTGTGCAAAGCATCATCATTTTCCAAACAGTTATTCAAGGCTTCATCAGTCCCCCAGGTCTCTCAACTGTGCCTGCTCCAGCTGGCAGAGCAACCCTTTCCTCTCAATGTGCCATTTTCACACCACGACAGCCACAACTAGCAATGGTACCACTGCTCACGCTGCCCAACTCTTTAATTTAGTCTATTCATTAAGCAACGCTGCTAAGAAACCGTCATGAACATAGGGAGAGGAAAGCAGAGATGAGCGGGATTTATTGCACTGGGGACTACTCAACTCTTGGCAGCGTGATGAATTGCTGACGGAGCTCAAGAGGAAAGGCCAGCCTGGCCTCCTGCAGACACCCAGCACAGCACAAGAGGCAGCAGAAAAAGCCATGGAAAGGACTAGGGAGGGAGTGTGGGGCGAGATGAAGCAGCTGCTGGACTTCTTAATCAGTGGAAAATGGCATCACAGCCCACAGTACACTGCAGCAAGGAAATGCAAAAGTGGAAACTTATAGATATATTTTTACATGGTGATAATGATTTTAGCATCTGCATAATGTGCATGAGCCAGGGCCTGGATCCCTCCTCGCTTAAATCACTTAAAGTCCCATTCTGCCTGAAAGTAATAATCTGTTTGCTTTTATTGCTGTCTTATAAACTTTCCATCCCAATCTACTAATGAAATGAAGTGACACAAGAACTGTCAAATAAATTCTGCAAGGGGGGTGGGAGAGGAAAGGAAGGTTTGGGCTCGATGAGGCAGGGCAGCAGGAGCACATTGAAAATGTGAAGTCCAGGAGAAGAGGATGGTCACTGATCAGGAAAGCAGTTCTTTCGGGCTTCTGAACTTTTCTAAGTCCACAAAACCAACCCTGAAGCATGTCTACCAGCTCCCTGCTAGAGGTTTTCTAGGCCACCAGTAAACCTCACTGAAGGAAGACCACTTTATGCAGAGAGCTGTGACTTCCAGCGATGAAGTATTAAGAAGCTATTCCCTTTCCATATGGTGTAACTGATGCTGATTAACCTAAATTATGTCATGCAGTGAACAGTGTCAACCCATGCTGTGTGCACCATCTCAGAATGCAAGAGAACAATGGAGTGCAGAGGAGACAATGGAGGCCACAGGATTCTGGTATGTGGCAGGGTCACAAGGTACAAAGTAGAACAGTAAAATAGATATTTTCAGCATGCATTTTCCTTTTCTGCGGGAGACAATGACATGGCATCTTCCTGGATTAAACATATTACGAGCTAACTGGGAAAGCAGAGATGTGGTCTCGCTTCTGTTATCATTATTACCTACTGCTGTTCTTTTTAATAGATGTCAACCAAATCTATCCTGGATCTGACCAACAGCACACAAGACTCTGTCAGGATTTGCAGAAGTGGAAATTTGTATTCTCGATGTTGGCTCATCCATTTTGCCATTCCCTGAAATAACCTGATACACACTCTCATACACTTATAACACAAATGGCTGATAAAAGTGTTATTTTTTATTACAAGGAGAGTATTTTTCACAATTCTCAGTAATTCCTGCAGAGCAATAAATTCATTTTAAGTTTTTCGACATCCATCTATCTGAATGGATAGCTGAGGGGGGAAAAAGGAAATAAAGATCTGTTTGAGACTAAAGACAGTCTGATCTCTCTAGGAGTAAGGACATATGTATTTATGTATATTTAGGTCTATTGTTTATCATAGGATTATCTTTTGCAGGAACACAGATCTGGGAGATGGGAGGACAGAGGACATCCAACAAAATAAGACAAATTTTCTGCTCAGAGCTGGATCTAAATGCTTGACATGGCTGATCTCTGCATGAAATTACTATTATTGCATTATTGTTTAGATTTCCAATGTATTTCATCAGAAAGTCTTCACGTATTTAATTTCAACTCTAGTTCTGTGGGGACTGGTTGGTCCATTAGACACTGCATATGTAATGGAGAATACCAAACACATTGTTGATCAACATAACCAAAGTGAAAACAGCACTGAGTTTATTTCAGAAGAAACTCATGATGCTCATGATTTCAAAGGTCTTATTTTTAAATCCGTCTCCTAGAGCAGACCTAATAAATGAGGAACCCATGACAGAACAACACAAAACGGGCATTCACAGATCACAAACCTGGCCTTTGGGGAAGAAATCCCCTCTTTTGATTTACATGGCCCTGAACCACCCAGGATGTCAGCATAAATTTTAGCTTCCAACAAGCCTAAATTGTAAAAGATTATTTTAGACATAATAGCTTTGTTCCTCACATCTTGCACCAGGTCCACAGACATCCATTAGAGCTCTGCATGTTGCATTCCCATGAAAAACCATAACATTGACCGAGGCTAAATTAATCCATTTGTCAACATCTGCTGACCTGTGCACCTGCATTGGAGTTTGTAACAAAACCCTAAACTTGCATCACTGGGCTTCAGGTTCTGGCAAAAATGGCTTGCAGAGTACAAACTACACTTCTTGAGACTTCCCTGGGGAGATGTGACTTATTGGAGAGATGGATGGATACTTATACAAATGTATCCAGATCAGTTTATCCTAGAAATTTCAGGAGATCAGGTTCTGCAAGAGATTCCCTCGGTTGTTAAAGTATGTTTTATCATTTTTTCCTGTTAAAGCTTGTGTTTGATTTTTCATGAAAAGATCACTGTAGTGCAATCGGTTCTCAAAGAACAAAGCAGCACAGACATTATGCAAAAGAAGGAAAGAAAACAAAACAATTGAATGAGACTGTTTTAAATAACTCCCAAATTGTCGCAAGATCACAGAATTCATGTACAAGGCTGAAGAAAGGGGGAGCTAAGTTTCTCCAGAAAAAAAATGTGGTCTTTTCTCCATATTATGCCATTCTGAATTTTTCATTTGCAAGTGTTACTGAAGACTGCATACACATGTAAATATTCATATTCAAAATATTACTCTTGAAAAAGCATGTGTGAAAAGGACATCATGGAAATGAGGCTGGATCAATATCAGAGTGAAAATGGGATTCAGACCTATTAAGACATCCGTGGGCTTCAAGCCCAATGTGCAGGCTTTCACTTTTCTCCTTTTCCTGGACTCTGACTGCTATAGCTGAGACGTAAGATCTTTCTGAGATGGACAGACAGTAGCGATGAAATGACTCGAAGACTGAAGAAATTTAAGGAATTCCCTCCGTCTAGCATATCAAAAAGTTCAAAAGTTACCACTGTCTCAGTGGCTAAGCAGCAGAAATGTCAGGTGTTAAAATATTTTTTTAAAGAAAATGAGAAAGGCAAAAGAACCACCAAAGGCTAAGTACAAGGTCCAAGATAACTCAAAGAGAATTCACACACATATTTGACACACCAAGCTATTTTCCATCAGACTAAAATAGCAAGAGAAATTTTATATTCTCCCTTTTTTTTTAAAGTGTTCCTATTAAAAAGCCATATCAAAATTGCAATAAAAATTTGAACTGCATATTTTCATTCACCAGAAAATGCAAATCCAGGGCAACATATTTAGTAACACATATTTGTCAGAATTTTTGACCTTTTCAGCAAAACCACCTATATAAGATAGTACACAGCAAGAACATAAAAGGAACCAGATTAGAAGCTGAAGACCCACAGATTCTCTTCAAAGACTTTGCAGAAGGTAACTCATATAAACAACCCAGTGAGATGAAATTTAATATCTCTTTTCTGCACTTTTCCTACAGGCATTTTTAGGATCCAACATTAACAATGGTTAAAAATGAAGAAATACAATCTTTTCTTTTTTCCTAAAAAAAATTAAAAATTTAGGAACTTTGAATGTGTTATTCCACATGTGACAAAAACAGTTTAGTCTTTTCTAATTCCATCATACCTTCATATTAATAAAGGTGCCCCCACTTTTGTTGGGTAGCAACAAGTAAGGGAGGGCTTTCCATGTAGATGAAAAGAAAAAAGCAGTAGACTAGACCCAGAGTTGTCTTCTGAGCCCATCATTGGCATTTCTAGGCCAAAAGATCTCATTTTAAAACCCCAAGGAACACATTTTATAAATAATACCATGGGCTTTCATACAGCACTAATGCAAGGAGGAGATCTGGCAGGAAAACTAGGGAGCAGAGCTGAGGCAGAAATTTGTCAAAATGTAACGTAACTGGGAAAATCCACATCCCAGAAAACTGTCAAGGGAGAACAGAAAGCACTGGCTTGCTTTGAAAGCCACATCTTGAAAGAAATTTGAGATCCCTGAAGGGGCATAGCAGACAGAGAAAAAGATGCTACCGAAGAAAGAAGGTTCCACCTTTATTAATTTTCAGCAAATCTTAATCTATGGTTATAAGAACTGCAGGGAGAGTATCTGCTTGCCACCAAAGCCAGCTGGAATTTTATTTTGGAGAAGTCAAAACAGTAAAAGTTGTGAGAAAATTATAAACCTTCATTTCAGCATTTTTAATTGATGCTTTGATTTTTCTTTTGGGAGAAAATTTATTTCTCCTTTTTAAATATATCTAGTAATTAGATAATATGTAATACACTGAATAATTAAAAAAATTAAAATCAAACACCACATTTTAATATTTTTTTTTAAAGTTTAAAATAGGCTAAAAAGTAACAACTAGATCAAAAGGGATTTAGAAACCTCCTTTAGTGAGAAATTTAAAAGTTGTAGAATTATTTTGCAGAAGCAGAATAAAGCCAGACTTTGAGTTTCAAATTTTTGCTGGGCAGACCTGTCCTCTATAGAGCACCAGAAGTCACAAATAATTAATGCTCTGATAAAGCTGTCTTACTAAAAATCCAACCACTTCATTAAATCTGAATCTTTAACAGGCCACCCAAAAAAGCAAAAGAGAACTGGACTTGACTTTCCAAGGATATTTCCTTTATTCCTGGTGGTCTCTGCCATTCTTAGAGTCACATTTTTGCTAAGCAAACAAACTGGCATGAAAAGAAAAGCTTTTTCTCATCCGTAGATCGATTAGATTAGATCATATCAGATTCCCTGTCAGTCTGCTGAAAATCTAGGGGGTGCTTTGCTCTTGGCCAGCTAAGACTGTAGCTGATAAATTTTGGGACCAAGAAGATGAAAAAAAAAAAAAAAAATCAATAAAAGCTTCCTTCTCTTTCTCTGCCTGCCTAAATATATTCAATCACATGGTGGAGAACGCAAATACATATAGCAATATAATTATTTAAAACAAGCTTTTCTACCACACAACATTTTCCTTAGAGATGCAGGACCTTTTCTATAAAAAGTGTAATTTCTATTTATTTTCCTTTAAATTATTTTCCTTCTATTTATTTTCCTTGAAAATAAAATAGTGGCAGCAAAAAAAAAGCCTGCCATCAGGAATGTCTTTAATTTTCTGCTACTTTTTCCATCTGTATTCTTTCTATAGAAGTAAACCTCAACTCCAAGATGTTTTTTAAGACTTACATGTTTATTTCATTTTGTTTAATATCCTAATCGGTTCACAGTAAATTTGACCACACACACATACACAGTGATCCCAGCTGGTTGAATGTGGTGAGCCAAGCCAAAGACATAGTCAAAAATACAGCCCTGCTGCTGAAAACTTTGCAAAATTATAAACAAGACCCTTAAAATTACAGCTTGGCATCACATGCCAGCAACTGTGGTGATAACACTGTTTACAGGAAAACAAGCTAAAAGCTGTTCCCTGTTCTTCGGTGCTTAAAGGGTTATGGTAAAGGAAAAACTTGCATTGAAATACTGTTGATGTATAGATTTGCTCCTGATTTGGCCCAGTGTTGTGGCTTTCATAAGCAGGTCTGACAATGCTGTGCTGTCCTTGCAGGTAAGAGAATGACACAAGTTAATACCTGAATGATCTCTTCCAGTGTCTTAACCCTCTTTTCTCTCTCTCCCCCCCGCCCTTTTTTTTTTTTTTTTTGGCAGTTAATTCATTATCTTTTTCTTCTCCCTTCATTGTAAATCCCAAAACAAACCAACCCAGGGGCTTGTTTGCAGCCTTTGGGGCTGCTTTACATTTCACAGGAAAACATGGGGGGAAAGCTGAGGCTATGATCTTCAAAGGCATAAAACCCCTCAGTTTCAAAGGCATTTGGTCTGTCCTGATCTGTGCCACGCTCTGTTCATCAAAACCCAGACTAGAGTGAAAGGTCCTCAGGGAAAACACTCAGGACACTGGGGCTGGGATCTGCCAGACACAGTGTGGGGGGGCTGGTTCCCAGGCGTGAGCCATGACCTGGGCACGTTGCAGGAGCAGCCCAAGGGTCTGCCACTGGTCTGTGAAACTTTGTCCCTTTTCCTGGGGTTTTACAAGAAAATGTGTTGTGCTGCAAGTACTTGCCTCTCCTTCCTGACATACCAGAAATTTGGAGACTGATGCAATGATGCACAGCAAGCCTGGACAAGGGCTGTAAAGATACCTGCCTGCATTTCCTGAGCCACTGCCTTTATTTTTTATGACACTGATAGTCCAACAATAAAGCCCACAGAAATTCAATGTACGTCTTCCAGTTCGGTCAAGGAAAAAGAAACAGAACCAGATGACCAGATTTAAAAATAAAATGAAAGAAAAATAATATTCAAAAAGCCTTCTTTCCAAAGGAATGCCCTCAGAAACAACCTGACCATGGTGGGATGGACAAAAACACACCATCCATGTTTCTAAGCAGCCCGGACTTCCCACAGTACGTAGGTGCTCTTTATGGGAGACCTGGCTGAGCAAGGGCGAGATCACAGGGTACAAAGATCAAATACACCCGCGATCAGAGCAAGATGATGACTTGAGGACACAGAGGCATTTTGAGCTGCCTGCAGCTCACGCAGCTCCCCTTGCTCTGCCTGTGAAGCTAAGCACAAACCAAGCCACGTTGCCCTATGAAGCTCTTTATCAAGATTTCACATCTGGCCTGCACATCTTAATTTAATGATGATATGGCAGCATCCCCTTTCCACTGCACAGCACAAATTATCACGTTGCTTTCTGAGGACATAAATCTCATTTAGCATTTCTTCCCCTTCAGGGAGTTTTACAGGCGAGAGAGCAGGAAAAAGAGATCCACCCGGATGCGTATAAGGAGCTTCTTATGTGGGTAGCGAGTCTGAGAAGCCTCCCGTCTCAGATGTTGCAGTTTTGCGTGCTTAATACCTCTCCCTGAACTCTCCATGCCAGGCTATAGGCTGGCAGAAGACCATGGAGCTTGATGTGCACCAGCTGGAAATGTGGTCCATTTTGTGCAGAGCCCCTCAAACCACGAGACGATCACTTTGACTCACTCCTGTTTCTTGGGTTTTTTTGCAATAGGGACGTAGAAGGAAAAATTTTGCCCAGTTCCTCATTTCTGAAGATCTCCTCTGGCTTAAGTGCTGCTCTCCGGGCAGCAGGCAGAGGTTCAGCATGTACCAGAGGCTGGTGGGGCCAGCCCCTGGTGGAGGCAGAGCTGAGCTTCTCGGCCACCCCATAACAACATCTGGGTCCTGCCATTTTGCTTCAGTGCTCACCCCAAACTCACAGGAGAAATAGTTTTCTGGCTACATGAGTTAAAGAAATAAAAGGGAAAGAAATTCCCAGCACTGTAACAGGGACAGTGGTGTCCACAGTCCCATTCTTTCTTGAAACTTTGTTATTATGGGATGGAGTGTTAAGGATCTGTCAGCATTTCTATTACAAACCTCAGTCTTTAGAGGTTTATAAACGCAGCCATTTAAAATAACACTGCATTAAAAAGTAGGTATGTGAGTTGTCAGCAGTGGTGTTTCTGTTTTCTTTAAGATGGTTTAAAGACGTTTTAGCAGATTATTAGCCTTAGAGAGGTCAAAAATAATCAGAGGTGGTTTTTCGGCTACATTTTTGGCTACCTCTGGATAAATAATGGTTTAATTTGAAAAACATTGACTACATAATACAAACTGCCTTTAAGCAACAACAACAAAAAAAGGAAAAGCCTCAGTTAATGGTCATGCTATTTATGTTTAAGAAACAGCTCCTGCACATGCACAGTGAATGCTCAGCTTTGAAAACTTTCCCTGTGATGTGGGTAACAGAATACAACAATAGTTACAAGGACAGGGTGGTTGTTTCCATGTCCTGAGCTCACTCCTCACAACCCCATGTCACCTCCAGGGGACAGGCCACCCCCAAACAGGGGCTGTCCCCAAACAAGACACTCAAGATGGGGTGCCAGGAACTCAAGGAGGGGGCACAAGGACACCTCAAACCCCCTGCCTCAGCCCAACCTCCACCAGCCATCGCTGAATGGAGCCAGTTCTGACCCCACCTGGCAGCCCGGGATGGATTGGTCAGTGAGATGGCGCCTTGCTCCCCTGTGGGCACTGACAGCACCAGCACCTCCTCCCACGTGAGGAAGCCCAAGCCATGGGTTGGCTAACCTCCAGGAGCATGAGGAGAAAACACAGATGACAGACATTTAGACCTTCATCTAGGTGAGCATCTAGATCATCTCATCCTACCTGAGCAAGGGGCACATCTAAGTACACGGCCGGAACAATTACTTTTTTCAGCTAGCTGAGGACAAGTCCTGGAGACTTCACAGTCTGTGAAACTGAGAGGGAAAAGACTGGAGGGGGAGGGAGAAACTGCATCATAAACTGCCTGTATGCCATTAAATGCTGTTACCAGCAAAAAGTCAAAATTATATTTTTTTCTTTCCCTCCATGAAGAAAATTGCAGGCCTGATATTTTGTTACAGCAATAATTGCCCCTGAGATTGGCTTGCAATTATTTTGGTGAGTCTGACCTTCCAAAGTGAAATGACATGAGCAGCACAGCATCCATGAGCCCAGGTAACAGCCAGCTTAACAGCTTCTAATTATTTCCCATCAACTCTTGATCTTCTTTACCTGATTGTTGCTTCAAAGTATTTGAGCAAAGAGGAGATGGCCTCAGCACTCTCCATTTATCTCAATGCCTTGGTGAAAGTTTTGGAGTACTTTCCCTGGTTGACGAGAAGACCAACTGTGCTTCCTGAAATACATTTTTAACTAACAAAGCAATGGTTTAGTGCTAAACTTATTATATTACTCAGACATTTGAAATTTTTTTTATACTTAATTATTAATGTCTTTGCCAGAATGTCTATTTTGAAGATTGTTCATGCATAGGAACCTAATGAAAATCATGACTGTGGACTAGTTACTTTAGAGCAATTATGTCAATGTAAACTTTAGAGTGGGATTCTCTTATTCTGGAATAAATAACCAATTTCAGAGCTGAATAAAAATAAATATAATCAGGATTATGTTATGGACAATGTAAAGAGCCTGCTTTGCCTACACTTCCCTTCGCAGAACCCATCCCTCAACAGTGATGTGAAGACAACCCCTTAGTCTGCGTAAAGCAAGCGCTACCGCTTCCTGAAGTCTTAACCTGAGATCCCACCACTCCAGTCCCCACCCCATCCTGAGAGCTGACCAGACCCACCCTGGAAAGGATCAGTTGATATTTCCTCCTCCATCAGCTCTGGGCACATGCCAGATGCTACCCTGATTCCAATTTCTGCTCTCCTTTTCTCTCCCATGTCTTCTGTTCCTTACATAATTTATTTATTCTCTCTCTTTCTAGCCTGCTATATATTTTTAAAAAATTTTTTTAAAAATCTGATCTAGCCAGCCAAGATTACATTACTACTCCTATTTATTTATGTAGCTGTATTCCTGTGAGCCTGCAACCAAAAAGGCAACAAAAAGCAATGCCTTAAATAGCCTGCCCGTGACAGAGCTTGCCTGGTGCTGATAAGGCAGGCTGCCGCCCCCCTCCAGCATGGAGACCTTGCCATGACTCAGCTCCAGAAGCTGTTTTCTAGCTTTGCTCTTCTTTTCTCTCTCCTTTTCATATGTGCTTGTCTTTAGGACTTGGTTTTGCTTTCTCCTTCCAGAAAGCAGAATCGGACTCCAGCAATAACAGTAGCAGAAACAACCCCAATCTGTCTTCATTAAAACTTCTTCTTTTCCCAGAAAAGGCAGTTGCACCATCCCTAACACTGTCTAACCATGATCAGAAAAGGGGTTTCTTCATGACAATGGATCAGTATTAAGGAAGAAAATTCAAAAGCAAGCGCATTAATATTTTGCATTTCAGATGCTTTCATGTCTTTTATTCTGCTTTCTGGAGTCAGAGATCTTTGTATTCAAAGCCCCAAACATTATTTATAGCACTTTATGGAGACAGACCCATCAGCACTCAGGCTCTCCAGACCCCTTCATCCGATTTTCGTTAGCACTGTACCGCAAGCCCATGACATTTAGCAAATGAGAAACCAAGACGAGGAGGCACAACAGTACTGCATCAAAATGAGCCTGTGTCTTCACAAACCCCACACAAGCATCCCAGCCACTCACATAGTCTTCCTCCCTCAGAGGAACTACAGATTTATTTATTAGCAAAAGGCCAGTCGTGCTATCTCCTTGCAGTCATCCGCAGCATCTTCTTCACACCCACCACTACAGCTGTTTTGGGTATTGCACTTTATTCCACTGGAAGAGCAGAATTTGACCTGGTGGTTTCATTTCTTGCTGGTACTCGGAGTCACTTTGTCACCCTCAGCCCAGGAGAATGGCATTAATCCTGCAGCACTACAAGGCAGCAATTGCATAAAACAGGAAATACAGGGATGATAAACTCTGCAACAGGGTATGAGTAAGGGCTCTCATACACCTTCACCCCACTAATTTCTGCTCAGACCTTGGAGAAGCTCGTACCATCTCCCTGTGTCCCTACACCCAGTCACCACAGGCACTGGATCAATCCCAGACCACAATCCACGACGCACCTTCTGTAAGCGGATACATTTTTTATTTAATGCCACGGTAAATTAAAAAATGGCAGACCACATCAAGCTTTTATTTTGTGTACAATAAAAGGGTTTCCTCAGTCATAAAAAAATGGGCAAGGAGAGGGGGAAGAGGCCACCGCACAACAAATTCCTTCCTTACAGTCTAGAGAATTTGCGGGGGTGGGTTAGGGGGGAAATTTGCCAGTTAATAAAATGTCGTGTATGAATTATACGTCAGGACTGGCCCCAAACGTGAACCAGACACGGTTTGGTGTGCTGGGATCACTGCACTGGCACAGTGCAGGAACACGTCCAGTTCTGCAAAGACTTGCATACAAGTTTATCTCCAAGGTTTAAGTTCCTCCTGCCTCCAGTTAAACAATGAGGGACATGTGTAAGTATTCACAGGCTGAAGGACTTGGTTTTACAAAGAGCGCTTTGTTCTGCAAAGGTTGCCTACACTGAAAGAAATACTACAACAATAGAAAACATCACAACTGTTTATCCTCTTGGTTAAAAAATGATGTAAGCATTCAAATACATTCGCCTTATAAATATACTTAGATTTTGCCCTACATTTTTTCTGATGTACTGGATGCAGATGTTAATAATAAATAAATATACCCAAAATTCACACTCATCAGTAGAGAAAAAAACATTGACATGAAGAGGACGTTGTAGCAGCCCATGAAACCAGCTCTGCTGATCTTCCAAATTGAAACCAAAACTGATATTAAAATTACTGCAGCGATGACGCTGCCTTTGTAACAACTCTGGCATTAAACTCCCTTATCATTGCAGATAAAGGATTTGTGTATTCTACATATTTCTCATGTTGCTCAGTGCTTACCAGTCCCAGGGCAGTGCTAGGCACTCTCTTGACAGCAAGATACACACAGCCCTCATCCCAAAGTCCTTGTGATCCGGGTATAAAACCCCAGATGGGTAGCAACAGACCTATCGATAAGCTTCTAGGAAAAACAAAACAACTCACATCAAGATGGAAAGCAGTGTGTTTCTACACCCCAGCTGCCTAACCATTCATCTTTATCATGCTATATTTATCTACTGCTCATAACAGTTTGTTTTATAACACTTTTTTGTTTAGCTACAGTAGCCTTCCAGACTTACACAAGGAAGTGAGCCGGGCTTTGCAGCGAGCACGTCTGCCGTGCACACACAGAGTCAAGTTCACTGCTTCACCTCCCGACCAAAACCCAGCCAGGACAGTGCAGAGACCGTCGCATGTGCTCATCCGTTTATCATTCCTATTTCTCTTTTCCATGGCACAGCAGAGCTCTGTCAAAGCCTCATTGCGTTAGCATGGTTGTGGTAATTTTAATACGGGTTACCGCAGCAGAACGAGTACATTTACTGCTGTGCTGCACAAACACCACGTCATGAGCGGAGCACGCCGAGGACTCCCACAACTTCCACACCACATACCTCCCATGCAGCAGTCCTGATAAATATTTCAGGGGGAAAAAAAAAAAAAAAAAGGGGGTGGGAACAGGATATTTTAATTGACTTGACACTAAATTCCACTCCCCGCATTGAATCAACTGAGCATTAAATTCATGTGTCTATTATGGTATGTGCAGATGTGTCAGGGTACACACGTTAAGTGTTTCCAGTTGCTTGCTGAGTTATTTTCTTGTTGAATAAAAATAATGTGAAACCCACAAGGAAAGACCAACAGAACTTGATAACAAGATGCAACAGCTATCTAAGGTTTTTGAACAATCCCAACAATTTCAGGCGAGAAATATAACTTTTCAGCACTTCTTCCTAATATTCACTAGAGGTGAAGTATTTCCTGGGGTGAAACTGAGGGCTTTTTGGGGGGTTGGTTTGTTGGGTTGGTTTTTTTTTAAATGCTACTGTATTTGTTTGGGGATTTTTTTTTTACATAATAAGATCAAAGGAAGATGAAAAAATTTCAATATTTGTTCTATTGTTTTTTAAATAAAATAATTTTTTATAATGCTGGAGCAAAATATTTTGACAAGATTTTTTTTTCTGGCATAAAATATCTTCAATTTTAAATTATATTTTTTTAAAAAACAGAAAAATTGAAAGGAAAGATTTCAAAATCTTTTAAACAAAATATTTTAGCTGACTGAATGAGGAATTTTTTTCAGATTTTTGGTACGTGTTAAATTAAGAGATTTTAATGAGAAAATGTATAACATCTTGGAAAACTATGCCAAAAATGTTCACAGGACAGAGGAACCGTGATGTGATCACTTCTGTTCAAAAACAAGAGGACTAAATTCCCTGCTGACCTAATCCTAGCAAAGCAAAGATCATTAGCTCAAGAGAGGATTTGTCCTCCAGAAGGAAAATAATTTTTTTTTCTTCTAGGTAGAGCATCTTCCGGGCTAGTGTGAATCACCAAGATACAGCAGAGGATGTGGCCTCACACATTTTAAACAATTCCCATCAAAACGCTGGTGGGAGCCAGCGGGGCTTCACAGCAGCAGAGCCCTTCTCCGATGCGGGGATTTGTACAGACCAGGCTTTGTACTGGAACGAAAGCAGCAAGTCCCTTTCAGGCCACCAAAGTCCCTGAAGTCACGGCCGTCGTTTGCACAATGCCCAGGATTTCTAAGTTGTTCCCCTCTTCCTGTTTTGTTTTTTTTTTTTTTTTTCTTAAAATTATAATTTAAACTGCTTAGGGGGAAAATGCTGCCCCACTGCCCAGTCATCACTGTGCAGGGGCTGGGGAGCGACGGAGAGCAGCGGCGAGAGCAGCAGGGCCTTTCAAACACAGCACCCCGTTCAATCTATTGTTATCTAACTCACCCACAGAAAATAGAGTCTGATATTTCCCTTGAATTCAAAACGATCTACCACAGCAGTTTTCATTACTCCAAGAAAAAGAGAGCGAGAGAAGGGAGGGGGGGGAAAAAAAAGACAAAAAAAAAAAAAAAAAGACATTACTTCTCTGAATTACACGCCACTTTCATAATTCTCCCTGAAGTACCACACAGGGACTGTGTTGAAGGGAGGAAAATGAAAACAGCTGTGGAGGTTTTGGGTTACACTGCAGCTCCGTGCTGCCTTTGGCCCTTGCCCACCAGTGCAGTTTGTTCTAATCCTGGTCGTGAATGTCCGTATTTGTTACCGCTCGCTAAGGCGAGTCTTCTGCCTCTTGGAATAATAAAAACTGTTGTGTGCTTATCTGCTAAGCTTCTTCGACAGTTGCAAAAAGTCATCAAGTCAGCAACGCGCCCGACGCTGGGGGCTGTCACTCAAAGGGGCTGCCCACGGCTGCTGGCTGGGACAGCAGCACTAGTGGATGGGGCTTGTGTGCCAACAGGGACTGCAGGGCTGGGGGAATTCGGTGTGTGTCCCCTGTAGGGCTGGCACTGCTCTTGCACACCAGAGCTCCCCTTTCTCTGCTTGGTTTTTTTTTTTCCTTTTCATTTCTGCTACACGTGCCTCAAAAAAAGAAGGCATCTCCATCAGTAAACTGGCTCCTAAAAATAGGTCACATCATTTTCGGAAGGGATTTTGGCTCCTGAGGCAGATTTTGTTGAACACAAGGTGGCTTGCTTTCAGCAGGGTTGTGATTTAGAGCTGCGCAGACCTCCCCTTCCTCGCTCTCACCCCCGTCGCGCTGGCCAGGTCTCCCCTCTGTCCTCCGCTCTCCCTTCAGGTCCGCTGCGTTGCCATACTATTTCCTGCTGCTGGGCTCCTATTTTCTCCCTAATCCCTGACTTCCTCCACACTCTCCAAATAGTTCTCCTCGGCCTCAACTTTATTAACTTAAGCTGTTTATTCTTCTGCCACTAGAAAGTAATTCTGTGCATTCCCTTTTCCTCCTCCCCATGTCCCCCTATCCCCATTCCCAACCTCGCTGCATGCTGAGAAACCATTTGCCCCCTTGGAGAACCGCTTATATTTTTTACCCAATGCATTTGGGAGAGAAAAGTTGGGGGAGACGAGTTCCTGGCAGCTCCCCACTGGAGGATCGTATCTGGTTTTAATTTAGATAGTTAAAAATCGCAGCCCCGCTGGAATCTGGAAGAGGAGCGTGTGTGCGTCTCTGCGTGTGTGGTTATATAGGCGTGCATTGTGTTTGTCTGTATGGAAATAGGGTGACATGTTTATTGTGTGTGTGCACGCGTGTTGTTTTTGCTCATGTGGAAATGGCGCGGCGTGTTGTTTGCAGCCTGTGAGTTGCCTGTGTCTGCGTTACATCCGCACGGAGCTAGCTGAGCCTGATACTTCTATCCATGTGGGAAAGTCCCAGAGAGCAGCTGACCCTGATGTCCACTATCGACCAGCTCCACCACAGTAACCTGAAAGCCTCTCCCAGGAAAGCCAGCCCACAGCACAGCACCTCGGGGGGAGATGCAGATCAGAGAGTGGGAGCTCGGCCTCGGCCATGGATTTGGAAACATGAGCACCTGTGCTTGAGCACTCTGCTCTTGCCCAGGGAGATAGCAGTGTGGCACTGACCAGGGTTACACCTCCAAAAGGCTTACTAGAGAGGCAGCACTAGGCTATATATCCAGTCATGGCCAAGGAGAGCCAGCAAGCAGCTGGTTTCTGCTAGCATATCTCTCTGTAGCAGAAACATTGGAGAGTTCAGCTGTGTTTTGTGCTCCTCAGCCCCAAAACCTGAGGATCCCTACTTCCATATGCAGCACACACACACCCCTATATATAAAAAATCATACACAGAACCATACATGTATCCATACACATGCACACCTACAGAGCCTTCCATGTACATTTATGCAAGACCTATGGAAAACACCTTGTTAAGATCTGAGGCAGCGTGGAGGGGAGGCTGTGGTAATGCCTCTGCCTCTAATGCAGTTCACTTCCTCTCTGGATCCCAGCAGAAGTGACTTATTACAGGAGCTTATAAAAATTCCCCTGAAGAATAATTGCAAAATGAAACAAATTGCGTTAAGTGGTGGCCAATAATTTCACCAGGGACAGAGGCTATTAGACCAGCTGGGAAGGTCCTCATCTCCACTCCACCCTCCCCCAGATGGGACAAACCCTGTCTAAGGGGCAATGTAGACACAGCATATTTTTAGGGGGCGATTAATTGTGTTTCCATCAAAGGGGAGCCAAAATCACCATCTGCCCAGAGCTGCTCATGGCAATAGGCATATCCCAGCAGCAGGGCTCACCCATGAGCAGACAGACAGACATCCATGAGCCTGCCCCCAGCACTTCACCATCCATCCAGTTAAAAAGTTTTTCCAAGGGATACGAAGCCGCCTTTCTGCAGCCTGAGCCTGACACACCATACATTACCCGTGGCAGGAGGGGAGCAGAGATTATTCACTTGGCTGCTGCTCCTTTGGGATATTTGAATAATATTCCCATGTCTCCCCAGTCTCTAAACTACAGAGCACACTTCATCTGTCCACTCCTCTGTGGCTGCCTCTGGAAACCTCAGCTCCTTCTTCTTGTTATTCTCTGTACTCCTGAATTGCCGAGGGAACAAATTCCCTGTAGCGTTAACCAGTACTCTTGGCCTCTGCTCAACAACTGACCCAAGAGGAGATGTTCTTTGGAGACAAAAAAAAGCAAGGAAAAAAAAAAAAAAAAACACCACCCAAGAACTTTCCCTCCCCCTTTTCCTCTTCCTCCAAAAAAATAAAATAAAATAATCACACAAGTGATGAAAAATGGGCCATGTGTAAAGAACTGCAGACCCCAGGGGCAGCTCTGGATTGAACTCCCTATTTATAAATGGTTTTACATTATTATTTACTACAGTAATCAATGTAAAAACACTGCCTACCCTAGCAACCCCTGTGTCATATGGTGTGTATACATCACCTCTGGGAAGCAGGTCAGCTCTATAAAGAAAATCAGCCATATTTAACGTGAAACACTGTAGTTTTTACAATGTTTTTAAAAATGTTTTACAACATGTAGAAATGCTTCCATAAAAGCAGACTTATTAATCCCAGTTTTAAGTTGTCTTTTAAAGTGTAGTTTTCTTGCACAAATATTTTCCTTGTCTCCCCACTGCTCCCTGCCCCCCCTTTTAAATAATGTTATAATAGAAAAGGAAACAGGTCCTCAGACAGGGAAGGCAGCCCAGCAGTGTTCACCTTCACAGACCCTCGATTCCCCCCAGAAGACAAGGGGGAAAAGAGGACAGTTGCCTACCCTGGAGAAGATAAATCTCCTGGGCACTATCAGCAATGGGGGATTCTGCAGGATTTTGTATGTTTTCTTATGCTTGTGCCAAGGCTGAGAATCTTTGCACCAAATGTGCGGTTCTCAACCAAAAAGCCTAAATTAGGAACCTAACTGGGCCCCTTTCCCCACCAAGGGAGGGCTATAGACAACTCAGGTCTGAATTGCCCTCTAGAGATGCCTGCCCCTTATTAATGCTGGAAAGAGTCTAGTGTAATTACGTGCCTAATTTAGGAACGAGATGCAAAACAAACCCAGGCCCTGTTCCTGAAGATGCCTCCCCACTCAGTACCCACACCACTGCTCAGCCTGCAGCCCCAGGAGGGCTGCCCACCGCACCCCCGCCACCCCTTGCACCGTGGGTCCAACCAAGAAACATTGGGGCTGCGCAAAAGGGACAACATCATCGCGTCACAGATCCAACCCGGGGCTGCATGGGGCTGTTGGCAGCAGCGCTTCAGATACCAGGCACCCGTGAAATTGCAATTCAGTTCTTCACTCATGGAGAAGAGCAGAGAGATCCCAGGATCACCCAGGGAGGGTACCGCTCCTGTAGCAGAGAATCTGGGCACTGCAGGTGTCACACCCCCTCAGGGCAGCCCAGTAGCTCCCAGTACATGTGCCTTGGGAAGGAGCTGTGATATGGAGGTGAGTGCTGCAGCAAGGAGCACAGCTGAGCCCCCAGTCCTCCTGCAGCCTTCCCACCTGAGTAAAGCCAGACACGTGAAGTCCGTTTTTGCAAGACCATTGCTTAAATCTCCTGACAACATCTCTGAGGAACACTGTAGATCAGAAAAGCACTATACAAATGACAGCTTCTGTATTACTGCTTTAGCAGTGACCAATATATTAAAAAAAAAAAATCTATTGCATTGGCATTTACAGTTTCCATCAGACTGATAAATAAAAATTATCTCTCAGATAAGACAAGCTGCCCTGTCCACTTCCAATTCTAATCCTCACAGCAATTCCTTTTGACTAACAGCCCATTTTACAGATAGCAAAACTAAAACATGGAGAACTTGGTAACTTGCCCAAAGTCACATATTTTTTCCAAATCCTGACAGCCAGTGTTCAAACACATCACATCTTTACTATAAGGACTGGCTGCTGCAACATTTCAGTGATGGGGAACAGGATTGCTGATCCCTGCCATCTGGCTAAACCTATTGATGCCCACCACCAGCTTCATCTCTGTAATAAGCTTGACCGCTCTGATGAGGGGATGCTGTTTATCTTCCCCCCCTGTGACCCCACTCCACAGCTTCCCTTACTGGTCCTTCATTGGACCCAGATTTCCACCCTGCCTGCTGTTTTTCCAGCAGTAGCATTTTGGCTTCTGGCAGACTAGAGAGACATTTCTGTCGGCAGCTCAGGAATTCCCTTTGTGTCTTTCCTGAGTTCAGGCTCACCTTGATGCTAGTCTCTGACCCCTCTTTAATGCAGAGGAATGTGTGAAAAATTTATTCCCCTTTTCATTAAGAACTCATTTAAATTCACCAAAAGGTGACCCGGCTCCCTCCACTGTGGCTATATTGTCCACTACAAAGCTGTTTTATTTCTGACTCTGAGTTCACCAGAAAAGTGAGATCTCACTTCCACCGATCCAATAGTTCGATTCTTCAGCATTGATGATGAATAAAACAATGTGGAGATACATTTGAGGTACACTTCTCATGCTTATAAACAGTCTGACCAGCTACAAGGAAAGGCTGCATGTCCCTGGGCGTAGTGTCCTCATCTTAGCTTGCTTAATTAGCAACAGTGGTAAGAATGGGAATTTGATTTTTCCATTAAAAACTTAGAAAAATATTTGGTTTGTTTATTTGTTTTTCACAACACACAAACTGAAAGCCAAACCCGTCATTTCTACTCTGGTTTGTTTTGTTTTTCTGACAAGTGAAAAATCGACAATCCTAGAGTTGAAGTGTTTTGGGGGCTGATCTGGAAAAGGTGCCAATGCAAATAGTGTCATCCTTTGTGCAAATTTTCATCCAAAAAAAAAAAAAAGAAAGGAGAAGCCATTTTTCATCCAAAAAGCACTTTGGAAAATCAAAGGCCAATTGTCAACTCACTTTATTCTCAATCTGATTCTTATTAATGTCCCTTAATCTCTTGTGTGCTCAGAGCTGGATGCATTGCAGCAATGTGTGTAGCTGGGCATGGCAGTCAGCAGGCGCACCATGGAGATACAAGGGGCTGGACGCAGCACAAGCGCATCAGGAGAGGCAGCAAAGGCCCTTGCCCAGAGGACCCCATCATCTTCAGCAATGTGAGGGGCAGAGAAGACAATAGCTTGTCATTCCTCCTAACTGAAGGGAAGGTGAGGCAGGGGTAGGGAGGAAAAAGGGTTCAGGGGTTGTAGTACTCCCTTCTCCCTTATTTAGGTGAAGGCTTTACTTATGCCATACCCGGCCAAGACACATTCACCAACCTACTCAACATCATCCTTCTCCAGTGCATCGACCACAAAATTACCATTCATTTCTCCCAGCACAGGGGGACCACTAGGCAGAGACACACATAGTGATCCTTCCACAAGCACCTTAATTTCAGCAGACCTGCTCCATTGCTGATGTCCCTGGTGTGCCAGGAGTTGCTGAGTACCCAGCATAAGCCACAACCAGCTGCAGTTTTCCTTATTTGTGTCAGTTGTGTATTAGGTTTGCAGAGCGGGGGGAAGAAAAGGTCCTAATACAATTTATTTTTTAAATGAACCTATTTAAAACTATGGATGCCGACTTTTCAGTAGTCTTCTGGGGGCTGTTACAAAGGGGCCCTGGTTGAAATCTATCTGAAGGGAGTTAACCACAGCCCTTTGCTCACACATGTGGTATAATGTAGGCTCTTTATTGCTTTTCTTTACTCCCCACACACACACATTTAAGATACGCAGAGTAGAGCTTTTCTAAATATCTTACAAGTGTGTTTGTGTGTACGCTGGATTTATGGCAGAAAGGGGAACCTACTTCTGCCCTCAATTAAGGAAACCTGTGAGCAAGTGGGACTCAACACCAAGCTTCACACAAGAGCCAGGAGGGAGCTGCTAGAGGAGAGTGTAACACAGCCTAGCAACACTTGGAGATGACAAATACCCCAGTCTTCTGAGAAGAATGAGTTGACACCCCAGGATTTCAGGAGAAGGAGAGCCAGCACACCAGGGAAGGCTACCAGACTCAAGACTCATCCATCTTCCTTCAGAGAGGGAGAAGCAGCCAGTCTGATCCTCCATGTCTAAAGCTCGATCCTGTAAAGAGCCAAGGCTTGGATTCATCTCCTCTAGCATTTGGGCAGCCAGTTGAAGCACACAAGCTGGGAGCATGGTCACCTGAGACTCCCTCTGTGGTCAAAAGTCGGAAATCAGCTCCCTCAGGGACAGGGTTAAGGCCTTAGACCATGCCCAAAACATCTGTTGGAGGTGTCTCTGCCTCTCCGCTGCCTGTCCAACTGCCTGGGCTCAGGCTGGGTGTTTGCAAGCCCAGCTGCATGTCCTCCTCTCACCAGGGCACTGCTGCAATTGTATGGCTTTGGGCTTTGAGTGGGATGAGCCAAACCTCATCTATCACAGCCAAAGCCAGCACACCAGTGAAGAATATTTGGACCACCTACCATGGTACCTAGGACAAACGTAGGTGCCAATGATGACATCTGTGTTCAAGAGTGATAAGCAGCTCAGGTCACCTACTACCTGGTGATGTCAGATCCTGGCTCCTTAGACACAGGGAATAGACAGAGAGCAGTCCTTCAATCATCTAATACTGGTACCTAATTGTCAAACCTACCTTTCCCCCTTGACCATCAAGAGCAGCCAGGACCCAGGATCACTGAATGGGAGACCAGTAGAACATCTCCTTCCTGTCACACCAGGTGCCCTGCGATGGTTTTAGATCCTCTCTAGCCACCCCTCACTTTAGTGTCAAGACTTGCACCGATTTTCAACAACAGCCTTTTCAGATGCCTGCAGATGTTATGCATTGGGTGGTGTCACGAAGGGACAGAAGCTCATCTTGTGTAGATCAGCCCTCATCGGCTGAAGTTGCCAGTTAAAGACAGCCCAAAGTTGGCATCCCAACGTTTAGGAGTCCACAAATTGCAAATCCAACCCCATTTTTAACCTTGTGGGATTTTTGGAGCTCTGCTTTGCAGCGCTAATGTGCTTTTAACATTGTTTCTTCCCTGGTATGTGTGTTATATTAGCACACATGTACACGCGCACCCTGTATATACAGAAAGTCTATAAAACAGGGCACTCGTATAATTTTAAAATAGACAAATCAGTTTAAAGCATTAAAGCAAATCTGGTAAAAGAAAATCTCTCCTGGGTTGACATTCTGTTTGCCAAGTTTTAGTTTGGAATGAATTTTTATGACTGAGTTATAAACCCTCGAAAATAGTGGTTTATAATGGAAATCTTGACAAATCCTTAACACAGGCCCCATTGTAACATATTCTGTACATATCCCATTGATCTATGGTAATAACAAGTTTTATATAAAACATTTTAACCATGGGAGCGACGTGGTTATCTTCAGGCTTCCAAAAATATTTTTCAAATAAATAGGTGGCTTTTTCAATTGGGCAAAATCAAGGAATTGAACATCGAAAATGACATCTAAGTATTCATCTGGATTTAAAGAAAGAAAAAAAAAAAACACAGTAACCCAGAACCCATGATGTTTCTTTGGCTGAAAAGCAGCCACTGACTAAGCAGCACTTCTGCTCTGATATAACTCTCAATGCAGAATGGGGTATTAGCCATGAGCAACAGAAATTACTTTCTTAGAGGATTAGCTGTAGGCCTGAAACAATAAGCAACTTAAAAGACAAGATATTCCCTGAGGAGGCAAGCTGATAAAAATGAGATTCAAAGGATTTGCATGCTAGGTCCCCAAAACCTCCTTTTCTCCTGCAAGACACCCGCCACCTTTGCCCCAGCAGCTCCTCACCACTGCCCTGTCTTGAGCTTAGCCCAGGCTCGGGCTACCTGGCATGTCTAACGCAGATACCACACGCTTTCAGCTCTGCTGAGGCCAGACACATGATACTGTAGGGATGAGGAGCAGCTGGAGCTGTGCATTTTATCCTGCCCTCAGTATTGCAGTGGTGGTTTAGGGATGGGACCAGGTGAGGGGCAGGACAGGTGCCTTTCCCCAACACCTTCCACCCTCAAACCTGCATCTGATCACCACATTTGATCCTGGGGCCCACAACCCACAAAGTGTCTCACTAGACTTCAAAACATGGGAGTCTTTAGACAGGCAGCCTCCCTGGGGGTGGAGAAAGGGAAACAGTAATTTTCAAGGCAATTATATCTGCAAAAGTACTTTAGTCCATTGACTAGCAAATGCTGAGACTGCAGACACGTGAACCCCAGCAGCAATAAAAATTCTGTCTTTTTTTTTTACCTGATGGCATTAGAAACTCTGTGTGTCTCTGAAATATTTTTAAACCATGAATTTTCCTAATATCTGAAAAATTCAGTCTTCATAATTTAGCCCTACATTGTTCTCATCAGGTTCAAGTTCACAAATGAGAAACTGAGGCACATAATTACAGGGAACTGTGGGTATTTTGAGCTTTTTGAAGATATTTAGATATTGAACTGGAGGTGCAATCAAGATGCCAAGAGCTTTTTGTGAACCAGGGTGCAAAGGGAGGAACCATATAACATAGATTTATTTGTTTTAAGGTAACATATTTTATCTAAGGGGGTTTTCCAAGCCCTCTTTTGAATCAATTGAAGGCACGTTCATGAGATGATTCAGACCACCCTAAAATAGTTGAAAAGAATCACTGCCTGGACATACTTATCTCTCTTCCTGATTACAGAGGGAACTTAAATGAGCAACCCCTGAAGAGGTTTAAATGGCTTGTCTTGGCAAACCAAGAATTTGGACTTGCACCTCCATCTCTCTTGGCAAGCCTGGAACTACCTCATTTACATCCAACCAAAGGGCAAATATGGATATTTTGAGTGTACATAAATGGACACATGAAATAAAGCTGCTCCTACACAGATGCACGTGCACACAGATAAGTACTGTTGCTGCAAGCCTGATTTGCTCTCACTGATAAAAGCAACTCCCTCTTCATGCAATCATCCCAGACCGTAGGTCTGAATTCCTGCACTTGCATCCAAGGGAGTGAGCCATTTCCATCTCTGATGCATTCCTCTTACTTCCATTGAAACCGATTACTACACTGCCGCTTTAGCATGAACATAAATTTTTCCAACTTAACATGTTGCTTTAGGACTCAGTTCCACTCGACAGTAGACTTCCATATGTGCTGTAATGTTTGTGTTTCTAAGCAATGCCTCGGCAACCACATCAGGGTTGCCGAAAGACGAAAACGAAAAGCCTGCTTTTTAATTTTCTTTTTCTGGCAATCTCAGTTGGAAACTCAAAGTAAAAGAAGGTCGTCTATCTTCCCCAGAAGAAATGTAGCCCATAAGGCCAACGTGTTGTTAACACACACCAAAATGCCATGCGTCTAATTTTAGGGGAAAAAAAACAAAAAAACAAAAAAACAAAAAAAAACCCAAACCACTTCACTGGGATTAGGTTGGGAGAAAAAATTTTAATTTGCTGACATGTGAGAGGCATAGCAAAATATCTTGTCTTTGTGGAAAATGCCAGCAGGTGTTGTCTAGGGATGTTTTCCCCTTTTTAAATGCCAGAGTATTTCCACACACACAGTCCTGGCAGCATCCTTTTGCATATTTTGTTGAACGGCTGACAAATTAGCTGCATAAACTTGCATGAATTCCATTCCCCAGCTATTCATGAGCAAGCAACAGTTTATTCAGATGCCTTGACCAGAGAGGATAATAGCTTTGCTTTTCTTCCCCCCCCCCCTTTTTTTTTGAAGGGCAAGATCTAAATCTCATTGAAGTCTGTGGAGAGATGCAGAGGTTTTTAGGATCATTATGAAAATCTGGTCTGACACATACTATAGAATTTCACTCAGCTGCTCCTGTAGCACACCCTAGAATTTATGCTCGACTGAAGACCAGCCCCATTATTTTGCTGGGCCTTGAGAATCAAGCATTTATGCCTTAGTTCTAGAAAGCATTTAAACACATGCTTAAGTCCCTCCCTAGTCAATAAAAGCACTTAAACACATACTTTGTTCCTGCTGAAGTCAACTGGATGTTGACACAGCAAGTAGCTCGCTGAGCAGAACAGACTGCTTAACGGGGAGCCTCAGTGAACTACATTACTGTACTTTGGAGCTTAGAATTGGGGATGCATTTCTTCATTTTTATAGCAATCAAACAATGGTCTTTCTATCCCATGTGACGTTTGAAGATGTTAAGATTTGGTCTTGCCTAGAGCTGGGGTGAAAACTCAAACATATATATAAGTATACATTTTTAACAAAGCACAAATGTTCTCAAATATTTCAAGTCACACTTTAAACAGTGTGCCTCAGCCAGTCCAGAGCAAGCCTTTTCAATGCTTCTGTTCAGCTTCTGTTGGGAGATATTTATATGCAATGCAGCCCATGCCAGTGCCAAAATGACTGCTTCCCCCCACCCCTTCCCACCACAGACACACAGAACTGCCCATAGCAAAGGGCACCCAAACTCCCACAACATCTGCTTCCACAAACTGCTCCAGTGGAAAATATTCACCCTAGTCCCCTCTATGTCAAACCATGGTCATCTCCCTATTGAACAGACCACCCTAAAGTAACGCTGCAGCTCTTCGCCCCACCACCCCCGCAGAGGGTCCCCCAGCCCTAGAGCTGCCTCCTTCTGCACGGACCCAGCTCCTGTGCGCCTCGGTGAGGCTGTGGGATGTGCTGGCTGCCTCTGCCTTTCTTCTTCCCCATTTAGAAATTTATTCTAACCTCAATGAAGTGGTTAGGGGCACTTAAGAGCCAGTTATGGCTCATTAGACGCTGCACTGGGTTAGTGGGAGTGAGGAAGATGCCGAGAGCTGCTATGGCCAGGTTTCATGGTATTTTCCTCCCCGCTGCTAGTACTTGGATTCAAGGGGACAGCAAGACCCCTGGGAAAGAGTCTAAAAAGGAGCAGCCAAGGTTCTTTCCCTGGTCCACAGCAACTGGGGCAACTCCCTTTGAAGCCCAGCAGCAGTAGCCCAAACCCCAGATGCTGCTCCCCTGCCCTGATGCCAGTGGAGGAGCAGGCTCTGTGCACCACCTCGTGCTTCCCAGCGCCAACATCTAGGGCAAGCAGAGCTTGCTCTGTCCATACTACAAGGCAAAGACCCCTAGAAATGGAAGTTCCTGTAATTATAGCTTGCCTGAACATATGGTTTCAAGGATCTTTCAGCGTGTAAAATGCATGAATATGCATCATAACTAGATGTCACCACTTAAGTTACATAATCCTGCACAAACATATATTTAAGAAGGACCCGACATCCTCTGTTTTTTAAGGGGCTTTAGCCGTGATTAATTCTCTGAGCTTATTAATCACAACATGTGTTAGTGTTTGATAAATTGCCCAAAAGTTGCATTAGCTAATAAGTATAAGAACAAAACGAAATAGTTTCATCTGTTTTTATAATAAGACAAAGAGCATCATGGGAGCATACACGGTGGTCATGAATAAAAGAGAAACATTCATTTATGATAATTGGTTTCAGCTCCCCGTTTGGCTGGTTCTTGTGACCTAAATGTATCCAGTTGTTTCCTTTCTTTCCCGTTGGTTTTTGGGTCACTCCTAATGGTTTAATTCAACAAAAAATGTCTACCATTTCCTGTAACCTCTGTCTTTTTTCATTCCTCCTTCCAAAATGTTTTTTTCTGTGCAGCATCTAGAGAAATCTCCCTCTCTCTCTCGCTCTGTTTCCTTCCAAGTGAACAAAGTCAATATTGTTGACAGAGAAAAGGTTTAACTCCAGGCAAAAGGGAAAAAAAAAAAAAAAGTACTAGTCATTTATTTGTCTCCACTTTTGAGTTCACAAGGGTTTTTTGTTTGATCCTGGCGGTCAAGACTTTGACACGGAACATGCCCCCTCTGACCATGAACAATTTATGGAGGGAGAAAGAGACAAAAATCCTCATTCATGTTTAAGAAAGCAAAGGAAATGGCTGTAGATTAATATTTGTGCATTTGTAGCAAAATTTCTGATAGGTCTGTAACACATTCAACCACCCTGGTTGAGAAACACAAGAGGCGAAACTCAGCCCTGGAGAGTTGAGTTTTGTTACTCTTGGACACCTTTCAAAACATCAGCCCTCATTTTGCTTTTCTTAGGGCAGCTTTTTCTTCCAGCAGAGAGCGAAAAACATTGTATGGCATTTGCAAGAAGGCGGTGCATGCTGGCAGGGTTACCTTCAAGCACAAGCAGGGAGCACTTACCATGGTCCTTCCATTTGTACTCACGCCTGATGCTCCCTGGAACATGGCAAAGTGGTTTTACATTTCCCATTTGTTCTGCTCAAAGTGATGAGTAATGAATTTTCTAGTGAGAGGTCCTGGGTTCAAGCTGGTAGGCGATGCAGTACAGCACGGTACTGGGATGCCAGAAGGCTGTTAGCACTCAGTAGAGATACCCTAACATGTGCCATCAGGAGTCCCTGTTCCCAGTTATATTCACCACATTAAAACTATTGGGGCTGAAATTCTCCTTTGCCAGGTGTCTGCCTCCAGCAGAATTTTCTAGGAAATTACAAGGAGGGTGGGAGAGGGGAAGGCCTGGCAGTTTTCCAATACAAGATTAGAGAGAAGTGCTTAGTCGATGTAAAAACGAATTCTAACAATTATTTTTCTGGAGACTCTCTCACACCTCCATCCTCTGGAAAGGGAACTGGAAATTTGGTGTCACCCTGGGAACAGGGATGTGTCTTTTGCATCCAAATTTGGCAAAGTGAAAAGCCTTTGAAAACATCCCACTGAAGATTTACTAGCCTTTGGGAGAAAACCTCTACAGATTCTGTCTGCCTTGATCTCACTCCATTTTGGGTCTTTTGGGGCTTGCTTCTGGGGATTGCTCAGGACTTTCCTTGCTATGACTCCCCTTCTTGGCTGCTGGACATGGTTGTGGCTTCGGGCACAAGAAGAGAGAGCCAGAAAGCCATCCCTGTCATCTCAGCCCCTGGGCTTCCCCCCACAGTCCCTTGCTGCCCAAATCACACAAAGGGGAAAGCAACAGAATTGCAAAGTAGGAGAAATAGGGGAAGGACCAGGGAGAAGCCAGGAGCATATACCTGGTGAAGAGATTCAGCCCAGGGGGACACTTGCTATGACATCAAGGAATTGAGACCAGGCAGAAAAATGAGGCAGAATAGTCTAGCAGTGATATATAATAAAAACATAGATAAAATATATGCACAAGGAAGTGGGTAAAGGCTATAGATATGGCCTTAATTCTCATGTTTCAAAGCTCCTGAGTTTCAGGCTTAGATTTCTCATGCATAACAGTTTGTGTCTGTGTTATCATTTCTAGAGCACTCAGAGCTCACCACCAGACCAGGACTCCAAACAGCAAAGCATTTCACTGCTACATCAACCACACACTGAAACAGTTGACAGGCTAAAAAGACATGGCCGGAAGATGTAATGAGAGGACAGATATAGTCAGACTAGAAAATGCCATAATTTTGGGTATGCTGATGGTACACACAAGGTATAGTGAACTACAGAAGTAAATCAAAGTCTACTCTCAAAACTCTTACATAACTCTTATCCGGAGACCCTCTGGCTGGAAATCAGTTCTCCACAAAATCATGTGTGACATAAATACTAGTGTGATTTTAACTATCTAGGAAATTTTTAGCCTTTAAGAATGACCATTCCTTGCAACCTCAAGCAGCAGAAATTCTAGTTTTCTGTCACTGAAATCTGTTCTTGCCCACTGGATTGCACACCTCAGAGGCTAAGGTTTTCAGAAAAGTAATCCAACCTGGAGAAACTCCAGCTAAAATCATGGGCATCACCAACACAGTAAACTGGCACTACACATTCCTATGCAAGCAGTAAAGGCTGGGAGTATAAATGGGTTCAAGACATGATAGGACGCGTTCAGAGAGGATAGCTCTATCTGCAGCTAATAAATACAGAGGTCCAAGCACAAATTGCGTCATGAGCAATTGCTGGAGGACTACTGCTGGCAACTGTGTCCAGGCTACATGGACCTCTCCATTGGGGCAGTTTTCCTCCTCTTTAGACATGCTGCCCACAGCTGAGCTCCAAGTCATAGACTGGATCTGGGGTGACCAACCCTTAACTCTTGGGAATCACAACTCACATGTGCCATCACGAAAGGTCATGCAAGGACTCTCCTGCTTATGAGGGAAGAACAGCCACTACTTCCCTAAAATAGTCCTACCTCAGCTGCTCTGGTTGGGGGATGTATTTGACACAGCCATGGGCTGGATCCCCCAATATCCTCTGCAGCATCACCCAGCATAGATACAGCCTCAGAGAATTTGGCTTCATACTCAACGTACATCCACAAGTACAGCAAATCTCATGACTGCAGACAAAATAGCATGTGCAAGGGCCAGAAAACTCCTTTCACGTCAGAAAATTAAAACCCACTGTCTAGACAAGAGATCAGGAATTATCGGAAATTCCAAGCAGTGATAATTGACCAACAGGAAGGTGAAGAAAAAGGAAAGAGGATGATTCTTCTGAGGTATGTCATACCAATAAGAGGAAACTATATGATTTCACTGGCACGATACTGCTAAAGGCTTGTTGCAGCAAGTTTTCTTCCTAGTTCTGCACTTTTCTATCATGGAAAATCCATGTGTTTTATCATATACAGTCCTAGTGCCAAAACTTTCAAAGGAGACAGGCTTGTTACTGTACAAGACACCTGCTTTGCATCTATTTGCATTAGTTATGACTGAAAACATGATTTAAGGGAACTGCACATCATCTTAAAATATGACAGGCATTAAAATGCTTTTGCATCCTCTCAACATCTTCAGAAAACTTTTTTTCTCTACCCTTATCAAACCAGGGGAGATGGTGAAGCCAACTTCTATAGGATAACTACACAAAAACAACTACACCATGGACTTTCTGACAGAATGGACAGAGTAGCTTTGTGGGAAAAACTAGCACATTACTAAATACTGAGTACCCAGGAGCAGGTTACAGAGTAGCAAGATTCACATTTTTCTGTAGTAAGACTCACAATATTCAGTAATATTGAGCAAGGTCAATATTCACTAACAAAACCTTCTGGTAGGACAAACGCATCTCTAGTTTCTTTTGGAGGCAGCAGGTTAATTACTATTGGATGCCTATGTCAAAGACTCTGGAAATCTTGCAGGGTGCTCTTTGTTTCCAGATCTGCCCAATAAAGGTATCTGCAACTACTCCAGAAATATGAAGACATACCTTTAACAACACACTCTTTTTCGGTCTACCCCAATTATCTCAATAACACTTCAAGATGCTCTTCAATTCTATGCAAAAGCAGGCATGACAATTTTACATTACACAGCATCTCTGCTCCCTCCTTTAGATGAGCACTTCTCATTCTTGAGGGGGACTTTTACTAATCTCTCAGCTTCACAGAGGCCCTCCAGAGCTGTTGGTGCATGGGTTTAGCTGTGAGAAGTGACTGGCTCTAAATCTTATCAAATTATTTCAACTGTTTGAATTAAGCGGTTCCTTGTATCCCCAAATATCCCAAATTAACCATGCAGCTCTATGAGTACAGGATTTCCATCTTCTGAGATACTGGTTCAAGCCTTTCCACCCATACTGAATTGACCATGAAATAAAAATTCTCACTTCTTCCTGAGCTATAAAGAATTAGACTACTGTAAATAAGACGTGGGTTGGATTTCTTATCTGCACAGGGCTCTGCGCAGTAACTCACATCTTCAGCTTACTTTACAAACACTAACCGTGAGCGTGACAACAGCTGTGCCATTGTTCTATGTCATTCCACCCAGCCACGTGCTTTTGCAATGGTTCCATTTCATTATACCCTTGCATATGTTTTCTCCTGTTTTGCTAGCTGCTACATCAAATAAAAGATATCTCTAATCTAAAAAAACCCAAAACACCCAACCAAGTGACTTGCATTAAAGTATGAACACTTTCTACCATATTCCTTTTATTTTCCCCGTTTAATGACGTCTCCTCTTCCCTGTGCTACCCAGTTCACTGAAGGGTGAGTTAACATGCGCAGCATGTCAACATATTTCCAGTGTGTTGGGATTTATGCATGGTTTTGCATATGAGAATAGGAATTGCTCGCCTTGCAAGCTATGTGGATGACATGCTTCTCATTACAACAGGGTGAGAGAGATGACCTTCCCCATCCCCAGGCACAGGCTGCTCCAGGCACACATTTCCTTCCTTCTACCAGGAGCTGAGGCTTCTTTCACAGATGCCAAATGGCAGTTTGGGGTGTTTCACCTGACATCTCCGAGCCCAGCATCAGGCTATGGCTGTCACAACCCTGCAAAGAGGCAGTAGAGAAAAGCTCTGCCAAAAGGCAGAGTGACAGCATTTATAAAATATTTAATATAAAATTAAGTAACGCCCATAAGTAGCACTCGCAACTACAGCCAGGTCTGCCCCAGCAGGGCAAGGGAGAAAGGGTTGTCACTGCAAAGCGCCCTTACAAAAGTATAACTTTGGTGAGACAAGATCTTGCAGTGGGTTGCTTCCTCGGCACCACAGCCTCTCACAGACCATTGGGGGAAAAAAAAGAATCTTTTGTAGAAAGGAACACCAAAAAACATGCAAAACTTAGAGAAAACCCCACACCCGTCTTTGAGGCACATGGTGGGTTTGCATCATGGCACAGGCAGAGCACGGGCAGCGCATGGCTTACCTATGCTGGCAAACAGTGTTAGTGGGGAACCGGGCAGCCTTACAGGGCCCACCTCCAGGTCAGGCTCCCGTGAGCCTGCAAAGTGCCTGGACGCGATGCCAGTGAACACGGGCAGCTCTCCGTGCTCCCTTCACTTGCCCTCAGCAGTTGAAGTGATGGAAATGGCTCCTGCTTCAGTAAACCCCATGTGGGATCAGGTGTACCCCCACTTCACACCCAGCACCTCTGTTTCAAGCCCAAGGTGGGTCTGCAGGAGGGACCGGCCCCCAGCATCCCGAGCCAGCAGCAGGTGCAACACTGGCTCAACCCAGAAACAGGGTCAGAGTGGAGAGCAAAGTGCTGGCCCAGTGTCTTCACAAGTCTTGTTTTAAAGGTCTGCAGTTTTTCACACTTTATTCCAGCCAGGCAGGCAGCAATGCTGAAAGATGGCTGTGCAAACTCCTCTTGCCTGCTGTATGGAGAAACTGGGATTAGCACAGCAGGGGCTACCAAACTGCCTCAGAGTCCTACAGGTGAAGGACAAGAGATGGAGGTGACATCCCAGAAATGGTGGTTTTGCCATCCTACCAACCTCAAGTCAGACTTAAAACCATAGTCTAAAGACTAACGATAAAGCAAAAGCCTCTGCCAAAAATATAGGCAGGACATTCCTGCCAGAATATATGCTAAAGAAAGACACACAATTATTTTTTAGAGTTGCTGGCACAGTGTTCGCAGGAAACCTTTCCCTTTAAACACTAAAATTAAACAAACACATGAAACGCAGGGAGAAATGTAATTACTTTATAGCTTGACTTTGGTCTATTGCCTTGGGTATCCAGTTCCTTTCCTTACTGATGTGGAAACTCAAATTCCCCCCTAACAGTGTCATTAATTCCTTGGCCTGGGGAGCCCAGCTTTCCTGCTGCATTTTGCATCAGGAAATCCCAGCTGCCCGCACCTTGCTCCAAAACAGCTCTGCAGGTGACAGCAGAGCTCCTGGCCTGCTCCAGGCACAGTGAGGGGGCAGGAGGGCTCCCCTCTCCCTCAGGGAAAGGGGGATTAAAACAATTGGGTTGACAAAAAAAACAATTAAATACCCAGGCGTACATCTAGCTCCTCTGACCTCTAGCCCTCCCAAAACTCCCCTTGCCTGCCAAAAAAAATGACACAGGGTGTCTATTTCTGCTTGCCTTTTTCCTAAGAAAAACACCTTCCCCTCTCCCTCCTCATCCCCCCTGCGGCTCTTCCCCCCTCACACAGTTGGGGCTGACTAAGGTTGGCGTTAAATGAACACCCAGTCCTAAAAGACATCCGGGATGCCGTCCAAAGGCTGCCGGAGGCTGTCAAGAGACTCCCACTGACATGGGTGAGCATGGGTGCCCCCCACAGACCACCCGCCCCAGGATCCAAAGCAGCTTTAGTGCCCTGTAGAGAGAGCGAATAGGTTTGGAGGAGCACAGGTGGCCCCGTGGGAGGAGAAGCATCTCTCCTGGGCTTACCTTCCTGCTGCCCTGCCTTCTGGGATGCTGATGAAATCCTCACTGTTGTGTGCCAGCCCAACCAGGCAGCCACCCTAGCTCCTTCCCCTGCCCAGGAAGCCGCTCCTGAAAAAGGCTTTCTTGGGCACCGTGTGGATCCTTCCCAGCTCTTTTCAGAGAGAAATCTTCAGAGGTCGGTCCTGGAAGCAGACCGGTAGCAGCCTGCCCTTTGCAAGCTGTCATGTAATTTAGGAGGAACCAAGACGGACTCTGTGAGTATATATACCCCTGTGACACACACACATACACAGAGAGAACGTGCCTGGCATCTGAAGCAGCCGATGCTGGATTTATCCCTTCTCTTTTTGCCAATGACTGACATAAGTGCTGGGAACTCTTGATGGAAAACTGCTTATGAGCTTTGGGCCTGATCCAAACCCCACTGAAGACAAAGGAAAGACTTGCGATTGCCTCGGAGCTGGCTTCGGATCAGTCCCATTATCTCTGCTCGGAGAGCAGTGTACAAACAAAGCAGGAAAGGGCTGGGGCATGGTAAGCCTGTGCCCAGAGGCCCATCTCATCTGAGGAATGGAGAAGCAGTGAGGCGCAACTGAGCCTTCCTTAAAACATCTGTCCAAAGTCCTAGGAGGGGGCAAGCCTTGGGAACTGCATGTGATCACATCCCTCAGCCCTCACTCCTGAGCGGAGATGCCCTGCTCTGGAGCTGACACACAGATTTCTCTGCGCGGGGTTGGTATCAACCATACGAAACCTTCAGAGTCAGACCTACATGCAGACTTAAATTGTGCAAATCATCCACCTCACAGGCTGAGTCTGCTTTTATCTGTAAAACACCATTGGTTTGGACACTCCAACACCAGGCACACCCATGTATCTCAAAGGACACCCAAAAACTCTTCATATTCCAGAAGAGTTACATTTGCAGACTTCCTCCCACAAAAAATCCACAAAATCGTTTGTTTTGTCAACAATTAAGCAGCAATTTGCATTCTTCTTGGGTAAGAGGCAGCCTGCAAAACTGAAAAATAGTTTGACACTGTTTCATTCCACTTCTCTTGGCAGCACTACCTTTCTCCTCATTTACTAAAAAAAAAAAAAAAAAAAAAAAAGCTGAAAAAATAAATTGTTAAGTCATGCTTTTCTATTTTAAGCCATTTGTTGTAACTATACAAGGCTTTTTTCCCCACAGGGAGAATAAATGAGAACCATGAATTACACCAAACTTACCTAAGCAAAGTGCAAAACAATTCTCTATCCTGGGATTACAGAGTTGCAGACTCCTGACCCTTTCTTTGTAGAGTTTAGGCTAAACAACGTTTATAGGATTAAACTTACTTCCATTGGAGATAAGGGGTATTTTAACCAATACCCTTCTACTTGTGACAACCATTAGTGTGGATACAGTTACACTGGACCATGACAACTCTTCTTGGGAAACTGGTAAAAAAGTTTAAAAACACATTTGAATTCTCGCATTTTAACAGACTACCATGTGCCAATTGAATGACAATAAACAGCAACGTGTGTGTCCTTCAAATGAGACAAGATGAGTCAAAATGACTTACCCTCAGCTCTTTTTACTGAGGTTGAAGCTGTGGTCTGGTTTGCATCCGAGATGGCTAAGACCCTCCACGCAATTACCTGGGCTCAGCGTTGGGTGGGAAGTTGTGACAATGCACTGACTTGCCACAGAATTCACCCCAAACAGTGTTAGCCTAAGGCAGGCTGGCACAGCTTAAACTACGTTCAGATACCCCAAAGGGGGCATGCCTGAGGAGCAGAGCAGCCCCTACAAGTTTCAAATCCTGTTGACATTTTTGTGATGCCGAACTCTGAAAATCACAGCTGGTGTGGAGGGTCAGGTACCCCCGAGCTTGAAACACACAACACTAAGTTACTTTTCAATCCTGGCTTGAACTATAGTCTTGCATAAGTGTAAGTCTCTAGGATTTCCCACCCCTCGCCCAAAGAAGTAGAGAAGAGAAAGTGAGGATTTAAAGGGAAATAAGTTAAACCTCATAGCATGCAAAATGAATTCCCTAACCAGAAGGGTCGTGCCACATCCTCAGTACGGTGTCACGGCTTGAAAACATGCCTTGTTTTCTAAGCTCATTTATTTGCTAGGAAAACTCAGCAACTAAAATATGTCTTAAAGAAATCCCTAGAAAGGCATCTGCAAACAGTTGCACTGAAACTTCAATTGCTGGTGAACGTAATTCACGGCAGAGCGAAACCCTGGAATCTCTGTGAGTGTGTGGTACAAATAGCTCAAGGAGGTGTTTGGTACGAAGGAAATGGTGATGCTTCTTCCATTTCCCATGAATATCATATGCACAGCTCCAGCCATATGTTGTGTTGAATCTGCCACATTCTTCGGTGGTGGGCACAGATGTGGACAGATCTGACAGATCAGGGTCTTAGGGTCACACAGGAGTAAATTGGGGGCAGATGATTTGAGAGTCACAGCTTATTTTTAGAAAAAAAGGGGGAAAAAAGATTGCTAAGAATCATTTCTACCATGTGTCTGAACAAGAAAAGCATTTATCTCACTAAAAACAAAGAAGAGTTTCTCTCAAATAAGGAGTTTGTTTTAAGAGACTAACAAAGATTTTTCTATGCACTCTATAGATTACAGGTGCTGCAGAAAAGCATATACTTTACCATGTATTTCCATGCTTCATTAACAGGTATTATTTTCAGTCTCCAAGAATGCTCCATTTCTGCAGGCACAGAAGCTACTCCTTGGACAAATAAGCAACGTTTCTTCCCAATTGCCTGACTTAAACTATTTTCTCTGGTTGTTCCTCTGATTAGTGCTATTTTGCTTACACGTGCACTGTGGGTGATAAAAGACGTAGTGGAAAAAGAAAATCAATGCTAATTCATACCCTTTAGACCACCAAAATGCAACAAAAATATAGCAGATACACTCCTGCACGTCTCTTATTCATGCTCATAAGAGCATATTACACACACACACTCTCTGCCTCCTGCTGTACAAAGTTTAGCAGCAGAGAGTGAGGATGAAGTGTCACATTACTTCATTAGTCCCACAAAGTACACTTCTGAACATTTACTCATATGCTGTGAGGCTCTGCAAAACTAAAGCAGAATTCAAACTCAAACAACATTTGCCAAAGACAGACAAGGAGAGTGTTTCACAACGCCGCCTGCCACAGCACAGGGACCTCCCTTTCCAAGGATGCTTTGAGAAGGAAAACAGAAGAAAACCCTGGACCAGCTGGGATGATGAGGACAAGATGCTGATGGCAGGAGTGTCCCATCCAACCTGGTCACCTGAGTCTTTGCATTATGATCACACTAGTCATTTGCAGTGGATTTTTCCAGGCCATCAGCTCAAATTACTGATGGCCAGCCTGGGACACTTCTATTTGTAACAAGTAGAAGCTTACCCTGGAATGTGCCATGGGCACAAGCATCCCAACCCAGGCCCTAGATGTGTTGGAAACTGCTCAGAGAACAATGTCACCCCTTTGCTTCCCGAGTGCTCTCCAGGGCGTGGGCAAGAACAGGGTGAAGCTGCTCTGAAAGCGTAGCTGGAGTGTTTCCATTTCCTCTTATGAGTCACTGAGGAGTTATAGGTGTGATCAGTTACATTTTTTTCCCCTATGTTTTTCCTGTCTGCTTGGCTAAGAGTAAAAGACATGGGTTGATACAGCCTATACTCTACCAATGTCCCTATGCCTCAAGGTTTCTCACAGGCTGCTTCTGGGTCTTCAGAGGGGTCACACCAACTGGCAGAAGGATTCAGATGGGATTTAAGCTGTGTGATGCTGGGTCAAAACTGTATGAAGTGTAGTTTAGTGGTTACCTTGTTGGAATAGGGATCAGAAAGCCCAGCTTGTTAGGTGAATATATGGATATTTCAGCCCAGTCATCCAAGCTCTGGGCAAGGATCATGTCTCTTAAATCCTTTTGCCAATTGTTTGAGATCTACAGCACTGAGAAGGGCATCAGGCAGGTAGAGAGGAAGGTATTTTGCTGCTCCCATGCTTTGGAGTCTTCTTGAGCTCATCAGGGCTATGTTTTGCTCAAACACCTAACACTGAGCATGGCAGCACAGCCAGGACTGCTGAGAGCGCCAGACAAAAGATGGGATGCTACAGGAGCTGCAGTCACTTCAAACTAGCTTTGCTTTTCTGTGGGATTTGTTTTCAGCTGGGTCAGCTCCCTGACCTGGGTAAGCACAGAAGTTTCCATGTACAAGGCACAGGACTGGAGCAGATACCCAGGGTGAGGAAAAGGTAGGACCACCACTTCCAGAGGAAATACGAGTTTATGCCGGATTAACTCAGCCACTTAACTTGAATTTGTCCCTGTAACTTGGAGATTCAGAGCAATTGCTATTAGGCAAACAGACAACCAGGAGCTGGACCTTTCCCTCCTGGAGAGGCATTTACCCCATGCAAGGCAGGCAAAGTCTGGGTGCTTGTGGGTCAGAGCAGTACCGTCAGTTAACAACACTGTGATACAGAGTGACGGGCAACATGGAGGCTGCAAAGACAAGCCAGGCTGCCATATAGCTCTGGGAACAAATCTAGCAAGCTGGGAGTCCTTGAATTGCTACCATCCATTGCAGAGCAGAGTTGCTTCTCAGGAACCAGAAGTTCAAACCAAGCTAAGATTTGGGAGGGACGTTGTTATTTGTTGGTGGTTTTCCTCCCTGACCACTGGTTTCAATCACTTCTGTTTTACCAGTTGTTTTGCAGCAAATCAAATAAGCAAAGTTCCCCTAGAAATTCCTGTATCAATGATTTCTTTTTCCTCCACTTGAAAAACAGACTACCAGCCTTAAAATGCATCCCCTGCTGGCGGAGAAGAGAGGTAACATTTTACACACCCTCACCTCCCCCACATGCTTGTGCCCGGACAGTTCTGAGCATGTACAAATAGCATCACAAAAATACAGGATTTTGCAAAATTGTCTGGTCTATCCCTCTGAGTGCAGACAAACAGCACATGACAGATATTGCCCGATCTGCTTTCAGAGTCCTCCTAGACTGAAGACTCCAGGCAATACAAGCCACAGCTTTATTCACCTTCCCAACAAGAAAGCTTTTCTCCCCAGTAATGATCCAAGCTCCTCATGCCCTCTGCTGTGCAGCCAAGCTGCAGAGAGCAAGCTTTCCTTGGCCAGTGTGGATAACCTGTTACCTATATGCTGTTTTCTTTATTTTCCTTTCTGTACAGTAAGAGAGGAATAAAGAAGCAGGAGGGAAAGGGGAAAGAAAAATCTAAACCATGACAGGAGAGAAGAACAGGTCACATTCATGGGTGACACCCAATTGCCTTCCTACTACAAATTACACCCTCCAAAGGCAGTACTGAGACTGTTAAGAGCTAAAGGTGGAAGAAGGGATAGTTCACCTCCCAACTCTGCCATAAGCTCCCTTGCAGGTCTTGAAAATTAGTGTCCATACTTTGATATGTCTCAGTTTAAGTCAATCTGCTGCTTTAAAAAAAATATATATCTGCTTCACAAGATTGTTCAAAGCTTAAATGAACATTTGCAAAGCTCTAGGAGAAATGAGGTGAAGGGCGCTTTCAGAGAGACAAAGCATTATCATCATAAAGTGTAATCTTGATGTTTTTTATGGGCAAGCACCAGCTCCCAGCAGTAATCTTTAAAGCAATCTCCATTATCCAGAAAATCGTCTTTCAGCTAATGGTCTGTTACAAGTTACACTTGGTAAAACTCCATGCTTATTTCCTTCCTTTTTTTCCTAAGAGCACTTGGAAATCCAGCAACAGCTGCCTGAGGGGAACTCAGAGCCCAGCTGGCTGGCAGCACATAGCAGCACGGATTGACAAGGAGGAGGATGTGCCCACTGCACATCAGGTGAACCTCCAACCTGTGCACCACAAATGACTCGAGATGCCTCCACAGGGCAGAGATCTCACCCAGCCACATCTCACCCAGCCTGCAGGGCTGGTTTGGGGCCAGAGTCTGCAGTAGGGCTCTGGCTGGAGATGAAGGTCTGTCTCACACACCTCCTTACTAGGATATTTGGGCAGCAGGAGGAGGTGGTGATCTCCTAAATGAATTTCTTTCAGCTGAGACTCCCTGAAGAATTGCATGTTATGCAAGAGCCTGAGCCAAAGTGCCCAGAAGCAGTGATGAAACCCCACTTAGACACACTGAGCCCCTCAGCGCCCTCAATACATTTACTGCTTGTCTTTCCAGTGATTCTGTTCTCTTAGGTGAGGAACTCTGTGGGGATCACAAAAATGTCTAATGGGAACAGAAAACACCAAATGTTCCTCCAGCGTCAGCTGTTCAGCTGCCAGCTCCCTCCCTGCTGCTGACCCTTTGTGGGGAGCAACCCCTCTCTTGCTGCCATCTGGAAATGTCCTACTTCACAGGGTCTTTGCTCCAGGGAAACCCACTTCTTGCCATGGCCACATGCTCTGGCTCTCTCATGGCACAAGGGCCCTGCACACAGACTGACTGAGGGGACCTTCCCCACGTGTGTCATCACACGAAGATGCCTGTGCTATGTGCACCACTAAACGTTGATGAGGGGCCACAAGCAATGGCCACCTCTACAGTGGGAGCACCAACGCACAAGTCAGATGGTGGTCTCCTTGTATGTCCTGCAGATCCAGCCCTTCTCCTGGAAGAATTAAGAGCTAATATTCACTAAGACCAGTGTGCAAAGCTAAGAAAACACACCGGTGCAACTCAGAGAAAAAGGAGTCAAACTCAGCAGCAGATAAAGGGAGAAAAGAAGAGCAAAGGTTACTATTACTGTTTAATAATTTTGAGGTGATGCCTTTACTGCTCTCCCCACACCCTGCTATACTTGACCCTCTGCAGCTGAAGAATGCTACTGTCATCACAAGCACTCTTGTCACAGGGAAGTGCCCAGCAAGCAGAGATGTCAGAGCCGTGTCTCATAAGTAGGTACAACTGCCTTTCACCACCCCGGCATCGTGGCAGCAAAAGAGAAAGGCCCAGGAGGAGAGGCAGCACTGGGCTGGGGAGCCCCAAGTGCCCAAAGGGCTGAGCTGGCTGTGGTGAGGGAGATGGCCAGGCTCCTGCTGGACTCTGCCACAATCCAGGGCTGTTTGCTGCCCTGAGAAACTGGCTGGCTGAAGCAACTGGTTGATTTGTTGGGGTGTAGATACAGCCCTGCTTTTTTGGTATTAATGGCTTTGAAACATCATTTCACAGCCAGCATTGCATGGCTCAAAGAGCACAGTCCATGATGGGAAAGCAGGAACTTCCCTGCCATGGTCACATGGGTCTGGGTCTCAGTTGAGGAATCTTTCTTGGTGAAAAATATGGATAAAATGGAAAAAAGGGTGGAGTTTTTTGCCTGAAAAGAAAATTGTTCTTCATTCTAATATTTTTGTCATTTTATGCCATACTGCCAGAAATGTTATGTTACGTTTCTAGAAACCAGCCATTTTAAGGTTTTGGTTGCCAAAAGCAATGGAAGCAAAGGGTGCTTTCTCAGCTTTTTAAAACCAAAACCTCAGGGGGAAAAATGAAAATTTTCACTACAAATATTTTCCTGTTACTTTGCTGAAAAGTAACTTTCTACTGGGAAAGTGATAAAAATTAAAAACAATTGTTGTGCAGTCACTCATCCAATCTTTTCATGGATTTGGTAGAAACGCAGCAGAAATAAAAATCTCATTCATACCATGAGGGGTCTTTCCAATTTTCTGAAAGTTTATGGCACCACAGCAGGGCTGACTTTGTCTTTAAACAAGCAGCAGCTAAATCCTGGGTTTGAAGCCAGCTGATAGACGATCTCAAAGGAAACAACGCCACTTTTGTAAAGTGCTATTCTGCTTCCTCCCTCCAAGCTTGGATTTAATGGTTTATTTATGATATGAAGGAGTGAAGTACTTTCACTTATTCTAATGACAAGCAAAGTCCTGGCTGCAGAGTTAAGGTAATCTGGTTTCTTCCCAGTTCTCCCAAGGATTACTTGGGTAGACTGGAAAAACCTTTGCCCCATAGTCCCAGGCTCTCTGAAGTAATGTCAGGGTGAAGATGCCCTTCCGGCCGCCTTGGGGAAAACCACACTCAGTGTCAGGGTAGATCTGAAGGTCAAAAATCAAAAGCATTTTCTGGATTGTATCCCATTTCATAGAATCACAGAATGGTTTGGGTTGGAAGGGATCTTAAAGATCATCTAGTTCCAACCCCCTGCTGTAGGCAGGCACACCTTCCACTAGACCAAGTTGCTCAAAGCCCCATCCAATCTGGCCTTGAACACTGCCAGGGAGGGGGCAGCCACAACTTCTGTGGGCAACTTGTTCCAGTGCCTCACCACCCTCATAGTGAGGAATTTCTTCCTTATATCTAATCTGAATCTACCCTCTTTCAGTTTAAAGCTGAAACTTTAGTTTTCCAGCTGCAGCATCCCTGGACCCTAATCTCCAAACCCACTGCCTCAAAATTTGCAAGCAGGTTATGAATAAATGGGAACCTGCAACTAGACCTCTTAAAAATGGAGTAATTCCAACTCCCAGTTACAATGTAATCTAGTGTCTACCATGGCTGCTGGCTGACACTGGAAAAAAAACAAAATGCAAGGGAGAGACCTGAGACATTTCCAGCCTTTGTCTGGGTAAAATAGTCCCAGCTGTTTTGTTCAAAGCTTCTGAGCCTCAGGGACTTGATCTGGGGTCCTGCTGCCTGTTTTGCCCAAGGACCAAGAAGAGAAGAGTAAAATAGCCAATGGTCTTGATACAAGGAATGACTAAGCAGGCCTCTGGCTGGAGAAGAGGTGCACAAGAGGAAATATGATACAGTTGTACAAAATCCTGCAGATGGGCAAGTAGTAGTTGTTCATGATCTCTTCCAACACCAGAACTGGGGTTGCTAGAGCAGGAGCATCAAACAAAACTAGCTTGTGGCAGGTCGAAAGAAAATGCAAGGGAATAGGATAGGTGGTTCAAATGCAACCTAAACTGTGGGACTCCATCACAGGATGTATAATTAACCAATAATACAGGTTATAGGGAGAACTGCACAAGTTCAAGAAAAAAAATCCCCAAACGCTAAGGGTTGTTAAAAAAGATTAAACCACCTCTAGTTCAGGAGGTCCTTGGAGAGTACTTGGAAGATGGAGACTATCTGGAGATATCCTACATGCTTGCCCTGCACATTTCCTCTTCTGTTCATACCCACTTGCAGCCTCAGTCAGAGACAAGATCCTGGACTACACAGGCCCTCAGGGTGGCCACTTCCATGTTGTAAAATCAAAGTCCTGAAATGCTTCATGGAGGCATGCCCAGGGCTCAGTAGCCCTCACGCCTGGAGATCCTTCCACCACTTCCAGAGAAGCTGTCAGACTCCAAACAAAGGGTGATGGGAGCTAATTTGTTGAGGACATACAGCTGCCATGACCTACTTCTCTGGCAGATATGGACCCACACAGAGCCAGGCACCAGTTTCCTGAATGACAGCTTCACAAACTAGCAGCCTTTTTAAATGAATGAAACTGACTACTGAACTTTCCTCATAGTAGAAGTAGCTCCTTTTTTGGGGGAAAGAGCAGCGAGAAAACAGCCCTGAGTGTGAAGAAGAAACCTATCCCAGAGGAGCACACTCTGCTAGAAAACTCTCTCCACAAGCATAAATGTCCCTGCTCCTCCAGGGTCCTTTCCGGTCCTCGATATTACCATGAAACTGTGCAGGACCACACGAGGGACCATGAGTGTTAAGATTTTCACAAACTTTGTATGTATGGGTTGGAGGGAGAAGCAGATGACATTAAAGCTTTGACTTGTTTCCAATTTAAGGATTCCTACTGCAATTACAAACTGGGATTAGCAGCCCTAGTATACAAGAGACCAGCACAATCCTCCAGAAGCATCTCAGATGTCATTTTTAGCTACAGCTGATTATCCCATTATTACTCAACTCCAGGTCCCAGTGCTTTCTTCAATATCCTATTACCCAAGCCCCACAAAAGACTTCCTAGCATCCTGAATTCAGCACTGAGCTGGGTATCTCACACTTTGCTAGCACACGAGGAGAGGAGCAGCAGCTTATACATATGACACAGCTTCCAACAGGGCTCAGACGTGGAAGGCATATAAAATGGTATTAGGAACAACTTGGACGAAAGGAGCCATGTTGGTGTCAGTTAACACAATGAAAAGCATAATTAGTTACAGCTGACAAACACAGAATTGCATTAAACAGAACATTGGATGCTGGGCCATGGTTTACATCAAATTGTCAATCTCAATATGGCAGTCCCCTAAAAAAAGCCACTTTTTCTGTAAACCCTCAGGAAACATAGCAAATCATGGCAACATGTTTATAGTCCTCAAATGCCACACAAGGAACCTGATATGTATCTTTTATGGTGGGATATACTGGAGGGTGTTTCAGTGCGTCCATACTCATTTTCCAAATACATTGCACAGCTTCATTAAGCCTTCCTGAATCTCTCAGAGATTGACTTTTAAATGAAGCCATGGAGTGAACCATCCTCAAGGACAAACTCACTCAATAAAAGCGAGATCACTTGCCTTATATCCATGTTGTTTTCTGTCTTTGAGTTTGGCAATTAAGGCTGGAAATGGCAGCAATGACATGCAGATCTTTACAGCCTGCCCCTGAACTTCACCGTCCGCTGCTGCCATATAAACCGATGGCTGCACTTGGACTTTGGCACTAACTTGACACTAGCAACCGCAGTAGAAGGAAGATATTATTTACATCCAAACACAAGTATGTTTCTGCGCTTACTGTGGCTGGAATTCAAGCCATCCCAAGATGGTTTGTGGTTCTTGCACCTAGTTACACACCAGGCCCCTTGCAGAAAGGACAGGTTTGCATGGTGCCTGGCACAGCCATGTCCTGGTGCTAACTGCAGCCCCCTAAGACAGAGAGATAGGGGGAGAGGACACCTGGGTTACATGGAGAAGGCACCTTCCACACAGTCAAAAGCATTTTTATTTGGGAAGATACGCCAGGTCTTGCTGCACTTACAGCACACACTGCCATGTTAGAAAGTTTCAGAACTTATGAAACCTGGTGTCCTGGGAGGTTTGTGGTTTAAATTCTCCAGTGTCTAACACTCAGGCTAAGGTCAAGCCGAAGATCTTTCAGGGGAGGTTAACAAAGTTGCTTTCCTTCACTTAGCTTCAGATTTTCATGAGTCTGGTGAGCAGTTAGTCTTTCTAAGACCTCCAGCTCTGTGTCAGCTTTTCCACCAAATCTAACAGATTGGTGGAAATGAGGAAAAACAGACAGACTGCATACTTGCATAAGGAAAACAAACTAAAAAGTCACACAGTTTAATTATTCAACTTCAGAAGAACAGAATTACAGCAGGAAAAAACATTTTAAAAATAAAACAAGCTGTTTAAAATGATGGTCCCAATCACCTACTCTGTAGATGACCTACTATATCATCAGCATACCTTCAAGGTTTCAAGATAAGGAACTACAACACAATGTAGATCTTTACAGCAGGATGGCAGCACCCTGATTTCATTCAACGTCCTGGTTTACTACCATGAGTACTCGATCAGCCTTGCAGAAAATAGCTTTGAGCTAACTTTATTAAAGAACAAACAAGAAGAAGAGTCAACAAAACTGTTCTCTAAGTTTTAAATACCAGGAGGGAAGGAAGCTTTATTGCTTTATGCTACTACATTACCCAGATACAACAACAGCTGTCAACAATAATATTATCTGTATTACAGCAGCGATCCCAACTGAGACTAGGGTCTCATTGCGCTGGACACTTGTAAAATACAAGAAATACACTGCAAAAAACCACCCCTTAAAGAAACTTAAGACTAAATAGGCAAGAGGAAAAGAAGGGGGGGAAATGGAATGACCCCTGCTTTTACAGATGGAAAACTGAGGAATGCAAAGGATAAGTGACTTGCCAGAGTCTGCAATAAGAAGTCTGTGGCAAAGCCATAACTGAGCCAGATTTTCCAAATCCAACTCCAAATACCATCCAAATCCAGTAGCAGACTTGCCTTTAAATCAGCCCTAATAATATTACGATTGACTCTCACTTGTAATCTAACTGAAGAAATCAAAACCGGATGCACTTTTTTTAAGAGCACTCTTATTTAGTCCACGCCATATTTTGCTCAGAACTGTAAATTCTTCATAAAATGGGTCCTTTGTGTCTAATTTTCTCCACTTAACCTAGAGACTGCATTTTTAGGTGCTGTGCCAGACACAAACTTGTTTCAGCGACTGGACACCCCCCTTTTCCTAATGCTCCCTTACATGCTCAATGCTAACAAACCTGCTCCCCTCCTGCTCCCTCCGCAGCATCTGCAGGAGGTACGGGAACATTTAACACAACACACTCCCGGCGCGCTGCTGTGAACGGGAAGCTCCTGAAAAAATGCTACAGCCCTGTAACACAACATGTTGGATGAACGCTTAAACTTATGTGGTTAACGAGAGTCAAGATGATAATTTGGTGTTAGTCAGAATTACCACGGTTAGATTACCCGTTTTTCAACTTCTCCTGTTCTAAGCCATTTTAGTGGGCTTGATTCATTAAGGTACAGATCTACCCATTTCAAATTGCCCCTTTGTGTAAATACTGTCAGTACAAATAAAGTAATTACTGTCAAGCCATCTGAAAGTGATCAACACTCTTTGCTGTGAAGTAAGCAGAGTGAAGTCCATAACAAGATAGTAATTTGCACCTTTTTTTTAATTTGAGGAAAAATTCACTTTCTTCGGTGCATAAGTTAAGCATGGAACGTATTATTTAATCCTAATGCAAATCACACCAGCAGGAAATGTCGTAAAGAAAAAAGTAATCTTCTGAAGGAAAAATAAATTATCGACCATGTTAAGAAGGAAAGAAACATTCTCGAATAATTTCTTTCTTTGTTGGTATTGGCTGGCAGCATAATCCTTCCAAGTAAATTGTAATTTCCAAATTAGATTATACATTATGTCATATTAGTTTTATATTAGAAAAACAAACTGACTGAAAGGAAAAATGCCAAAGTTGACTTGCCTGGTAATGCAAAATTTTTGTGTTTCTACTGTGAAATGCTTAATGTTTTTCTTTTTTTTTTTTTAACAAGTTTTACAGCAAACATAAAACCTAAATTAAGGCAAGATATTTACTTTACTTGACCAAGCCCTGTTTGAAACGTAAATAGGAAAAGAAACACTAAGCATTTTCAGGACACCACATAACCATAGCAACAGCTATCTCTATAAATACAGATACTAGCATGGAAATTTTTATGACTTATGCATCAATCAAGAATATAAGCACCTATTGCACTCAAAAACTAACTTAAATAGAGAGAACATTAAACCTGCACAGGTCAAGTGAACTAAAATCAAGAAATGCCAGAATTGAGAACACGTGTAACTTTTTGCACAGCTCCTTGGCTGTCTATGTTATGCAAGAGTCTTTAAATACACCACCCTCTGTTTTTTTCACACAACCCCTGCTTTGGTCACTGACTAGGATGAATGGTGTTTGCTGGATACAGTATTACTCAACATGTCTTTATAATCTTCTACAGTGGATGCGTGGCCCCAGACTCCTTTACAGTGTATTTCCCAAACCCTGCATCCAAGAGGGACTGCAAGTCTCCTCTTCACATGCTCAGTTTGTACTTCAGAAAACCTTAAAATACCGCTGAGCAGAGATAATGCTTTAGCTTCAACATGTCAAACAAGGTGCAGAAGCATGGTGTGACCTAGGAAAAACGTCATATGGCATCAGGGAAGAAAGCAAGGTAGGTATAGGGTCACAGGGAAGAGGAGACTGAAGATGTCGGAGCACACACGAATTGCTGAGAGCAACAAGTTGCAGAATGTTATGAAGACAGTCATCCAGGTGTAAACATGGAAATACTGTGTTTTCATCACCTGTTAAACTGTCCCAAGAACAAAGGTACATTATTGTCTGTCATTACAATTTTTCAGTAAGTTTCGACAGTTAAAAACAATTGTAAAAACAATCAATTAATCCTAGGTGCTGCAGGAACCAAAAAGCCACCAGTCTGTTTCTCTGAGCAGCTGGCTGCAGTTGCTCAGGGAAATGGACCACCTAAACTGACCCCCCCTTCACCTCCTCGCCTGTGCTACTCTCCCCTTCCTACACAAGGCTGGCTGTCTCCTCCTTCACTTCCTTCTCAGCCTGGTGTGGTCTGGTCTCAGTCCCTAAGCCCAAAAGTAGAGAAATGACAGAAAAGGTCCAGCTGGGACACTGGGGGCGGAAGATGTTCATACTCCCCTTTGGGGACTGATTTTCTTAAATGGAGGCACACAGGCAAAAAGCATTCTCCATTTATCAAATTTCTACTGAGCTCATGCAAACTTTGATTTATTTTTTTTTCTTTTCAGTAGCTTCTTCCTGGACAAATCCACATGGTCTCTTGCAGATACAGCAAAATCCTTCCCACCTTCTCACAAGCATGGGACAGTTCGGAGTGCTCCCTAGGGAGCAGTAATGTCCCTTGGAGCAGCACTTTCCCTTCTCTCTCAAAATGAGTGTATCATTTGGGTATGATTTTCTTGGGGGACAATTCTAATCAGCATGGAAAACTTCAGGCTGAAAAGAGTAAGTTTAGGAAAGCTAGAGGCACTTAAAGCGAGGCTTTTATTGCGGAGATTTCTGGCAACTCTTCCATAGGCATAAGTTCCCGAGTAAGTTTTAGCACATGCTTTCTTCATGCATGAACATGAACACTTCACTGAAAGCTGTTACTACTAACTACAAAGATCTGGAGTTAAATGAAAGGAAAAGAAAATACACATTTCCTTTTTTTTTTTTTCTTTTTGGTAATGGGAATCCTCTATTCTCTTGTGGCATTTCCAAGTTCAGATCAGCTAATGAGACAAAAAGAAAAAGCTGCTTCCCCTGTAACAGGGAAGGAGATGTAAGAAGAGAGATCTGTGCATCCCAGTCCAGCACACTGACATCACCTGTAGACCCTACAAAGCAATTATTTTGAGTCAGTGTATGTTCAGTGTACTAAAGTTATCTTTCCCTCTAGACTTCTCCCAAACGACAAGACCACCAAAAACTGACCTAACCCTCCATGTGCTCAAAGGAATGTCTGGACATGGAATCATCTTATATCTTAAAAATATATATATATATATATTAGAGAGAAATTTGGCCTCTAAAGACCATTTTGAACTCAAGTTTTAAATTAACAGAAACAGAGGTTTAAATGCAAGTTCCCATTTCATCTCAGCTACCATCTCCATACTCCCATAATATAATACTATAAAATACAACAGGGTGGTTTTAACTCTAATATATTTTTATATCATCACAGTTACAGCGACATTACCATTATAAAACAGACAGATACACAGACATGTCTATCTCACTTCCTGCAAAGGTTATACTTACAAGCTTTTTAAAAGGAGCCAAGAGATTATTAATAGATGTAGTAACGTGATGGTGAACACAAGTACAGTGAGGTACAGACTGTTACAAAGCCCTTAGTAAAAGGTAGCTCTAACCCACGATTCTGCACAACCTGTTGGCTTCCATAACAATTTATAATATTTTTTAAAACATCTATCACCTGCTAATCCTTAGCAAACACTTCTAAGTGAATTTTTCATAAGCAGCAACATACACATATAATCTTGGGATTTTGTGTGAGCCTGTCATTGATGCAAGCAAGGACGCAAGCTGTATTCTATGTAACCTCATTTAATTTTGTATTTGATCACCTTTGATCATGGGTGTCATGGTGCACCTATTTGGATAGTTTATTCCCAGTTTGGTTTTACTGTGCTAAACCTCTAATGATCTACACAGCCCTGTCAGTCTCGCTTAATCTGTTATATACATCATTTGCATTTAGATGGTTAGAAATGGTTTACTAAGGCATAAACCTGTGATTATATCATGTTTCATGAAGGGCCAGAGATACTATTTTCATCTAAACCTCATATATCTGACATACAGACCTGATAAGAGAGTTTATAAGTCATTTGGTGTGGGTCTGACCTTTCCTAGCTTCACCCACCTCAAACTTGCACAGCCAGCCTAAACTTCTCACCCACACCAACAGAGAGGGACTTCATGGAACAAAGAAAAGAAACATTGGCTTTGCATTTACTCTTCTCCATCACACCTTAAAAGAAGGGCAGCTAATGAGCAGGCAAGTCTGCAAGATGCTTTATTTCTTGACTCCTTACTCAATTAACCCATGGGATTTCTCTCATGACATCACCAGGTCCAAGAATCTCACTGGATATGAAAAAGAATGACATTCTAATGGAAGTTATAAGAAACTCCTCTATGATGCAGCAAAGGCACAAAACACAAAAGATATAATCCTTCCGTCTTCTATAAAGCAACATTTAACATATGTGAGCAAGAAATTTATTTCTCTGACATCTTGATACAAAATTATCTGCTATGGATTTTTGAACTTTGCCTCTATTATTGGTCTCAGTCAAAGAAAGGACTAAATGGGTTATCCCCTGATACAGTGGGTCCCACAAACCTACCCTCTCTTGTGCAGGAAATCAGTATTTGGCTTTGGTGTGAAGTATCTTTTCATGTTTTCCCTCCCAGGCCTGACCCCAAATATTCTTTTCTCCAATGACATTCCCAGAGAGGCAATCGATGTAAGGTCTGTTTTACGCACATTCGTCAAACCATTTTTTTCATCTTTTCTTTTTCTTTTTTTTTCCCCTTTTTAGACAGAGCTAACGGGGATTTTCCTGGAGGACCAAAATGCAAGTTCAGGTTCTAAACTCCATACTCAGAGTACAGCCCTTCACAAAACCTTTTGTGACACAAAATGCAACCAGCGGCTAAGGAGGGGGGAAAGAATAAAAGCAACAATTCTGAAAACCAAAGGCTCTCACAGTGTCCATAAACCAGCAGTTTCAAGAGAGTCAGAATCCCAGCCAAGAGAGACAAGACACACATACACGTACATATACAAAGAGTCCTGGAGACCATGTCCAGAATGATATAATTGGTTTGCAGGCACACTTCAATCACTCTTTCAGTTTGTAGACTGCCATTATTTAGCTTAATAGGAACTCAAAGAAAGGAAGGCGGAAGTTAAATGAAGTAACCTCCCACCCAGCCCTGATGTATTATACTGTCTTCCTTTATATCGGCTCATTTGTACCTATAGAAACTGTTCTCAATGACACAGGGACCAGGGATTATTATCAATAAAGAACCTGACTTGATCATAGTCACCCATTACCACAAATGCTACTCAATAGCTATTTAAAAAGAAAAATAAATTCCTTTTAATGTCATTTATGTTGCCACTAAAATCCACTGGAAATACATATACTGCAAACATCTGCTTTTACACACAGCCTTTGTGCTGTGATTTCAGAGGAAGCCTGAAAGGCTCAGTCCAAGGTTGTTGTCTGGGGACACATTATTTAAATGTAGATCTTTAATACATCATGTCAGAAGGCCATCTTCATCTCTGTGATTCCAGGGAAGTGGAGGCACTGCACTGAAAAGAATTTGGCTTCTTACCTAAATAAAATAAACAGTTTCAATGCCTGTAGATCTCAAAAATAGTAGTAAGGGTTCTTTTTTAATAATCCTCAGTCTACTATTTCAATAGCTAGACTACACATTGCATTTCCCCGCATGTATAATACAGCTGCTTTATGTTGGCGTTCTAACTGTTCATTATTTTTGTTTTTATAATAAGAAATGTATGGAAACAAATGACCCTTTCAAAGTGCCGATCTGTTAAAAGAAATAGCAAACAATCCCAAAGCCACAGAGACTCTTCTATTGGCACAAGAATGGTGGCCCTTAGTCATTTCAGGCCCCAAATGAGATAACACTTTGAAACAACATTCATTAATGTTTGAAATACCAATACAGAGCAATTTAATTCAACTGGCTTTGTTCTTTAGAAGAAACCTAAAGGGGAAGGCGGGAAGGGTAAAAAGACAGCTTAAGTCATATAAACTTTCACCAAAGAACAAATCAAAACATCTGAGGTTCATTCAATAAGGCTGACTGGCCTCAGCAAGAAGACGACAAACAAAGAAGCATTGTATTGTTCTGCGGAGTGAGGTTTTTCCAGGAACATCCCGTCAGATGCTTTCCAAGTGAACACCATGCAGCTGAGAGTAGGTGGATTTGAAACAGCATAAGATCAATAAAAATCCAGCTTTTCATTTCACAGGAAGTCAACTGTTAAAACAGTAATGTACTTGTCCATAGCATGTAAAACAGAAAGGCCACACAGAGGTTGGGCGTCAGGTTACTGCTCAATGTGTCTTAACAACATGGTACATACATACTGAACATCTTCCCTACCCCACCCTGAAAGCTTCAAGAGCCAAATAGTTCAAGCCTTTTAAGCAAATGAACATGGATAATATCTGATAAAAGGCAAAATCCAACCACCTTTTTTAAAAGAACAATCAATCCCATTTCCTCTGTTAACCTTGTAGAGAACTTTTTAATACCATAATTTGTCACCCTATCTTTAATTCCCAAGGCTCAGATACAGGGGGAAGAAACAGAGGGGGTCAGTAACAAGGAGTGTTACTGATGGTGCCCTGACTCAGGAGAAAAGGAAGGGATGGAGAGGGCATCAGTATGAAACCAAGAAGATTAGGTGTCTACTGCTTTAGTTTTTCATGTGATTTGTTCTTCAAAGTTAAGAGTGGAAAGAGATCTGAATAAAAAGCCAATTCAAATGGTCTTTGCATGCATCCACATTTGGACCAGCAACATGACAAGAATGATCCAAGGCCTTGAATGGCTGCTACACAGGGCATAATTCAACAAAGGAGGACTTCTCAAATTAGAATAGATGACTGAGATGAGATCAGTGGGACCCTGGCCACAGTGAATACAGATGAGTTCTTTACTCTCCTTTCCAGCACAAGGTATGGGAAACAGAAGAAACACCAAGGAGCAGACTGAGAACAAACAAAAGCAAACACCTCTTCCCCCAGCACCTGATGAAGCTAAGGAACTCCTTGTTTGGGAAGCTATGAAATGTATGTGGGTTCAAAAAGTGATTAGTCAAATTCATCAGAAAAAAGACTTCCTTAAATACAAAATACCACCTTTGTCTGACATGTCTTTGAGCCTTAAAATGCTGAAGGTTAAAAGAGTGATGCTGGAAAAACATCACCAGATGTTTGCCCTGTTGTGGTAGTTTTTCTTTGGTGTACCCTGTTGACCACCATCAGTGGCAGAGTACCATGTTAGAGGCACCCTTGGCACTACCTGGTATAACTGATCTTACATTATGTGAACCACCACAGCAACTGCCTGTGTATGTTCCTATCTCACAGCTAGGATTAATTTAGTGCACCCAGAAGGAGGTTTAAGCTAAACTGAATCATCTCACATTTGCCAGTGGCCAAAACACATATGCACAAAGTTATCTCAAGCCAGCTATCAGGAGCCAAGGTACTGCTGAGCCCTGTGGCATCGACCATTGACTCTGCATGTTAGAGTTCACTCTAGTCCCAGCAGGATAAGTCCATCTCTAAACTTGCTTGTCTGTTTGAGTCTCCCACAGGTCCCACCAAACAGACAATGCTTCAGTCACAATCTGATCTTTGGGGTGTATCTTCCAGCCAAGAAATCACAGAGATATCCCAGTAGAAGCTGACAAGGTTCCAACTGGCTCATGTCTTAGTCACACCACTGGTTTGGGAATTAAAAATTTTCCTAGGGAGGTAAAAGCAGAAATCGAGTGAAGCAATTCAGTTTTACCTTGGTGGCTGGGCAAACCAATCAGCTTTCCAGGTTAATTTCCAGTTTAATGTTTACAGATCCCAGTTCAGACACCGAGCTCAGTGAGCCTAACCTCTGGTTTCAAGATGAATGCTCAGCATTGCTGCAGCCACTTCTCAAAGGCATATTGCTAGCCCAGCTTTCCAGGTTTGCTACACAAGTAAATGTTCTTGCTTTTGAGGAATTATTCAGACCCTCTCCAGAACTTCAGGGCAGCTTTTTTTCTTACTCTGGTAACACTGCGGCAAAGAATCCATGCTGACGTCGATAGTCTCCCACAGGAATGCTGCTGCAGGAGCATCTGCAAGTCATTAATAACTGGAAAAGAGCAAAACAAAAAGGTTCCAGTTGGTGATGAGGCTCCAGTGGATGCTCCTGTGGTGTCAGAAGTGTTAAGATGATACTCAAGTCTTCTTATCACTGTTTGCTTGCCTTTCCAGAACACGGATGTGAAGAACAGCCTAAAGGCATGAGTGGGAGAGATCAGCAACCCTGGGGAGCAGAGATGAAGTGACTGATCCTTCTGTATCAATGGCCAGGTCTGCAAGACCTTGCTTGTCAGTTGCATGGATCTTCTTAATAGTAAGGGAAACCAGATGCTCATTAGTCAAGATGTGGATAATATTCAACAAATAGCATGCTGGTCTAGATTTTAAACTGTGGGTTTGACTGCCTGCAAAATGGCAATGGGACCCTCTAGCAGGGCTGTATGGGAGTTAGCAATTGCAGCACAGATGGATTTGTGCAAACTTCTTGTTAGATTACTTGACTCCTGGGTTCTCCAAGTCAGGCTGGATCCTCACCTGAGGGCAACAGAGCAGTTCATCTGGCTAACATAGAATCAGGCTAACTTATACCAGAGGAGGTGGTGAGGGCTTGAAATATAGCCAGCATTTAAAGCAATCAGAAACTTGAGTTTCTCATGGAGATGGATCCTCCAAGGATCCAAGGCCTCTGTGGAGGGAATTCCCATTGACTTCAACACACAAGGAGAGCTTAGAGGAGCAGACCTCTGAACCTGGGTCAAAGCAATGAACGGTACCCAGTTCTGCTGTAAACGACATAAATCAGCCACATTCATTCCAAACCAGGCCCTGCAGCATGACCCTTAACCAACCTTTCAGTGAACCTGAGATATGGTTTTCAAATTTGTAATGAAATCTGAAACTAAGTGATTTTCACCTGGTTCTGGCTTTCACAGAAAACATTTCGCAGCAAGCTTTATTCCCTAGGTGTGCTCCCCCAATTTCTTTGTTAAATTCAAACAGTTCTTTGAACCGGGAGAGCCAAAGAGTAACCTGGTGACGACTACCTGAAATGTATTAAATTGTGTAAGAATATGAGTTTAAAGAGGATGCCTTCCATGGAGTTCCCCAAAGAATTTTCAAGACACATCACTTCAAAACCATGTGCCTCAAAAAAATGAAAAGGATAAAACCTATGCTAAACTTTCACGTAAAAATTTCCACGACCAATAGCACCTCTGAGTTGTATTCCTGGGCAGGGAACAATAAGGAATTATAACAGTAGTGCAGCCATCAATCATCTTGAAAGCTAGTCCCACTAGGACAGTATTGCTCTGCAGAAGGGCTTCCATACCATAGGAAAACCCAAGTCTGAAGTAGACTCTGTGCCATTAATGCGGGCAGCTCTATTTCAGATTGCCTGCTAACAAAGCTCCCTAAAGGCCCTTCCTGAAGGAAGACTGAAAGGTTCTGCCTAGTTGAAGGCCATTAACTAGGTATATGCCTGAAGACAAAATGAATCTGCATAGATCTAACATGACTTGACATCCCCTAACATGTGTCTTTAAACACCTAAACAAGTCAGGACACATAGCACTGAACCAAGGAAAAACTCAACTGCTGAAGCAATATCCTGATTGAAGAGGGAGCAGAAAACTCAGGAAAATTTATCAATCCTAAGAACAGGTGCAACAGACTGCTGAGGGCCCACGCTCAATGCCTTCACTAGACTTCCAGCTCAGATAGGGCATGCAGAGTGTCCCAGAGCATCACTGATTATTTAAGTCCAGATCCTCAGAGCTCAGTTCTAAACCTCCACAAACCACACAGGTGCCCCCATCAACCCTGCAACCACAAAGGAATAGGGGCTGTATGTTAGTAGCGAACAGGTTGAACAAAGCCACTGCATTGCTTCTCTCACCCTCCTAACAGAACAAGCCTTGATGGTAGAGTGAAAGCACGAAGGAGGCAACTCAGAGGAGAAGAGTGCAACTAAAAGATCCTTTACAGCTCTGCTCACCCCAAAACCATCACTCTGGACAGAAACCTGTATTTTGACTGGAAATGTAGCATCTGATGCTAAAGCCATACGTGAACTGAGTTATCAGCAAAGGAGCTCATACCTTGGTGCACGGGTGCATCAACAGCCACTGGAGAGCAGAGATGCTCAAGCATTCCCAGAGCTTTGCATCCCACTTGCTCTGCAAAGATTTGCTCAGTAGACATGATCAAATCAACCACCCTTTGAACCAAGGATCTGTACATGGTTTTTTTCACACTGGATTTCTAGACAGGTAGCATTGCCTCACGTTTGATAATACCCTTGTTATAAAGGACACAAACCCATGATTTACTCTGCAAAAAGCATAAGGCTAACTGAAAATAGCCTAGGAAGGATATAGCGTCATACCTAACACTACATTAAATGCAAACTGAGAACCTGATATATTTTAGGAAAATTCAGCACACTCTAGACTAATAAACATTTTACAATATTATTGCACATGTTCATTTCACTTTGTACAAATAATCATTCCCTTCACATCTAATAAGTCTGCTTGACACATTTGTGGCCTTATAAAAACACCTTCAAGGGTCTTGTTTTGAGGCATCGATCATTTATTTATACAAAGCTCAAAGACAATGGCTAACAATTCTGATGGTATGAAAGTCTTCAGCTGTGATCTTTGTCTTGCTGTTTGTTATCTCAGAACTCTAAAATAATTTAAAGGAGATTTTATTTTAATGAATGAAAAAAGGCTTTTTTTCTCTGGCAGCAACATCAAATCAATCAAGGTGAAGGAAAAGACCAGGGCTGTTTGCCTTTTAGTGTGTTTCCAGGGCTGGAAATAGAGTGCAATTCGGAGCCCTTATTTGCAGTTTGTGCTATCTACACAATTGCCGGAGATGCCAGAGGCTGGGAAAGCACGGACTGAAAATCAGGCTTCCAACCATCACATGTGGGGATATTTGGAGCTGACTTTACTCACTCTCTAGATACAGAGCTTAGATTGACCTCACCATAAATCAGAAATAACATATGTTGATGGAACCAGAAGGGTGTGAAAATCCTAAGTGTAAACAGGCTCATAAAGCTGGGTACCCCAAAGCTGGTACACATTTCTAACCTCACTCCTCATTGCAATACCACCTTTTTTTCTTGCATCTCAAAGCAAACCCCAGCTGCCCATCTCTGGTGGGCCAGATACTTAAAGAGCATAAACGAGAGCAGCATCATATGCACCCATGAAATCAGGTAGATTTAGGGTAGCAAGTACACTTATCTGCAGTGGTGACTGCTGTGTGGCATGTTATGACACAGCAGCCCTGCACTGACAGAAGGGAACAGTCATGAAACATGGCATTTCTTTTCTAGGCTTTTTTTTTTTAGCAAGACACTAAAATGACAACGTTTTCATTAAACTCATGATAGCTGATCTACGCTCCAGAGTTAACTAAAAGCAGAACCTGCACTCTAGTTATGACCTCAGATACATGTAAATTCAAATGAGGTGACAGGGAAATATGATAGAAATAGGAGAATTAGAAGCACTTACGTAACAATACAAGCATTCTGAAACTTTACAATTAAAATGGATATATAATTAACTGTATTTTACTAGGCCCAGCTTATGTTCAAAGCACACTGAAGTAGATCAGCAGATTTATGGAAACACGTTACATAGTTGTACAAGACTAGGTTTCCCCCCAAGACAACTCTCCCTCATGCTTTGTTGTCATTGTTTTTAACATCATATGATACCTGACAGCACAATACAAAATTTAAATGCCAGAAAATAAACCAGCTGCTAATCTTAGGAGATCTCTGAAAAAAAATCCATGACCTCTGTTTAAGATACAGCAGTGGGGTCACGTTGCTGTTAACTCGGCTTTCACTTTCTCCCAGCCCCAGGAGACCTACCCAATTGCTCCATGTACCTCTCCAAGGGGTAAGGCAGCACCAACCCCAGAATGAGGTTAGTAGTTAGGAAGAAACTTCCCCTCATGAAGATATCCCTGAGGATACCCCTAAGGTGGCATATGCATTCAACCTTGGTCCTGTTCTCATCTTCTTGGAGAGAGTTGCCATGAGAGAGTTTGGTCCATACTGGTACCAGCTGGTACCGCTCCAGGAGTGCAACAGACCCTGTCCAGGTCATGCTGGGCTGAGGATCCAGTGCCTCAAAACCCCTCGCCTCATTGTGCACTTTCAAAGATTTACAAGCCCATTCTAGCAAATTATGGTGGATCTGCAGTTCTTAAGGATCTGCTCTCACCATGTTTACTCAGCCTTCTTTTTTGTGCTTGTACCCACTTTCATTTCTATTGGAAATTTACCAGAAAATGTACAAAACCTGTAAATCATACTAAAACCCATTAAACTTGAGATTAATTTAGTCTTAAAGGTTAGCTCCATTTTCTTACCACTATTTCTGTCTGCAATCTGTCTTCATCAGACACTAATTAATAAGCAGACACAGCTTTGGAAAACTGCCTTTAATCTTAGGAAAGTGTAAATACTCATGGTTACTAATGCAAAATCTCACTACACAATTCATCAAGAGATTGGAACATATAATTTTCCTTTATAACAGCTTACTGATTTAGAGGACTAAAAGCACAGGTGAAGTTGAAAAGAAATATTACTTTAGAAGTTTAAAGTATTTTGCTTTAATTTTTCTCTCTGCAGTGCCAAAGCAGTTGTATTTTCCTAAGATGTTTTCTTTTTTTTTCAGGCAACAGGATTAGATCCTCCTGTGTTTTACACGAAGAGCCTTTGCTTGAAGTCAGGGTTTGTTACTTCTGATTTACAATGCTGCAAGACATTTGGGGATTAACCCTGTCCAGAACTGTGTGCAGAAAGGGGGGTCTTGTGACAACTAGGAGGTAAAATATTGCTCTCCAAATTATATTTTTAATGATCACTTCCTTTCATAATGATGCAAGATTATATATTGACTGTGAAGAGCTATTTATGTGCCATGACTAAGATACGCTTTCATCAAACATTTATTTCTCATGCCTAGAACTAATTTGTATTTGATTAAAGGTTTTCTACACATTTACAGGAAAAGATTATTCACATTGAATTGCTTTTCTCAACAAAACAAAAAAGTTTGCGAGTACTGCCAAAATAACGGTTCTAAATACATCTCTTTTTACTCTGTGCATCAGTGATTTCTTAATCAATACCATGCTGGCTAGTACAGATACACTGGTGGCTGAGCTAGGTCAGAGGAGCATCACCACAGCAGCAGATGACTGATGGTGATGCCTTATTGCAATTGCACCCTTTACCTAGACCAGAAATTGTCATCTGTGGAGTACCCTGAGATCTACAGATCCACAGCGTATAAATGGGAAGATATTTTAGGATACATCTCATTGCCAAGAAGGGGGGAAAAAAACAAATCTTATTTCATTCTTGATTCTTGAAGACCTCCAATGATGGCGACTCCATCTCTTCCCCAAGCAAGTTATTCTGACAGGTACTGGTTGTACTCTGCTTTCAGCCTCTTTCTGCATTTTCTTGGGTAAACAAGCTATGCTGCTTTACCAAACCATATCTGATAGGCTGTGTAGGCTGGAACAGTTTCCTTCTCCCTTCAAAGTGACAAAGATGCATGGAGCTAAGAAGTGGCTTGTTCAAAACACATCTGCCTGCCCAGGCCATAAACATCAGTGTTTTCTTTTGCCCAGAGCAAATTGCCAAATTGTAGACTCATCTCTGCAAACAGTTTTCAGGAAGTCTGGGGTAAACCCAAACCACTCTCACACACACTGCCTTCAGACACTCAGTACCTGACCAAGCACCTGGGCTCAGATCCATCTGCTTTCCGTCATTTTCTCCAAGAAAGTGGGGAAAGTGCGATTCATCTCAACTGACCCCAGCCATCCAAAACAGAGGTGTATAATCCAAACTAGTCATTCAGGATCCCACAATAGCCATTGGAGAGAAATATGTCACTCAGAGCAACTTCAGTACTTATCTTCGGATAAGAAGGATCACCCTGTGAAGCTGCAGTCTCTCCCCATTGACTATAGGGGAAATCTAGACTAACAAGGACCAGATGCCCCCATTTAAGAAGTCTCTAAACAAACTCAAGACCATTCCCACTGCAAAGCTTTCTGGTGCCTCAGTTCCTCAGACAAGATCTCCATGAAGACCTGAAATGTTTAGAAAAACAAAACATCCAAGGCAGTGATGTACCCATAACCTGAAGGGCATCACATAATGGCAGATCTATGCCAAAAACCCAAGGCATAGGCAAGTCTCATAATTTTTCCACCTCTTGCTTTCCCATTCTCTTTTTTCCTCTTCTCACTATGTCTATGATCACTCCTGCTCTGTGCTGAAGAAAGCTGCAATATGTTGAGCACATGAGGGAGGATTCTCTGCAGCAGCATTAAAAAAAAAAAAAAAGGAAAAACTCCTGAAAAACACTTTAGTTATTAAGACACTTGGATTTTTCAGTATAAATAAATTTATTCATGAGAGCACTTAAGACAAGTTCTAAGGTTAACAAACACTGCACTATGCAACTCACAGCTGTGACAAATATTTAAGAAATCCGATACAGCATGCCTAAAAATTATTCATTTGCAGGCCTCGTTGCTTTTGAAGATCAACTGTTTTATTTGTAATTTTTGACATTTTCCTTCTTTTCCTGTTTGGCCTGTGAATTTGAAAGGGTTGTAAACACGTACTCCAGCTCTCTGCCTGAGGCGCTAGGCTGTTGTCAGCGTGCCAAAAGGAAAAGGAAGCTGATAGGTCCTTTGGTACATACCGATATGAAGGGCTTGTAAAGATAGTATTTGTTTGTTTTTTTTGATCTGACTTTGAATCTGGCTGTAGTACCTACCCTTCAGGGAAAAGCAACTTTTAAATAAATGCTTCAAGATTGTGCAAACATTTCAGTAGTTTCAGAGTCCTGGTGTTCTGGGTCAGGGAAGGAAGAAAATACATGTCAGTCAATAGAGATGGAAACGATAAAAAATAGTTAGAACCACAGTCATAATTTTTTCCTGGGCTGGGTGACGGGTTCTTTCGACGGCTGCATCACGTGCTGTTTCACTCATGTGCCTTTTGGCTGGCCTATAAAATGCAGTGTGGATTTTATGCATGTGCACACACACACACACACGCTTGGAGACAGATTAAAAGTGCAGAGTTCTTTCAAACTCGTTGTCCTTCTATACCACAATTTGCTAATGTTGCAGGATCAAGAAAAAAATGTAAGCTTACTAGTTTTTCTGTTAGTCCTCTGAGAGCTTAGAAATAGTTATTTCTTTTCATTTTTTTGTTTTAGCTATGTTTCTGCATTTTTTAAAAATCCATTATTTATTACCAGCACTTAAGCATCCCAGATCTCTGCAACGTGAGGTGCTCTACCAACACGCAAGCCACATCAGCTCACAAAGTGGTGCTTGGGGCTGTAGGAGCAGATCCTGCTGCATGAGCACAAGGTAGAGCCCACTCACCTTGGAGAACTAATAAGCTCAAGAGCCAAAGAGCAGGAAGAGAAGCAGAGACAGAAGAAAGTGAAATGGCTCATTCAAAGTCACAAAATAAAACCAGTGATAAGTCTGGGAACAGAAGCCACATCTTCTGGACCTTTATCACAGCAGAATAAATGAGACATTTCTCATTTGCCTTCTGTACTTGCCTGTTACTTCTCTCCCATAACTCTTGAATCTTTCAGCAAACTGCAAGGTTTTTTTACAGAGGGGTGTATTTTTCAAGGAAAAAAAAAAAAAATCTGCTTCTTGCCCCATGGGTGGTTAGGGGAGCTGGGAAGCGCTAGGGGTCCCAGAGAAAGGGGAGCTGTGAGGACAGAGCCCATCCCTTGGACACTCAGCAAGGAACCAGGGCTAATGCATACACCTAGGGAAACACAGGTCTCAAATGACTCTACAACAGGCATCAATTCCTTGTTTGCACAACTTGATTAATTTAAGCGGATCTCAATTTTTTTCTGCTGACTTTGAATAGCCACAAATTGGAAGGACTTTTATCTGCTGCTTGGGTCTTTTGCTCGAGTGTTTGTTGGGTTTGATCTTTACTAGAAAACAACCCTGAAGGTCACACGCCTGGGTTAAAAGCCTAGCAAAGATAAGAAACCGCAAGTTTTGATCAAGGACAAACTGAAGATCTGGAGGCATGGGGGCTCATGGTCAGCTCATACTAAAACATGCCTGCTCTTCTCCTGGATTTCACCTGGTGCTAAGTCAGTCACTTTAACAACACGCACTTTTCCAAAGGGAAAACCAGCCCTGTGAGTCCTGAGAAACACTCCACAACGGAAGCACATCACAGGGGCTTCTGCCCCATCTCCATGCCCTGCGAAAATTTGCAGTTGAGGAAAACTAAAATCTGCAGCAATACCGGGGGGGGGGGGAGGGAATTTGAGGTGAAACAGAGGATAACCAAGAGGAAATGGGAGAAGAAACAGAGGCACAACAGTTAATGATTGCCCAAGGGGGTGGCAAGGTGAGGGTTTCCCAGCCCTCAGACCACAGATCTCCCCTCTCTTCCCTTGGCAGAGGGGAAAATGCCCTCGCAGCATAACTGCAGACAATGCACAGTACTAGGGCGTATTTTCCCCCTTGTTGGCAGCTTCTGAGTGTGAAAACACTGGAGGCTTGGGCAAGGAGAGAGAGCAAGATGAGAAAGGAGGACAGTTTATGCATCCAGTACATCTTTTCCTGGCTGGGAAGCGCTGGCAGCTGCCAAGGGGTCAGCACAGCCTCCGGGGACTCACCAACCCTACAGCAAACTCATGGGCGCTGCCACCTTCCAGCCAACACCAGCCACAAAATTCAAAGCAGCTCAGGTTGTTACGCTACTGCTGGACCACCAGGCCAGCTCCGTGGTATGTTTGAAGGGAATCTTTCCACGCAGTAAAACCCTCAGGCCATTATTCCTCGGATGCTTGGCAGTGCATTGCTGTCACGTTTTCATGGCAATAGCAGCCTGCGGGAGGTGGGATCCCAAGTGGAGACAGTTATGAGGCTGTTATACATTTGTGGCACAAGCCAGGGTGGGGTTTCATTATCCAGCATCTAAGGGGGTAGCATGTCCTCTCCTCGGCCTGTTACTGCCCCACAGAAAGCACTGCACCGTGCTCTCCCCCCCTTACCCCCACTGTCGCACATCCATCCCACCAGTGGCTGGGGTTTGGGGGAATTTGTCTCCAAATGGGAACCAGATTGGAAAACGGATTAGCAGGAATAAGATAAAGAATTAAACCCAATCAGCAGGCAACCGCGTTTTTAAAAGGCACAGATGCACGCGATTAGCTTGCCGCATGTGTTCAAGTCAGATCTCAACATCAGAGATGGGCTTGGAGAAAACCTCAAATCCCCCAAGAGCCCGCCGGGGCCCCGGGGCGTGCCTTTGCATGGCAAAGGCTGTGCGCATCCCTGGAACCATGCCTGGAAAGCACAGGGACTCAGACAGCCCTTCAGCTCCCTGTCCCCCCCAAATCCATTCCCTTTGGTCCCCTTGGGGGTAAAGGGCATCCCCCTCTGCTCACTCCAGGAGAGGGTAGGCATTTCCATGCCTCCAGTGCTGGGTGCAGGACACAGGCTAAAGAAGAGATGCAGCAAAGTTAATCCCAATATCACAATGCCTGAATAGTCCCAGACTCTGTTTGGGGAGGGGGGTGGAGGGGAGAAACAGCCTTTTTTTCTCCTCCACACCCAGGTCACAGAGTGAGTCAGGGATCAGGCAACAGGGGTGCTGGTCCAGCTCCACCCACTCCCCAGGCAAGACCAAGGAGGGTGAGAAAATTTAAAGAAGGGCGTCCCACCTCCAGCTGGAGGAAGCAATGGCCATTTCATCATATCGAGAAATGCTCCAGAGTCTCCTGGCCGCACGCTTACTTAAGACCCATCCGAAAAGTAAATAGTGCTGAGACAAAACAGCATCTGCACACTATCAAGTTTTCCTGGATCTCAGGCAGTACTTGGGCTCACCAGCTTCAGGGGGTGGTTTTCTACTGGGGCGACAGGGATAGGATAGGATAGGGGGGAGAGCAAGGAAAGGGGGGAGAAAGGGATTGAGTTCAGAGGAAGGAGAGCTCTGATTTTTGGGAAGCCCTTTCTCGCTGGCAGAGCATCACCATCAAGTTCTTGTTGCTTCGACATTCGATACAGGTTCATGAGTTCAGTAGGAAAACATGAAACCAGAAAGGGCCAAATCCTGACCCCAAACAGGCAGGGAAAGCACTGGCCCAGCCCAGGGAGTGCTGTAATTTAGCAGCCAGACCACCCTATCGTTCCTAGAACAATAAAATAATCTTACTTCTATAGGACTAAATCCCGAGCCCAGCATGGCTCTTTCCAATTGGTGACAGCAGAGTCAAGCTGTGTGGTTTGCAGCACCATCAGCTAGGGAGCTCTGAGTATTTTGCAAATATTAATTCAGATGCAAAAGTCAATTGTGAGAGAGGGGACATTTCTTTCACTGTTTCACAGCTTGGGAAGCAGAAGCAGGGGTCAAACAACCACCTCAGTTCACGTGTGTTAAACCAGGCTCTCTGCTGCTGCTGGTCCTCACCTGGGCAATGCTGGATTACAGCCCGCAGAGCTTTGCCCAAGTGATCACGGCAATTGCAAGGACAGATTCACCAAGCAGCTGCATTCCCACCCTTTGCCCAGACTCCTGCCCCTGACCGGGGTCAAGAACCACCTGTCTGAAAGGACAAAAGCAGTGCCCTGGAAGTGGTGTGTGTGGGATCATTTACCCACAGTATGGCTCCTCCCTGCTCTGGAACTTCAGCAAAGGAGGGTTTAATCTAGTGCATGGGAAAAAAAGAACAAGGGCAACACTGCAGTAAGTTGCAGTACTTCATCTGGCAAATTTGCCACAGCCTTTCCATGTTTGGTCATGGGTGACTTGAGTCCTCTCCCTCAAAAGTCAAATTTTTTTAGAGCCTTCTTCCGAGAGGTCTATGTGGTCATACATGTACGCATGGGGCCATCTCCAGTGGATTTTGATCCAGTGGCTGATCTCAAACAAATCTTTACCCAGGGAAGGAAACCATAGAGGTTCATCAGGACTAACATGATGTTTTCTCCTCAACTGTTTTTAATCAGTTAACATAAAAAGATTATTGGGCATAATTTCAAGAAATGCTGAATGGAGCCAGATGAGTTGCATCATGAAGGTGCCCATCTCTCCCCACCAAAAAAGGTGATGCTGACTAGCTCCACAGGCATGTTTTTCTTGTAATCAACTCAATTCAGAGATTAATCACACCCTATAAGTTTTCTAAAAGTCTTCTTGGAGGAAAGAGAGGCCCCCTGCAAGGTTACAGCTCAGCCACCAGCAGGCACCAGATGCCTCTCAGGCACTGACACTAGGGCACCAGCCTCTAGGACTTTAGGTCTCACTGGTTTTGCTGCTCATGAAACAATTTTCTGGCACTGGCAAGTAGTATGCCACGGGAACAGCAAAATTGCACATTTGGTGGTTAAAGGAGGTAAGCAAGGCCAGTTTTGAAGGGAGAGGGGATATCATTTGTAAAATAAATTTGACTGATGGGAAAAACACAACAGCTTTGTTGTAACTCTGGATATTCCCAGAAAGCTGTACAAACACCCACCTTCCCTCCTGCAGTGAGTCCCACAGGTGATCCCCCTGACAGAGGCAGGGACAAGTCTTGGGTTCATGATTTTGTTACCTCCTCATTTCACCTAGTCAACCCTCACTCCTGACCTGACAGCCACAGAGTTCCAAACACAAATGGCCTTGCCCAAACTCACTGGTGAGGCAGAAGACAGGGGTCAACTGCCCCTTTCCTCCTCCCAGTCACCCCCAGCTCCCAGCCCACTCTCTCCCCCAGTGAAAATACTCCACCTCCTGTAGCCCACGTGGCTACTCCAGCCCCAGCTGGTCAAATCCAAGAAAAAGATTTGTTTAAGCTTTTTCCAGCATGCATTTTACTGCAGACATTGCTTTTAATAAAGGCTGCACCACAATCCTTTTCATAACAGCACCGAGCAATCTAGCAATATCCTCATGCACTTAGAGAGTGAGTTAATGAAGGAATAGGTTAATTGAAATCGACTTCAGTATGGAGCACAAGAGGTTGAGCTGAAACGTGGCATAAAATAGAAATTAAAAGAAAACCCAGCTTCTCAACCCAGCCTGTAGCTTTCTGGCCATACACGGGAAAGAATTATTATTTCTTCTTCGTCTTCTAATATGTTCAACAGTAAAACCACCAATAATATGAAAATAAATTACACCTGGGGCAACCTTATATTGCACTAACAGTCTGGCTCTGATTAGCCTTGCCTTTATCATGTATGCATCGTATTAGTCCGTTTCAAAGAATTCGCGGAGAAATTCATACTTCGACCTTAAAACAGAGAGTAAAAACACAGCTGAATTTAATTACCCACTGACCGCATGCACTGGGTTAGGTAATAAAATATAGAAGCAGTAAGATATGTAATGCTTTATTAAGCTATCTCAGATACAAGAGCATGCCTGGCAATTATGCCTGAAGGCTACTGAAGGCTACTCAGAATCTCTCGCGGACCACCCAAAGAGAGAGCTAAACAGAACCTGGTTCTCACTGCACAGCAAAGACATCCATAAATAATACAGCTATATGCAGGCAAAGTGCCTTCTTGCTCCTATCTGCCTTTAAATCCATATGTTTATCAAACACACATTGCCCTGGCATCAACCGATTCTTCTCAGCTTTGCTCGAGATATGGGTTTTTAACGCTTTCCCAGCACACTCTTAAGCCCGGCTTAGGCCCCAAGTTTATGAATGTTTAAATAAAATAGTCAAAATTTAAATAAAGCCCAGAAATAGCTGGATGAGAAAGGAAAACCCAAGCCTGCCTCCCCTCCTCATTCCTAAAAGGAAACCTTGGCTGCAATTAAAGTGGATGGGTGAGACAGGAACCAGTTTCCAGAGCCGCTTGGCAGATAAATAAAATGTTTAGGAGCACACAACACATGCTGGTGAGAGATCTGGGAGGGAGAAGAGAGAACAAATCCTATCTTAATTCCAAAATGAACAATTTGAAGGACTCCATTATTAGGTATAAACTGCAAAGACTGGTTTGTCTGACTGGATTAGTGAGTTCAGGCAGTAATTTTTTAATTACTCCAACATCAGCCCTTTTTATATGCTTCATCCAACCTTATGTTGCCCATAACATGTAAACTTACACTAATAAAACAGAGCTATACAATGAATAATGAAAAGGTTGTGATAGAGAGGGAAAAAAGCCCATCAAAAGATACACTGCCAGGGAATTGTACTATAAACTGGATAACCCAAGTGTATAAAGAGATTCACGTTTTCAGGCCCTCATCCAGGCAAGAGGCCCAGGTTGTGGGTTTCCAGGGGGAAAGACAGTTGTCTGTCCCTCTGCTCCTGCACCATCCCCACCCCACAACATTGCAGGGTGCCACCAACAGCTGGCCACCCCAAATCTCAGAGAGCGCTTGAAGGTTGGAGGCCAGGCAGCAGGATCAGCACAGAGGCAGTGGAGCCAAGGGAAAGGTGAAAAAGGGATGAGATTTGTGAAGATCGAGGCAGATTCTCCAGTGAGAGGGGAGCATGAATCAAAACCTTACGTCCAAACTTTCCTGGTGACCACCCCTCTTCCTCTTCTTCCATTTCCCTTTTCAGTTGTTGTTGGCTTAAGACTACAGACAATTTAGGGTAGGAACACTTTTGCGTGTGGCTGTGCCATCCCTGGAGACACTGCACTTGGTTGAAGTCTGCAGGCTGTATATAAATATAATCACTGCCATAAGAATCAAATTAGAGGGGGATCCAATATTCACATCTCGCCCCTCTTACTTGTAACCAGCTGAACCCAACTCACAGATCCCAGAAAATTTCCACCTCTGGCAATCTTCTCCCCTGTGCTTGCCATGTAGGTCCGCTCCTCTTTTCCTGTAACGGGAAATCTATTTCTCTGTGTATTTAGTTTGGGGTTTTAACTTTTTTTTTCTTTTTAATAGGAGAATCAGTCCAAAACAAAGGCCAAAATTTGAATCAAATCTTCCCAGAAAAAAAAAAAAAAAAAAAGAGAAGTAACCAAAGAAAGAAAAACCAACCCCAAGTTTGGGTCACTTTTTCCTTTCCCACATTCCCTGGCTCTTGTTCATTTGTTGCTCTTCTCCATTTCAAGCTATCTGGCCAGGATCAGAGGCAGACTTTCTTAAACATATTGTGGTGTGAAAGGCTGCTCTGGAAGGATTTCTGGCCACCACTCTCAGTGCAAGATGAGTTGGAAATCTCCAAATAGAGCTGATTCTCAAAGACTTCCACAGCAATGCTGGAGGGGAAATAAAGAGCTTTGGAAAATGGCCATACTCACATCTCCAGGAGCTTGTGAACATTCATGGCGAGGGGGAACTGAGCAGCAGCTCCATCAAAGTGACACCCCTCTGGCTGGATCAGTATTTACACGGATCACGTTTTGCTCTGCAATGCTCTTTAGCAGTGCTAGCTGATAAGTCTCCTAGTTCATGCAACATATTTCCCACCACTGAGCCAAACAGACAGACAGGGACCACTTGAGTATACTGCCTGCTGCTGATGGAGATGAGGACCTAGGGGTTTGGACCCCAAACCTCTGCTCACACCACAGTTTGAGAGTTTCCTGGAGTGCTATATTTAACATAGGTTTCTTGAAATCTGTCCCTAGTGTTTCAGAGTGGGGGGTTTGGAGATAAAAACCAGAACTTTGTATGCCAGATCAGGAATTCTTGCAGACAACGCCTGCACAGAGCGCCCTCACAACAGGCAGTGGGGGAGCCCTGCTTGTTCGCATTCTCTTTATAAACAGTTGTTTATTTTATTATCTTTATTTGAAACAGATTATGCAGCAGAAGACTTCTGGAAAAATCTTTTCCATCTGACTACTATTTTTGGCAACATACGGTACAGGATAGAAATGCGCTTGCTCGCATTTATTTATTTGTCTTCATTCCAAAGGTTGCAAATGGGGAGAAAGATGTACTAGAAGTAACTTCAGAGAAAGCCTGTGACTGTCACTGTAAAGACGACTCAGGTGCATACCAAAAGCCTTCACCTAGGGCCATCTGTGGGCCACATACTGTGAGACAGAATTAACCTTTCTTTGATAATTCATTTTTGCCTCCATACTAGATCCTTTCTGAGCTTTCCTTAGCAAAAGAGCTTGGGAAAACCAATACCAAACCCAGCAATCTCTGTGACCAAAGCTGAAGGAGTGGCTTATCCTGCAAGGAGCAGAAGACAACTGTGATTCTCTGATGGAACCAGAAATTAAGGGTGACAAAGGCATCTCAAGAACTACTTCACTGTGATACTCCTACACCACAAGACTGCTCTATTGAATTAAAGGCACTAACATTTTTTCTAAAAAAATTGCCCAAAACAGCTATAGGGAACAATACAAGGTGATAGTTAGCTTCTAAGATTCAATTAAAAGCCCTGATTCATCTCTGATATCAGAAGTCAGTAAGCCACAAGGACTATGAGCACAAGACACATATTTCAAGACAGACTGAAGAAGTTTATGGATTATGTAATAAAATTGGTTGTAAGGACTCCAAAATACAACTACCCCTTTCTCTGCATATGCAAAACACATAATTAAAATTAAGGGCAGGGGTCAATTCATTTGAATTGATTGGCTATTTCTCTTAATACCTCAATTGCTGATAGTGGATTTTTTTCCCAGTTTACTGGTAATTTTCCCAGACATACACAATCTTTCCCTTTTGTTCCCACATTCTGAACAGAAATGAAAAGAAACATTTTTTAGCAGAATTGGGAAAATATTGCTCAAAGTATAAACTATCTATTGAACTTTGTTTTGAGAGGGGGAAAAGAAATTATTTTCTGTCAGATTTATACAGAGAAAACCCCCAAAACCTCAGGCTTTCTCTTCCCATATACAACTGCTGAACCTGTCTTCATGATGCGGAATTTCTTTATGGGACATGAACACATGCATTTGTAAGCCGTCAACAAGGCTTTCACACAACCTGCAGTGCCCGTAACGTCTCTATAAAATTTTCACTTAAACATTATTCATTGATCTGCTTGTAAACTTCCCAAACAGCACGTCGCCTAATTAATCATTTTTATACTAGATGCAATTGTGTGTTTAAGCTGTAGAATGGTTTGCTGTGGCTAATCACATCCATGCACGGAGCAAAGACGGAGCTGTTTGACAATTGAATATGAAGCTTTAATTATTCTATTCAGAAACAAAGTTTTCATTAGAGAATCCCAGAGCAGCTGGTTACTGTAATGATGTCCCTAGTGGAATTACAAACAGGATGAAAAGGGTTGGACAATGTTATTTGACTTACAACATTGCGATGTTCATTTTGAAAGCCATGAAGAGTTGGACACGATTCTTTAAGCTTTCTTGTTGCTGGTGCCAAAACTCAGCTGGAGTGTGTTTTCACGACACTCTCCACTTCCTATTGTTTTGTAAAACGCATTTTCCACCTTCCTAAGAGGACTCTGAAAACAATACACCTCAGAGTGAAGATTTTCTGCTAGGAGGAGCTACTGAGCTGAGCACAAACTAGATGTCTTCTCTGGATCCCTGTTGTCTATGACTGCATGGAAGTAAAGTGCATGCAGCTTTGCTTTCCCACCTCCAAACTCTTTTAGGGAGCAGAGGTAATAGGAGAAGGTGCCACTACCATTAACACTACCTAATATGGCACATATTCTCCCAGATGCAACCCTACCTGAGTCATGCAAATGTGAATATTAACTGTTCAAAGATGTGGGTGCAGGGGCATGAGGAAGTCCTCGGTGTGAGTTGGACTAGCTCCAACCCCACATCACGTACTGCCCTAGTGACTTTATGTCTAGTTGGGAGAGAGGGAAAGAGGAGTGGACACAGCCACAGTGTGAGGGAAGAGCCCATTACTCTTTGCTCCTTTGCTCTGCCAGGGGGTGACTATAAGAAGCTGGGGCAGAAAGGAAAAGAAACTAGACAAATCTGCCCCATCAATTACATTCAGATTCAGGACTTTCAAAGCTTTCAGAAGAACCTTTCCAATGACATCATAAACACTCTTCCCTATAATAAATTCACTTTAGCTTGTCCCAGTCTCTCCCTTTATAGCAAAGGTGATGAAAAATTAAGTTCTTGACTCCCTTAACATGTGCCCATCCTTCCAGAGGACTGGGAGGAGGAAGGAGGTTAGGCGGTCGGTGCAACAACATAAACTGTTGAGAGATCCTTTCTCCTGCAGAAAAAGCCCTTTCCTCTGAACAGTCCCCTCAAGCCATATGTGCTAATGTCCAGAATTAGGCCCTGAAATATAACATCTCTATTGAATTCTCTCTTCCCTCACTGCCCTCCCTCCAGAACTTCCCTAACTAGTTCAGGCTGTGGAGGTAGAAGTCCGAAGTCTGTTAGTAATGTCCCAAATGTAAGCCCACCATGAGAAGAAAAAAAGAAAAAAAAAAGGGGGAAAAAAAAGCTCATGAAGACATATATCCTGCTGAGCCACCAGAGAAGCTCCAGGAACATCAAAAACAGAACCAACTCCAGTGAGTTCTGATGTGGTTTCAATTTTGGATTCTGTCATTGGGAAAGTAATCAGGTCAATCAGAAATGTGGTGGAAACCCAGCTGAGAACATGAATTACTGCACATTCTGGACCACCCAAGACCAGAAAAGGGAAGGGGGAAAAAAAAAAGTGCCCTGTATCTTAGTAATACTATAGCTTTTATCATTAGGGTTAGAATTATAGTTGCAGTGAAACTATAGAAACAATACAGGCTTGTAAATGCTTCCCATTGAAATTTACATTTATTTTTTAGTGTGTGTGTCCTATTGCTGTATAAAACTACTGAGAAAGTTCAGTTAGGGCTGAGGGCTGGGGGTCACATCCTCAATGGATGCAAATGTGGAACAGCTCCAGTGCTGGGAGGATTCAGCCCTTTGTTGAATTAAATTCCAACTAGAGACTGAATACTTTTTTTCTCCCTCAGTTTACAGAAAAATCTATTTGGGGCATTTGTGTAAGTAAGTGGATGTGATTTCTTTTTCAAGGATGTTTGGAAATGAGAAACTGAAGCACTGGAGAGGTCTCTCACAAGATTTGTTAGTGTCCCTTTTTTCCCCCCCTTAAGCAGCTGTGAAAATAGTCTAGCTGGAACAAACATGTGGATTAAAATGGAGATATTTCACAAGTGCAACCCTCTATAGCCAGGCTCCACTCTAACCATTCCCTTTCCACAAGTCTCACTGAATTCCCTAAAGCATGATAGAGAAAAAGGAAGTGAGTGAAGGAGAAAACTCCTTCTAGGCAATATGAAAGGTTTAGGTAGGGCCTGCAAACACTCTCTGCCACATACAGATTTGTTGCAATCTCATAAGACAACTGGTTCACCCTTCAGGTGAGGTGAAATGGGAACAATTCCTCTCTGCTGTAGAGCAACTGACTGTGAAATTGGCCCAGTCAAGGCTAGAAGCACTCAGAGAATAAGGAACGTGGGATGTCTGAAATGCAAAGGGTAAGTCAAAATCTGGGTCCCAGGGAGCCAGATTTCAGGCATTAACATCAGCCACAGAAGTCTGAGACTGTCACTTTCAATTTGGCCTCCACAAAAAGAGGCCAAGGTATGCAATCTGGACAGCACGCAGAGCTACACAAGCCAAAAACAGAGTCCACATTTTACCCTCTTCAATTAAATCCAAAGAGAAACCAAAAACTTTTTTATGTTGAGGGTGGTCAAGCACTGAAACAGGTTGACCAGAAAGACTGCAGAGTCTCCATCCCTGGAGATACTCAACACCCAGCTGGGCAACATCCTGAGCAATCTGCTCTAGTTTACCCTGCTTTGAGCAGGGGGTTGGACTAGGTGATCTCCAGAGGGGTTCTCCAAACTCAACTGTTCTGTCTGAAGACTTTGCTTTGGCCCTACTTCTGCCTGAAATAGGCTGAAGAGCTCCCTCCTCTTGAAGACATGGCCAAGGAAATTCTCTGAGGACAGAGACTGGCCGTTGAGCAGCCTCCAAACTGCATGGATGAGCAGGGAAATACAAATCCCCAGTTCCACAAAATTAATAGCACAGGACCCCAAACACTGCAGCCTACAGCTAGATGCAGCTTGCACAGCTCTGCAGACTAGAACACATGGAAAAATTCTTTTTTCTTTTTTTGTCTATCTGTTTTTAGACAGGAGCGTGGGGAACTGAATAGCAGGGTCATGCTCTCTTCCTCCTGTGGTTTGCCTCAATCTAAACACTGGCCACGGTGGAGTCCAAAGCACGTTCTGCTATGGTAATAAAAAGATCATGGTCATTTCAAAAGCAATTAAGCCCTCATAATCGATTGTGCTTTTACCACAGCCATCCTTGCCCTTGAAGCACACACCCAAGTGGAGAGGAATTGATGGACATTTTCACATGCCCTGCATGCCACTAAAGGCTTCTCTTTCTATTTCTGGCTAGTTGGATTCCAAAAATCTTCTGAAACCAAAACATTATAAAATCAAATCCTTAAGAAGGGACTGCTTTTACTGCCTCGTCACTGTCACAGAAAATGAGAGGGAGAAGGCCACAGTGGTTCTAGTCATTCATAGCAAGGGTGTTATCATCAGGAGAGGATTATGGCCCTGTGGCCTGGATCAACCAGTAAAGTTGGGCTCTGATCCCGTGGCAGGGCAAATATCATCAAGACATGTCATTCTTCTTTGACATGGGTGGTGCATGCATGTGACTGCCATCTCAGTATCTTCACAGCCATTTTCAGGCAAATAGAAGCATGTTCTGCCCATGCTTCGTGCTGAGAAGATGCTCTGCAATATGATGCCGAGTCAGTGATAGTGCACAAGACCTCCCCGTTCAGCCAACTCTGACATCTGCCTGCAAAGCACTAAGTAGATGAGATCTTGGTTTCATTTCAGTTCTGCTACACTCACTCTTCATCCCTGAAAACTGAGCATTAGAAATCTGGCAAAAACCATCCCACCACCTCCATCCCAGTCCCTTGGCAGAGGGATTATCCTTGCTTTCTTACCCATGATGTGGCAAGTAGCAAGCAGACCTTTACAGATACCCTGAAACGTCCTACCCGAGAAGCCAAGAGGCTCCTTGCTGAACAGGTAACATGACCAATCAAAACCTGATAAACTGCTCCACTAGGTTCCCCTGACTGTATGTAAATCCACGATCCTCTGTCTGAACTCTAATGGATGTGGACAACAGATTATTTCTTGCCACTACACAACCTTAACATATCGGAATGCTTGTATCATATCTCACTTTTCCCCCCGCTGCCTCTCTAAACTGAACAACCTGCTTCCTTCAACCCTTCCACACAAGCCCTATGGTCTTGGCCTCCAACCGGTGGTGTTATTCTGGATCCTCTTGAAAGGCCTTCAATGCACACAACCCAACTGAAGGATCCCTTCACAGGCCTGATGTGACACTTGCACACCCCACCAGACTGTTAACTTTTTTTTTTTTTGCATTAGCACACCTTAGCTGATTGGCACCTAAGCTTGTGCTTGACTCTCAAACCAAGAAGTTTTTATGCAGAACTACCGTCTCGGGTCTCTTATATTCATGCAGCTGATTTTTCCTACCAAACCTTGTCCTTGTCTTTACCAAAATTTCTCCTCAGATTATGGTTTGCCAGGCTCACTCATGTCTTAAACCTGGCCTCAGCAGCTCTTCAGCAACACCTTCAAAATTAATAGATATGTTCTCTTTCCATCATCCCAGGTGGTAAGAATTACAGAGTAATGACACCAGGGCAGAACACTCAAGATCCCCCAACCTATAGCATGAAAGTTTGACAAAGAAATTATGATAATCAGTCCCTGAGTATTATCTCAAGCCAACCTTACAGTCATGTTAGAGAAGATTCATCTCAGCTAGGCTTCCCTAGCTCAGCTGTGAGGCAAAAAAGCTCCACTTTTCTTTCAAAGCCTTTTGAAAATGATAGTCAATACAACAGTCTTAGCCTTAAATTACTATATATACATACATATATATATATATCTAAATAAAATAATCAGAGAGGGAGCAAAAGTTTGCTGGCAGCCTGAGGCTTCCCTCTGACCAGACGTAGCCAGTTCATTTCCAGTAAAATTCCATGGAAGCCACTGGCATCCCACTGGGATGTGCTAGGCACATATTAGCTTGCTAAAATAACAAGGAAGATTTGCATGTGTTCTGCTATAATCTATCACTTCTCACTTTTTTATTTTATAGACACTATAGTATTAAAGCAAAACATGACAGTACGAAAACTCAGGGTCACAGGCTAGCTTGCTCCTGCTCAGCACCCTCAACCTGCTGTGCTGAGTCCCCTTACACTCAGCTCACGTGGTTGGAAATTTCTTGGCCTAACAAGACTGCAATATTGACCTTCAGTACTGTCACACTCTCCCAAAGCTGGGATCTCATAGCCATAAGAGTCCTACAGACAGTGTGATAAGTTGCTTGGCTCCCAGAAAATACAGTACATCCTTTCCCTGAGGCTCCAGACAGGTGGATGCTTTGAGAAGCAATGTTACAAAAGTTCTTCATTTGAATGAACAATCATCAAAGCTTAAGAAACCTAGCATTAACTTAATGTTTGCAACAACCCTCTGCCTCCCTTTGGTTTTATTTTGGCATGAAGGGCAGCTACAGCAAAGATATACACCATCCACAATGAAAACAGAGTTCTATACTATAAACAGAAGGGCCTGGAGATAAGCCTGACTCAAAACTCCAGTTCTAGACACTCTCAAAATTTTTGTGAAACCTCCCCAGAGACATCCACGTTGCATACCTTATAGTCCTCACTTTTGACCTCTGCTCCCCTGTGGCGAGTAGGGGACACAAGCAGAACATCAGCTAAGTGCAAAGCAGAGCTGGCTGCCCTCATGAAGTGCCTCTGCCTAGGACTCTGTCATCTCCTCCCACTCATTCATGCCCTCCATACTGCAGCCTCATCATCCTAGACCCCTAATCACTTGATGTACACACTGTCCATAAATTAGGAGACATCACAGTGTTATTTGGGGCACTGAACAAGATTACTATGCAATTACACCAACAAGCCACCTTTATCTCAAAGCTTGAAATCATGCCTTTACTTAGAACACTTTAAATCAATAAAATTATACTGTAGCTGTCGACAGTACATACAGTTTTGCTTACTGGAATGACCCCCATTATGTTCAACGGGAGATATTTTTCTGCCTGATTCAAGCACAGCAAACAGACTTCAAGTAATGGCAAATGTCAAGTGGTTTCAGGAAGAAATAATTACAAATCATTCATGACACCCTGCTATGTCCTAGCTGTTGGTTGGCTTATTCCTCCTGATTAGTGCTAATCTGCATACAACTCAGACCAGTGCAGCAGTGATGGAGGCTCTTCCAGAGAAAGGAAGGTACCCTGAAGTACAAAGGCAGATGGGTGGGCTATGATGCAAGACACATCACAAAGGTATGAAAGGTGCAAAAATCCTGAGTAGCATAGAGAAAGCACATAGGGAGTAATCCAACCATCTCTTACTACTTAACAATCAAATGGAGCCAACAGGAAGCAGAATAAAGGGGAAGGATAAGCATCATTCTCCACGTGGTGCATAATGAAGATGTGCAACTCCCTGTTGCCAGGAACTGCACATACAGAAAGTTTCTAAAGGCTTCAAGTTCATCTCCAGGGCCAAGGGCAGCCAGAGCAGAAAATGGGGATGGAGGGCTGGGCTTCTCTTTCTCACAACAGCAGAGAAAATGAATACACACAGGTATCATCCACACCCTGGCTCTGTGCCTGAAGGCACTGCTGATGCTGCACTACTTATCTGCATGAGGGCAGCAGATGATTGGCTCCCGAGTCTTGATGTGATGGAAAAAGTGAGGACCAGCCTCATGGAGGATATGGCTGACTGCAGAGCTGCCAGTGATGGCAGGCAGAGGACCTGCTCCTCAAGAAGTGGCCTGCAGCCCCAAAGCCACATGTATGACGTAGGACCAGAGCAGGCCTGGGGCTGGCATTTCCAAAGGAGATCATGGGGAATACAACCCCACCTTGAGTAACTTAAACTCCCTCTATAGCCCTATTACACCATCCCAATTTTCAAGCAGCTCTGAGTCAATGGAGATTGTCTGACACAGTGACAGAGCCCTGATTTAACAGGGTGCTAATTAACTTCATGCACTTCAAGTCAGGAAAACACTGAGCATCCCTGTCAAACCAGGGCCTACGCACAGCACTGAGATAGCTTAAGCCTGGAGAAGTAGACTGGAAACATCTAACAACAAGAGGATTTCCCATGATAAATCTGGTACTTCCTGCTTCTGGCTGTGCTGGGTTTACCACACAAATCGTCTTTCTCACAGTCCTTCGGCGCTGCTCATTCCATTCTCAGCTGGGCTCCAGACGCACAGAGGTGCAGGGAAAGGAAAATAATGAGACAAAGTTGGGATAGGCAAACCTCGTGGTGCTGGAGGCTTTTCAAGGCTCTCAGATGCTTTGGTGGGTTTGCAAACTGGGATAAGATTGTGAACCACTTTTTTTTTCCTGTAATTTAAAATGCATGCTCTCCCTCGTGTACCACCAAGGGTGGCTTGGTTATTAAAGGCACAAACAATTTTTTTATTTTTTCTGGGAGACTTGACTATGTCTGGGGAAGTGAAGAAACCTGGACCACCTACCATAAACTGGGTAGTCAGAGAATATTGCATAGTCCATACCCTGTGTTTTTTTCCCATCTAGTGCTTCTACTCTGGTGCCCATCTGACATCACAGCATTCCCATAGTTGCCCTTTGCAAACATTTCTTGTTTTCAAATACAGAGATGATCCTAGAGTTGTAACACTCACACCCAAATCCAGAAATGATCTGGATTTTCCCCAAAGTCTGGCATCTCATTTCAGGTCCATTGTACAGAATGACCAGAGAGAAGTAGCCAAATTAGACCCTTGATGCAAGCTTGAGCCTCAGAGTGCCGCCAGTGGTTTTGGCACTGTTTCCCCGTTCAAATTGATCTACTATTTATGCTGTTCCCGGCTGCAAAAGATTTCTCTTTATGCTTTCATATAGCTGCATCCATAGGAGTTTCATCCCTTAAACCTGCACCAAATTCACCTTTAATTATTCCTTTTCTTCCTTTGTAATTCATCTAATGTTTTTCAATAGCAGTGACTGCCCCTGTGATATTAACTCTCTTCATAAGTACTGCCTCTCAGCTTTCTCCATGGTTCAGTCCTTCGAGCTTTTTAAACATGATCTGCTATTCTCTAAAACCTAACTTGTTGGTATCTTTGTACAACACCAAGATGTCAGTGTTTGTTGTACTCATGCATACAGAAGGCTGACACTCTAAGTTTAGTGATGGGAGGTCTTAAACAGCTATTTTGTTCCCTGCCTTTGGCACCATGTTAAGAACTTGGATTTCATCTGCTGTTCACTATCACCTTGAGGTCATTTTCAGACATATTGTGTTTCCAGGTCCCCCCAATCTCTAATTGCATGAGTTAAGATTTCTTTCTATTTTAATTTCCTTCCTTTTGATGGTTTCATCCCACTCTTAACATGACTTGAACATGGGTTGCTTTTTTTGTTTTTAGGCTTCCTCTGAACTTCTCTGCTGACCAGTTACTGATTTATTTAACCCACATTCACAATATACGGCTAAGAAAGTGAGACTAAATGGTTGAACATTCATTAGAAACAGATCAAAAAGAGACTACATTAATGTCCCCCTGACTGCTGCTTATACCCTCACATCTGGCCACTAAGTACATCTATAAATCAAATATGGCATAAAAGGATGAGGAAAGCTGTAGGGTTACAGCAGGCAAAGACTGTCTCTGCTCCACCAACAGTTTATCTCAAAGGAGTCTGAACGCAGCCAAGCTGGCATCAGCTTTGTTGACTCTCTGCTGGTCCAAATATCTCCTTGCTTTTTCCACATCACTCTCCCCATCTGAGTTCCTTCTGATGACCCTTGTCTGCTGTTTCCCAAACCTGCAGTCTCAGACACATCAGCAGTTCTTCCAATATTTTCATTGTCTGCAGCATTGCTCTGGAGAGCATGAGAAAGCCTAACATGGGGCTGGACATTCCATCACAACCACCCCTTGAAACATGTAACGTGCACATCTCTGACCACATGGCCTGAACAGAGATCTAGCATCAGTTTTGTCCAATGCCATCAGACTATGTAGCAGGCTGAACTGAAGGATTAACTCCTGGCCTATCCTGTGTTACAGCTACAAATTCTTTACCCACATAGATAGTTACAAAGTTAAACTGGGTGCTTACTTCTTCACTGTAAAATTTTCTACTTGATCTATTTTATTAGAAAGAGCAAACCTCTTCAGTAATACTCTTTTGATAGGCATTAAGACAATTTATGACTGTATTCTAGATTTTCTAATAGTATAACCCAGATCAGATTTGAACAATTGTATTTCTAGAGGCTTTTTGTTTACCAGTACTTAAAACTTTTCTTATGAGGCAGGGCATTGAAATACAACAAAAATTGACTTTTCCTTTTCAGCTTTAACTTATATGGGTCCAGGCCAAGTCAGAGCATTTTAAAAGAGCATAAAACTCTCTTCCTCAGCTTTCCAGCAGACAAGTCTCTTGAAAATCAGAGACAAAAATGAAAGTCTTTCTAATCTTATGAGCTTTCTTTTTTTGTTTTGTGGAAAGCCCTATTTCTCCCTGATCATTCTGCTGATATTTTCTCCTGTTCATCTCCACCAAGTTTAAGCATTTTTGTTTCTTTTCCAAGCAGCTTCACACTTCAATTGACTGTGCTGCTGAATACTTCACTTTCTGGGTCCTTGTTAGTAGATCTACCCAACAGCCATGCATGGCTATATTTGCTCTCATGGAGTCCTTCACCACTGCTGTGTCAGTTCAGAAAGGGCATGATGGACTTGGAGGTGAGCTGACTGTCTGACCCTGACTATGGTTCTTTGCAAATACAGTCTCTAAGCCTCACATTAGGTCAGCAAGTGCAAACCCATGAGCAATTGGGAGCTCTTTGGTGACAACTAAGAGTCTCTCTGCAGACCCAGGAAGTCAGACAGCTAAATCAAGGCCATAAAATAAAAAAAGCTGGCCTTAAGATAATAAAAAATAAAAATTAATTGTATCCACTAATATAATATGGAGGTTTTATTGAAACAGTGACCTAAATTAGTCAGAAACAGCAACATTATTTGTTCTACTGCATTACCGTTGGTCATTACCATAGCCCTTCTTTCCACTTGCCTTATCCCGGATCTGTGTTTGCCCAACTGCTGCCTCTGCATTGGGACTGAGCAGCCAGGACACAGCTAACACAAGGAAGGTCCTTACACTTGAGTCTGTCCAGGGACCTGGGACCAACAGCCTTCAGTGCAACCAGACAAAGGCAAAACCAGAAGAGGAGGGGAAACAGGCCACAGGCAGAAAAGGATTTACCAAATGTCACCCAACGGGCCTGGGCAAAGAATGAAAAGCAACTGGTAGCCCAGATCCCACTGTAATCCAGAATCTCAGGGCTTCAATAAGCTTCATACAAACAGATTTGCAACCCCTGAAGAGACTGAGCCCAGCAGTACATAGAGGTAGGGAGGATTCACAGGCTGAATCACTGAAATCATTTCAGCATCAAGCTTGTATCAGAACAATGTAGTCCAGGCAAATATATTGAGAGTTTGTTCCATCCCCCCAAAGTGAAGAGACAGAGAAGGAAACTTCCATGCTCCTACTGATTAACCACAGTGCAAACTTCATAACCGTGCTCCTGACCTCCACCACAACGCGCAGACTTGAATCATTCCAATAAAAGAGGAAATGACACTTTGCCACAACATTACTAAGTCCATATCCCATAAAACCATTCAGGGAAGAAGCAGGGCAGAGGCGGGGGGGAGGGGGGGAGTGGAATATACAGAAAAGCAAGAGTAAAGCCAGGCAATTATCTGTTATTAACCCAGTCCTCAGTGGTATCACATTGCTCCTAAAAATAATGGCAGAGCAACAAAGCTTGTTTGCATCTCCCATGTCCTTTGTGGGTTCCTCATTATTCTAATGAGCTGCTGGAAAATGCACTTCAGCTACATCCCCATCAGTTATTTCACTGATCACTATGCTTTCATTTCCACCTGGCATGACAAGATGTTCTACAATTAACACTTTGATCCTTTCTTTTTCTTTCCTTTTTCTTTTTTTCCACCCAGGGATAAATGCAGACACCCACTTTGGGAGGAGCTGAGAAAGCTCATGGATGAGGCTGCTCCCACATTTTGCACGTGATGTGTGCTCGGTTTGCTCAGACTTCGGGGCGACCAGGCTGGGCATGGCTGGCAGAGCCACAAAACATACCTCCTTTGCTTGTGTGACGCCGCTCCCCTGCGGCTGGTACCAAAAAGAAACCAGGAACAGTTTAAGAATAGATCGGCATAATGTCTGCCACGTGGGCTCAGGAGCAAAATAAAGAAGGGATGGAGGAGGGCAGCAACACAGCCATTGCATGAGCAAACACACTGTGGCTTGGTGGGTTTTTTCTGCCACGGTGAGTCACACCACTCATTGCAAGTCACAGTCTGCCTTTTCTTATGTAGAGAAAAAAAAATAGAAGAAAAATCTTATTTGTTTCAATGAGTTTTCCTCTCCACTTTTTATTTCACCCTTCAGAGCCATTACTCAAATTGTTTAAAGCTTCAAATGAGCTGAGATGGAGCTGGCAAGGAGCAGGACTGCCAAGCTCAGCTTCTCCCCTTCCCCATGTCCTCCTCCTCCTGCCGCACCTCTCGTGTGCCCTGGACAGGGAGGATCTCTGCCCAGGGTCATCCTTTCTTTGGCTGGAAAACCAGGTCATGGCGAGGTACCATAAGTTAAATACTGCTGCATATTTAGAGGACAGGAATAACTGTAACTGCTGTGGGGAAGAGAGCTGCACAGCACCCAGCACAAAGAGGGTCAGCCACTGCAGTGCAACAGATGTACAGCTAAAGCCAACAGAGAGGACTTGGACATTTCAAAGATCTGAATATTGGTCCTTGCTGAAATTTGGGTGATTAAATGCATTTTTTGTCCTTTCATCAATGAACAGTATATTTTCTCATGACTGAATTGCCTCCTCTTCCACAGAAGTGTTGTTTTACCTTTTCTTAAAAAAAAAAAATTCAAAATACTTTTGGAAAAAATACCAAAATAGCTACAGAAATATTTTGTACTCTCCAAACCTCCAAGTTTATCTTAAAACTGGAGGGGGGTTGTGTTGTTTTGCTTCTAGCAAAATACAGAAAGCACTTTAAAAAGTACTTAAAGAAAATCATTTTAGCCCCTCTAGAAAGTGTTTGAAAACAAGTTTACCATTTCAACTTTTTGTCAGGAAAAGAGATTTCTGGCTAACTTGAATATTAAAGTTTATCATAAAAGTACTGAAAAAGGACATCTGTGTTGAAGTCAAGTCTTTCTCTGAAAACTTGGTGATTTATATGGAAATTTTACCAAAAGGGGGAAAAAAATCCAAATAAAGCATTTCTGTAATGTCCTTACATTTTTTGGTTTTACAGTTACGATATTTGTTATTTCAAAAGAATATTGGATATTATAAAAAAACCCAAACATGAACATGTTGCATAAAATGCTTCAGATTGTCTAAACAAAAACTTTCACAGTTTTGAAAACTTAGTTTCATTGGAAAATCCACATTTTAGCTCTTTGGGGCTAGTTTGTGATTTAGAAATGTTGATTCCTTACCATTTTACTAAGAAAATGTTGATTCTTCCAACACAAGTTTGAGCATAACTTTACTACAGTTGTATTTGAATGAGGGTATTTACAAGGGTAAACTCATGCACACATAGTAGTGTTGACAGGATCAGGGCTTCTGGTAACTCGCTGACACTCAGTACAACCTATAATGCTGTACAATGCTCGCTTTATGTACACCAGACTTTGACCTTATTCATGAAAATACCCTTCTGACTTTGCTCCAAGGGCTTTTATGTTCTCTGAAAACAATAAAAATTCCTTTTTATGACATTACAACTTTAATTTCAAAGTGTGATGAGTGAATGTGGTGTTGTTCTCCTTATTAAGGCATAACGAGCTTGTATGCCACAGCTCAAATTATTTTTACTTGAGGTTTACATAACCCTGATACAACAACAAGCAGATTGGGGTCCAAAGTGCAAACCCAGGGCACACGCAATCTAAAACCGCACCTTCCAAAATGGATGATGACTTTGACCTCTGCAGCTATAACCCACAGGGAGCGATTTTTATGCTATGGTGACTTCTCCACACAACAGAACTACCAGCTCTGCAGCACAAGGAACTTTTCCACCAGTCCTCAGATCCCGGAGTCACAGGAACACAGACATTTCCCTTTCACCTCTGAAAACATGATTTTCTAGAACTCATGGATGCGATGAAGCCTTTGAAATACAACAATCTAGTGGCACAAAGGCAACTGATAACAAAGTGTCTTTTGGGGCAAGGATGGGATACTGAACCCTAAATTCCCAGTCACCAGGAAAAAGTGAAAAACAGCCTAGGCTCCACTAAACCCAATCTCAGCTCCTTTAATTTTAACAGATTTACTCACAGGGGCTATTTATGTTTTAGCCTGAAAAAGATGCTAATACAAAAAAAAAACCCACCAAATTGCCATTATGAAGAAACACACATGTATAAAGCTACACAGATGCTCTATCTCGTATTTTAAACATGCTAACCTCCTCAGCATGACTTTGAACAATACTGATTCAGTTCCAAGGCCGAAGTTGTGTTAGTAATGCCTTACTGGCACCGCTCTCAAGCCTACCTTCCTCACAACTGGCAAAAAGGATGCTTCCGCTGGGATAATTTATACCAGTTTCCCTAAGGAAATCCACTGTAACAGCAAAAGTGCTGTTTTGCCAGGATAAGCTATAACATTTACACAACATTTGCCAACATATATATATATTTAAAAATTTTTATGAAAAGCCATGCCTCTCCGCAATGTTGTTCCACCGACAATGATTCTTTGCACAGATTTGGCTTGGAGTGCCTAGCAGAGATACAAAAGGCATTATTATACGAGACTGGGGACTGGCTCCAAGCTCTGAAGAAGTAATTGAAAATAGGAAATGCTGAAAATCAAACTCAAAGCATGTACACAATCCAGGAAAATGTTGCAAACCACTTCTTGAACAATAGAAGTAACTCAGTCCTGAACTAGGTCCTCAGCTGGTGTGACTGGCATAGCTCCACTAAATTCAGCCATTGTACATTGGTGTGAACACAGCCCTGAAAATTTCCCATTTTGATCATTTGTTGTGAAATTTGGATGGAGGCTACCTGCTATCTCTGGCACTCCTGCAGTGTGTTCAACTGCTACAGAAAAAGGAGATTCAAGGCTTCTGGGACCTCAAATATGATGAAAAGAAATCAAAGACAGAGATGTGACCCCAAAGAGGGCATCGCTTTCCATGTGAGGATGACCTTTAGCTCATTGTGAGTGAAGAAAAAAAAAAGAACAAGAGAAAGGATGAGGGAGAAAGATAGAAGAAAGTCATCAAGATGGAGGGGACAGATGGTGGGCAAATTCAGAGGGAAGGCAGAGATGGAAACAAAACAAAAAAAAGAAGGGTGAAAAAACAAGGCAGATGAAGAAATAGGAATCAGAGGTGGAGGAGAGAGAAGGGGAGGGATGGGCAGTGATAAAGGGAACAGGGTTAAAATGAGCAAACAGAGAAGGCATAAAGAGAAAGGTTCAGGTTAAAGGAGCAATTGCCCTCTGGCAAACATACTGCAGTGTAAATGGAAACACGTATGTCAACAAGGAGCGTCCTGAGACAGGCTAGATAGGAAATAGCATATGTGATATGAGCTTCTGCAGGGAACCACCACAGCCTTCTCCCTCCAACTCCCCCACCACTCCAAGTCACTCCTTTCTGCAGATGCTGATGCCTCCACGTACAGCAAGGCACTGTCAGAGGGGTTCCCTGAATCCAGCCATGACTGCACCTCCACCCAGCACCACTGCTGGTGGGGGTAAGCTCATAGCTATTCACAGCTACAGCCACTACCTGATTTCACCCAGCTCAAAGCGAGCTGCATCACAGCTTCTCAAGATATAAATACACATAACATTTTCACAGGTAGCTTCACACACTCTTGAACTTGAAAAAGAGCTTCAGAAATAGCTGATAAGCACAGATGAAAGTCTATAGAGCTCTTAAAGCCAAGTCCAGCACCAAGCAGCACCTTCAGGAGCCCTGGCCAGTGCTTAAGACCAGAATCCTTCATTTCACTGCCTGAATTGCATTGATCAGGACCCAAGTTCATCATAAGCATCTTTTCCTAGAAGCTAAACTCACATAAACCATTTTTCCAATTCCAGTCAGCCTTTTATGTGATCCGACCACCCAGATGCACGTTCAGACATTTTCCAGAACATTTGTGGTGCTTTTGGTCTTCTTCATTCTTTAGGAGAGAGCTTAGAGAGGATGGCAGAAGACTGCAATAAGAACCATGATCTTCTTCCATAGACAAGGAGAAAATCCCATGATAAAAGAAAAGGATCCAGTAGAGAGCTATCTGCAGAGACTACCATCACTGCAAGGGTTTCTACACTTTCTGAACATCTCTAGTTGGGATGCCATACATTCAGGAAGGCCTGTTCCACAAGTGTTGCCTATTACACCAACATCTCCAGATATATTGTGCATGCACAACAGGGCTATGCTTCCTCATGGCACTGGACCCTACCTGCCCAGGTTTTCCAAGGGGCTCAAGGTATGCCAAGAGAAGCATCCTGGATAAATAAATTCTTTTTTCTATGCTAAGGATTCAGCCTCTTTGGCTAATGGGATTTGTGTATACTGGTTTCTTTGGCCAGTGGCCACAGAAGTGAAATGATCTAGTATTTATGCTCAGATGCCTTTTTCATGCCCAGCAGCATATAAAACAAGTCTAAGGCATGGCTCAACCAAAAGTGTGTCTGGGTCACTGCTCACCTTAGTGATACCTTGTTGCAGTGAAGCTACTTCTGCTCCTGCCTGACAACAGCCCATGTCAAAAGGAACGCTTTTATGTCAGTGTTAGTACAGCCGTAAGCAGGGTGTTAGACCACCTTAAAGACCCAGTAGGACTGCAGACATAATGTATTGGTATAGTCGGGCTCTTAGACTACTATGAAGTTAATCTGTGCGCCATCAGGGTACTGACAGCAGATCTATTAGCTGTTAGGCATGTCACTGTGGATAAGCTGACACATGGTAACTTCCACAGTGCTGAACTCCTTACAAGGACATGTTTAATACACAGTACATCACATGTTGTAGGAGGCTGTTCCCAACAGCCATTCATCTTTCTTCACTTCTGCTGTTGTGACTTCCCTTTGAAGTGTTAAGAAACACTATTCAAATATCGTCCATCACTTTGTCAAGTACAGATCACTACACGTGTGACCAGGATCATTAATGCCTCTATACAAAGACCTTTTGTCTGTTAAAACAAAATCCTTTAAATACACAGAATCCAAATCTTTGCATTAAGTCATGTTTGAAGATGACACAGAGATGAAGGGCTTCCTATAGCTATAAACTCAGAAGATAGATGAAAGTTCAATCACAGACACTGAATCTTTTTTACATTTAAACATTTCTACTCCAAAACACATGACAATCCTTCAAACAACCGTGTTGTTTTATTTTTACAAGAACACCAATTAGCCTATGTTGTTTAGATTGGTAATACTTGCAATGTATAAACTTTCTTAGCACTTGGCAAGTGAAAACAAATAACCTCCATCAGATATGCATTTTCTATGTCAAAAGGGTGAAGGAAAATTAAGTGGCATTTCTGTAATAAACTGCCTCTAGACTTCCTTCCCAGAATCTGAAGAAACATTCAAAGGTAGAAGCAGAAATGTACACACTGACCCAAAAATAATTCTCCAGTGGGTACTTTCTTCCAGTGAGTAGTGTTGTTGTAGCTATGATGGTCTGAAAATAGAGGGACGAGGTTTCTGGACAATAATCTTTTCCTGAATCAGCTGATACAGCTAAAGAAAACAAGCTTTGGGCACACAGAGTTTTCTAAACTCTGTTCACATGAAAAGCATCTTTCCTTGCATAGCCGTGATGCCAACTCTTGTACCTCTCCAATCAGTGAGGTTTTCCAACAGTTTCCTCTTGCTTTTCTCTGTGGTACCAACTGCCCAAGCACTCCTGAGAGGGTGATCTAGAAGTTCAGGAGACCTGGGTCCAATTCCCTTTCATCACAAGCTGCTTGTAAGGCTTTAGTAAAGCTACGTGACATCTCTAAACACCCATTTCCATCACCTATAAAGCAGGTTAAGTGCTCCCTTACCCCAACTTGACGCAGAAAAGCAGATAAACCAACCCACAGTGGTGTAAGCAGCACAACCGGAGACGGTAATCCTCTCACAAATACCGAGAGTTCTAAATGAACTACTCTTCCAGACCACAGCATGTGTCGTCTCTGCTACCTGCAGTACTCTTCTGTTTAAGATGCAGATACCTCACCAGGCTGCTGAGGGAGCCAGAGGAGAGGAACAGAAGAGATGCCTGGAGGTGGAGTAAATCGCAATCCCTCTGTTTTTATGTGATTTTATCTCACCCCTGAAGTTTCATCCTACTGCTCTGGAACTCACTGATTGAATTGAATACATTGCTGCACCAATATGCAAGCACACATCTGCTTCCTGCACCACAATAAAAGCAAAGAAATTATTTCCTTTTAAATCAGAGAGAATAATCTAATTCTTCAGAAAAAGACCAGCATTACTGGATTTTAAGGCAATAGATATATCAGAAACTTCTACAAAAGGGGAGCTAGAGAGCTGGGCAGCCACTGAATAACCAAGGAGTCGAAAAGTCACAAGCAATCTATACAGGTTATTTTTAAATAGCCCATTTTTCTGAGCACAAGATATTGGTCTCATCTTGGAAAATTTAAACATGTTGTGCTACAGAACTGTTTCAAGGACAGATGCACATAGCTGTTTGTTCAGTCTTCTTAATCCAAACAAACAGTTGCATACTCTTACCTACAACATAAGTCTCTCATCTTAAGACTCTGGCCAAGAAAAATATTTTCCTAGCTAGTTTGTTATGAAAATGTTTGAATAAAAAAAAAACCAACATCAATAAGTTATGTAAAAACTTCAACCTCTAATCAGCTGAGCTTTAATAAGGTTTGAGATAACAGCACATGCATTTTGCCAAGAGTATAAAATAATCATAAAATATTATAATTGATGTGCTGTTCTGGTTTATTACATCTCACAAAATAGATAGTGGATTATATGGAAGAAAACATTTTGGATCTTGTGTTAACATATTGTAATAATTAATAGCCATTATTTGGATTTGGGGAATTTCAGTGAGGGTTTTTCTTTGTTGGAGTTTTTGTTTGTTTGAGGGGATTTTGTTATTTTAACAGCCTATACAAATTTGGCCAAAGACTCACATCTCTCTGAAATCAAATGAAACTATTTATGACACAGAGATTTGGCCCATAGTGTTTTGATAGAAGCAGAGATGGCAGAGCTTAATTCCTGCTCAAATTAAACCCTCAAAATAGAGAGGAAGAAAAAAGCCCCAAACTGCAAATAAACCCCTGACAATAAGTTACACCAAGTTGTTTCCTTTTTGGAAGGTAGTGAGCTGCAAATAATTGCTAATAAAAGGTTCACTGTGTTTGGTGAATACAAATCTTTATTTAGTGGCTGCAGAGCAAGTCTTTTTCTTGCTCTCTTGACAGTTTAACTACACGCCAACAATATTTGCTTAAAGTCTTTGGCTCCATTAATCTCAAACCCTGCCATTGCCAAAGCTGATGACAAACCCCAGTTAGCATGGATCATCTACTTGCCCATGACAGTATTTTTCCCATGACATTAAAAGGATGGGTTTTTTCCCCAAAGAGGGCACAAGTCTGCAGATTCTGAAGGTTTGAAAGGATAAGTCTATGGCTTAAGGTGACTGATAGAGATAGCTGGGGACTACATGGAAACAAGGAGAAGGAAGAATACCCTTGCACTCTAATTGGCTTTTTTGTTTGCTCACAGTTGCTTCTAATATGGACAGATCTCCATAAGAAAACACAAAATTAGCACCTGTTAGGACAACTTAACCTTCAGGGAGAAAAGCAAACATCCTTAGGTTGTCAAGATTTTGAAACAAAGGTTACAAAGGAGGTGATTTTTTTTTCTGGATTGTTTTAACCCCTTCTTGCAACACACTGCAGCTCATTAACAAAGGTCCACCACTGACTGTTAACGACCCTCTTCCAAAACATACTACATGAAGCAGCACCATAAAATGTGGGACTAATTAACAATATCGTCATACCCTGAACATCAGATGGGGAAAGTATGTGCACGGTAAGCAGATTATCAAAGGAAAATGAGACATGGCAAGAAAAATAATCTCTTATCCTCTGCCCCCTCATGACTGGCAAAGTTAAAAGGCATTCACCAATTGTCCCCCATTATGAGTGTTAGAACTTAGTAGATAAGAGCTTGAAAGCACCACTGCTTTAGCTGGTTTTAGTTACCCTCACCAAAATAGCTGATGGTAGGCAAATATGGTTGGTTCATTAATGTTTGAACAGCCAGAGTTACAATATAGGAAGAGGGAACTGGAAGAGATAGATGCCTTGGCCTTTTTCAAAGTAACCCTACCATTTAAACCCTTGTGTAACCCATGCAAGTTCCGCTGTAGAGGAGCTTGCATTCCTGGTCCCTACCTCTTCAGCTGCCAGCCTGGTCTGGAAAGTCGCATTTATCATGAATAGACACTCTCTTCTCTTTGGATTTACATGTGACCACATAGCTTCAGTTGTTCCTGAGCCAACACCAGCCTTTCTCTGAACTCAGACACCCAGACTTCCATGGTATTTATTCCATGACTATGTTCTGCTCCCAAGCTGTGTTGGGAAGCAGAATGCAGGCATTAGCAATGCTCTTCCCCTCCAGCCCAGCAAGAACAGCATCACCTGGAAGATGACTGTGCTCCTCTCCCCACCACACACCTAGACTTCATAAGAAGGTGCAACAATGCTTTGTGCCCACTCGTTCTGCTGAGCAATACAGAGCTCAGCAGCCTCTCTAGACAGGAATAGCATCCTGCAATAATGTCTCACTTTCTTCTTGCTTGAGAAGAAAATTCTCAGGGACAGAAACTTTAAAGGAAACCCAGCAATTAAAAATCAGTTCTGTGTCCTTTTACTTGACTCACCAACAAGTGTTTTGGCCCTAAACCACAGCTGTCATGACCAAGTAGCTGTATCACCTGTCCCAGAAGCCTGATCCCACAGGCAGATGCCAAAATGCTGAATTTCGAGGGAAGTACAAGAGATCTAATGGAAAACCTGAGAAAGAAAACAGAAGTACTTCCAAGTGAAAGCTGTGGTATTCAGCCGTGGCTGTGGAGAATGCAAGCAGGGTATGTATTATGTATACCTGGCTAACAATAGCATCACCTCCATCACCCTGCCCACAGCTCGTTCTTGATAGATAATGGCTTGATTAAACTAAGGACTTCAGTGAAACTATTCTTATGTGAAAGCATAAAGCCTGCACAGAACGCTGCAGGACGGTGACCTCAGCAAGTAAATTGAACTAAAGTGATTGTAAATGAGCTAACATCTTTCACTTAACACTGCCTCCTGTTACTCTCCAACAGAGGCACCAACCTTTCTCTCACTGGAATCTTCCACTTCTCCGTCAAAACCACAAGCATCTCCCAATTTTTCTACACTTTAACCCCGGAGGGGTTCACACTGTAGCTAACAGCCTCCAAGACGACTGTAATAAAAACTGAGTGAGTCTTTGTTCTGATTACAGATTAAAGGGAACAATCCGCAGTACAAATGTAAAATAGCTTTTCCCGAGTTTTCTTTCCTCCCCCCTTTTTGAATAATCGGTATCTGCATTCGAAGGTTCAATGTCACCAAACATGAGGCTTGTGTACAAAAGCACAAGATCCTTGACTAAAGCACAGCATACTTAACAGCTCAAAAGCAATTGTTGTAAAACTTGATGGAATTGTGCCTGGCAATCGTATTTTATTGTCGTTTATACAGGGAAGCTTCAGCATTTTCTGGGCTTTTTTTTTTTCTTTTTTCTTTTTTCTTTTTTTTTTACCTTGGGGAAGTGGTGGATATTTGATGAAGAAACTTGAGCTCAGGAGTTCATGGCCATATTTACTGTTTTCTCCAGAATGTACATATTTTATACAAAATACAACCCAGGTGTTCAGAAGAGAAACACTTTCCATTTACTCAGGTAAGAATATAGCCCAAGGTCGTATAAAAGCTTGTCACTGAAGTTTGCACTGACTGTGGTGCAATAAATTAAGGTCCAGTTTAACACAGCATTAAGTATTTTTGTGCTCTGTACCAGGCTGAATCCAAAATCTTTGTAAGAGATAGGAAGGAAAAAAAAAAATAGAGCACCCTGAGGCCACAATTCCCCTGAAATGAAAGAAACCCAGAATCTGCTCCTTCCACAGTAAGGATTTAAATTTTCAATCCTCTTCATCCAAGAAAAAGTCCTTAACCACCTCATTTCCCCTTGCACTGCCTCTCAAATACAGGCACAAATGGGTGAATTATACACTTACCCCATCTTCATTCCCTTCTTTCCAAGGGTCCTTTGGATAGAAACAAACAAGGAAGGGGAAAGACAAAAGACACACAGTTCTTATAGCCTTCATGTAGCACCGCTAGGAGAAGGTTTGTTTCCCTCTGATAAATGATTTGGGAAAGGAAGGGAAAAAGCAGGAACCCTGGTAGGCCTTGCTGCTCCCATCTTCCATCACCAGCACAACACTGGGCACATGCGTGACGGGCAGGGGCAGAGCAGCATGTTCCACTGCTGTAACAAGCCCGATATTCACCAAGGGATGCCCTTCAGCCCTTTGCTGCACACCACCAGCTGAAGAGATGTGACCTTGACCAGCATGTCCGTACAGGCACAGCTTTCACATCAGGGAGGACATTCCCCCATTGGCACCGAGGAGGTGTGGTACAACACACCACCATGCCTGCTTGGGTTAGGTGCTCCTCCAGCAGCAACAGCCAGCAAGAAAACACCTCCACAGCCTGGGACACATGCATTGCCCTGCCTGAGGCATAAACAAGGGTGTAGGGACAGGTGGCTGAAGGTCTGCAGGCCAACGGGAAAAGGAGTCCCAGGAAAGCAGAGTTTTGCTTTCCAGATGGAGTTGAGCACATCTGGGGAGGCAGCATCTCTCAGAAGAGGGGCTTTTTCTCCGAGTCAGAGTGCTACGGAAGTGACACTCTGGAAAGCATGCCGCACGCATCTTCTTGCCTCTCTGCTGAATATGCTCGGAAGCATACAGCACGTCCACAAATGGCAGTTTTAAATAGCAGGGGTTTTTTTTAATGCTGGGATCCTTATCTGGACACCAGCTGTTTACGCACATGAGGGTTTAAAACCAGCATTTCTGGCATTGGGAGCAACAATGCAGTATGTGTTTCTTTGCCTTAGAAGAAAGAACATATACATATAGGTGACCAGCTAAAGTAGACAAATGAAAAGATCTAAAGTGAAACATGTGACTAGAAAGCATTTCTATCTGCCAAACAATGACTGCAAGCTGGGACTGCCACATCTCTGGGTTGTCCTTTATTCACTCCTTTTTCCTCTCTAGAAATGGTAATGTGGGCCAAATATCACAGCAGCAGTAATTTCAGAACATCCCTCAGTCTGAGGAGATAAGTGAATTTATTTCCTCTCCAGTGCATACACACTAATCAATATGATCTATGTGCATATGGTCTGTGCACCATAAATCCTGCATAGCCGGTACCTGTCAGACATACTATACATATGGGTAGTTCTGTACAGGATTTGCTGCATGGAGGGAAACCTTAGTAATCACTAAGTCACAGCCACACAGCTGGAAGGGATCTCAAGATATCCAGTCCCCTCTACAGCAGTGTCCCTATCTTCTCCCCTTCCTCACCCCAAGCCCTCACATGATTTAAAAAAAAAAACAAAAAAAAAAAAAAAAAAAACCAAAAAAAACCAACACCCCAACAAAACAAACACACCCCACCACACAAAAACTTTCCAGCTTTTCCAATGAGGAGATAAAGTAGAAATGCTGAGAGGCTCATCTTAAATTTCTGGGGGTGCCCATGGGAAGTGATTCCTGGTGTCTAGTACTACACTCAGATCACTCCCATCTCCTTGCACCCCCATGGCCTCTCACCAAGTGACAAATAACTCACCAGCCTGGGAGGGCTCCAACTACAATGTACAGAGTGAGCGTGTGCATACGGCCACATGTATACATACATTTTTATATATATGTACATACACAGGTATATAAAAATCCCCAAGACTTTGTGGTGAAGGAGGAAGAGGGAAATCCCTCCTTTCATCTGGACCTAAATGGGAAGACCTGGTTTGCACTGGAAGTGAGATTTCAGAAACGTAAGGAATGAATGGTCTGCTTTGTCTCTGCAGCTTTGATATATCAGTTCCTTCAGTGACAGACTTGTTAATCTTTCCAATGTTGCTTTTTCAAAAAAGACAAACACAGTGGATAAATGCGAAGGGCCAACCACATCCCCTCCCATAGGAAGTCTCGCCACATGGGCAATTCTTCCAAGTAAAGAAAACAGCCCACTTTATTTACAGGGTAAATCATTTTGACTTATCTTGCAGGGGTTTGCTCATAGCAAACTGACAGTTTCCCCCTGTTGCACAGTAAATGGCTGACGGGGAAAATGTTTTCCTTCCCACCATGTAGAAACAACCAGCCAGAAGGGAGGAGGGGTCAGGGACTTCATTTTTCTAATACTCCATTAATGTTCTCCTAGCTGACAATCACTGCAAAGGCCTGAACTCACCACTCCAGGCAGTTGAGCGAGAAACCTGAACCTCTACAGGGATTTTTAGCTAAGTACATTGACTCAAGTTAGAACTTTTGGTCTTAAAGGGTAAGGTAACCATTAAAATTATTTCCAAGTAAGTGCCATTACTCTAGGAATCAAAAAAAACCCCACACAGCAACCCAAAGTTTCTCCTTTTTTCTTCTGTTTAAATCCTTGCCCTCAAAAAATGGTTGCATCTCTGTCACCTAAAATGACAGAACAGCAGAGATAGGAACATTTTAAAGGTGTAATATTCCCAAGCAGATTCATTAATTTCTTTTTCTTTCATATACGCTTTTTTCAATGACAACCCACTGATCCATCTGTTGGTTTGTTTTGGGGTTTTTTAATGTACAGCCTAAAAACAAAACCAAATCTGGATATAATGCAAACTACTATTTTCTTGCAGATGAAAGTTTGCAGCTCAGGAATGTAATTAGGCCCAATCTTTCTTCTATGGAAGTCAGTGAGATCTTAAGACATCACCTTCAAAAAGTCAGCCCACCTCACCAGCTCTGATCCAGGTTACATCAGTAGCTACCCTGGCTTTTTAAATCCAGCCAGCCCTCCAAGCACATTTTCCTTGTGCCACCCCATAAAGCAAAACACAAATGTTAAAAAGACCAAAAACCTGTGGGGAGATTTGGGTTTCTTGCCATGGCAGGTGAACAACAGAAGCGATGCCGAGGGAGTATAAAAGTGGTGCAAGTAGTGCATTTGCTGAAGGTGCGCTCATTGAAAGCAGGGAGGACAGGATGAGTTAGGTCAGAGCAGTGCTTAGATCGGTTTGTTCAGGATTGAGAGAGGACAACATTTCTCCCCCCACACTTGCACCATTGCATCGGTATAAGCCACTCCACACAGACTGTGTTAATGATCCTGTTCAGCTAAATCGGGATAAACTGCAAGTGCAGAAGTCAATCATGCTGATTTCAGCAGGGATTGCAACAGGATGCAAGTATGTGCTTAAGCGTTTTCCACAACAACAAGCTAAATAAACCATTTAAGATGCCAGTAGTCACACAAATAACATAGAGAAATCCTCCAAGACTTTTAGATGCCCGACACACATGCACAGAGCAAGAGTGGCATTCTGCAGTCTTAATACAGCAGGTTAAGAAGTGTGCATGTTCCACACCCCCAATGTCTTATTTAGGAGAGACATCAATCAAGGCCAGACCTCAGGCAAAATCCATGTAATTGCAATGATTTATAGCTTTTGACATTCTGGTCTGCTGACACTGGAAAGACAATGTGCATCGGAGTTTGCTGCAAATATCCACTAACACATTTTTCTGTTTTTGGGGGGTTAGAAATATGAAAACATATGTTCTGATTTATAAACTGCAGGTCAAACATGCAGGTGTTAATGGCTTTTTCCCTGAGATTTTCAACTTCAGCCAGACCTGTGTATGAACGACCAATTAAAAAAATAGAAAATAGCACAGCATAATGGTGTTCCCATCATCTCACAGTAAAAAAATAGCATAGCAAAATTAGAAACACAGACCTTTCCACCAGGACTCAACCTCCAGGTAAGAAAACAACTTGGGAACCTGCTCAAATCCAACAAATGCTTCTGCTTTGACCTTAAATGGTGTGATTTACAGTAATAATAAATATTTTAAAGACCTTTCCAATTTAAATGGCTGAAAGTTGAAAGTTTTCACTAGTACAGTTAGTCGAATGATTAAAAGTAACTATAACCCTGCTGGTACTAATGAAGGCTGCACAAAGGTTCAGATTGCCTAATAGGTACATTTTTCCTTGTTGCTTTTTTTCCTTCGTTGTTCTAATATTCCCTTTGGGTCCCATCTGCACAGGTAAATTTATGATGCTGAGGATTATCCTGAAATATGGGCTCTATCTACACTGGGCTAAAAGCCCAGGCAGGTAAATACAGGCATATCATAGGATCTGGTGCAGTTCAGCTGTCCCCATGCCAGGTCACGAGCATTGCACCATCCAACGATGGTGTAGGTTAGGACTTCACTGCTGCTTAGGACTTCATCTGTCAGTCTACAAGCAAAAGGGGCATGACATGAGAAGATCAATCCAGGGCCAGGACTCATCCTCTGATTTTCATCTGTGGTCCCATGAAACACAGCAACAGCCACTGTAGGTGCTTTCTAAACTGTGGCCAGAGACACCCAAGGACAGCTCAAGCTCCCCATTCTTAGATGAAGCTAATTTTGGAGGACTGAGCTACTTTCTGGAGGATTTTTCTTTGCTCTCTGGAGAGGAAACCCAAGCTATTCCAACTGAGATGCCTGCAGTGAAATGCCTACATAGGGGAAATTCAGACTTTTAGGCCTGAATCACAGGATGTAACACAAGTCACCTTTGCCTGCAAGTTCATGACTTCCAATCTTCTGCACGTAACATAGCCACACTTTGCATGGGAAGCTCCAGTGTCCCAGAGGTTGCATGCCAGTCTGCAGCCGCTACAGGTCAATGTTGCCCTGCTTATGGCCCACAACACACCAGAAGACACAATACTTGCAAACACGCAAAAGAACCATAGAAGCATGTATGTGTTTGCTGGAGAGGACACCTGGAGATTGCCCAGCCCAGCCTCCCACTTGTAGCAGGATTACTGCCAACACCAGAGCACATCAGCCACTAGCTGAGTCTTGAAGGCCTCCAGGGGTGGTGATCCTACAACCTTCCTGGCTACCTGCTCCAGCACCGCACCACTCCCTGAGCAAGGCATCTTATCTTAATGTGCAAGATTGATAAAAGGCCAACACATCCAGATGTGCAGAGTATAAATGAACATTTGAAGATTAGCCTAATTTTCCACTGCAACAGGTGGCTCACATCACACACACACACACACACAACTCTGATACTTATTGGTCGTGTGTTTTGGTGGGGTTTTTTTAAGGCTGGTTAGTCCTTTGGTTTACACAGGCTGATAAATACTGCACAGAACTGCCTGAAAAAATTCCATACACCATTTCTTCCTGTTTTAAAGAGTATTTTCCCATCAGGTAACATAACATAATTAAGCCAAAGATTTGTGAAGACAGCAAGTCAACATTGCCTTGAGACCACAGAACTGTTGAAAATTATTGTTTTAATGGGGATTCAAAGTGGTTTTGCATCATTATATCAATATATAAATCAGCTACACATTTAAAATAAAAAAATTAACTGGCCACATAATTCCCAGCAAGTCTAGCTTCTAGCAGTGTCATGAAGAAAACACCATCGTTTTCAATCCCAGTAAAAACATGGTATATGTGGTAGAAACTACAACCAAAGAAAGCTAGAGAGCATCCTTTAAAAACATTCCAAACATCTTTCTTTTTCATGCCATGAGAGATGACTTTTTCTATTTCTTGTGAGGCACTCTGCTGTTTTGCTTATAATTCCTCAGGGACCAGTGACCTCATGAAGAAAAACAACCAGGACAGAATTAGCCTTTATTTATATATTAATAGTTTTACCTCCAGCAGTAGCAGATACAATTTTGAGTCAAAAAATCATAATTTGTGAGTGTTTGGATAGCAGCGCTCCTGCAAAGTTGTGGTAGCAGGAATTGCCAGGGAAGGCTGAATTGTGGTTGCCAATTGCTGCATTTATTAATGATCGGATCTGAAAATTAAACGCATACTCCAAAACTGACGAAAGCCAGAAAGATCCTTTACGTTCCCTGGATTTTATATCAAACCTTAACCATAAAGAAGAGTCATAGCACAGTGGGGGGCACTGACAGGGAATGCAAGACAGCAAATCTCTTCCAATATAAGCTCTCTCAACAGCATTAGCTAACAGGACAGTGTTGGAGGTTTTAGGGAGGCCTGAATGTCCAAAAGCCCCCCTGCCCACCACTGCCATCCCCCGTCCAGGGTCAGTTTAGCAGGTAACTGATCCTTGTTCTCACCCTGCCCGGTGAGAGGTCCAGTCCCTCTGCCTCCCTCCCTCCCTGAAACACTCCTCATGGGGCTGCAAGAGGGAGCCTCCACCCTGAGGCCCAGCAAGGCGGTGAAAAACGATACGAACCGAACAGCAAAACCAATATTTGGTCAGGCCGAGGGGGGACTATCGATTCTTTTCTCATGATATCCATGTCTCCTGCACTTCCTGCTTCTCTGGGGCACTGGAAACCCAAGTCCCTCCTAGACCAAGGGTGGCCAGGCTTTGACTCTGCAACATCTGTACCTCACAAGAAGTTCACGTGTGGTCCCCTGGGCGAATGTTCATCCACTTGAGTGGCAGCAGGGACGTGCTGGCACAAGGGCTACCCGGTAAGCCAGGAGGAAGCAGGACAGCAGGAGATGCTGAGGGCAATGACTCTGGGTCAATGCAGGGGAGCACCACATGGAGATGCTGCCAGCTCCTGTCTCTGCCCTCTTCCTCACAGCCATGTGGCTACATCAAAGTTTTAGCGTCTAACTTTTCATTCAATCCCCTGCATCCATTTTCTCAACTTTTTTTGCTGTCTCTCTCTGTCCCAGAAGTCTTATGTCCTGGGCAGACAGCCATGGGTGCCACACAACTAGGGGTCCAGAAATGATTCCCAATCCTCGCATCCAGGAACAGTGCCCTGGGCACATCTCAGCCCCATTTCTGGGGACCCTTATCCTAGCTCCAGATTTCCACAGAATATGGGAACCAAGGGATGAACAGCAACATTCATCACGGGTAAGTGCAAACACAGCCAAGACCAAGGGCCGTTCTCCTATGAAGTTGATTAACACTTTATTCCAGTTTCTCCCAGTTCCCCCACCACTGAGGGCCTTCTCACAGGTGGCCATGGTACATCATGACAGCTAACACTGGGGACAGCAGGCCAAGAGGGAAATAAAACCACACCACTGTGTCACCAGAGTCAGTATAGCATCTCAAAAATATAGCAATTTTTTTTCCAGAAAAGTTACTATTTTAAGGCTCTTCCTCCTCTAAGAAAGCTAGGGTCTCCCTAAAAGTTACCCTGGATAAAAAGGGGTTTGTCAAACCACACACTGTGCTGCTGGGTGCCTCCATTTTTCCAGTTGCAACAGTTTTGTATGACTCTGGAAAGTATCCAAGGATACAGGGATGAGAAGAGCATGAGAAAGGTTTCCTCCTCTTTCATCAAAACATTTTGCTTCCAGGTTTGAAAGCAATACTGCTCACAGCAGAAAGGCTGCTTTTAGCCAAGCTCACAGAAACCTGCCAGATGCCTTGAGCTCCAGGATGGAGAGTGACCAGTGAAACTTTCAACTTCTTGCCTGGGCAAGAGAAACTTCGTTTCTCTGAAGCAAGAACGAGCCAGCGAAACAGCTCTCCACACACATACCTGCCTGACACCCATAAACACGACCCACACTGAACAGTCATGCATACACATCACATCACAGCAACTGCAACAAACAAAACACTGCAGTGTGCAAGTTTTCCTCTCCAGGGAACGCACATGGGGATACCCACATTGCCAAGTTCACCCAGAGTTTGAGCTCACAAGATAATCAAACCTCCTCAGTCATCCACACATCATGTGTGCTGATTCCTGCCCTGGCTCAGGCTGGGAATACTGAAATCTCTCAAATCCTGCTCTTCCACACAGTCTAGATACAGGAAGAAAAGCCCATCCAGAGCTGGCTTTTGCCTCACAAGGTCTCCAACGGCATTTCCAGGCTTTGTAGGCTCTTGGCCTCTCTCGCTGCTCTGCCCTCAGCCAGAAGGACCTGATGGAGGTGGGAGAAAGCCTGAACTCAGCCCTGCTAATGCACAAGAGAAAGGCATAGGAAAGCAAAGGATATAGCACTGAGCAAAACCGTGCATCAAGGCAAACATGAGCATGGCAGCAATACAGTTGCCTAGGAAAAGTGCAACCACAATGCAACCAGGGTCAGGCACATTGCTGAGAGCACCAGGTGGCACTCAGATGCTGTGATGCCAGGGACAGCAGAGACAGCCCACAGCTTTATCTCCAAAAGCCTACCCTCAAATGAAATCAAATCAGCAGGCACCTGAAAGAGAGCAGTTCTCATCACTGCTCACAGGAACACGAACAACCCATGGCTGCGAGTGTCCTTTGTGGGTTGCATCTGGCAAAAATTGCCTTGCAAGGGTTTGGGAGAGTCTATAGAGAAAGCACTCAGCCCTCAAAAAGACAAATATACAACAGAGCTGGATAGGTGGTGGCTGCCCTTGTTAAACTTCATGGAAAAACACAACTTGTGCAAACCAAATTCCCTTGCTAACCTCTTCCCCTTGTTGAAATATTAAACAAAAATAACTTCTCTTTTTATCTTTGAGCCAGCAGGACAAATTCATCATTAAAGGAACTTCACTGAAGTCAACAGGGATATATCTGAGATGAAGAAATGAATTTGACCTATTGCTTTTTGTGTCCTTATGTTCTAACTAATAACTAAATTGTACAGACTTTTAATCAACGGAATCCAAAAACCTGGCCAAAGCGGCTTACTTTCTTCCCCCCAGCATCACTATCTGTACTTTCATATTGTTTTTTCTTTAAGAAACTTTGGAAAACAGGTATTTTGAGCCAATTTAATCACATAATTTTTTTCATGATTATCAAAATCTTGACATAGAGTTTTCCTGGAATATTTGCTCCTGAAGCAGTAACTATTAAAAAAATTTCTTTTTTCTATTTAAAATATTTAAAATTTTACCAATTCCCACAAAAAAAGTTTTGTGGGTGTTTTAGGCACACACATTTGTTAAAATTACTCCAGTCAAAGGAATCTCCCTGGAAGATGCATGGAATGAAGCAACAAAAAGCTGCGGCACACGAGCTGAAATGCTGTGTCTCAGCACGTCGACGGCTCTTTCCACAAAACTGGGGCACATGCTTCTCGCTGGGCAGAATACAAGGGACTCAGAGAAGGAAAGACTTGCTGGCAGAGAAACGAGAAGATGATGAAATATAGAAGCTACCGAAGCCAGTGTTAGGTGGAAGATGCATTTTGTGTCTCGTGTTATATTGCCTGCCAGTCGATTACAGTGCAGCCTGTATAAACACATCATGTGTGCTCTGACAGGGAGTCGGGGTGAAGCAGGGTGTCAGGGTAAAACAGAGGATAATAAAATCACTTTAGATTTATTTCTCTAAATTGGAAACTTCATGCTTACACCTGACTAAATCATCAGCCTGAAACTTTAGCTTGACTCCCACAGAAAAAGTATGAAACCTTATCCCATCTTTGTTTAACAAAGGCCAATCAAGCTCGCCTAATGAATTCTGCAGATGTAGGTGACGGGATGCATTTGGCCATTTTAATTCTGCAGGGCTTCATCTGACTGGTCTTCGACATACCCATCTTACTCTTTAACCAACAGAAGAGGTTTCGGCACTCTCAAAGCCAGGCTGCCCTGCTGCAGCCTGCGGGCAGAGCGGACGCATAAGCACGTTATTGGCCTTTAGCCACAGCCTTCATAAATTCTGACAAATATTAAGGAAAGCCTCGCAGGTGGCTGGTGGCAGTGGCTGGAGGATGGCAGTGCTCACCTCTGCTCCTCCCCAGCTGGGCAAGAGCAGGGCATCTCCGCCACCATCCCACTGCCAGCCAGTATCCCCACTTGCAAAGTGCAAAAGAAGCTTTTTTTAAAAAAAAAAATCTAGCATAAGGAGCTGGTTAAAAAACAATAAATCAGTGGTGAAATGTGGATAACAACCTTCTCTGTAAAATCAACATGGATTGTGTTCCTGCAGAGAGCCGTCTGACAGGCTGGTTGAAGCCTGACTGCTTGCAGCCAGATTTTTTTTTTTCTCCAAGCTGGAGGAGTATCTTGGATCAGGGGGAGGCAAGGAGGTCTCTTCCTTTTGTACATGGTTCTGCTGTGTTAGAAAATCAATAAGCAGGGTCCTGACCTCAGCATAACTTCAGACATCACTCATGACTCCTTTGAATCTCTTCCCCCACAAAAACCTAATTTTCTTTTTAATTGTGCACACCAGAGGGAGTGCTGGCAGGGAGGGGAGGCCTTGCCTCAAGATGTGGGCAAAACCCATTTGCACCCATCTCTCCTGACAGGTAGAAGTCAGATTAGAGGAGGAACATACCCAGGAAGGGTGAGGAGAGCAGGGTTAGCTGAGGTAGAGCATAGCCCAGCAGGAAATGTCAAAAAAGAAACCATATGGACTGTGGAGATGCTATAGATTAATATGAGGATTCCTACCTTTTTTTTTGAGGAGGGCATCAAAAATAAAAATGCACTTTTTTTCCTATCTTTTAGCATTGGGCTACTTTCTGTTAAATCCCCTTTTTAAAAAAAAAAGAAAAAAACATGTTTTGCCACACATTTTCCCTCCAGCCGACTCCTCAGGCTGGCTAAATTGGGTGATTAAAATATAGGAAGGCCTCCAGATTCCCCTCAGGACTGTTTTTAATATCTGTAAAACTGCCACTTTGTCTTGCCAAGGTAAACACCATCGCATGCAGTTCAAAGGTGAGCAAGCCTAAATGTTTCCCTTCGCCTGAAAGGAATCTGCCTTGGGACCCCGCAGGCCATGCCGGAGGGGGACGCGGCCAAGCCCGGACCACGGCGTGGTGGCCGGAGAGGCATCTGTGTACACAACGCTAACTTCTCCCACACAAATACTAAAAATTTCTCATTAAAAATTATTGCTGTGTCAACATGTGAGGCCGCTCAGCCCCCAATCTGGAAAAGACGTTCTGTTTTTTTCTTGCCTTTGCTGGGAAAGTGGCGGCAGCAGCAGAGGGGGGGGTGGAGAGGGATGGGACGTGAGACCGAAGTCATCTGCTGCTGACTTTGGATCTCTTCTTTCTCCCTTGTCACTCAAGTTGAGATTTCCAACTGTTCCACTTCATCTATTTTAGTTACTTGCTACCCAGATTTTTTCCCCTCTCCTCCTTTGCTCCCTATCACAGAGCTTTATATTTCCCTCACATGGCTGGGCTGGCCGTGGCGCTTGGCATTACTTTAAATGGAAAGGCGATTTTAAGCCATCTCTTTTGTCGTAGCGACTGCAGTGCCTTCAGACCAAAAGATTTGCTGTTATCTAGACCCATCTACACAGACGCTGCCATAAATCTGAACGTGCTCTGCCCATTGGTGATCCCTTCTATGGGTGGCCAGGAATTTGTAGCAAAACAGCACAGCGACCAAATATTTGACCAGAGCCAGCAATACAAAATTCAAAGCCCCAATCAATTCAAGCTTTTAATTCTGCCCCTCAACATCGGGCATTTCGCTCCAACACACCAAAATAAAATTTTAAAAATATGCTTTAACAAGTGAGGTGAAGGACGGGAAGTTACCCCAGGGAACGAAAAAATGGGATGGGGTGGAGAGAGGAGGGCAGGGAGCCAGTTGCGCATTGTAAAACTGAGCAGCCGCCCCTGCTCAAAGCATTCATCTCAAGGGAGGGCTGGGTGGCAGACGGGCGGGTGGCCAGCACACCCCAGCCCTCTGAGAGGCTCCCGATGGCCCGCTCTCCAATGCCATGCCGGGATGCATGCGGGTTTCTGCAGAGACGACATGAAATACAGCGACATGTAATTAACCTGATGTAATGCTATATATCAATAAGTTAAAAAAAACCAACAACTTGCTTTGAGGTCAGGCACCCACACACACAACTCAAACAGTGGAGACCTAATCCAAATTTATTGGAGTTTGTAACAGCTGGACTTATGCCTCTAATACCTTTTAAGTGCCTCTTTTAACAGTGAACTGAGTGTGTCTTTCATTTAGGTGGAGTTGAAAGTATGTTAAGTTCATAAGCATGAAAATAGCCATTTAGTTCTCTTGGAGATTAATTCTACCTTCAGTTTACTCTCATCGAACCCCATTAATTTCTGGGATTTGGTCTTTAGTGTCCCATTTGCATAAGCTCTGTTTATTATAGGGCCTCTTGATAATGTGAAAGTATTAAAATATTTCTTTCCCAAAATATAGAGGCATTAATCTTGGAATCGTCCTAATGTCCTTAATTTGCCATCAAATCCCACAACAGGAACAAATGCGCTTTCTAATCAGCAATCTTTTCTCACTTATAGGCCCTGATCCAACAAGCTTTTAAGCAAACAATTTACTTTAAGCAATGAGTAGTCATACTGGAACCAATGGAACAGCTCATGTGTTGTGATGGATTGGGGCCATAGAAAATTGCCTTGATGAAAATGTCAATGCTCCCATGAGCTGGTGAAAATATATTTTTATTATAAACACACAGAGGAACTGTTTTGATCTGAACATTATGGGTAACAAGCTTTGAACCAATGCTTTTTCACGGTCAGACCTAAACAGAAACTGAACACCGCCAGGTTGGATGACAGTTTAAAAAGGCAGCCCAGAGCCAGATTGATGTTTGTATATAATGAAATTTAGTATTGATGTGATATGGACACTGTCCAGCCTCTAGGACTTGTTAGGGCAATGTACAGAAAATGTGGAGAAGATAAAAATCAAAGGAGCACAAGGAAAATAAGTCTCAACACTAAGAGGACACATTGTTTTGAGCTATTTTGCTGCAAATGTTTTGAAGATAAGCTACAGCCCAATGTAAAATACAGAAGGGACAATGATGTCTGAGCACCATGCACAGACATCTATCATGCCTGAGTTTAAGTCAGCAAATCAAAGCTGGGCCATTTACCAGACATCAGTTAATAACTGGAGATGGGTTCAGAGAGCCTTCACAAAACCATCACTTTGTCCCCATACCAATACATGCCCATGGGCACCAGGCAGCATATGGCCAGGGGGGTTTTGGGCAGCATCTCCATCTCCCCTGCCTGCAGGTGATTTCAGGTAGCACCACTCTGTAGCAAGGTACAAACCGTTACAAGAACAGACACTACACAACAGCACACGGGACTGCCAGATAAGAAGTGACAACAGACAACAGCTAAACCCCAGAGACCAGCAGAGTTAAGCCCAGATTCCTGCTGCAGCAGCTAGGGAATCACTCCTGTTTTTATGAATATCATATGTCCATCTGTTCGCTGGATTGCCATTGTGTTTGCCTGCTCTATGATCACCAGGACTTACTCCCACCAGGAGCTAACTGCACACAGGTCAGCAGGTTGATGACAGCCCCAGCTGGCCCCATTCACCAATACCCAATGGACAACACAGGTGTCCTTCAACCCAGAGGTTCACCTTGTATCACACCCAGCTTGGTACAAGGGGGAGAGGGCCAGAAGTCAAGCCAGAATGAGGGACCTCATGGCAAATAAAAATACAGGTCCTAAAAGCACAAGGGAGACAGGGAGGAGCATTTCTGGGAAGGAGTGGGAGCCCTGGCTCAGACACAGCAGGGATCTGCATAAACCAGCCATAAATGGCTTAAATTAGCCCAGGTTTGCTGCTTTTTCAGAGCACATCACCTGAAAACTCTGAAAGGTACCTTTGCACTGATAGAGATTTCTATGTTTTCCATGCAAAGAGAGGACAAACCAAACAGGACCCCAGGGAACAAAATTAACTACCATTTCTCACACCACTGCAAAAAAGGGGTCACTGTTGAAGAGATCAGGCAGCAGATTTCAAATGAACAGGAGCAACAGAAGCCTTTAACAGGGCACTGTGGAGACCAAGAAGCCTTTCATAGTTGAGTTGGGTTTTTTTTAAAAAAAAAAAGGACAAGACAAATTCAATGCCAGACCCATCATTGACTCAAACAGAATAGAGCCTCATCCCACCACGTTGCTGAATGTCCAACATGGAAGATGTGTCAAGGAAAGACTCACTCTCATTTTTTCCACTTATGAGCAAGCAGACCCAGCCACAGGCACAACACTGGGTTAGACACACCGTGGACTGACCCAGCGCAGTGGGTGGTATGTTTGCACCTGGGAGGACACAGCCATCTCTGGTAAAGGGGTTCCCAGCATGCAGCCTTCGAGCAAGTCACAGGGATGGGAGGCATCCCAGCAAGTCCACAGGCTGGTCAACCAGCCTCCCACGCCCAGAGGAGAAACCACAACCTGTAAGTGGGAATAGAAGTGGTACCAGCACTGCAGCAGGGAAATAGGGAAGGGAAATCAAGGTGGTAAAAGAAGGGGTGAGGTAGAAGAGCTATGTCCTTCTACCATATCAGTGCCTCCACACTGAATGCCTTTGGATGTAGAAAGTTGCTGGACCAGGGGGAACCAGGCAAAGAGCCAGAGAGGAGCAGGCTCTTCACCAATTTCATCTGCAACAAAGCCACATCCTGACTGCAAATCTTGCAAATCAATTATGACCACAGGTTGTTGGGTTGCAAAGGCAAGGGAGAGGGAGTTTATTTGTTTTGCTTTTCTTAGTAAACCACAAGATCATTTCCTAGCACATTATCCTGAGAATGACAGGCAGGGCCAGGGCTGCCGGGTGCCCAGGGAAGAGTCTGCCAAGTCCCAAGGATCACCATTGCTAATTGGCCCCTCTGAAATGAGCGTGACAGAGAGCCACATTTTCTCACCCGCGGGTTTCAGGGTTATATTTAACTGGCCGAGGCAGAATTAAATGTCAGCTTGGCTGGAAGGGGAAAAAACAAAACAAAACAAACAACAACAAACAAAGTGAGAACTTGTCATTAAGCCGGGGGGGAGTCAGTGCTAAGCATGCTGCAGACGATGCCCACACACAGGGCTGGCAGGCACAGGCAGCCCTGACAGCAAGAAGGAACCAAGGGATTCATCCCTTTAAAAACACATAGCTTAGATTCAGGTCATTTATTTTGATTTGTAAGCAACACAGGGGACCAGGGAGAGGGGAGACAGATGGTAGGGACCTTTATCCCTTCCGATTTCTCTGCTGGATATTCCCACCTCCTCAGTTTGCTTGCAGTCACAGACTTCCAACATCCAGCAACCCCAAGGGCAGAATCTTCCAGCAAAAAGGGGATGGGGTGGCAAAAAAACAGGGACAGAAAATTCCTCAAACACATCTGGAGCCGCTGAAGTAAGTTCAATTCATCTGGAGCACAGGTCCCTTCGGGGTTGATGAAAGAGGGTGGAGGAGGAAGGGGAAGGACCAGTGCCTCCCCCACACACAGCACCCACTCCAAAGCAGCCGAAAGGCCTTCAGGCAGCAATGCACACAGTCCCTGGCATGGGAAGGGCAGCTCCAGGCCTCCATCCCTCTGCTCTCTAAACCATGTGTTCAGACTCCCTTGGGGCATGGTACCAGCCAGAGAAAAACACCACCCCACCCCCACAACATGCTGCCTTCTTCAGCCCCACTCCTGCCTGCTTCCTACCTGCATTCATGTATGCAGAGGTGAGAACAGCCCTTGCCAGAACTCTCAACAGCACCCAGCCCCTTCCTCTTTGGGAGAGGGCAGTGCTGGCATCTCACAGGCTTCAAAAGCCAGTATCAGGCTATCAGAGAACTCAGCGAACCCACTCAGATACAGCGAAGGGGGTATTTGCCCTCTGCCAAACGGGATGATGCAGGACATGTGCAAAGAGACAAGGCATATATCCAGTCTGCTTTGGTTGCCCCTCACTTGCCTTGGTTCAGGGATGAGAACTATATTACCATGTTCACTCTGCAAGCCACATAATATGGACACGTCTCAGGTCAGGTTTATGAAGGCAAACCAGGACTAACAAAAGGGGGAGGCATAGACCCCACAGATCACAATGGGCTTGCTCCTACTCCAAAGGCAGCACATCTGTGTGCCCTGCCCAGGGTCACAGACTGGGAAAAGAAGAGCAGGGTCACAGAGAGTAATGAGGAGAGATCTTAAACCATGGGAGATTCACAGCTTCACATGCATTAGCTAATAAGGAAATTAAACTAGTACAGGTATGGTCCTAGTTTTGCATTACAAGAAGTTTTCCTTTCTTTCCTCTCCTCCACCAGTTGAATCCAGGTAGTCTCTTCCTCCTCACATTCCCCAAATAAGAGAAAGCATCAAATTCCAGGAAATTGGAACTACTGCAGGAAACCAAAAGCATCTTTTCAAAATGCAAGGTTTTGCTTTCCGGTTTGAAGTATTCCAGACCAAACTGGGTTTAAAGTCATGCTTTTCCAAGTCAAAATGGACACTGAAAACGGAATAATTTGTTTTAAGGCAGTTTAACTTCAAAAGGAGAATGACAGAGTTAAATTTTTGGCACTATTGAATCAGAAATTATTCAGTGGAAACAGGTTATTTTGACTTTTTCATCTTAACTGGAGACCAAAAATTTCAAAAGCCCAACAAAATGTTGACACATCCAAATTTCTTTCAGGCTGGCAGGTCTATTTTCTAACCACCCTTTCTTAAATGAAGATGGAAATATTAAGCCTCAGCTCATATGTCTACAGGCTTATTTTCTTTAGCTCCCATCTTTAAAATCTGGAGACCATAAATAGCCAGGTTTTTTTTCTTCCTCCAGACTGCAACACAGCCTTTTAAACCAAACATTTGTAATCATCACAGCTGTAATAAGTACAACATTTCTTCAAAGGGATTACATTGGACTGTGGTTTTCAGTATTGCTTCGTTGTCTGTTGTGAAATCTCCTCGCCATAAATTAATTTGATTCTATTATCTTTCCGATACGATCTGCTTTCTGACAGATCGGTTTTATCTCAGTTCATTCCTGTTTCTTATTGACAGCTCAGAGCACTGTTGAAGAAATGTAAGTTATTAATGTTGACAGGGTTTGTAATGGAATATCTTTTATCCAGCAACGTATCCTTTGTAATGTTTTTATTCCCCCTTCTCTGGCTACTTTAAGAGGCTAAACAGAAAAATCAAACAAGCCATACAGCTTGACTTTCCTGGAACCCTTTTCAGTTCTTTCTGGAACATCTTTCTACATTCACTAAGGATGTTATGGTATAAGGTGTTATTCATATTGGACAAAACTACTAAAACAATAACATACTGAAGGTTAAGTACAGTGCAATCCTGTTGGAAATTCAAGCACTGGATCAAACAACTTAAAAGTAGTTCATATTTTTACAAAATGATGTAAGCCTAGAATGCCAACCAACAAGAGAAACAAGGAGGAAAGTTAGCAAGACAGCTTATGTACTACCCAGGCTGAGACAACAGCTCCCCAGGCACCATCAAATAGGAGAGAAAATAAAGAGACATAAAGAGATTCAACCCATTAAGTCAGAGGTACTTGGTTGGATCACTGGAAATTAGGCACCTGTCTACCTTCTGTAGGCCTGATCCCTGGGTCAAAGCATGGACCTGAACCTAGATCTTCTCCATACTACTTTACCACCATCCTCAAAAGACCCTTCCAATCCACACATGATATATTTTGCCTTAAATGCCTATTAAATATTTTCTTGAAAACATTAAAACTGCACAAGGAACACAAGAGAAGAATTAAACTGTCACACCTCTCCCTTTGCACCTCCTCTGCTGGAGCAAATAAATTCCAGGCACCAAAACTTCAGCAGCAGTGATTGTAGTTATACCAGGGACAGCAGATAAAACACCTCTAAATCGGTGTAATTCTCTATTCAGGTTCCCCTGCAAAAGCGTTTTACAGCCACCCTGGGTTCATGCTGCACAAGATACCAGGATTTACGATTGGGATTTAAGCAAATCTGTAACTCCTAATGAATGGGAAAAGGCTTTGTGTGCAGGGAGCGTGACCCCCAGCAGCCCCCTCTTGGTTTCCTATCTCTTTTCAAAGTGTATTACACTGATGTTGCCAGAGGCAGCAGAGGGACCAGGTGTCCAGGACTGGCCCAAATAGTCCAGAATAGAGCAGGAACTATTCCTGAATCCAGAAAAAAAAAAGGCCTTGACAGTCCCAGGTTTCCACCTGGAGCATGAGCTTTTCCCACAGGTCTCTTACAAGACGCACCATCAGGAATGCATTTCTCCCAGCAGCGTGGCAGGAGAGGACCTCGCCTCCTGTCCCGCTTTCAGGAATTCACTAGACTTAAGGCTGCCTTGGTCTGACATGTCCCTGTGTTGACATTTACTGACAGAGTATTTTCCCTAGATCTGGTGGTTTACTTTGACCAGCTTCCACATTCTTATCTTACCTCCAAAATGATCAGGCCCTATTTCTTGGTGTCTTTAGCAGTAGGCTCTTAAAGCTCAACCTGCTTGCCTTCCAGTAAAGTTAATAGTACCTTTTCCCAATTATCTGGAGCCCTTGAGATCCCTCTGTTATTACTGGAGTGTTTTTCATTAGCTGTGCTGGTTCCAGGCTGCGGGAGAATAGAGCCCAGCACAGGAGTCGAACTGTTCTGGACACAGCAAACGAGAAACCCTGTAACACAATTAGAAGTACCCACAGGGTAACATATAACTTTACTGTCAAGCCCTGAAATAACATGGCTAGCTAATGAAATAACAAAATAAACTTTGTTTTAATTAAAATTAAGAACATTTTATCTCTCTCATTTTAGTCTTAAAACATGGGCAGTTCAAAAGTCACGATGGAACAAATGAAAAAAACATTTGCAAAGTGAGGGGCAAGGGCAACATCACCAGGTTTGGTGTGACCTGCACCACAAACTCCTGGCAGGATCTTTGTCTGAACACAGCCTGCTGTAGATATATGTAAAACAGATTCCTAGTGAGGAGCTAAACCTAAAAAACCCAGAGATATTCTCACATGCCCACTTTACCTCCAGATTCAGACTGAGCAGAGTATATTCCCCCACATCCCAGGACACCCCTGCAACTCAAGCAATGGAATACAAACTGCTCAGGAGCTGCCTGGACCCAAGAAGTGCAAGTCCAAATGCTAGTGATCACAGTCTCTGCCTTGTAACGTCCTGGTCCCTCATGCCTGGGGACAGCAGCTCCGCTCTGCACAGGGAGCTTTGTTCCACTTTGTCTTCACCCACCAGCAGCAACTTGCTGGCTGGCAGCGCTCCTGGTCCCTGCTCCCAGGGTACCAACAGTCAGCAGCACAGACTTCACTGCTGCCACCTCACAAACCCACAGTGCTGAAAGCAAGCCTGGCATCTCACTGCCTTCTACCAGCTGGACTTTCCCAGCTTAGGCTACATTGAAGACAGGTGGAACAAACCTGATGCCTTGTCCCCATGAGGCATCATGGTACACACTGCACAGGTGTGCACACCGACAGCAGGCACAAGCAGGGCACCCAAAACAGGTCTGACAGTACACGGCTTTGCTGCTTCAGCTGCTATTGAAGCCAAACACTGTTTCCACTATTCTCATTTCTCCTGGCCTCTTTCTCCTACAGCTGATTGATTCTTAACTGTTCTCAAAGGCCTTGGAGGGGCCCAGAGTTATGCTGTGAGAGGGACACTGCTGTGTTCCTCACACTTGCCATGGTTATTCAGCACAAGAATGAGCCTGCCTTGAGACATCCTAGCTGAACAAGATGTGTTATAGAAGCTTTATGCATACAAATGGAGAAAAGGGAGAGCAGGTCAAAATAATAATCAGCTTTCCTTTTTTATATATATAAACAGACATTCTGGCAAAAGGTATTGGGGCAAAAAATATTCCATGCTTGACTGGTTTTAATGAACAATGGAGGTATGCAGAGCGCTAGACTATATGATCAGAGTCTCATGAAAAGCCAAAATTACCCAGGGGAACCAAATCCTCTTGGTTGAAATCCCAGTTTTCTGTCAGAAGGTCTCCAACAGATTTTCAACAGTTTCAATATAACCTTTTTTAAAACCAATTTGATATCTAGTCCTGCTGTAAATGAGATTTGAAAAATTTTCTGGTCTCTTAATGTTCCACATATGTGGATATCACCAGTACATCCACTATAGATATGGATGAATGTTTCCACACAGGACACAAGCACCAGTGAAATTCCAGAAAGAATAATTTTTTATATATATAAATGTATCTATCATTCTAAAATTCTGTGTAACCTCTGAACCACATTTGTTCATCGTCTCCAGTATTCCCTAGCCATTTCTGCTTACATACAGTGAGTTGGAGAAGACAGATCAGAACTAGACTAGAAGTGTGTTAAAGCAGGCCTGATCTGTTGGTGGGGCTTTTCCTGCTCAGACAAGTCTCCTGCATCTGTTCCTGAGTCCAGTGGAGGCACAGGTAAGTAATAAACTACTACACCCCCATTCCCCCTGGCTGTTAAGAGTGATATGAGAGGGTACTCTGTGGGGAGCATTAGATAATGTTCAGAAGGCAGATAGCTCCCCAGCCCATTTAGAAAATCAGGCCCCTCAAAGTCCAACAGATCAGGCACCCAACCCCTGATTTCTCAGGGAATGGACCTTAAATTACCTGCCCAAGCCCAGCAGCTGGCTCACTGTTTTGAGACACATCTACAGTTTCCCTAAGAAACTGTCAGGATCTGTAGCTTGCTCTGGAGGTCACCAAATGCAGAGTATGGAAAAAAAAAATCCCAAACCAAAGAGGAAGTAACATCCAAAACCAAGGAACATGAAATCAGTTGAAATATCCTCCCTCTTACTGTGAGAGAGTTCACTTGCTCTGGAAGGGACCCTGAAGATGGGCAGCTTTCTTTAATCCAAAGTTTAATTCAATTCTTGACCTCAACCATTGGATCCAGAAGCCAAGACCTTCAAGTTACAGGGAAATCTGTCAGTAACCAGGCAGGACCGTGACATACAACTGTGGTGGGGTCTGTGTGCCAGACTCAGCATTGCAGATTAACTTTCTCTTTCTACGAGATCTAATTGCCAGAAGACCTGAGCTACCATAGAAAGCACAAGGCAATGAAGGATACTTCTAAAGTGACCAATGTAGGTGCCACAAACCACAGCATGAGCAAAGCTCTTTAAAGCTCTTTGATGCTGTGGTTATATTGCTTTCTCAGTAAAACCAGCTCAAATTTGCTTAGATGTGTTGTAATCATATCTAGAGATCCGCTTTGTGCAAAGTGTATGCTGTCTATGACAAATATTAGATGTCCATTAAAAGCAAAGAAGCTTCCAAACCCAGAGCAGGAAAGATTAAGGGAAGAAGTGTGAAAGGAAAAGAGCAGAGGAATAGGAATGAAAGTCTCAGAAGCAAACTCAGGATGTCAAGAAATAAGAAGTGATGTAAAAATAACATAGGAGGTCAATCACCAGTGATACAGTTCACAATTCAAAACCTGCATATCTTAAATAATCTAAACTTATTCAATCCAATAAAAGCAACAGTTCTTATTATACACTTACTATAGGGAAGTATTATTTCTGCATTGGCTTACAAATTGTCTCCCTCTTTCTTTCTCAAACTCATCGCAATCTTAACTAATACAAGTAAATCTCTGTGCATGAAATATGAACCACTGGCAGCTCTAAGGCTCGCTTTTCATCCCAAGCCTAATGGGCAAAGCACTGTGATTTCATTTCACAAGCTCTTCCAACTGAGCTCAGAGTCGATCATTTGCCAGAGTTTGTCTCTTGCAAACAGCCTGCCGGAGCCGCTGAACTCATGGGGCCATCAATGGTGCAACTCCAGAAAACCCGAGACACTTTAGGCCAGAGACTAGTTTATTCCAAAGCACTAAAAATGTCTCTTGAGACCTGTGATCACAGAACATTGTCATAACACTCAAGAAGTTGTGGTATGTTAATTAAAAGTTGTCAAAATATATGTAGGGCCCTGCCTGTCCTTCACTTGGATGTGCACAAGAAGCCAAGAAGTTAATTTATAACAAGAGAAACGTCACTGGAGCACTGCAGCTCCATGAGATAGGAAAGTGGCTGTCCAGGACAGTGGGACAGGCTTTCAGGTAGAAGCTGTGTCCTTACCTCTCCAGCACAAGGTTCCTGGTCTTTCTTTTCCTGGTCTACCAGGCTCAGTCTCTCATTTAAATGCCTGAACCAAAAACTTGTATTTCCCATCTTAAATATCATGGGCACTTCGTGCCCCTCCAGGAAGGGAGCTCCTTTATCTCAGAGGATCTAAACAAACTAAATTTCAGGTAAAAACAGTCAAAGAGCCCATAAAGCTTGACAGATAGTGGGGTTTCCCCTATACCCAAGGGAAATGAGAGATGTCACAGGTGTTTAAATATATTTGCTACTGACCAGTATCAAGCACAGAGAAGATGAGATGCAAACACCTACTGATAGAATTAAAGGCTGCTATAAAGGGTGGAGTGAATGAGACCTCAAAGCAGTGGGTTCCCAGGGGGAGCACTTCCATGACTAACAACTAAGCACATGCTTACATGGAAGAGCAGGACCTTCAGTCATTTTTTTTATCTTTTGGAAGTTTCTTCCTGCAACAAACAGGGAAAAAGAACCAAGGCTACAGGAGGAGATACATGCCAGCCCTTACACGCTCTGCCAACAAGATCCTGGCCTCAAGGCTGTCTCAGACATTGGTCTATGGACACTGCGGAGCATCCCATGGTGGAGAGCCCCAGGACCACCGCTGAGGGAACCAAGGTGGCACCACAGCTCTGAGAACCCAATGCTTATCAAAGCACTCCTGGAGCATCACCTTTTAACACTCCATACAGGGACAGTGGACTTGGCATTACAGGCCTCACTCAACCCACTGCTGAACTCTTCAGAAGAACCTGAACAGCCCAAACCAAGGCTTGCAAGAGAGCTAGACCCCCCACTCCTGGTAGATATCCACACTGGATAGCCTCCTCATGGCTCTGCTCCCAGGGGGTGTGGGATGCCTTGGCCCAGACCTCTCCAAGCACAGTAAAGTCTAGATCCATCCCCATGTCCCATTTTCATGTTGTAACCAAAAGACTGCTGGGAGGAGTCACTGCCCACAGAAGTTGCAGGGAACATAGAAAGTTTCATTTTAAAATTTCATTTTTGACAAAGCTGCGATTTCCAAACAGTGGTTAGGGAGACAGTAGGAGGAAATGGGTTGTCAAAAAATTCTTGTAGTGTTTTAAGTACTTTGTTGGATCTGGATGCAAAGAAATTAAAGGATAAAAAGTATGGACAACACACTACAAAATATATTAGAATAATTTCAATCCTTGGCAAAAGTATTTTGGTTCCCATTGCTTTTGATAACATATCATAAAATGTCAGTAATACATTGTACTAAGGCCTGTGAAAATAACAACATCTTACAAAGAAATACTTCATTAAGCTTTCTGCTTAACTCCCCTAGAACAGCTAGTTATAAGAAAACATGAACTGACAGGAAGTTAAGTGCATTAATTGGAATATAAGGTGGTGTTGGACTCCTCAGAGAGAAAGGCCCTTTTGCTGAGCAAAGATGATGATTAAAATTCAAGTCATGCAGGTTATACTCCAAATCCAACAGGCAAGAACTTTCCATAGTTACTTTAAGAATATTTTTATAATATAAGGATGATACACAGTTAATTCATTTTAAGCAAATTATGCAGAACAAACAACAGTATTTGGGTGGATCTAGGAAAGCAAATAATATTTGTTTCCAAGAGAGCTACATGGAGCATTCATTGACTATTCTGCTAGGTAGCTCTCCAGTTATTCACTTTTTAGCAGAGTTGGCAGGAGCTAGCACTGAAGTAAGGCAGCATGCCTTGTGGCTAGGTCCCTGTTAAGCTGAATGATGGGAGGAGAGAAAATAAAGTCCAGAATAAAACTAACACAAGAAAAAAGAAAAAAAGGCAGAAACCTTAAATGTTGTTGGAGCTTCCCCTTCAGATGGTCTCAGTCAAAACAGCAGCATTAACTCAACAACATCATCTATCCTGTTCATTCCACAGTAATTATTAATGGGTGTAAGCCCAAGAGAAGAGGGAAGGTACAGAGAATCTCGTATCGGACTCTGTGTGACCAAGACAGCTCTGGATGCAAGTCTGAGCTGCCCTGGAGGGTCTCTGATTTACAATTGCTTCTCATGGCTTAGCACCATCCTCCTTAGAGAAAAACCTGCAGAAGTGGAAGGAAGCACCTGGGAGGTTCTACAGGGAATGAAAGCACATATACACCCTGGTGAGCAGGGTCAGGACAGCCCTGGGAAATAGGAGGTTCAGGGGCCCAACAGCTGTCTGCCAGTGGCTGCTTGAGGATGCTCACAGAAACGGGATAAACACAGAAGGTGCCTCTCAGCTGGCAGACTGCAGGTTGCATGCCATGGTCACCAGCAGAGCAGTGAACAGGAGAAAAGTACTCAAATTATCAAAGCAAGTGGCAGCTGGAGAATATCCTCAACTTTGGTACACCTAATCTACCAATTACTCTTATTTCTCCCTGTTTGTTTCACCTAAATTCCTAATCCTGTTCTTGAAATGTCAGAAGATAAGTGACAGTAACTGAATTGCACATTCTACAAAGCTCTGAACTTGGCAGCAGGCTCTAGACATCCTCAGAGCACTCAAAATTTAGAGCCTGAATCAATTCCCATTGGAGCTTTTCTATTCATTCAACAACAGAGGGATTGGGATGGTCAGTAAGAGGACAGGCAGGGGAGGGCAACTTCCCATGAGAGCAGGCAGCCAGGATGCCTGGGTTGCTTTCCCAACCCTGTCCCTAAACTCACAGTCCAACAAATCCCTGCACCTCTCCACAACTGTTCCCCCTTCACCCCATCTTTGGAGCCAGCATTTGGCCATTTCAGCTCTGCACAAAATTCACCCTTTTCAAAAGGGTTTCCCTCCCCCCAGTCTACAAGCTCAGAGACCAGAGGTGAAGCCTGGGAAAGTCCAGCCCAGAAGGAACATTTTTGGATAGGCGTGAATATTTAAAAGCAGGGTGTGGAGACTGCATGGGCTTTGCCAAAACCAGACTGCCCGGGTGCTAATAAAGTCCCATTCGACATCCCTAACTCCTGGAAAAACCTCTTCACTTCTCCAGGATACTTGAGCAGAGTGGGGAGGTGGGAGGCAGCTAAGTGTTAACAGCTTCTGCTACAGGATCGGGGCCTCCATTGAGGTCAAAGACGCTCTTTATTCCTGGAATATCTCCAGTCCCTGGCTGCCCTTGAAACCTGGGAACATAGCCACCTTTGCCCCACCTTCCCTGGCTGTGCCAAGCTCAGGCTGGCCACCACCCAGATTTGGGGCCACCAATTCTCATTTTTAAGTAAAAAGGGGGAAAAGGAAGAGGAGAGAAACCAAGACATGGAAAGGTCAAGTGCCTTCGCCAAGGCTAAATGGCACATCAGTGGCGGAGCTGGCATTTGAGCACAGGCGCGCCTGTTTTCTACGCCAGTGCTAAAACATCCAGACCACCCTGCTGCCTCCAAGACCACACCGCCTCTGTGAAATGTGTGGAAATTCACAGGCATTTTCCCTGATTTTTACAGGGATTTTTTTTGTTGTTGTTCCACACTTGGCTCACAGCTGTTTGCCAAAATCAAATTGCTGAGGTGTTTCTGTCTCTTTAAAACTTCATAAACAGACACTTGGACAAAAACCATCAGTGAATCGCAGCTGCGGTGGGGAGATTCAATTTAGCCATGGCAGGCTGAAAGTGAGAAACCCAAATTGAGATACAGCCCTGTCCTTCTGCCATCCCAGGCAAGGGGCTCACAGCCTCACACAACCCCACTGGCGTCACCCACAGCCCCTTCGCTTGGCATGAAAGGTGCTGGTGAATGGAGAAGCAGACTGCTCTTTGATTCCTCGCAACAGATAAAACGGCATTTTCTGCAACAACTGTTTTACTCCGTACTTCCAAAGGAAAATAAATCAGGAAACTTTTGGGTCCCCTCCTGTTCCAGTGCCACTAGGCTCTGATGCAGCTTGCCATCCATATTTCGGCAGGATGATGCTGGTTTACTCACTTAAGCATCTGCACTTCACTCTGGCCAGGCCATATTTCCCCAGCTTGTCACCTTGCTGATCTGCTTGTGAGACATGCACAGCCCAAGTGTCTTGAAAGCCAGACGGAAACCCCTCCTGCCCCTTCTCAGTGCTCATGCCTGGCCAGCTGATGCATGTGCTGCATATGAGACTTCATTCCTGCCCAACACACTTGCCCTCGAAGTCCCTGCAGATCCCACAGTCTTCCCCCCAGACCACACATCTCCCTACAGACCAACCCCAGGGCACATCAGGTGCACCAGAGTAACAGGGAAAGATATCCAAGGCTTACCCCAGGCAGAAGCAACGCTGCAGGCAAAGCACATGGAGATGTTCTGACTATTTTTTTCCTCCTTTAAAAAAAGCAAAACACCAACGCATCTGCAACCAAACCACATTCTGCAACTTGCCACAGAGGTTCTGCACAGCAAACAAAAGGTTAAACAAACAAACCCGGAGCAATGTCTCAGGCTTGCCAGATGCAAAAAAAGTTTTCAGCCAGTGACATTTCTCCTTCCCCAGCTGTAGGTTCATATTTTTAATGTCAGATTGCAAAAATAATAAAAAAGGGGGGAGAAGGCAAAAAAAAGCAAACATTTAGCTCACAACTGGATGGGAAATGAACTGGAAGCTCGTGTTTGTGTATATTTCTCCCTGGCGAAGAGAAGCCAGCTGGTATGTGCAAGGTCCTGAAAACCTGTCCTGACATCGGCAGAAGTGTGACCAGCAATACCTCTCCCGTGCTGGCTCATGCGTTTTCTCCTATCTCACTTCATCTCTCACTAAGCTCAAGCAAGCCCGCGCTATTGCAGATTTATCGCCATCTGAAAAACATTAAATATCTCAGGGTTTCAAATATTTGCAGACAGCTGAAGAAGTGGCTGTGATGGAACTGTCTCTTTCTGGCATAAAGCTATCAATTTTCCATGAAAGTTGAGGCCTGTTTTTTTTATTTTATTTTTTTTACCCCTGGTAGAACACTAACAAATGACTTATTCCCCTTTTAGCGAATGTGAGGGAAGCGGACAGTCATTATTACCAAATGTGTGCACGCACAAGTAACTAAGGGAAAATAAATCCCATTTGAAGGTTAATTAACTAAGGCAGGGTCACAGCTTGACAATCTGCCCTCAGCAAAGGGGAAGCACAACATCGGAGGGTCTATGAAGTAGAGCCATAATGAATTGTGACTTGAGGCTTGTCTATGCAGGGAAATTACTGTGCAGTGAGCTACAGACTGGATTTATAGCACTCACTCCACATTTATAGCATTAGACCCTTTGTGCAGACTAATTAGGAACTAGTTTACCTCATTTACCTTCTGACAAATGCTTCTTTTCACAGAAGCCCACAAGAGCAAATTGAGCCCCATCAACCCCTTGTTTTTTGCCCACACCACAGTCTTTGCACAGTGACTAGTAAGTCCAAGCTGAGGAGTGAGGGAGGGGTTAGGAGAAATACACTCAGCCTCCAGCATGTAAGCAAGAGCTTGGGCTTGAGCTCAGCACCCTTAAGTGCCCCCAGAAAGCCCTCAGGCTTGAACAGAAACAATCTTGCAATAATGGTCACATCCAGCCTTGGTAGAAAGCTGAGGGTGAAGTGATGGAGAAGCCAGGGTGCATTTGTCATCCCAGAATCTTGTTCAATCCACTCCCTGCCCCATCCCTGTCCATGGCTGCAGTGGTTCTCTCAGCCTCCTATGGCCAATGGAGCAGGAAAAGCCACAGTGGTTTAGCCCAGGAGACTGCAGGGAGTCAGAGCAGTGGTAGAGACACATGCTTTTGGTGCAAGGCATCAAGGAGCTCTGGTGGAGGGAAGCAGGGCTGAACTCAACCTAGACTTCTTCCAAGGAAATTTCTAAAGAGGACCAGCTGGCTCACTTTCATTCTGCCTGGTTTCTTGGCCAAGCCGAAGGGCACCAAGCCAACATCAGGCCACCTCAGTGCTGAACAAATACACCCACCACAGAGATTTTGTGCAGGTCAGCTATTCTGCTTGCACCCCTTTGCTATACAACAAGGACAGATGGTCAGAATGCTGCAAGGATGGGTTATGTCAGGCATCATCTGGCAGAGGGCACAAGGGCCCAGAGCTGGCATGGGCCATGCCAGGCTGGAGTCTGGCCAATAAAGGTGACAATATCACATTCCCACGCACTGATTGACAGCTATCTAAAGTCAAGTCCTTCAGGGTTTCTTCACAGATGCAGGGTCACACATGCAAAACTAGTCAAGACACCAGGTGTCAAAAGTGTTGGGGAAGGTCAAATATGCCATCACCGGTTAAAAACACACACACATCTTTTGGCATTTTGGCCTTTTGAGGCACCAGACAGGGATATTAGCAGATGTCAGGAGGAGGAGGAGGTGGTGTGGGAAGAGTTGTCAGTGTGGGATCTGCTATCAGACCCTACAGGGACCTCAAAAAGTCATTTCACCTCCCTGTGCTGCAACAACAGAAAGAAAGTGACCCGCTCTGGGGGAAAATTTCTCAGGTCTTGGGGGGTAGCAAAGCTCTGATAAGAAGCAACTCAAGCCATGGTTTTCTGAGTGGATTGCGGCTACTTTCACACCTCATTTCCCCACACAGAGAGGATGGCTGGATTTCAGGGGTAACCGCAAGGTGCAAAACACATTTTCTGTCCAACAAGGTCTCCACCACAGTGAAACAGGCCAGCCAGTGGGGGACGTGACATATGGTGGGCTAAAAGCTCCCCCTTTTGGGGAGATCCCTTTGGAGACAGCTCCAGCACAGGGAGGTGGTGTCTGGCAGACACATTTCCGTGCTAAAACCAAAGACTGGCAGTCATTTATGCTCTTATCTCTTCTGTTGTGGAGCTAATGAAAGGGGTTCACTATTAATGTTCAATCACACTCCTCCCCTTGGGGCTTGGAAGTCCACCGCCTCCTGTCTGCAGCAACAGTTTTTCATTTGCCACTTTATCTCATTTTTCTTTTCCTCCTCCCAAACTCTGGGTTGCACAAAGCTTCTGAGACAGCTGCTTTATTGAAAAGGAAATGCTTAAAGCCAGCTTGACTACAAGGTGAGCCCTGCTGAAGGCTCAAATCAGCTGGTGAAAAGACTGTCTTCTCCCCAGTGGTCCAAAACCCAAAGGACATGGAGATAAAACCATCAGAGAAACTGCTGAAACAAGAAACAGGCACACAGGCCACTGAAAGACAGAGCAAGCCCCAAGAGGCACCATCTAAGCAAAACCATATGGCAATCTCAGCCAAGCCATCAAGAAATGTATTCCTACTCGGCGCCTGCTAACGTGCTCTCCAAGCGCCTCATAGCAGTCCCTCTTTCAGCACAGAAGCATCCCAAGTGACCTGCCCAAAGTGATAAAACCAAGCAAGCCATTCAGCTAAGACCTCCTGAGTCTCCTACATGACCCTTTTCTTTCCCTGTCCTCTACTTCACTTTCTTTCCCCGCCTCCATCTTTTCCTTTACTTTTCATGCATAAATATTCTTCCATTACACAATCCTACCATAATCATCAAAGACTCTTTGCTTCCACCTACTCTTCTTAGTCTAAGCACTGAAGGATCAAGCATCTCAATCTTTCACAATGTTGGCATCATGCTACCGGCACTGGCCAATTCCCTATGAAATTAATTACAAGATGATGTTCTACCATGCACCATGAGATGAACCTTTTCACCAAGATGCATAAGAAATTTAGGGGAAAGAAAAACACCAGTGGGAAGGGAAAAAAAAAAGTCTGTGGACTTTTAGTTCTATTTCCAACAGTCTGTTTCAAAGTGTGGATTCACATTCACTGCGGAATATACAGGTTGCATGCCCATGAAAATGTAGATGGCCGCTTCTCTATGAAAAACAGCCTGGGGAATAAAATAGGTATAAAGCTACATACTCTGCAGGCTGGTCCTATGATGTCACAGCCCACCGATGTGTGCATACTGTCATATGTTTACCTACTAAAATATAAATAATATTTTATGTAGGAGTCCATTTACAAGGCAGTGTTTATGCAGAAATGAGAGGGCCTGTTCTACAGGAGAGAGGGGAGGTTAAAAGGGCTGTGTTGCTGTACTGATTTACAGGCTGCCTGATTTAATTAGTATTTGAATATGATTATTTGGGGGCTGTGGGTGGTCACTCACAAGGGAATGCCAATATCATCATTTAAAGGCTTTTCATTTATTTCATGGGCTCATGTAGTTGTATGACATCTAAATACATGAAATTGCCAAATACCCAAAACATCCTTTTCAGGTATATTTGTATAGCACCTTCACCCAAGAAACAGGTACAATTCTTTATTCCTCAACCTCTAAGGGCAAGGCTGCAACATGCATTACACAGACCCACTCTCTGGGGAATGAAGAGGTTTAGCAGCCTCCTCCAGCACAAGGAGGAACGTGGCTCCCACCAATGCTGTCCTGACCATGAGGCTCCCCTCCCTCACACCCTGACCCGCCTCATATTTCTATGCTGTATGTGCTCATATACTCTTATTCTTATTTTAAGAACATTAATATATACATTTGAAAACCCAAACCATTAAATAGTAGTTGGCTCAGACTTTTACTGGAACACGTGCACAAATATGTTGTTTGGATATTTTTACGGCCATTAACTTTTCCATATATAAGCCAGACCTCCCATTAGGTGTTGTGAACTGGATCACCTCTTTACTTGCCAAGTTATATTTCAATTAAATTAAAGTCACCTTTGGTCCTAATGAACCCCTGTTGTTTGCCTAATGCCATGATTAATTCCAGCTGCAAGAAATGGTATTAGCCTGGGTGGGTACATGGTTGAAGACTCTGATTCTCCTCCAAGATTTATGGGTGCTAGAGAAGGCTCCATAACTCATGTTGCTGAGCATATTACTTTTCAGGCAGTAAACAGAGGCTTCTGCCACGACAGGCTTCCACTAGTGCTTCAGAAACTGGGATTCACCCTAAATTTGTTCCTGCAGTAGAAATTTAACACAATTCTTTAGGCACAGATACCCAGCTCCTTTCTTCCAAAGCTCAGCAGAAAGGGAGGCATCCCAAAGACCTTGAACAGTCACCTGGTGACAAGCACCCTCACCTGGGGAACAGCACAGCCAGGAGGGATTGCAGTCTGTACTCTTCATCCACACCCTCCAGAGTTGAAGGGTTCCCTCAGGTCATGTTACCACACCAGACTTATAGGGCTCAAAGCAGAAAAACAAGCAGAGACCAGATTTTTGTCTTGTGATCTGAGAAGTACTGAACTCTGGTTCTAGGGCTAAAGATTTACTTTGGATCCAAGAGTGACTAGTTAAGATGGAAAAGTAACATTGGAAGTAGAAGCCATGGGCCACCAATACCCCTGGTCTCTCACATACATGTCTAGCCATTAACATGCTCAGAAGCAAGAGGACAGTTCTCAACACCCCTGTGAGGCCATACTCAGTGCTGAACTCAGTGCTATTAGAGTGATCTTTGGCACACCTGAAGCACATCTACTGGACCCTCAGGAGATGCAGACACAAGAAACTTAGCTGTGAGCCAAAACCCACCTACGGGACGAGGTCTCAACTTTGCCAAAGGGGGCTACCTCAGTACTGTAGCAGAGCCCCAGCACTTAAGATCCATCCAAGTGGAGAACCTCCTTCTGAACAATTTCCTATGAGGTAAAGATTTCCATGATCAACAGCCACTGATGAACTTGTCCTTTGTGACTGTACCTAATACCTTTTATCCCACTTGTATTTATGGTCATCATGGCAAATGGCAGAGTCCCACCACATTATTATCCCTGGTGTGGCAAAGGCAGGTGCCTGCCAGGGCACATTGTGGTTCTGGAGATGTGTCAGCTCCAGCCACAGTATCTAAATTCTGACTGTACCACTCCATAAGATCCAAAGAGAAGATCATAGCGACCTATAGAGCTCTTGGCTTTTTTTATTTCACAGGTTTACAGGTGAATTTATCTGTGGCCAGTCACTTCTCCCTTCCCTTCCCCTCCTCCTCCTCTCCATATTATTAAGGCCATAGAAGTTGCTTCAGTATTCAAAAGCATAACTAGATTATCAGTCCTTTTCTTTTATTAGTGCCAGTGGCAATCTGATACCGTGACCCAGCCTGGCCACTTGCTTCACACCTTCCCAGCTAGCATAAGCTGTCCTTAATCACAGTTGCAGAGATTTCCAGAGAAGAGGGGGAGCTCAGCAAGTCTGGCACCACAAACTCAGAGAATAAAGCACAGTTCAGACTATCCAGTGATGGAACAGGTTAAGAACAGATGGGACATCTCAACTATATAAAAATTTCTGCCGTCTCTTCCTCAAAGAATCATTGTTACAGAAAAAAAAAAAAAGATGTGTTCTTTTGCCAGAACCCTGCTTTAGGATTTTATCTGTACAAGATGATACCTGTTGCTGACATTCAAGGCAGTCCTTCCCTGACTATCAACCTACAGGATCAATTCTTAGGAGTATTCTCCCATATTTAAACCCAGCTAAATCAGTAATAGCTCAAGCTGGATGGAGTTTAAGATAGAGATGAGAATAAGGCCTGTGATTTTAGAGAGGCCAGGGTAGCAGAAACAAATATCCATCAGTCCAAGGTTCAGAACTGTCTTACTACATACAGCAGCTCAATACAAATTACAGTCTAAGTATACAACATTAAAAAAATCATTGGCATTCAGCTCACCTAACCAGGACTGCACTTGAGAAAGAGTGAAAAGGCAGAGCCAAACCATGTTACATATAACTCTGCAAAGGAATACAGAGGTACAATAGGCTTCAGACAAACCCAAGAATAACCATTACACTGTGGAAAGTATTTGCCATTAAAACATTTTTCATTAAAAGTGGCATTTCTGAGACTTCTATCCTGCTGAAAAGCAATACCAGCCTCACATCAGAAAGTCTTTAAGAAAAATTTCCATTGCTATAATTAACTTCTCTGTTGAGGTTGTATTGTTCCCCTTTCACAGAAAAGTCTCAGCAAAATTTCCATGATTTAAAAGTAGGCAAAAAGATGTCCTGTACCTTTTTTCAGGAGGAACTTGTGGTCACAAGACATCTAGGAGAACTTTAAGCTATACACACGGTACAGAGAAAACACAGGGTAAACATCTACCTCACTGAAACCAAAGGCAAGCTAAAGGAAAGGTCCAGCTCATTCTGTAAGCCAGCTCTGATGCTGGAGCAAAGTACTATGTGTTGGCTAACAGTTGCTGCATGACCACAGAATAGTCAGAAATAATGTAAGAACCAGGCTTGTACAGCATGTTCCTTCTCCTGATACACCTTTTCTTGGAAGCTTCCTTACTGACTTGTAAAATGAGGTGTGAAGAGTCTACAGAGTGAAGACAAAGCCTTAGACAAGCAGAACATTCATACTGATTTTAAGACTGAAGATGAATATTCCACGATTTCTCTTTGCAGCTTGCTCCTCACTATTTAAAAAAAAAAAGTGCTCTAATTCTACTTTGAATATAGGTCTGATATCCACGTGCTATTTTTCTTCAATCCCTGCAAGGAGATTGATTAGTACATTTTCTCCTGATGATAACAGTCCACATACTAACAAAGTCATATCAATTTCATCTTTCTGAGGTGAAAATATTTAATTTTATTCTCTTAACTTCATGACCTAACTCTAAAGACGCTGATGCAATGATTCTGTTGATTTCTCCATTCCCCCAAAAATATTGAACCCAGTCTTTCACTTTTTCTACACCTTGGATCAGTCTTTACTGAATTTAAATAAAGCTGCTGTGAATTGGGTGGGGAGGGGCAGAAGCAAAGGAGAAAAAAAGCAAGACTAGTTTAACATCTCTCAAGACAAAGGAAACAAAGATACTTCAACTGTCCCACAAACATGGAAATAGGACCAGCTGAGCACCACAAAGAGCTCAGAACCCGATGCATCTTGTGCATGCTGCTGCCCAGAGAATCATTAGGAGATCAGAGAAATAAGAGACTATTTTGGAGAACATATGAGAAGTGAAGGTTGCAGCAATGATTTCACTTGATCCATTGCTCAGGAGAGCCTTATTTCTCCCTTTGTTAAAGCAGAATTTTCTTAGATTTCAGGAAATGGGTCAGAAACAACCTTGCCATTTAAGCAGCATATTTCCAGGATACAATCTGAAACTCACATGTCAGAGTTCTGGTCAAGAGTCTGTGAAGCAGATGGTCTCATTCCCAGCAAAAGACATCCTGCCTAAGTACAAGGCATCATCTCAGCTCTTCTGCTCCAAAGCCAAGGGCTCATCCCCCCTCCCCCATAATACCTGATCTAATGCTGCCTTCCTGCATCAAAGCAAAACAAACTTGAGTAGCACTCCAGGATCTGGATTTGATGTTGCCAGAGACTGAGATTCACTTTGTAAAAGCCATGTCCTATTTTACTACTGAATCTTGGCCCAGCAAAACTCAATCTTTGACACATCTACCCTCTCTCTACCACTTAAATATCATTGACACATATAATTAACACCAGGTCAAGCATACCACTCAACATTTTAGAGAATCTGGTTTCAGCTGTTATAATGAAGCTCTTTGATTGTGCCAAAGATGGGTAACAGACACCAGGACATAAATCAGGGTCAAATATCTGCAGAAAGTTTTTCACCAATCAGTGAGGATTTTGATCTGTATTTTAATTGATAACTAAAGGAAAATTAATTTGCTAGCATTACTGTCTCCATACTGATATAAAACCTGTTTACACACAAAGAATAAATGCCTATTTTATATAGAGAATAAAATATTACACAGGCTTAAATGATTCCCAAAGCTATCCAAAAACCAAACCTAAAGCTGAAGACTGTTATCTTGACCTTCACAGTTACATCAAGAAGACCACCCAAGAAAAAAAAAAAAATCAACCCCAAATTCCTTCCAGGTCTGCTTGAGTCCCACTGAGACATCTCCATTCCTTATCAAACAAAATGCCCAATGCCTCATCCAGAGACCTGGACAAACAAGTTAGTGAGAATATACTAGGAAATCTCAGCATATCATGAAGTTAACAAGAGGACCAAATGCATTCCCCAACATTTAGTAGCTTCAGTTTGAAACTGATTTTCTTTCAGTGCCATTAGACACTGCCCACCCCCAGCACTTTGTGCCAGATGTAAGGATCACCCAGGGAAGTCTCCAGCTGGAGCTGCGTGGACAGGCACGTTCTACTCTACTTGTGGTTAAGCCCATCCAGAAAGAGAAATTCCTAGAAATCCCAGATGCTACAAACACATCCTTCCCCGAGAAGAAAAGATATTGTCAACATTGTTTCACAGAGCCAAAAGACCTGGTTTGTTGGATTAGTGTTTGATTACACCCTCAGCTACACCTGATCATCTTCACCACTCATTCACCATCCCCTGAGGAACACCTGTAGCAAATCACCCCACCTGTCCTAAAGCAACATGGCTAGATAAGAAAAGCAGAAAAGTCAGACTTCAAAAGCAGTTTCACATGCTATGAAACACTACTTCTGCCACCCTGAACCATTGCAAGCAAATCGTAGACCCACATACACTGCTCAGTGGGTTTGTTCATCATGAAACTTCAGATTCTGCAGGTGACCTTCTCCTATCCCACCAGCCTGCACTACTACACAGGACAATTTAGCAGACAACACAAATACATCCAGTCTCTTAACTTCAGAAGGCTTCCAAATGCTGTTTTTAAAGCTCCACACAATGTAACAAAACAAAATAACATTTCTTTGCAGCAAGAAAATCCACATACCAATAAGATTTTCTTTTTAATACAAAACATACATCAAAACAACTTTTTAACCTTCCCTTTGATAACAAATAAAAGTAACTGCCATCCATGTCACATCTCAGTCCTCAAACCTAGAAGAGAAACCCTGTTCATCAGACAGGGACTGTGTTGCCCCAAGCAGCATCACAAAGAACTTAGCCAGAGTGAATTTTTGAAACACCACAGGAGAACTGGGGCTAGATATGAAGAGGGTAAAGTTGTGATAAGCTCCACATGGGTACAACAAAGCAGTAACAATAAATATATAACAGTCATCTTCACCCTTAGACTCATCTCTCCAATAATAGTAAATATTTTTTACCTGCGAGCCCATGACAGATGGAGACACACGACACCAAGAAGACAAGCTGGCTGCCCGGCATAGCTGGTGGAGCTTCTTCTCTTCCTTTGGCATAAAACACACCCCTGTGTCCTTACCTTGCAATCCAGGTGCAAGTTTACAGCCAGGCACTGCTGTCCTGTTTGACCACAGATCCCAAATGCTGGCACCCCAGGGAACCTGGGCAGAAGACAGAGACCCATCACAAGCTGCCCAAGATGTTCCTTTCCCCCCAGACCCCAATCATCCAATTCTGTCAGTCACTGACATCTTTCTAAAGCAAGTCCTGATGGGTACATGGAACATGGACTGCCTTGGTAACAGAGGCTTAAAAGCGGCAGCCAATATCTCCTTGCAAATAGGTAGGAGCATCCAGGGCATGTTCTTCCCTTTCTCAAATGAGATCCCCAAAAGGAGTCTCCTCCTGGAGATGGAGGCTGACACTTCAGGCAGGTTTCGTTAGCTAACACTTTTCACCTGGGATATTCATAACTAAGCCCAAAATGGATCTGCTGGCAGTGCTCACCCCTTGCTGTCATATTACTGGCACCTGGCCATACCCCTGAGCAATAAAGCAGAGAAAAGCACAGAGAAAATTATGGGATGAACTCTTGGAGCAGCAATAGACTCATGCTAGAGTTGCAGACCCTTCATTTGCAAATCAGTTCTGGCTGACACTATGGCAACTGGGCCACAAGAGTCTTCCTTCTCCAAGGGGAGAGACAAATTAACCCCATTCCCATTGCTTATTTTTTCATGCTCAGCACTAAAAGCTTTATCCAGACTACAATTATTTCATCATTGACTTACAGCACAGGCAGGTTTGGAGGATCATCAGAAAAAAAGGAATGTCTCTTCAGCAACATCTCTCCACTGTTCTGCATTACATAAAAAACAAAAAAAAGACAGATGTCAGAGTTTTCAGAAGGTAATGGAAGGACTTCAGAGCATGCAAGATGAATGCAATTTAAGACCCTCAAGTTAAACTACAGATATTTTGCCAGAGTCGGTTTTAAAAAGTGAAAGGCTCATTCCACCACAATACAACAGTTTCCATCCAATATACTTCAAGCAAGAACAATGTTTATTCTCTAAAAATTGTTTTAGAAATACATTTATCAAAAAGACTAGAGGACAAGGTCTAATCTTTTCATATCACTTTTTCTATTCTTTCCCAGCTCCTTTATCTTTCCCCTACCATTTTAGCATGCAAGAGGAGGAAATACCAGTTACACACAAGAAGTTCAACTCATGTTTTTTAATTCCATTAAAAATAGCTTCAGAAAGTGAATAAAACATTTCTTTCCTTCCACAAAAATCTCAAGTTTTTCCAAAACAGAATTAAAAAAAAACTCCAACCAGCTTCCCTGACTCAGTATTAACCTGTCTCTCTCTACAATTAGGGCTCCACATTTAAAATCCTTCTAAGAGAGGCATAACAAACTAACATTAAGCTCATTTATTGTTACTTGCTAGCTCAAAAAATTCTGCTTTCCAGCTAAAACACCAGCCTGGATTCACAGCCTCAGCAGAGCTAGAGCTGAGGTCAGGATCCCTAATCCCAAAGCCTCCTTTAATTTTACAATCAACAAATCTATCACTGGTGAATATCACAGAGATTGTTTTCCAAGCAGCAGAGTGAGATTGCTTGCCTAATTGGAGGACAAGCAGAAGAAAAAACTTGCACGTGGTTTGCCAGCAGTCTAAATTTTCTATTCTTCCCCTCCGAGCAGGGCACACACCTCCACCCCCCTCCCCACACCCAGCACATTGTGCTGCAGAGCAGAGGCTGCCCTAACTAGAGGGCTATTTATAGGAGAGGAGCCTGTGGGCGGGGCCTGTGGTGACCAGATGAGGCTAGCGCACACACACACAGGGTGGCCACCCAGCTGTGGCCCCATCAGGGCCATTGCAGCCCTGGCTCCCGACCAGTGCTGCTTTGCAGGGTTTCAGTTCTTTAAACGATCTTCTTTAAGTGCCTGGTCCAAACTGATGACACCTACCGCCTTCTGCACTAAAGGCAAAGCCAGGCAGGATGCCGGAGCGCTGTTCAGTGCTTCACAGCAATACTTGGCCCAAGTTACTGCCTCCGAGTTAGGGGGTGCCTGAGCTGATTCCTTGGCTGGGATGTTTGTCTCAACAGCGTTCAAGAAACAGAGGACTCCAAGCCAACTCCTACAACAATTAAACTCTCCAGTATCATGCCCAGTAGAATCCGCGCTAAAAACTCTGCCGAGCCTCATCCAAGTGCTGGCCTAGGAGAGTAAGAGATAAATTACCCTGTTACAGTCTGCAAAAGCTCAGTTTTACTTCATGAATGCTGCAGATTTATCAGAAAAGATGGCAAGCATCAAGCATACCTTGACTGACTCTCTTGTCCACACTGAGCTCCACCACACGCTGAGTTTAAACTAGGTTGGCCACAAGCCTTCTGGATGCGAGCATGGAAACCTCTCCATGGCAGCTGAAGCCTGGCCAGGGCTTTGGTAGGCTCTGTGTGGTATTCTGGGGCTTTCCACCCAGAAGGGATCATTAAAAGATGCGCTTTTCGGCATCTGGTCTAGGAACTGGGAAATATAGCATCTCCATGCTGCAATAGCTCACCTAATAATTTCATGTTCCAAATAACAGGGTTCTGCCTCCTCTGTCCCCAGAAGCAATGATCAGATATGAAGTTAGAAGGACCAAGAGATCAAAGGGGTCTCTTTCAGCTCCACCTCCTTGAGGCTGTCCCATACAACCCCCAGGGAACAGACCCTGAATTAAATCTTTTTTTGTGTCCTGGCACATGGCAGCTCAGGCACCAACAGGGTTTGCAGACAACTGCTGTATTCTCCTGAGAAAGCAGCATCTCCAGCCTGCTTTGCTACTAGAAATACTCCAGCCAAACCATGTGTGAATGGCAGAGGTGTATCTGGGATGTTCAGAAATTAAATAACACCAACTGGTGCTATAGCTAAAGCTAAAATCTGTTTTCATTACAATGAGGTGAAATAAAAAGTTTTATCTACCTGAAAAAGCAGATATCTACTATTTATACATATCTATGTTGTCCTTCCCCTGGTGCAGAGCAGGATACTTCACAACTCCCTTGTAAGCATTGTGTGTCTCTGAAGACCATGTCCAGACTGTCAATTAGAGCAAATTACTTCCCTTCTATGCAAATCAGGCTCTAACAAAGCCAAGAACAGCTCAGTGTTGCCAGAGTCAGAGGAGACCAAGGATGCCTGTTGGTGCTTGCCCTCAGAGCTGTGAAGATGCCATGGGAGTCATGACCTGTGTGGAGCGGGAGAGGAGGGTGCAGGCAGTGGGGAGACAGGGTGAGGGCAGGCAAAAGACACCAGTGGGTGAGCACATGGCTTGATCTCCAGCTGCCATCACAGCACCTTTGCAAGTAGCTCTCCAACTCATGAGCCAGCCCTGTTTTTACAGGCAGGAGGTCTTCATGTTATTTCAGGCACCATTTGCTAAGGCACAGCCGGTGTTTAAATAGCTTTTTTTACAACCAGATGCAAATACGCCAAGCCTCACTACACACAGACACAGATTTACTGGGGAATGGTGTGAAGAGGACTGGGTCCCTGACTCACTCCCACATTTGCATTGCTTAACATGGTACATGTGTGCCACTGCAGCATCCATACGTCCTTCCCCAGCTCACCCAGCCCTGGCTGCAGACACACAATGGCTCTGCTGGCTTCTGGTAGCTTTTGCAGGAGAAGATCAGAGGGTTCATTCGAGGACATCCAAACTGTTATAGACTATTTTGTCACACAAACTATTTAAAACATACTACCCCATTTCTTTATGCTATAGTGGCCTAGGAAATAGCACTGTCTTTCCCTACACAGCACAGCAGGTGTGGAGTCAGGAGCTTGAATACAGCTTTAAACCACTGCTGTAGATGCATCAGCTTTACTGGTTTCCCTCAGGTCTTCACCTCGTTGTGTCTCACACAGCCCCTGATCAAAGCCAAGGGAAGGACAAACAGTGCAGACAGTCGGAAACGCTGGATATCCCTCCACTTTCTGCATGACCTCCATGGACTTGTCTTCCTGGTTTTCATAGCTCTCCCCGGGCTCGACCGTTCGTTTCATTGCTCCATGCTTGGCCTCTCCTCCATCCTCCCCGTGACTTCTCGCAGTTGGGGGTCACTGGAGCTTGAGCTGCCAAGCCTCCCCAAGACCCCGTCCCTCATTCCCAACTCATGAGTCACTTCCCCCCATCAAACCTCACCTTTCAACTTCCATTTTTCATTGGCTTATGATTTTCTCTCTATCTCCACAGGGTTTTTTGCTCTGCACTGTTCAATTGCAGCCCTGTTGGTCTGGGCAGAAGTGTTGCTACTGGTTTCAGCAGGAAATGGAGGGGTGTGAAGACACCACATAAACACGCAGGGCTAAATCTTCCCTCCATGCGACACAGAACCAACACCTGTGGAGATGGACTGACTTGCATCAGCTGAAAATCTAAGCTGTGTTGCTGTGGTCACTTGGGGTTTCTTTTCTCTCAAGAAAACATCACTACTGGATGAATCAAAAGTTTATTTCAGCTGGAAACAAATCCAACTGAAAAAAATTTTTAAAAATTCACATTTTTTTCCCATTTGGCATGCTTTAAAACTGTCACCTTTTCTATGATTTTTCATCAGTACTTTTTGTTGAAATTATTATTATTTTTGAAAACCATCAGAAATATGTCTTTGATAAGAAAATATAGTGCCTGGTCAATAAAAGAATTGCTATCAGGATTTCAAAGGACATAGTGAAAAATCACCTGTAATTTAATTTTTAAAAATGAAAATATAATTAGTGCTAATATATTTTCATAAAATTTCATTTTAAAAGATCTTAAAAAAAACCTTCTTGCCTATGAAACACCATAAACTCTTAGCTCATAATAAAACCATGCACACTGCAGTTCAGGGGTTTTGTCATCCTCAGCCCCTGGCAACCATCAGCAAAGGGACTTCTGAATGGCAGGGTCCATCTGGGGCTTCCGGCTCAATGGTCTCTGATGGACACATCCCTTATGGCTCTGTCTCCTCTGTGGTGTCATTAAACTAATCTTTATTCTTCTTTCACTGTGTCAGGTATGAATGGGAAAGTCCTCTGTGGAAGCAGTGGATGTTCAACCAAAATGAGCAAAAGCATAGCCAACCATGGGATTTTAGCATATATAATAAACCATACCTATGGTCAGAGCAAGATAATCCAACAGCCACTATTGCCCCTTTCAAAATGTCACTCCTGCTTTCAGCATCCTCCTCCTGGCCTCTTTTTCCTTTGCACCCTCAGGTCACTAGTGCTCAATGACAGTCAGTGCCAGTTCTCCAAGGACTTGCCACCTGACGACACTCCCTCCTTCACTGAGAGGATGATCTAGCCCAAATTGGGTTCTTCCTCCTGGGGTGTCTTCTGAAGGTCCCAGTCTCTGCCCAGACTTCTCCAGCCAGGCATCTCTTCCAAGAAGCCACAGAGCAGAGACACCTCTAAGAACTCAAGAAACAAGGGTTGTATATCCACAGTCACACCAGGAGATAAGAGCATCCTTCTTAATTTAGGCCACCCCCTGACAGCAAGCTCAGACCCCTCAGATGCTGCCCAAGGCCATGCGCACAGCCTGAGAATTACAGCACATGCAGTGCAAGTTCATATGGCCTCCAGTCCAGGCCCTTGACCAGAAAACACCAGGTATGTTGGGGTCTGGGGTTGCTTCTCTGGCTTACTGGTGGCTCACGTACACCCCAGTTTTCTCCTCCTGCTTATTACACCGACTCTTCCCAAACACACTCTCTCAGCACCTTCCCTAATGCAAAGTCCAACCTTTTGCCTGGGTTTGGTCACTGCCCATGCTTGGGCTCTCCCTCATCCCCACCAGGATGGTAATGGATGCAGACCAGGGAGTGAAGATCTTGCCAGGGACAGGGGACTGCCCTCCCATGGATGCTTCCCTCCATCCCTGCTGACCGTGAGCCTGTGACAAGGGGAAGGGGGGCAGGGAACAAGGGACAGATGGGGCTTGGGAGGGTGCTCTGGTGCCTGCACTCACCCTGGGGGAGCCTGGTGGCGCGAGTGCGTCTTCCCCATCGTCGGCTCAGCAAGACGGAGATGAATTACTGGGGACAGCTGAGACAGGAGGCAAATGGCATCACGCTGAAGCTGAACAAGGCCTGTGACTGTGCGCTGTGGGATCCTAAATATTTGGAGAGCAAAGGTCAGGAGAACAGGACACTCCTCAGCAATGATTTTCTTCCCACCCCCATTGCAGGGACGTGGGGCTGCTATGCCTGGAATGACCCTGGGCATTAGCTGGAGTCAGTGCCCTGATGGGTCACTCCAGGGTTCAGTGGTACCCACAGGCAGGTCCTTGTTCTCTTCCAGGTTTCTGCTGCTGTCAGAGTCCAGCATGATGCCCTCCCTGTGACCAGTCAGTATTTATAATGGACCTGATGTGGTGCGGTCTGAAGCCAGGAGAAAAGTTCCTGCTGGCCATTCTGCATCCTCAGTGGGGTATGGTAGGAGCTGCCGCCGGGTGGCTAATCCTCCTCACCACGTCGTCCCCCCCACCCCTGTGCCTGCTGGCCAGGCCCCCAGCTGTTGCCAAAATAAACACTCGGGCATGGCAACGCTGACATTTGCTTTCCGCGAACAGGCACTGGGAGAAGGAGGCAGCTGCGTTATTTTTTGCAGGCTGGTCACGAGGCGGGAGACAACATGCTCAACGCGGGGAGTTTGGAATCACATCTGCCCCCGTGACTTTGTGGCCAACCCCAATGAACCCCGGCTGACCCCCTCCACATGGACTTCTTCCCCCACTGACCCCACCGCCGTGTCCTGAGCCTTGGCGATGTTCCCGGGTGTCTCTGCATCATTAAATGTCTCTTGCCACACTTTGTCGTCCCCACAATAGGACCAGGGGTGTTGCCAGGGCAACAGCCCCACGAGTAGGAGGGTTGAGTGAGGCACAGCAGCAGCAGGTATGGCCTCATTGAGCAGGGAGCAGGCAGCCAGCACGCAGCCCATCCCCCCCCCAAAAGAGCATCCCTCCACCGAGGGGGTCACAGCTCTGCCCAATGCCAGTGATGGCAGCAGCCCCTGTGCTTGGCTGGTGGCTATCGCTGGGGTGTAGGCAGGGGTGGTGAGCTGGGATTTCACCTGCTGGCTCTTTTCTTGCTGGGGGAGGTTAAAAAGGCATCTGAAGGGAGGTCAGAGGTGTGAAGAAGTTGAGCCAAGGGCCCTGCTGGAGGACAGGAAGGGTCAATCCATCACATCAGCATGGAAAGTCCTTTTCCGTAGATTTGCTACTCAGTTGTCCTGTGGATGAGCAAGACCAGTTGGGAGGAGGAGAGGCAGCCCTGTCACTGATTATATGTGCAGCTCTCACCCCAGTGAGCTGCCTCCCTGGCTCCTTCCCACCCTCAGAGGCAGTAAGAGATTTGCACATAGAGGATCCCCAGGCTACCCACACCCCAGCCCACCTGCAGGAACGGGCGTCTGTCAGACCTCCGATGGAGAAGGGGACATCGGGACACTTCACAGGAGACAGGGAGAGGTTTCAGTGAGGACATCCACCCCCAGGTGCCTGCTGAGGCTGCAGCCTTTCTCACCTGTCCCAATTCCCTATTCCCATTCTGTCTGAGGATTTGGCAATCAGGTAAAATCCACTGACAGGGCACCGGCATCCCTGGGATTTCCCCCAGAGGGATGGCTGGGGACAGAGGGGAGTCCCCGGGAATGTGGTGCCAGTCAATTTTATTCTGGGAGAAATGCCAAAGCTGAGCACAGCTGCCGAAACAGGGGGTTTCCTCATGAGCAGGCGGCTGTCCCGCTGCCCCTGCCCTCAGATGAGCTCTGCGGGGAAAGTGGGGAGGGATTGCACATCCCTCTCCTGCACCCCAAACCCTCCCCACATGAGGAAGAGACATGAACACCCCACCACAACCACAATCCCAAACTCTCAGGGCTGGGGCTGTGTGAGCATTGCTGTCACACTCATTAATTACCCAAATAATTTAGCTCAGTGCAAAATGAAGGGGTTTATTTTTTCTGGTTATTGCCCCAGCCAAGTTAAGGCATCTGGAAACAACTCCCACATTTTCAAGCTGAACTGAGTATAGAAGGACAAGTTGCAGCAGCAAAAGGTCAGACTGTTAAATCATATGCCTTTTCCTTAACACAGTGCATTACAAAAATGTTAGGAGTCACAAGGCTGAAACAGGGAAACTGAGGCAGAGAGCAGCAAAGCACCATTCCCCAGGAACAAACCACATCTCTGCAGCCTCGTCCCCAGGACCACCCTGATCTCCCCCTTGGTGGAAAGGCTGGGCAACATTCTTGCTGAGCCAGCCTGGGGTCCTGTCCCTTGGACAGCAGCAGGCCAAGCAGTTTCAGAGGGTATTGAGGGCACACAGCCCTCAGGGCCTGTGCTAGCAGCACGGGTGAATTCCTTGAAGCCGCTGGATGCTTCTTACAGCTGCAGAACAAATTCAATAACAATACTATGAGCAATGCCTTTTTAATAGGCACGAGGTGAAAAGAACCCAGCGAGTCAATATTTGTGGATGAAAACAAAATAAGCCGAGCTGTTAGCACAGAGGAATGCAAGGGAGGCTGGGAGGCAGCTGGGGTAATTATTATTTCATCTGCCAGATAGTCGTGGTCCTGCCCGCTGCCTCCTTCCCCCCCCCCCGCTCATGCTGCCTGTGCCGGAGGGAGGGCAGGGAAGAGGTGGGGATGGGGCAGAAAAGAGCAAATGTTTTGGCTGCAGCAGCATCGGGCGTGTGGCTGGGGCTGGCTCAGCGCTCTGTCCGCCGGAGGGTGAGCGCTGCCCTGGCCCAAGTATTTAATGTCAGCAGCTGGAATGTGCTTAACACAACATTTTACAAGGGAACATTAGTCAAGCATCTGCACTGACAGAGCGGGTCAGCGATAAGGAGCTGGCGCATGGGAGCTGCAGGGAGACAGCTCTTGTTTCAGGCAGAGGGCAAGGCTTGCAGAGCCGGTGCTGGGGCAGGCTGGAGGGGGACAAAATGGTCCAGGCAGCCCCACTTTAGGTCTAGCTGTCCTGACAAGCATGACACAGGGGTGTTAGTACCACAGGGACAGTGGGGTCCCACTCCCTGCACTCCCGCAGCTATTGCATGTACTGCCTCCTCCAAACCCCCTGCAACGTGAGATTTGGGGAAACCTGTCCAAAAGCCATCCCCTGCCACATGCCCTTGTTTGCAGGCGTACCAATGTTTGGCTGTCCATGGGTATTAGGCACAGGTGGGAGCTTTTTGGTAACACAGCTCAGGCTTTTCTCTCGAGACAGCCACTTCCACCTGAGCCAGCACAATCAGGCTGCGGCAAGGAGTGTCCATCCCTAAACAGCAGGAGGGAGACGTGCCCCAGCCTGGAAATCTCCCAGAAATCAGGTTGGTGAAACGTTAGTCAGCCTTGCCTGCGACCTGGAAACGGCACCACCCTCCATCTATTCCTAGAGCTATTCCTGTTCATTAGCCTTCTTGGCCCCCAGGCTTAAAAAAATCCCTCAGTGTCATGACTCCTTAATAAGATGTCATCTTCAGCCATGACAAACACGAGCGCTCAGTAAATAATAGCCCTGCCATGTAATGTCATGCCTCTCCCATCTGTTGTAGTAATGACTGTGCCTCGCTCACCTGCCACCCTCTCCGGGCTGCTCCAGGCAGGCAGTGGCTGAGCCAAGCCAGTGCTTCCCCGGCTGCGTCCACAGCTCGGCCGCCCAGCCCCTCCGGCGGCTGCTGGACTTGGTTTTGGGGCGGGCAGGGCAGCCAGCCCTTCTGCAGGGCAGGAAATGTCCTGGACACAGGCAGTGGTGCACGATCCAGCGCAGGAGAGGGAGAGCACGGCCCTCCAGAACCCGGCCGCAACACGGGCTGCAGAGGGGCTTCTTCACCTTCTTCCCTCTTTCCTCCTTATTCTCACCTTTTTTCTCTTTTTATCTTTCTCTTCTCCTTACTATCTTTCTCCTTTTGTCTCCCTTCCCTTTCCCTATTTCTTTATTTCCCTATTTCCTTTCCTCATTGCCACAGTCCCACATCCCTGTGCTTGGTGCCTGCAGGCCTGTTTGAGCACAGTTTCTCCACTTTCACTGCAAACCCATTTCCAAAAAGTTCTCCAAGCATTGCCTAAGGGACAGAACAAAGCTGAAGGAGTTTGAAAAGCAAAGTTCACCTCAGCAGTTTTGGAACAGATTTCCCCTTCTCCCCCCATCCTCTCCTGTTAGAGAGCATTAACCTCTCTGTGCCTCAGTTTATCCATCTGCATATCTGGATTAAAGACCCAGAGCAAACCTGTATCTGTGGGGTGGGTTTTTTGCACTGGTTGACTGTGGGCACTTAACTATGCTTCCCAAAAATTCCCCTCCTCTCTGAACCATGAAGAGGAGACACCACTATGGAGCAGCTATTGCTCATCACTGCTTAAGTAGCTCCTGTTTCCCTTCTCCCCACCTCATGCCCAGTACTGCCCCTTGGTGCAGCCCCTTGCAGGGACTGGAGAGGCAGAGGCATCGGCTTGGAGTTAGAGAGCATGAGTTAATTGTTGATAGCAATTTAAAAAATAACTTAAAAAAAAATTTTAAAAGGTATGGGCTAATCAAAGCTGTTTCTAGGGGGGATTTCAAGTGTGTGATGTCCTCAGTCTGAAGTGAAGGTGGAGACAGACACTGCCTTTACAAGATGCCTTTTTTGCCCCCTCCCTTTCCTGTGAAACTTGGGTTACACTGAGTGCGTAAAGGATAGCAGGACGTGGCAGTGCTGTTTGCCATGAAAACTAATAGGGCCATGCCTGCTTTCATCAGGAGTGTAATCAGAGCCACGGATAATGTTTTAAAAGGCACAGCAGCTTCAAGTGCAAGCAGGGATTTATTAGTGAAAACGAAACCACGCTTGAGCTTTTGCAAGTCTTATTTTAAGACTCTGAAGGAGAAAGGAGCAGGCAGGCTGGCTGGGTGGCTGGAGAGGTGAGGTGGCCAGAGCTCTGCCACTAAGCAGCGGTAATGAGCAGCGGTGACAAGGGGTCACAGCACCACTGGACTGCTCTTCTTTCTCTGCCACAGGTTGCCTGCACAACCTTGATCATGTCACTTAGCTTCACTGTGCTTCAGCTCTTAGCCTGCACAGCGCACACACTCCCCTACAGCTCTACAGAGAAATTATACTTCTGTGGACCAGGCTCCAGGGACACTTCCAGCCTCTGCAGTCCCTTTGGGGTCCTGGCAGGACGCAAGAGGGTGACCAAGGAATCCCACAGGATCCTACAGGTTCAGAGAGCAGCTCTAGGACACTTCTCCCACTCTGGAACTGCCACATGACAGCACAGCCACACACAGTGGGTGGGGACAGGAGGAGAAAGGGAAAAAATGTCCCAGCAGGTAGTCATAGCAAGCAAGTGGATGCCCTGACTCCTAGGGTCTCTGGTTCTGCTACAGACCCAAAGTCCATCCCATATTTGAGGTCCCTGGTTTCTGCTGTCTTGAAACAGAGGCAGAGCAGTGGCCCGGTGCCACTGCTGGAAGGCTGAATTCCCAGTTTTGGCTGGCTCTCAGTGCTCCTGATGCTACTTAATAGACTCAAATAATTCCTCTGTGCTGATGGACAGAGGATGCCTCACTGGTCCTCAGCTAGGATGGGGAAGGCAGCAAACACAGTCAGCTCTGTTGGGTTTGGGAGAGATAACAATGACCTAAAAGTGCATTTGAAGGCTAAATTTGGTGCTAGGAGGAGAGGAGACTGTGCTCCTGAAAGCATGACACGTGCAGGGTCTGTTTTTCCATCCTGAGGACAGTGTGGCTGGTCAGCGGGGGTGAGCTGTGCAGAAAAGTTAGTCCTGCATCTATTTACTTCTTTTTGAAAAAGGGGAAAACTTGTAAAGCAAGCAGTTCTGTTTGGAAAAAGCCTGCTGGAGAGGCTTTCTTGGCCTCAGATGCCCTTGCCATCTGCACACATAAGAAACCTTTCATAAGGTTCTCATTTCCTCTTTACCTTTTTTATGTAGCCCATAATAAGATCTCTAATTTTAATGGACTGTATGGATCTGACTAGCAGGGAATGGCTCCAGCAGAGAGGCTTTAACCCTCTGTTTCAACAGGATCAGCAATGGAGCTTTTGGTCCCTTGCTCAGCTCCACTGCAGGTACTGGTAGGATTTCTGCACCCCCTCCACCGAAGCCCTCCCGACCTGCCGGGAGATGCTCAGGTGCAGGTGCCCTGAGTAGTGTTTGTGGGAACTTGCCCCTCTCCCTCAAATGCTTTTGAAGCAGTGCAAGAAAAAATAGCAGTACTTTGCCAAATTGGAAGATGTGGAGGGAACTGGGCTTGTTCAGCCAGAGGAGAAGGTTAATGGGTGTTTATAGAGAAAACGGAGCTGCACTCTTCTTGGAGGTGCATGGGAGGCAATGGACACAAGACACAACAAGGGAAATTCTACCTAGATATTAGGAAAATAATTCCTAGTGAGACTAGTGACAAGAGAGTTAGAAAAGCGCATGAAGGGTGACTTCCCTGGACCAATCCTCTAAAGAAAAAAAGAGTCTAAAGATATGACACCAGGGTGTTGCAAGTGGCCTCAGCAGGGCACCACACCAGATCTGTATCTGTGTTAAAACCCACTTAATGGCATGGGTGAGAGGTAGCGGAGAGCTAACCCAGCCTGAAAGGTGTTACGGTGTCCTTTGCTTGGGGCACGGCTTGTCTTGGATGTCAGCAGCCTGGCTGGGATCTCAGCTGGGGAAGACAGCGCACAGGAGCTGATGGAGCCGTTACACCAGATGGGGAAGGCAGAGCCAGGCAGCGAGGATGCACAGAGCACGTGTCAGAGGATCTGGGCTGGTTCCTGACAGCTCCTTTCTCCCAGAGCTCCTGGACAGGAGACAAAACGTGATTTCTTGCTCCTTCCACTCAAAGGCGGCTGTGAAAGTCTGATTTATGCTGAACACTCTGGAAAAGAAAAAAGCTTGGCTGTGGAACCAAGTTCAGCTCCCAGCCAGGAAAACCTTGTATGGGATCCACAAGTTTTAAGCATGCAAATTGAATTTCGGTCCAAACAGAGCCCTGTTTCACGACTTCTGCCTCTCCCTTCCTCACTGCACAGGGCCAGGCTACCTCCTCCCTGAACAAGGCCTTACATCCATTCCCAGTGGCAGAGTCAGGCTGGGATGTTGTAGACAACTTCTTTCCCTTCTCTTCTCTTCTCTTCTCTTCTCTTCTCTTCTCTTCTCTTCTCTTCTCTTCTCTTCTCTTCTCTTCTCTTCTCTTCTCTTCTCTTCTCTTCTCTTCTCTTCTCTTCTCTCCTCTCCTCTCCTCTCCTCTCCTCTCCTCTCCTCTCCTCTCCTCTCCTCTCCTCTCCTCTCCTCTCCTCTCCTCTCCTCTCCTCTCCGTCAAACATGTCACAGCTCCATCTTTCACTGAAATGATTCCCAGCTGCCAAAATGTACTGGAAGAGATCTGCCCGCCTGTGACCCTGTCACCAAAAGCCATGCCTGTGCAGGAGAAGGAATTGCTTCGCTCAGTCACCAGCAATGAAGGTGGGCAGATGATCTTTTTTATCCATGCCTTTGTTTCTCCAGGTGGATGCAGCAGACCAAAGGTCACTATATGTCCTTTTTCCCCAGACCCGCCATCTCCTGGATGACTCTGGAAATGGATTGTAGGAGCAATCTTTGATGCTGTTTGCGGTGTCTCCAGTCATAGCAATACCAAATCCTCACCCTGTCCTTATACAGATGAGACCGATTCAACACCAGTACCAGTGCACCATGGAGAGGTGAGATCTCCCATCCAGGCCTGCTCACATGGGGAGAGTCCAAGCGGATCAGAAGACTGAGAACCTGCTGTCTAAGGTGGGACCATCTCTGAAGCTTGAGACCAACAATCAGGCTTACAAGGCAGGTACAACAGGGCCTGGATAAGTCCCTGATGCACCTGCACATCCACCCAAGGTGCACAGTGATAGAAAGAGAGGCAATGAACACAAGCTGCAGAAGGGAAAGCTTTGATTAGATATTAGGGGGAAAATTCACCCTGGGGATGGTTAAACACAGGGGACTAGAGAGGTGGGGGAATATCCATCCTTGGAGACAATCAAAACTTGGCTGGACAAAGCCCTGGGCATCCTGATCTAAATTGGCTCTGCTTTGAGCTCTGTTGGACCAGAGGCCTTCAGAGGTTCCTTCTGACCTAAATTATCCTGTGACCTACATCCACAGCACTACCCAAGATGCTCTTGCATCATCTAGAGTTCAGTAAACCCATCTGGGCTTCTGCTTCTAAATCAGCAGGATCCTAATTCTCCCTTATGATTTAATCCCTTAATTCATTTGCCATAATCCTGTAGTATGTAGCTGGAGGAAAAGGAAACAACATAGCAAAGCAAACAGAGAAATGCAACCAGAGCCCCTGAGAATAGTATATTACTCCTCTTCTTTCCTGTTTGCCTTCCTGCCGTTCTGCTTCCATGAAAATTTGTGGGATTTCATCCAAAGCTCCAGTATCTCCTCTCCAGCAGTGGCTGGGGATGGACGCTTCGAAAGTAAATACCAGAAACAGAATGATCCTCTCCCCACTGCACCCTGCCAACTTCTGGCAGCTGAACTTTCAAGGACATCTGAAGCTAAAGGCCACATCCAAACTTGAGTGCTTAGTAGTTACCATCTGAGAAGCTGCCAGCAGAGTGACAGTCACAGCAGAGTGAGTTTTATGGGGTGCCCTGGGGAAAGGTATTTCCTCTTCTTCATGTGAAACAGGCTGCCTGGTCCTTTCACTGGGCACCTGCCTGTGCCCTCTCCCCTTGATCCCAGCCCCAGCTCCTGGGGTGGAAACTGGAAAGGGACCAGCATCACTTGTAGACCTGCTTATTGCTGAAAGCATTATATCTGACGCAGAGCCTGAGTGTTTCATCCCTATTCTTCCTTTCCTTTTCTTTCCTGCGCCCCTGATTCCACAGTGGTCTCAGAAATTCATTAATAAAAGCTGTCTCAGAGGTAAACACAAGTCCTCTTCCCTTGACAGACAGCGTTGGGATGCTTCTAGCCAGCACTGTGACTCAACCCCAGTCATTGTTTGCCCGGAGAAGTGCCATGCGCCTTTGCGGCGTGCATTCAGGTTGAAGAGCCCTTTGTAGACAATTCTGTAGAGCCAGAACAGGAACGTTTTACACTTCGCTCTTCCGTTGTGCTACCAAGGGAGGCCTCCCCACATGCACACACACACACACACAGCTGTGCACACAGGCACATATACACACCTGCGCACACACGCACATACACGCAAGTGCACACACAGAGCAGAACCTGCAGTAGGAACAACTGGAGCAAGCAACCTGCTGCTGTTTTGAAACATCACACCCTGTGCTGGCAAAGGTGCTTCTCTGGGGGTGCTGAGCACCCTGACCCTGGTTTGGGGTGCTGAGAGGCAGGGGGTGAGCACTGGGCACATACGGGGCTCACAGGCAATGCCAGGCAGCGGGTCCTACCAGCTCACACAGTCCTGGGGAAGGAACAACAAGGGATGCTCCAGTCAAGGACGTGGCCCAACCCCACGTACGTACCCACAATTCAGTTGCAGGCGTGTGTGTCAACAAGGCAGATTTATGCCAGAGCTTTTCTCCTCCTCCAACCTCCTCACTTTCGATAGCCCCCGCTCCTCTTCTTCCTCCCACACAACACCAAGGCATTGATGCTGCCTTGGCGAAGGTCATCTGAAATGTGGTTATCTGAGGAGCTGGATGTCTGTGTCTATACCTCCAGTTTCTTCAGAGGTGTGAGTGAGCTGAAGTGCAACATTATGGAGGAAAATAAATTTCACACATACTCACGGCTATTGCCCACTAATGAAGCACACAGTGATGGTAGGAATCCCTCTCTGTGGTGTTTCTGGGTACTCAGAATTCACACAAGAGACATCAGCTACAAGAGAATAGCAAGAGGATGCCTCTCCTGCCCCCACACTGACACACAGGGCTGGCTTAGAAAAGATGCCGGTGGAGTTTGGAAAAGAAGCAGAAATATGTATTTCCCCAATAATATGAAAACTTCAATAAATGTTTTCCCTCAGTAGGACATAGCTGAGGAATCTGGGGACCGTTGCTGGAGCCAGCAGCTCTGAGAGGAGAAAGCGAAAAGCCAGTCCAAGTGCAACAACTGCCAGGACAATAAAGGGATCTGAAGGGGTTCAAGGATAGGAGGGGGTTTTTGTCTTTTCAGTGTTGTTTAATATTTACATGTCAGAACCACTAAAGCGCACCTCCAGATCACACACGGGATCTTTTTCTCCTTACTTGGGCAACAGAATGTATAGGCCGGACAATTGTGCAAACAAAGATGCGTGCCAAGCCCACCGCACCGGAGGAAAGAAATAAAAATATCAGTTATTTAAAACATGTGTATTAACAGAGGGGTTCACCTCTCCCCTGCCTTTGTGCTCTGCTGACATCGCAGAGGCAGATGAAAAACCTTGCTAGAGCATCAGACTGCCCCCCACCCCTGCAGAGGGGCTTTGCTCCACTCACCCCTGGCCTCCCTGGGCCACCCATTGGCACCCACACCATCACCCACCGTCACCTGTGCTGCCACATGCACCCTCTACCTCAGCAAGGTCCTGGGGAGTTGGACACAGGTACAGGAGAGGCTGCTTGAAATTCCCATCCCTTGCCTGCCAGCAAGAAGTACAGCTTTAGTTTAAACTGGGGGACAAGGCGAGGTGGGTGCAGTGTCATGATACCTGATGTGGGAACACGTCTCACATGGCTGAGCCCCATCTGCACGTGATTTGCAGCATCTCCCGGGTACAGTGACAGATGACAGCCACAAAGGGACAGGATCCAGACAAATCAACCTCATGCCAGCAAGGCCGTAGCTCTTCCCCCTTCCCCCCTCCCTCCCTCCCCTTTTCAAATGCATTCAAAAGATTTCGGCCCAAATGTTCCAAATTTGGGGCTGAACTGCATTGTTTGTGCTTTGTAAGGGGGGTGGAGGGATGCAGAACAGCAAAGGGCTGGTGCCACCTGGCCTCTTCCCACAGCCCGGCTTTGCACCAGGAGGCCAAACCCTAAGAGAGGTGCCAGGTTGTGCCCCGGGGCCCTCCATTCCCCAAACAATTACAGCAAAGTGCTCTGGGTGCTTCAGCTCTGACTGAGGAGGGCCACACAGAGCCCTCAGGGAGATAACGGGAGCCAGAAGGTCTTATCAACTTCTTGGAGGGCAGAGTCAAGCCCTTCAAACAAAAGCCCTTGAGGGAGCAGAGGGGATTTTCCATCAAGTGTCAGACACGTTTCAGCAGTTTATAAATACCAATGTTTTCCCTTCACCATCCTCAGCCTCGCAGCATGGACTGCATCCTCAGCCCTGGACCCTGTCCTGACGGAGCTGAGCACCTGAGCTCGACTTGGCCAGGGGAAGGCAGGATCAGGCTTCAGGTGGGTGTGTGTTTCCAGAGGCACCTTCAGCTGCTGTTGCTTGGTTCAGCCTTCTCAGGTTTGAGTTACGTTTTTTACGCTACACAGACCAAGGAAGGGCTTAAACCAAGCTCACCATTCGGGGAGCAGGACAAGGCAGTCACTTGGCTGGAAAAGGAGCAGGATCCAGCCCCTTCCTCTCCCCCACCCTGTTTCTCTCCTGCACATTCCACTGCTAAAAGCACTGTCCTGCTGCAGAGCCTCCCCAGGCACCCCGATGGTGAGCTGTAAGCCTTAATGACAGGAGAGGGGACAACGGTGTCATCCCCCAGGGCTGATCCCAGCCACGCCGAGGGCTTCCCAGTGCATCCATAGTGGAGACTCAGCACACAGAGGAAGGGTCACTAGTCTCATACCCCCCAGTCCAGAGATGGGACTCTCTCCAGGTCTCCACTCCCATGGCTCCACCACCCAGCCGACTCCTTGCTGAGCAGGACCCCCTGGGGACACACGGTGGGGTGCAGCCCCCAGACCTGCTCACCCACCACACCAGGCTAACCCTGTCCCTCTGCCGTGGCACACTCAAACCTGCTGAGACCTGCAGAGGATGGGAAAGGGGCTGGCATGGCTGGTGAGCCCCCATGGATTGAGGGGTAAGTCAGATCTGGTCTCACCTTTGCCAGGAACAGGAGGATTTTAGCAGCACACCATCTTCTGCTGGCTGGGCTCACTGCTAGTAAAAGGGTCTGTGTTTAGCAAGAGAGTAAATAGAAAACTCCTGGGGCTGTTTGGCACACAGACTGGGGAGAGGGGGGCAGCACAGGCATTTTCCTGAGCAGCCCCAATACCTCTGCCCTCCCCTTGGGCCCCTGGGAAGGAGGTGGATTTGCTGCTGGTTGCAGCCCACATCCAGGCTGCAATTGCGGTGCTTTGCTGACAAGGGAGCTGAGCCCCCGCCCTGCTCATCCCTCCCAGCTCCTGCCACCTGTCAAGGGCGGGAGGGGGATGTGGGAAGGAACTAAACACAGCTGAGTCCTCCCGGCCCTGCTGCAAGGCACCTAGGGCTGGTGCCACTGGTTTCCAATGGGATCCCTGGATCCACCTCCTGTTTAAAGTAGAGAGGGGGACCGCCCCAAAGGGCGTGTGAGCTTTTGGGGGTTGGCAGTTTTGTTCCTCCAGTCCTGGGAAGAAAAGGATCATCCTGAGATGGAGACGTGCGTCTCTGCAAGGGCAGTCAAATCCCACTTGGCCGTCACGTTCGATCCCCCGGGGTGAATTTTAGGGTGGGCTCAGCAGAGACCCCCAAAACTGCACAGGGACTGGTGTTGTGGCGGGGCTCCCGGGAGAGCGGCGGGAGGGGAATGGATTTGCCAGCGATGCCTCCCCGAAGGACACGGGCCAGCCCGCCCAGCGCTGGTTCCTGCCGCTGCCCCCGAGTTCCTCCTAACGAGGTTTCCAGCTCGGCTGAAGCCCCGCGTTGCTTGCAGGACCGCAGCCGTCCGGGGCTGGGGGGGCGGGGGGGGAATCGCCGTCTCCATCCCCCGATTTCTCCTCCCCGCTATTATCGAGGGGTCGAGTTACATCAAACAAACGCGAAAGCAGGGCAAAATTGGGGAGGGGGAGCAGAAAACATTGTCACTGATTCATGGAAAGGAGCGGGGGGGGGGGGGGGGGGGGTTAAAGCCCTGTGCCAGTGCTCCCTGTGAAAGGGGGCGGCTCGGGCTGCTTTCGGCGGTGGTCCCCGCGTCCTGGGCAGGAGTTTGTGATGGAAAGTCTGCAAAAGCCATTAGGACTTTTGTGCTGGGGCACTAGAAAAGCAACGCAGACACCACTCACTTTTCTAAATAAACATTAGTCTTAAAAAGTTTGCACTGCTGACCCGCGCAGCTCTGATTACTTGTAATTCTCTGAACCATATTTTATGGCTTCAAACTATTTTTTTTTGCGGGGAGGGGTCGGATTTTGTTCGTTCCTCCCTGCAGCCGTGCCACAGATGTGCCGCCGGTACTGTGTGCTCCGGGGGCGGCGAGTCCCTGCCCACTCCCCAGGCAGGTCCTTATTCCCCAGCCCCGCAGCCACAGCCCCTCCACATGTTCAGCTCCCTCCACCTTCCCCTGGAGAAGCTTTTTTTCTTCCTTTCTTCTCTTTTGGAGGGCTTGGGACCACATTCGCGATCCCGGTGCGGAGATGCTGTTCCCCTCTTCGGGCTCCCCGGGAGGGCAGAGGCGTGCGGGCTGCGGCCCCATCCCCACCAGGCTGTACCCCCAAACATCCCCGGGATCCCTCCCCAAACCCCCCAAACCTCTTCGCAGAGCGGCGGAGGCAGCTGCACTGAGGTATCATCAGTATAATTGGAAGGGTCACATGTTAAACCCTCGCTGTTGTTCGCGGTAATGTAGCTGTGTCCCTCGGTTGCACATTTACCGATTTCTCTCAAACCAACCATTGTCACAAGGTTCATTCCAGGAGGAGTGATCCAATGGGTTGCCACGGCAACTATAATGACATTAAAATAGAGGCGGCAGCCCCCCCCTCCTCCTCCCCGGGCACAGCCCGCCCTCCCTCCGTGCCTCTCCCTCCTTAAAAACCAGCACCGGCCCGGCGAAGCCCCGCACCTTTCCCGTCGGGGCGGCCCGGGAAATAACACATGTACCCAGGGGCAAACAAAGCGCGGGGAGGGGGGGGGGGGGGCGGTGTATCTGAACCTTCCCGGGGAAAGCGGCCGAGGGAAAACAACCGAAAAGCGGCGGGAACAGCGCGGAGCCGCGCCCGCAGAACGTGAAATTGACCAATTCTGGTCAGTTTCCAGGCGGGGGGAAAGGGCCGGGGGCGCGGGGAGCCGCGCGCGCTCCCGCCCGCGGGAAAAGCGCGCAGGGGGCCTGGATGTGGGAGTGGGAAGGAGCGAGGGTCCATCCCTGCCCCGAGCGGGGAAAACGGCACAAACGTGGGGGTTCTAAACCCCCCGCCGAGGCACCTGCGGGCCGGGCGGTGAGGACCCCTCCCTCGGGCCGGCCCCGCGCTGGAAATTCACTTTTCGCCACTTGGTTTTCGGGGAAACGTTCGTTTCCGATTGATTTTCCTTTATTATTTCTCACCGGCGCTGCCACGCTGCTTTCCCGCATGTTTATTTTTCCCCTCGAAATTTCGGGCGAGAAAAGGCGTTTAAAAAAGGGATCCGTGATGCCTATTATCACAAGGAGACACCTTTCCCTCTCGATGAGTATTTCCGTCTGTTCGGTCCCGGGCACATAAAAAAAAAAAAAAACAAACAAAAAAAAAAAACAAAAACGCGATCAAATAATACTGTTCAAAAGCAAAAGGAAATTTCTGAGAATATCGACTATAATATCAACTGAATCTGGCGGGGGGCTCCGATCTGTGTATTTTCCATATGGGAGAACGTACTGCCTGTCTTTCGTCGCCGGCAGTGGATAGCAGCGCCTGAAATCGGGCTCTCCGGGATTTCACGGACACTTTCCCAAATATCTTTCCCGATCTCTGAGTGGGGCCGGGAAACGAGTCGTTTCTATCAATTTCTCGCCATTTTTTTGCCGCAGGAGCCCGTGGCAGGAGTTTACCGGGCAAGGACGGAGCGAAAAGACCAGAAAGCTCCGCTCAGAGCCGTGGTTTAATTTCCTCCACCAAAATGTGCCTGACACCTGCCTGCGGTTGGGGTAAATCCACACTCCGGGAAGAACGCGGGACCTGCCACGGCTGACAGCGCCAAACAGCAAAAAAAAGGGGGGGAAATCGGCGCAATCCGAACCGGAGCCGTCCGCAGCCCGTTCACACGCGGTTTGCGGCAGCGGAGCGGCTTCCTCCAGCCGGCCCCGACGGCGGAGCTGGCGGCACCGGCTCCGGCACTGGCACCCGCACCGGGCCGTCCACGCCGCGCCTCCACAAGTGCCCCGGGCCAGGCGGGGTGGAGGGGTCCGGGCACCCCAATCGCAGCGTCCGTCGCGGGTGCGGATGGGGCCGAGGCGCGCTGCGACAGGGACGGCGGGGCCCGGAGGGGGTGCGGGGTCTGGGGGGCACCGCTTGGCCCCGGCCTCCCTGAGGGGCTGCACGACACTCCGGAGCTGCCGCCCTCACACATACCCGCAGCTGCCGTGCTTCCCCCGGGAAAGGCGCGGGGGGGGGGGGGGGGGGGCGCGGGGGCACCCTATTCCTAATGCCACAAAAGATGCGGGACCCCCCCGCAGCCTGGCCACAGGTTCCCCACCTCCGCCTGCAGCTGGAGAACGCACTTGGGCTGGGGGGACACACACCCGGGGTGGGCGGCTTCGCCAGCCGCTGTTCCCCGAGGGGGCCCAGGGTGCGGTCCCCCCCCAGAAGCTGGGGCGGGGAAGAACGGCCGGGGTCGGGGGAAGGACCGGCCGGAGCCGCGGGAGAGACGGAGAGGCGGCCGCGGGTGGGTGTTCCCCTCCCGCAGGGCTAAGGGGGGGTCCCGGCCCCCAGCCACAACTCCATCTCCTCGGGGCAGAGCGCAGGGGGTGTGGGACCCTCCGCGGTGCGGCGGGAAGGGAGCCCCGGGGCGAAGGGAGGCAGCCGGGGCTCAGCTCGTCACAGCTCCCGGGAGGCCAGAAATGCCCTTCCGACGATCTCCTGCGCTCAAGAGCCGTCAGAAACGTCCCTCTGAAGTGATCCTCTTGGCAGGGGCTTGCTGAAAGAGATACACAGAGCAGGAGCACGCCCGAGAGGAGATGGAGCGTTGTGGGGCAGGGGAGAAAATGAAATTAAAATCGAATTAAAAAGAAGAGGGAAAGAGAGAGAGAAAGGTGGGAAAACGAAATTATCCTCCTTGTGAAACGTGTCGGGCTTCTGCGGAGCAACTGCAGAAGGGAGGCCTTTCCACCAGGGTGGATAAATTTACTCGTGTCCCACATGACCGAGGGTGGGGGACCCGGGGCGGGGGGGGGGGAAAGAGAAAGGTCATGGGACTGGGATTTGGGTTGTAAGTCACAGAGGAGACGTGGATTTCAGTGCCGGGATCCGCGTTAGGTGGCAGCGGCCTCGGGGTTTTGCAAGAGAAGTAATTAAATAGGGGAAAAAAAAAAAAAAAAAAAAAAAAAGGGGGGGGGGAGGAAGGAGAGGGAAAGGGCATTTCAGAAATAACCCCAGTAAAATTTCGGGGGGTTAGCGCTGGGAAGGTGCGTTTGGGGGGCACAGGTCCAGGAGAGCGTTCCTGGGAGACCTCCTGGCCTAGGGAGGGGGTTGTCCTCCACATCCCCCCTGGGTCGGCGGTGGGTGCTCGGCGCTGCGCCCCGAGCCGGCCCGGAGGGAGCCCTCCCGTCCGGCCCCGCGCTCAGCCGAACCCTGCCCGCTCCTTTTGTTGCCTCTATTTTGCGGCCACGTCTCTCCCCTGGAAGGGGAGATCACAGGAGCGCTGCAGGGGGAAGGGGGGGGCAGCGCTGCCCCCTCCCAGCCGCTTCCCACCTCCCTCCCCTCGCCCCCACGCACCCCGCCGGGACCTGCCGCGGAGGGGGGGAGCCGCGCTCCGAGGCGAGGGGGGTCCGTCTGGCTGGACCCTGGCATTTTTTGGACCCATCCCCAGGCGGGGGAAGTTTTTCCTTCTCACTTACTTTGTTTAAATTAAAGCGACAGCGGCGGCCCCTCCGGCCCCGGCCCGCCGGGGGTCCGGCCCCCGCGGCTGAGCCGCGGCCGGGGGTGTCCCTAGGACGGCTCCGCTCCCACCTGGCTGTAGGGTTTCCCACACCCTGGGCCTTGTCCTGTGTGTCCCCCCCCCCCCCGCTCTCCCTCTGCCCAGAGCTGATGGGGGAGCACCATGGGGAGCACCCCCGGTAATCTCATCCGGGTGGGGGGAAAAATTCCCACGGATTTTGCAGGGAGTGCGGCTGGAATTAAAGGCGATCGTGTGCCCCGCAGACGGCTCTCACTGCTGAGGAGTGATTGGGGGGGGGGGGGGAGGGGGGGGGAGGGGGGCAGTGGGGGCCCATTCAGGTTACACGGACTTCCGAGGACTCTCCGCTCGCCTCCGCCGGCAGGGAAAACTGAAGTATCTGGGAATTTTTGCGAGAGTGAAAGGAATCGCCGGTCTTGGTTTAGCCCGTTTCAAAACCCCGGTACTAACGAAAGAGGAATGTAATTTCACTTAAAGGCGGGTTAAAGCGGGAAATCGAAATCTGATCGAAACGGACAAGGAGGGCCCCGGAAAGCCCTTCTCTGCCACTCTGCGACATGGAGCCCGACTCTCGATACCCAGCAGGGATCGAGGATGGGAGAAACACCACCAAATCGGTGATTAGAAAGATCCCGGGGCACCGACACGAAGCCTCCCCTGCGGGGACCGACACACAAACTCATTACACCCCTCGGGCTCCCGCCCGACCTCTCATTATCTCCCTCTCAGGTTTTCATTCGGGTGTACGAGACCTGGTTTGGCACACGGAGAGAGGAATGATTAGAATTCGCTTCGTGTCCATCTATCGAATTTATCCGGATGGCAGGGGGAGGGATGCGGGCAGGCAGGGCGGTTGGGGAGCGAGGCATCCCGCCTGCCCGCCGCTCGGGAAGGCCGCCGGGCTGCGGGCTCCGGGCTGCCCGGTACCGGCTGCCCAGCGGCCGGGCCGGGCGGGCGAGTCCCTTCCCGGGGGCGGGCGGGCGGGCGCACCCCGGGACCATCCACCCGAGTTGATCGTTATTAACATTTGAATGATGAGGAAGGGTTGGAAACGCGCGATCAAACCCTGTCGCGAGTGGTTTTTTTCTCCCGTCCCGGATCGCAGCGTCACCTGTTGCTGCCACGAGTTTGGGGCACCAAGTTGCGTCTTATTTAGTAAAATAATAAAATGCAAATTGGTGCTGCACGGGCGGCGGGCCCCGACCAAGCCCGGGGGAAACGGGGACCGGCACACGCTCGCCCCTGCAAGCCCGCCCGGGCCGGGGATGCTGCCTCCCGCACGGCCTCTCCCGGTAAACGCACCTACGGGAGAAGCGGGGTGTCCGGAGGGATGCTCCGTGCTGCCGGCTGGGGTGCTGGGCTACGGGAAACGCGCCCTGAGCTGCCCTGCAGCCCACCAGGCACGGGCAGGGGAACCGCTGAGCCCGGGGGGGGGGGGGCGCCGATGTCTTCTCTGGTTCAAAGGAGGGGAGACCCCCCACGCCGCGGCCGGGCGAGAGATTCCCGGGGGTGGACAGAGCTGGAAACCTCCTGGAGAGAGCGGGAAAGCGGCCCTCGATGAAGCCGAGACGAAGTGAGTGAGACTGGAGAAGCAGACAGGGAGAGAAAGAGGGAGGGAAAAAGAAAGAGGGAGAGAGGGACAAAGGGGGAAAGAGCAAGAGAGAGAAAAGGAAAGATGAAAAGAAGGAGCAAGATAGAAAAAGAAAAAGATAAAAAGGAAAAGAGGGGGGAGATAGAGAAAGTGAGGAAAAAAGAGAAGAAAGAGGAAAAAGAGGGGGAAACTAAAGACAGAACAAGAAAGAGGGAAAGGGTGAAAGAGAGGGAAAGAAAATAGAGAGAGGTAGAACGAGGAGAGAAAGAGAGAAAACTATATGAAAGAAAAAGGGAAAGATGGACAAAGGAAAAAGAAACAGGTAAATAGAGGAGCGAAAGAGAGAAAAAAGATAAAGAGGGAAAGAAAAGGAACGAGAGAATAGAGAGAAAGAAAGAAATACGGAAAGAGGGAAAGAGGGAAAGAGGGAAAGAGGGAAAGAGGAAAGAGGGAAAGAAAGAGAGAAAGAGAGAAAGAGAGAAAGAGAGAAAGAGAGAAAGAGAGAGAAAGAGGAAAGAGAGAAAGAGAGAAAGAAAGAAAGAAAGAAAGAAAGAAAGAAAGAAAGAAAGAAAGAAGAAGAAAGAAAGAAAGAAAGAAAAGAAAGAAAGAAAGAAAGAAAGAAAGAAAGAAAGATGAGAAAAGAGAAAGAAAAAAAGAAAAAAAGAGACTTCGAGAAAGAAAAGGCGAGAAGGAGAAGGAGGAAGGAAAGACGAGCCGTGGTCCGGGAGGCGAGGGGATACCGTGGAGCCCCGGCCCCTCTCCTCGCCCGACAGACGGAGGGGCTAGTGCAGGGCCCTGACCTACCACGAACATCTCGGGGAGGATTTCAAAAGCACCAATTTAATTTTCAAGGCATTTTTCCTGCGGCTGAGTCGGCTGCGACAGCTCCTCCCGCCGTCCCCAGATCGGAAAACAGGATTTTTTTTAAAAAAAACCCTCGTTTTCTCTACTTTCTGTTCCGGGAAAGGAAAGAAACGAAAGGGAGATGGGGACGGAAAGAAGATGCTGGAGGGCAGA